>NC_133329.1:342669725-343349725 GCF_042186555.1 Aquarana catesbeiana | reverse complement strand
GGCACTTAAACCCCCCTCCTGCCCAGACCAATTTTTCAGCTTTCAGCGCTGTCGCACTTTGAATGACAATTGCGCGGTCATACAGCACTGTACCCAAATGAAATTTTTATCATTTTTTTTTCCCACAAATAGAGCTTTCTTTTGGTGGTATTTAATCGCAGCTGGGATTTTTATTTTTTGCTAAACAAACAAAAAAATGGAAAATTTTGAAAAAAAAAAAAATCATGTTTCATAGTTTGTTATAAAATTTTGCAAACCGGTAATTTTTCTCCTTTATTGATATGCGCTGATGAGGCGGCACTGGTGGGCACTGATAGGCTGCACTGATGGGCACGGATAGGCACAGTTAAGGCGGCACTGATGGGGACAGATAAGGCGGTACTGATGGGCACAGATAAGGCGGCACTGATGGCCACTGATGGGTGGCACTGATGGGCACTAATAGGTACCACTGATGGGCGGCACTTATGGGCACTGGTAGGTGACACTGATGGGCACTGATAGGTGGCACTGTTGTGGCACTGATGTGGGCGCTGATGAGTGGCACTGTGGGTGCTGATGGGTGGCACTATGGGCACTGATGGATGGCACTGTGGGCACTGATGGGCGACGCTAGTGGGCACTGGTAGGCAGCACTGCTGCCTATTGCTGTGTCACTGGCAGGGGGCACAGATGATCGCCGTGATCGGGACTGATGTCCCTCTCACGGCCACCAGTGATTGGCTTTTTTTTTCCTCACGCTGTCAGCGCGAGGAGAAAAAATAGCCGATTACCGGCTCTGTTTACATCACATGATCAACTGTCATTGGCTGACAGCTGATTATGTGGTAAGGGGTCGGGACCGACCCCTTACTCTGATCTGTGATCAGGCGAGTCTCATAGACTTGCTGATCACCGAGCGCGCCCTGCAGGGGACGACGTCAATGTAGGTCCACGCTGTTGCCGTCATTTGGCAATAGCGCAGATCTGAAGAGGTTAAAGCAGGCCTTTTTTTATCTAGAGAAAGAGTCACTCTAATTGAAAAGTTCTTTTTCTGTGCCCCTCCGTAATTTAGTTTTACGTTATCACTGTGGCTTGACTGTTCTGACTTAATGGATAATCTCCACCAACTGCCATCCTCTTGTTCAATGAAAGCACTCTTAGCAGTCACTGAGGCAGGCCTGGTCAGGACTTAAAGCCGAGCTTCAGTGTTAATTTCGTTGACTAAAACATTTTAGTCAACTAAATGAATATTATTTTAGTCGACTAAAATATGACTAAAACTAAAATGGCATTTTAGTCAAAAGACTAAAATGGGACTAAAACTAAAATGGCATTTTAGTCAAAAGACTAAGACTAAAACTAAATTGAAATTTGACTTCAAAATGAACACTGGTCTGTAGTGCATGTTCATACCTCAACGCCATAATAAATAACATATACAATACGTATATAATGAGTTTGGAAATTGTAGAGAAATGTTAACTAATGCATTACAATTTAATTACTCCTATTAGATTTTAGACTAAAATGAGTTTTAGTCGACTAAAATATACTGGAGATTTAGTCAACTAAATACGACTAAAACAATTGCAGAATACTAAAATGGGACTAAAACTAAAATGCCATTTTAGTCCTAAGACTAAAACCAAATCGAAATTTACTGCCAAAATTAACACTGCAGAGCTTCAGTCATTTTTTTCATTTATCCATCTATTAAATCTTCTGTCCTTCTTGTTTTAACATTGGATAGTAAAACATTTTTTTTTCTGCCAGTAAATACCTTATACAGCCCACTTCCTGTTTCTTGTCTGGTCAGTTGCCTAGGCTTATGACATCATGCACAGATTTCTCTTTCGTGAGTGTTTGCCAGGAAGGGAGGGGGGGAGTCATAAGAGGTCCAATGAGAGCTGCAGAGCTGGAGGTGTGTTTCTGTGTAAATCCAGGAAGTGAACAGACAGCAGCTTTAGCTGCCCACAGTTAAAATGGCTGCAGCCAGATTCAGTGGAGGGAGATTTCTGCAGCATAATTGGCAAGTACAGAATCACAGTTTATATATAATAATATGCAGAGTGGTTAGAGGGAAGCTTCAGAATGGCAAAAGATGTTTTTATTACAAATTATGTGAGCAGACTGCAGTTCCTCTTTAACCAAGAAGATATGGAAAGTCACTCTGCAGCTCCATATTGAAACTAAATCAGAGGTGTACATTGAATATGTTTTTATTGCTAATAAAGGTAATGGCAGGCTTCTTGTAGTATCTGCTCATAGAATGGACTAGTTTGTATGGCCTATTCACACCAAAGCACCGTGTGCATGCATTTCCATGCATTGTCACATGTTGAGGTGCACTGCATTAGGCAGCTATACAAAATGAATGGGCTGCAGCACACCTCGAGGAATGAGAAAATATCTACTCTTTGCATTTTTTGCAGCACAGGGCTCCATGTTTTGTGCTGCACTGCTGTGTGGTGTGAATGGTGTGAATTGCCCCAAATGTTAAAAATTCAAACCAATTCACTTTAGGAGCTGTTGCCATTAACTGAACCAGGTATTAAAAGCATTACAAAAGTATTTTTACCAAATGTATTTAATATTGCTTACTGTTTGTGGCTAACCAGATTTCTATTAGGTTTCATTGTTTTACATTTGACTCAATGATTTTTGGTAGTATGAATGGCATTGATATAGTTGCCCGTGTGTGTACCTTTTTTTTTTTATAAGATTTACACATAATAATAAAGCCTCACATGTGCTTCCTCTTTCAGGCCCACTATTACGAGTTGCGGCAGAATTACTCCGGAGCCTTGGAAGCCGTGAACAAAATCCTGGCCAGCTCTGCAGGCTTCCTTCCTGCTCTCATTAAGAAGATGAATCTACAACTGGCACTGCAAGACTGGGAACAGGCAGTAGAGACGGCTCTAAGGTTCAGTATGCAGCGAACACACCACCAGTGTCATGTGCTTTTGTTTAGAGATATTGAGGAGTGTGTGGGCTGGTGGCATTTTGGTTGTTAGGAAAACACAGAGGAACCAATTACATGAAGTCCCCAAGTTACGAACACAATGGGGACTGTAGGTTTGTTCGTAAGTCGAAGTTTTTCATAAGTCGCATTTGTAAGTGTAACTTCCGGTAGGAACACTGCATTCGTAAGTGTAACGTCCGCCTGTGCATGGATGTGGGATGTTCCGGGCACTTGTTATGTTATCTGGGGCTCTTCTGGCCATGCAGTACATGTAGTACTACAGTATAGGATGTGTCCGGAGGTATCCAGGACCAGCCTGGAGCACAAGTGGCCGGCATTTGAGGCCGTTCATAAGTAGGAGTCGTTCGTAACTCGGGGACTGCCTGTATGGGAAAAAAATAGCTGAACTGATGTTGATAACAATGAGCCAGCAATCTATTGTAGATTAAATATGTTGTAAAAAACATTGTAGACAGTATTTGTGTGCATGATTTACAGCTAAAATGAATGTACCCACCTAAAGCTTTTGGCTCAGTGATTGAACATGTCCATTTGTACCTTTTGCATTGGGCTTCACTGGGCAACTTACAGTTGTGAGAACAAAAAGTATTTTTAACCACTTGCCGACCGGCTCCTGTACATATACAGTGGGGACGGAAAGTATTCAGACCCCCTTAAATGTTTCACTCTTTGTTATATTGCAGCCATTTGCTAAAATCATTTAAGTTCATTTTTTTCCTCATTAATGTACACACAGCACCCCATATTGACAGAAAAACACAGAATTGTTGATGTGTTTGCAGATTTATTAAAAAAGAAAAACGGAAATATCACATGGTCCCTGCAAATTCAGACCAGTTCTGTCAGGTTGGATGGTAAACATTGGTGGACAGCCATTTTTAGGTCTCTCCAGAGATGCTCAATTGGGTTTAAGTCAGGGCTCTGGCTGGGCCATTCAAGAACAGTCATGGAGTTGTTGTGAAGCCACTCCTTCGTTATTTTAGCTGTGTGCTTAGGGTCATTGTCTTGTTGGAAGGTAAACCTTCGGCCCAGTCTGAGGTCCTGAGCACTCTAGAGAAGCTTTTCGTCCAGGATATCCCTGTACTTGGCTGCATTCATCTTTACCTCGATTGCAATCAGTTGTTCTGTCCCTGCAGCTGAAAAACACACCCACAGCATGATGCTGCCACCACCATGCTTCACTGTTGGGACTGTATTGGACAGGTGATTTGTACATTTAAGTGGGCGGCATGTACAGGTAAAGCGACATACCCATACGTCATTTTGCTTGTACAGACACAATGCGCCCACAGCTAGCTATTCCTTTCTCAAGCATGTTGAGAAAGGAATGCGGCCATTCATCCACCAATGGCTAGCTGATTCTGAAACGCGTTGCATACGTGTGACGTCATTGCCGGGCGCCGCGCTGTGCTTGCTCCCCAAGCCTCGTTTTGACTCAACACACGGCCGTGTTTTTTCTAACATCACCGAGGCGCTACCACTTAGTGCAGAGCCGCAGCGCGGCCAGCCAGCAGCCCTGGCGTCCCACCCCCTCCTTTGGAACCCTTATCCTTGTCTTATGGACACCATCTGTCCCCATCAGACCAGGATATGAACTAGACTGGACCGCTGAAGGAGACTGCACCGTGCTGTGCCATCCCACCCTTCCCTCTCTGGATTTGATGTGGAGCCAACGAGCTCACGCGCAGAAGCAAACGCATACGTGAGTAGCGCCCGCATATGAAAACGGTGGTCAAACCACACATGTGAGGTATCACCGCGACCGGTAGAGCGAGAGCAATAAATCTAGCCCTAGACCTCCTCTGTAACCCAAAACATGCAACCTGTAGAATATTTTAAACGTCACCTATGGAGATTTTTAAGGGTAAAAGTTTGACGCCATTCCACGAGCGGGCGCAATTTTGAAGCGTGACATGTTGGGTATCAATTTACTTGGCGTAACATTATATTTCACAATATAAAAAAAAATGGGCTAACTTTACTGTTGTCTTATTTTTTTATTCAAAAAAGTGAATTTTTTTCCCAAAAAAGTGCGCTTATAAGACCGCTGCGCAAATATGGTGCTAAAAAAAAGTATTGCAGTGACCGCCATTTTATTCTCTAGGGTGTTAGAAAAAAAACAATATATAATGTTTGGGGGTTCTAAGTTATTTTCTAGCAATAAAACCTGTTTTAAACATGTAAACACCTAAAATCCAAAACGGTTTTTAAAAAAAACTGTTTTGGTGGCTGCCCTGACTGACCCCTGCTATATCTATCCCAGTATGCATGTATGAGTATATACATACATTCTACTAATTTTGCTTTTGGACTATTGGGTTCCACACTAAGGTATCTGTGCATTGCGACTTTTTACTTGTTGTATATTTTCTCCATGAATGGAAAGTGTTCTCTGATTGGACAAGGTGAAGAGGCAGGGCAGCGATGGCACAATCGCCACCTCGTCCAATCAGTGAATGCTTTGCATTTGTTAAGAAAATGTAAAGTGTTCTCTAATTGACCCCCATTGGGTCATTCCGAGTGAGCAACCTTCTGTGTTAGGCCCTGGACCTGGAAGCTAATGGTAATCATTATAGTATCGGTGCCTACTACAGTGATTTCCAACTTCCACAGGGATCAGCCAGGTATGACACATGCACACTTACATATCATGTAACTATGTAATCTTCAGCTTTAATAAAATGACATATTGTTTTTATGCGTTTTTTTTTTTTTTTTTTTTTTTTTTTCAAATGAAACATCTCAAAACAGGGGTCTTTTCAACTGCATGTTCACCACACACAAGAATGGAACTGTGTATTAGCCATTTTACACTAGGTGTCGCTCTACTGTTATTATAAGAAGCTGAAATGTAAAATGCTGCAGATTGCATCCTAAAGTGTGTGTACATAGTAGTAGTATAATGGTAGAATAAATAGGAGAATCCATTAAAATGCTGTGAAGTACTCCCAGGTTATTTGTGGACTGATGTAATAGAACTGTGTACATACTGGAATCCCTGAGCTGTCTGGAAAGCTGCCACTGACTACCTGTCTGTGTTCTGGTGTCCACTGGCATTGTAGCTTAGTCAGGGGAAGGGCGTCATGCACCCTCTTTTACCCAAGGGCACTGCGTTTAGGGATTGTGATTGGCCGCTAAGGCCTGATTGCTGTCATGCCTGTAAGTATACATGCCACAAGGGGAGGATATTTATTTACATTAAATACATGTAAATAAAATTTTTTATATATATATATATATATATATATATATATATATATATATATATATATATATATATATATATATATATATATATATATATATATATTATTTTTTTTTTTTTTTTTTTATTTACATGTATTTAAAATGCTTTGAAAAAATTATGAATAGTATTTAAATTAAATTCTTCTGAACTTTAAAAAATGTAATATTTTAAAAAAATAGCAGCCAGTAAGCAGTGTTCATTGTGCTCTGGTGTAATAAACCAGCCTGTATATCAATCAGCAGGCAGTCATATGGACACCAGAATGGCAGATGAGTCAGTATTCACTCCATAGAAATAATTACTCTGCTGTGCTTTTGTCTCTTTTTTTACATGAATAGTTTTAACCAAGTGATTCCCAAAGCAGAACGGTTTTCAGCATGTGCAGGTCGCAGGATAATACGGACTGAACTGAACTTCCCTTCAGTCTTGCACAGTTGTACAGGCTTCTCTCCTGTATTTAAATTGCTTACTGTGATCTCACTGCACACTGTGAGCTTCTCACAATGTGTAATAGAAGCTGCATCAAGCTTGCTTTATTTCCTGGCTGGAGAACATCCACCATCATCTAGCGCTTTCCACCCCAGGCTTACTGTCCCTGCCCCCCCCCCCCCCCCCCCTTTCATTTATTACATTTCAATTCTTTCAATAGTGGAGGCTTAGAATCAAATGAGAAGAACAGAACCGTCTTTGTCCTGGCATCATCCAGGGTCACCTACTTCCTGGACAGAGATGCTGGTTCAGTGAATACACAATCATATAAATACTGCTGCCTGTGTGTACAATCGTTTCTGGCTGTGTTCATAAATGTTTGACACAGAGTAGCCCCTGCTCCAGCCTCTCACCTTGTACAAAGTTAATATGTTGCAGTCTTGATTACTGGGGAAGAGTAGACAAGGCTGCATTCACACTATAGTGTTTGCACTCATTTATCAAGCATGCAAAAACTGCATGCCGTGCTTGTGGTACCATTCATTGTTAATGGTGCTCCAAAAGTGGCAAGCAGATGCTCATTTTTTCGCTTGAGAAACGCATGGATGAAGAATCAGTAAATAAACACTTGTTTAAAAAGCATGCAAAGCTCAAAAAGGCGCATAACCTATTTTCCCGCATTTGTTGCACATAAGGCAGACTCTTGCTTGGCGCATCACAGTGTGATTGGGACCTAAGAGCGCGTTCATTTTTGCAGAGCTCTGCGCTTGGTGTGAGAATAACTAACTGGATATCAGCCTTTTATTTCTGACTTTGATGCATCTGTAAACCAAGCAGTTAAATCCTGCTCTGCTCTGCTGGGGCGGCTCAAAGTTAAAGTTAAATGTCTCTGTCATGTATCATACACCCACATATAACGCACACAACATGTCATGTAAAGTTCCAGATTGGTAAGGTGCTTTGATAATGTAATGTGTGGTAGTGTGAGAAGATCCCTATGCAAGGCTAAAGCTGAATTACAGGCAACTGCTTAAAACAACCCTTAATCCATTATTATGTTTTTAAATTTTTTTATAATTATCTGGATATTAGTGCAAATACGACACCCTGTCTTTATATTAGATCCCAATAATCCCAAATGTAGCAGTACTCAGACTGGGAAGGGGAGCTCTCTGATCAGATCACAACACTTTTTTTGCACACTACAGAAGTTTCCTAATAGCTGGGGACATCGTGGTTGTATGAGGGACTGTGTGGCTGCAATTATATTGAAGGTTCTTAGTTTATTAGTAGGCTGAAAGCTGCTTGTAGGCTTTTCACTGTATACAGGTCACAACAGTGTTAATTTTGGCAGCAAATTTCAGTTTAGTTTTAGTCTTAGGACTAAAATGGCATTTTAGTTTTAGTCCCATTTTAGTGTTCTGCAATTGTTTTAGTTTTAGTCATATTTAGTCGACTAAATCTCCAGTACGTTTTAGTCGACCAAAACTAATTTTAGTCATCTAAAATCTAATGGGTGTAATTAAATTGTAATGCATTACTTAACATTTCTCTACAATTTCCAAACTCATTATATACTGCTGGAGTGAAAATCTAATATGTTATTATTTATGGTATTGAGGTATGAATATGCGCTAGTTAATTTTGAAGTCAAATTGCAATTTAGTTTTAGTCTTAGTCTTTTGACTAAAATGGCATTTTAGTTTTAGTCCCATTTTAGTCTTTTGACTAAAATGCCATTTTAGTTTTAGTCATATATTTTAGTCATCTCAATTGTTTTAGTTTTAGTCGACTAAAATAGAATTCATTTAGTCGACTAAAATGTTTTACTCCTTTTAGTCGACAAAATTAACACTGGGTCACAGTGCTTTTAACCACCTCAATACCAGGCACTTACACCCCCTTCCTGCCCAAGCCAATTTCCAGCTTTCAGCGCTGTCACTTTTTAAATGACAATTGCGCAGTCATGCTACACTGTACCCAAACTAAATTTTTATCATTTTGTTCCCACAAATAGAGCTTTCTTTTGGTGGTATTTGATCACCACTGCGGTTTTTATTTTTTGCTAAACGATTGAAAAAAAGACCGAAAATTTTGAAAAAAAAAAAAAGTTTTTCTTTGTTTCTGTTATAAAATTTTGTAAATAAGTAAGTTTCCTCCTTCGCTGATGGGCTCCGGCGCTGTGATTGGCCGGAGCTGCAATGCCGCGGGAGCCGTCGTTCACACCACGTGGCTTGGAAAGAACGCTACCCGTGCCCGTTCCTGATGATGTCACTGGCTGCAAGTAATGTAAATGGCTCCTAAAGGGTATACATTTAAAAAATATTTTTACTATCTATAAGTAAGCCTTATTATAGGTAAATGGCAGCAGAGGAAGTTTACTTCCCCTTTAAGACCTGAAATTCCTAAACCCTTCCTCTGATTTGGATGTACATACCCTCAAATTTAAACCTGAGAGTGTGCACTTTCAACCCATATGCATTATATAACTAAAGCTTGAATATGTTTTGTTAAATACCTGAGAAAAAATGTAAATTGTGCTTTTGGCCAAATATATGTGGCCCTAATGCCCTGTACACACGATCGGACATTGATCGGACATTCCGACAACAAAATCCATGGATTTTTTTCCGACGGATGTTGGCTCAAACTTATCCTGCATACACACGGTCGCACAAAGTTGTCGGAAAATCCGATCGTTCTGAACGCGGTGATGTAAAACACGTACGTCGGGACTATAAACGGGGCAGTAGCCAATAGCTTTCATCTCTTAATTTATTCTGAGCATGCGTGGCACTTTGTGTGTCGGATTTGTGTACACATGATCGGAATTTAACCGATCGGATTTTCTTGTCGGAAAATTTTATAGCCTGCTCTCAAACTTTGTGTGTTGGAAATTCCAATGGAAAAAGTCCGATGGAGCCCACACATGGAATTTCTGACAACACAATCCGATCGCACTTTTTCTGTCGGACAATCTGACCGTGTGTACAGGGCATAACTGTACATTTCCCATGATGCTCAACTGTACTGCAGAGTGCATAAGCATCATGGGAAATGTAGTTCCAAAACATCTGGGGTGCCAAGGTTTGCCATCACTGCCCTAGACCATATACCGTACATACTATGCAAATGGACACTTCGCTAAGTGCTAAAAAAAAAAAAAAAAAAAGATAAATCAAACACCAGAATGGCAAAGCTGCACTCAAAAATACAATTGCTTTAAATACCATTAACCTAATATTGTTGCGCTGTGCATAATAATACTACCAAGTTGTGCAAAACAATAAATGTGTCAATACATAGATAATAAGTATCAAAATATTTTTTTTAAGAAAATTATGATCACCAAAAACTAAGTAGTGAAGACCATAGAGTCCATATAAAGTAAATTGTCCATAAACATATAAATTAAATGTGAAAACAAATTAATGCCAATCATATCCTTTAAACCAATCATGCGTGACCAGTGAACCTACCACCAATATTCACACAGCCTCTTACCAGATCATTAGACCCCAAATTATAGGTGGTCTAACAAAGTGTAAAGCTGCATGGATCTCATCTCATGGATCTGTTTGTGTATGGAACACATGCGGTATCCCAATGTTATACTCCACTCCAGTCCTCCTTCCTGCTCCGTATACAAGCTGGGCCAGAAGAGATAAGACTCCAAATAGTGTGATACCGGGGGTTTGAATCTTATTTACATGCTTGTCCCATTGGATAATTTCCCACGAGTTTCCTGATTGGCTCTCGAAGCTGTGTACTAACAATCAGATTGTCGCACGATCACTCCGAAAATCAATATTTTTTTGTACCATTTTCTGATCGTGTATACTAGGCTTTATGCCTCGTGCACACTGCAGCTTTATAAAATTTTCTGCCAAAGCCCCTGAACACAGCTCAGCAAAAGCCTATGTGTCCATGCGTACATAGACTTTTACCAGGGTTTATGAGCCGCAGTGTGTTTAGAGACTGGAGAATGAAGTTCAGGAGAGGAGAGTTCTTGCAGAAAAACATGGCAATGAAATGAATTAATGTCTAAGCGCTTGATGCTGCTAAACAAACATTTACCAGAGTCCAGCATTTTTCTGCTGCCAGGAGAATGACATCTAGGGAACATCCAGTTTGCATGAGGCCTTGGATTAGGTTAAGGGGCTAGGGTGGGATAAAGTGTGTTTTTCTTTTCTGTTTTTATCTTTATTTTTTTTTTATTTATTTATTTTTTATTATAAATCCAGAACTTGTCTTTTAAAAAAATCCACTGCAGATATTGGTTAGATAATAGACTTGCTCTGATCTGTATTGGAAATTACAGGGAAATATTGGCCAGGTCATTATGTCATCCACACAAAAAGATTTCATTAAATCTTTAATTTTGCTTCAGACCACAAACCAGCCAGCAGCCAATCAATTATTAGAGTCTCTACAATATTGTGAAGAAGTGAATTCTGGAATCTGATTGGGTGTTGTGATAACAGTTGTCAGTATAGATTATTATTGTTTGATCACTTCTACACAACTCATATGTTAAAGACACTTTTAACCCCTTCATGACCAATGTCAAAACAAACTTAAGGGGGTTGTAAAGGCAGAAGGTTTTCTTTTTATCCTAATGCATGCCATGCATTAAGATAAAAAGCCTTCTGTGTGCAGCAGCCCCCCTAACACTTGCTTGAGGTCCCTCTCTGTCCAGCTTTCTCAACGAATGTCTCAGCAGTCCCAGATTCTTCTTCCTGATTGGCAGCAGCACAATTGGCTCCTGCTGCTGTCAAAGTCAGCTAGCCAATCAGGGGAGAGAGGGGGCCGGGGCGGGGCTCAGTGTCTGAATGGACACAGGGAGCTGTTACTAAGCTCAGGTGCCCCCATAGCAAGCTGCTTGCTGTGGGGGCACTGAGGAAGAGGGAGGGACCCAAGAGGATCCCGGCTGCTCTTTGAAAATCCACTGCAACAGAGCAGGTAAGTATAACATGTTTATTATTTTTATAGGAAAAAAAACGAACCTTTACAATCACTTTAACACCCAAACCCAAACAGCTTTGACATGTAATCGTAAAACTGTATATATCATCCCAACTATTTAGTGTATGTAGCCAGGTGGAATATACCTTTTTTTTTTTTTTTTTTTTTTTTTTTTTCAGGTCAGATTGGGCTTTCATTTCATGGTAACTAGTAGGGCTGCATCTAACAAATATTTTCATAATCGATTAGTTAGCCGATTATTGTTTCGATTAATAGGTTAATAAGCTTTAAAAAAAAAAGTGTGTTGTGTAATTTAGTTAACCACATGTCGACCAGCTGCTGCAGTTGTACAGCAGCAGAATGGCACGGTCTTGATCACCGCCGGGCTCCCACGATCGCTTGGGGCACATGGAGAACCCGGAACTGTGTGTGTAAAAACACAGTTTCCGGTTCTCTGAGGGGAGAACTGACAGAAGGTCTGTTCATACAAAGTATGAACAGACAATCTGTTGGCTTCCCTGCACAGTCCACATCCCCCTTCAGTTAGAATACTTCCTAGGACACACATTAACCCCTTCACTGTCCCCTAGTGTTAACCCCTTCACTGCCAGTGGCATTTTACAGTAATCAATGCGTTTTTAATCGCACTGATCGCTGTATTAATGCCAATGGTCCCAAAAATATGGCAAAATTATCTCACGTGTCCGCCATAATGTCACAGTTACGATTAAAAATCGCAGATCACTGCCATTACTAGTAAAAAAAAAATTATTAATAAAAATGCCATAAATCTATCCCCTATTTTGTAGACCCTATAACTTTTGCGCAAACCAATCACTATACGCTTATTGTGATTTTTTTTTTTTTTCACCAAAAATATGTAGAATACGTATCGGCCTAAACAGAGGGAAAAAAAATGTTTTTTTTTATATATTTTTTAGGGATATTTATTATAGCAAAAAGTAAAAATTAATGCGTTTTTTCAAAATTGTCGCTTTTTTTTGTTTATAGCGCAAAAAATAAAAACCGCAGAGGTGATCAAATAGCACCAAAAGAAAGCTCTATTTGTGGGAAAAAAAGTATGTCGATTTTGCTTGGGAGCCACGTCGCTTGACCGTGCAATTGTCAGTTAAAGCGACGCAGTGCCGTATCGCAAAAAATGCTCTGGTGTTTGGCGAGCCAAATGGTCCGGGGCTTAAGTGGTTAATATGTAAAGTTTTAAAAAAAGGCAATTTATTCTTAAGTATCTCTATGCAGTGGTAAATATAAATAACTATATGGTTAGGGAGCAAAATATCTAATCCACTCTGAGAATAACAGACAGAAGAGATATACTGTATATACTATTAGAGGAGATATATACTGTATATGCTATTAGATGATATATACTATTAAAGGGTGAATCTGGTAAATATCATCAGACTCAGAGATGACATTTTTTTGTTTAAAAAACAATGTATTCCTTCAAAAAAAAAAAAATGGCATTTTAAGAATGTTCGTTCGATTTTCTAATCGTTAGTGGGGTCAAATCGTTCATTTTCAACCACGGTGACAATTGGAAATAATAGAAAACTTCTTGGTCAAAGGAATTTTCAGACGGTCTATGTGGTTTTCGTTCCGTTTGAAAACAGAATGTTAAAAACAAGTGAAAATTTCAAACATTCTTTCATTCAGCGAATGTACAAAGATTTTTTGTCTCAATATTCTCGTCTGAAAATTGATCTGTGTGGCCAGCATAAGGCTCGGTACACACCTATGCAGTTTGTGTTTGACATGTTTCTGAAGTGCTTTTTCCTGGGCGTTTTGATTTTTGCACATGTGATTTTGCTGCGATTTGCGTTTTTTGCATTTTTTTTTTTTTTGGCCAATTTGTTTTTGGGCAGATTAAAAAACACAAATTGCTGCAATAAAAGCACTACATGCTTTTCTGCAGCTTCTCCATTGAAGTATATAGAACCAAAAAAGCACTGTTTTGTGTTTAAAAAAAAAAAGTCCCTGTTGCAGCGGCTGAAAAAAAGCATAGATGTGAACATGTCCTATAGGAAACCATGTAAATGAATTGTAGTGCGTTTCTGCAAAAAGCACCAAAAAACACATAGGTGTGAACCAGGTCTAAGACGTTTAGTAGCATAATGGGGTTAAAAAAACTAAAATTAGCCCTTTATAGTACAAAAAAAAGCAGATAATCACTACTGTAAGGGGTTCATTTTTTTTACTGTAGAACTGTGAAAGTAATATATTTACAGTAGCGGTTATTTGCTCTTTTTGTACTATAAAGGGCTCATTTTAGTCTTTTTAACCCCATTATGTTACTGGCCGATTAATCCATTATGAAAATAGTAATCGATTAATTTCATAATTGACTAGTTGTCGATTGAACGATTAGTTGTTTCAGCCCTAGTAACTAGTAATGGATATCTCCTGTTTTTGTTTTTTATGAAAGGAAAACTGTCCCAAAATAGTAAAAAAAAAATTTTTTTAAACTTTTAGCTGTATATTTTTATGCCATTACCATGGCCCACTACCAGAAAAACAGCAAAATAAATTTTCCTACTCCCGAGGATCACAGTGATGGCAAACGTGTGTGTAATTTGGTCTTTGAACCTTTAGTGAGGCCAATTAACAATATTGAACTTTTTTTTTTTTTTTTTTTTTTTTAACCTAAACGCGCTGACCTGACACTAACACTGATACTTAGGCCCCTTTCACACAGGGCACGTCCGTCTTGATAGACTCCGCATGCTCAGGGAGGATTGCTCCGTTGATCTCTGCTTTAGCAGATGACAGATCCCTCTCTGCTCACTGTGCTGAGACAGACCTGTCAGAGCCCCGCTCTCCTCTATGGGGAGATCGGATGAAAACGGACTGCCTGTCCATTTTCATCCGATCCGCCAGACGGATGAAAAAAAGGACCTTCATTCGCCTGGATTTGGCGAACCGGATCTGATCGGATAGTGGCAGATGTCAGCGGACATGTCACCGTTGACATCCGTCTCTCCATAGAGGTGAATGGAGAGTCCAATCAGACCCGCCTGAAAAACTGACATCTCTGCACCATGGTGTGAACGAAGGCCTCATTCACACCTGGCTGTTGTTCTTATGCACAGTTTTATGCACGACAGCATAAGGCATGGACTACTCAATGCATGACACATGCGCTTCTGTGCCTTTTTTTGGGCAGCGAGCCTTGTGCGTTTTTTGTTTTTTTTTACTGTGAGTTTTGGCATGTCTATTACCCACAATTGGGGTGCCACTAAGATAGGACTGCAAACGATTTTGGCACATTTTTTGCATGTTTCTGGGAACGCGCACAGAAACGTTTACATTTCTGTACACATTCCCAGAACGTGCAGGTATTAATAGGACCTTAGCATGGTGCAAAAGATACAGTGTATATTTTCCTTCTCACTAGAGGAGAAATCTTTTGTTTCTCATCTACACAGAGGAGAAACAACACTGCGGTTGGCATTAGACTATCAGTCACAGTAATGATGACTGTGATTGGCTAGGCTTATCTGCCTCCTGATTACTTATGGCTCATCTCAGTGCTGGGAGTTGTGATCAAGCATGCCTGCCAGCAACAAGACACAGGAATACAATAGCACAGCGAGGGAGATCCCTGCATCACATTGCTTTTGTGGATGTGGGAATCTGTGCTTTTTTTTTTTTTTTTTTTTTTCAAGCCCACTGGTATATGGGTTGTATACCCAGCTTTTAGATCTACCAATGATTATGCATGAGAGCCTGACTAGATACAAAATGAGTGGATGCTTTGGCTAGGATTTCTACTACATGGTGTTGGTAGATCTAAAAGGAATTGAATACAGATAGCAGATTGCATGATCCAGCTTTTTCAATCACAGTAAAAGTATGAGAGTATGTGCGGACTGCAATTAGGGTGGGGGCATGCCATAAAGGACAACTTGTCCCGAATGTACAGTTGTCCTTTAAGCACTAGCTTGTCTCTAAACCAACTGCAGCTTCACCTAGATCAGGTATTGAGAAGGAAATAGCACAACATGGAATCATGCCGTAAGAGGCTGCAGTGCTGCACAGAAAATCACAAGTGCATTGCTGAAAGTAGGCACATTGGATTTTGTAACATATAGGGGGACAGTATCCTTTAAGTATTGATTTATAGTTGTTGCCATGTGTTGATGTTTATGATTTGGTTATGTATATTGGTTGTCAAATATACTATAGATCCTGTCTGTGGAAGCTTGTGGCACTTATAAATGGGTATCATTATTTTCTCTTAGATTTGTAGTGAGTATAATTCTTATTTCTTCACACAGGTTGCTGCAGAAGGATAATCATAATTTGGAGGCAATTAGGATTCTGGCTCTTCATTATCTGTGTAGAGAGGGAAATGTGCATGAGGCAAGTTTTTTTTTTTTTTTTTTTAATGTTTAAAGCCTAAACTAAACCCTCTATTGCTGTTATATCTTTAATAAAGCTATCCTGTTTTGTAAAAGTAATTATAAAAAAGCCCACATTTAAGACTGTCACATGTTACACCAAAACTGTCTCTGTGTTCTGTGTTTTTATTACTTTTTGACACTTTTTTTGGTGAATGGGTAGGCCTCCAGATTCCGATAAGCTCCCCGCCCACAGACCTCCACAGCCCAGGGTTGTGGGGATGAGACCCTTGACAAGGTGCTTTTTGGTGGGGGGGTGAGAGCCCTGCCCCAAAGCACCCACCCCCCATGTTGAGGGCATATTAACTAGAATGGTTCAGGTGGGATCTGCCGGGCAGCATGCACGGATATGAGTCTGGTATATATTTTGGGGAACCCTACGCCATTTTTTATTTATTTTTTTATTTTGGCATGGGGTTCCCCTTAAAATCCATACCGGACCCCGAAGGGAACCTGCTGACAGCTGAGTCGTCCGTTGTTAAGGACTCGGCGGCCGGCTCCCCGGTCCGATCCTTAGCAGCCAGCTCAATGAGGTAAATTAACTTATGAAAAAATGCAGTGATTACCGCACAATCGAAAAAAACAGCACATTCGTTATTTAAAGCAAAATTCTTAATGAATTGCACTTTCACAACTGATTTACCGCAAGCGTTCTTTTATTGCTTTTTATTCAATGTTATGTAACCTCTTAATGAATTGACCCCAATGTCTAAGACCACACAACCTTTATTGATAAAATTAGTTCACAGTAAAAAAACAAAAAAAAACCAGAACAGCCAATGTGTTTTGGAGCGAAACAAACTTCTTCAGGGCTTAGGTATTCTAAATGATGAGGCCCTTACCATGGCATCTTCACCATCAATGATTCATACTGGTTTTACAAAAATCTTGCATCTGTGCAACATAGAAATGTCTGTAATGTGAGATTTTCTTTCACTTCCTATGTCTGAGATGTCTGTACAAGAAACGGGACAGGGGATCATTTGTCAAGCAATAAAAAAAGATCCAATGCCGTGTACACACGGGCGGACTTTTTGACCAGACTGGTCTGACGGAACGAATCCGTCGGACAATCCGACCGTGTGTGGGCTTCATCGGACCTGCAGCTGACTTTTTCGGTCGAAAATCAGACGGACTTTAGATTTGGAACATGTTTCAAATCTTTCCGCCGGACCCAGTTCCTATCGAGAAATCTGCTCGTCTGTATGCTAGTCCGACGGATGAAAACTGACGCTAGGTCAGCTATTGGCTACTGGCTATCAACTTCCTTATTTTAGTCTGGTCATACGCCATCACGTACAAATCCGTCAGACTTTGGTGTGATCGTATGTAGCCAAGTCCGTTCGTTCGAAAGACCGTCGGACCTTTGATGCCGAAAAGTCTGCCCTTGTGTACACGGCATAACCCTTCCCTAGTCTACCAAAAATTTGTTTACGTCTGTGTCCCCTTGGGGAGTTTTCTGTCACATCCTAGTAAGTGGAAATGTCTCCAACAGGGTCAAAAAAATTTTTTGATAGACGCGCTATACCTTCCCCACTGGTCAAAAATGACAGAGAAGGGCTTTAACCTCTATGTATGCAAAGACTGTATTAATATAATGATAGCAAACATAATATGGTCTGCTTTGTGCTTTTTTACATTTTTTTTCTGCAGGCAACAACAAAACTGGGGGATCTTATAAATGCTTTGGATCGCTTTGAACCACACAATGCTCACCTCTATTACAGTATGTCTTTGGCTTTTAGTAGAATGGTAAGGGTTACATTTCCTACTTTCTGCTCAAATGGAATTGCTTTGTTGTGTCTTCATTTCAGTTTAAAAATGTCTTGCTTATTCTACTGATTATTTAACCCCTTAACACCACCTCCTGGCGGCCCTTTGAGTGGGTCTTAAAGCCCTGGAGGCAGTTGTATCAAGTCATTGGCTCTCACATTAATCACATAATCAGGAGCCCGTCCTGCTGGCTCCTGATTAGAAGCCTTGACTGAGAGCTGTTGGTGACAGCTCGGTCAGTGTGCTGGGAGCGTGCAGTGAGTGCGCCCTCAGTACACCCTTTCATGCCACCTTAGACTTATATGTGCAGCAGCTAGGTGTTAAAGCTTGTAATCCTTGCTGCTGCATATATACGTTAAGCAGTTGGCAAGAGGTTAAAGAAGCACTCCTGCTAAATTTGCATAGCTGCCAAAGTGGACACCTGTATTCTTTATAAATTTTTCTTGTTTTTTAAACACTTTAGCCCCGGAAGGTTTTACCCGTCTTCATGACCAGGCCATATTTTGCAATACGGCACTGCATTACTTTAACTGACAATTGTGCGGTTGCCCGAAGCTGTACCCAAATAAAATTTGTCCTTTTTTTCCCACAAATAGAGCTTTTTTTGTGGCATTTGATCACCTCTGCTTTTTTTATTTTTTGTGCTATAAACAAAAAGAGACAATTTTGAAAAAAAAAAAAAATTTTTTTTACTTTCTGCTTTAAAACATACCCAATAAAAAAATGTAAAAAATCCAATATCTTCATAAATTTAGGCCAATATATGTTCTGCTACATATTTTTGGTAAAAAAAATCCAATAAGCGTATTGATTGGCTTGTGGAAAAGTTATAGCATCTACAAACTATGGGATATTTTTATGGAATTTTTATTGATTTTTTTTTTTTTTTTTTTTTTTACTAGTAATGGTGGCGAACAGCGACTTATCACGGGACTGCGACATTTGCGGCGGACAAATCAGACACTTGACAAATCGGACACAAGGTGACACTTTTGACACTTTGTGAGGGACCAGTGACACTAATACAGTGACCAGTGCCAAAAAATATGCACTGTCATTGTACTAATGACATTGCCAGGCAAGGGGTTAGCAGGGTCAATAAAAGGGTTAAATGTGTCCCTAGGGGGTGCTTTTTTACTGTGTGGGGGGGTGCTTGTACTGTAAGAAGACAGAGATCCGTGTTCCTGTCACCGAACGGCGATCTGCCTTGTTTACATTGGCAGACCGCCATTCTGTCTGCCTTGGGAACGATCAGCGGGAGCCGCTGATTGGCTCCCGCTGTGTCCAGTCACAGCGAGAGCGGGTCACTGGCGGCACGCGTGCGCGCCTCAGACCCGGAAGGAAAAAATCATGTACAGGTACATGATTTTGCGCTAAAGGGCCCCCCTGCCGCAGTATAAGTACGTGGGGCAGTCCTTAAAGTGGTTGTTAAGCCACTCTAACCTGTAACCACTATCAGCACTTCCTCCTATTGTAGTATCCCCCTCTGTGTGTGATTTGTGTGATTTATAAAAATCAATGCTGCAAATACCTGGGGGCTGGGGGGGGGGTCCGGGGGCTTCCAGATTCCGATAAGCCACCCACCCGCAGCCCAGGGTTGTCGGAAAGAGGCCCTTGTCCCCATCCATGTTGAGGGCATGTGGCCTGGTATGGTTCAGCAGGAGGGGGGGTGCTGGGTCCCCCCCCCCTTTCCTGTGCCAGGCTGCATGCTCGGATAGATAAATCAGATGGACACCATTTTTTTTTTTTTTATTATTTTTTTTTTTTTTTACATTTTTCAATAGCCAGCATTTTTTAACTTTAAATTCATCTGTTAGTGGGGAAGCCCGCTGACAGATGATGACAAATTGTTGTTAAGGATGCAGGTGGCCAGCTTCCCGGCCCGCTGCTTAACCAGCTATTTCTTCACACAGGATACGAAACGGTCGATCGTTTTTCGACTGATCCGAATTCTAATTGTTCTGAAAAGTTGAAAAATGAATAAATGAAATGAATTTTAATGAAACAAAATTTTACAAAAACGAAACAAATTTCATAATGAAATGAAATTAGTAACATAACGAATCTATCCGAAACCAAACTAAACAAATGTTTCCGTTCTGCACATGTCTAATTCCTATCATACTTAGTGTAATCCAGAGGCCAAATAGGGTAATTTCCATTTTAAATCAATAAAAAACATATTAAACCAGCACAGTAGATAGAATAATACCATTCATTTTTTTGCCCTATTCGCACAGAACAAATGCATTTTCACTTGGAGAATTGCTATGCTTTTTTTTTTTTTTTTTTTTTTTTTTTTTTTTTTTTTTTTGTAAGTAGTTTCTTTCTTTAATTTCTTCCTTGGAACTGGCTTTTTTTTTTTTTTTTTTATATTCTGTATATATTCACTGTATATTACTTCTGATGTGAAGAGAGTAGATTATTACATACGACCATTTATTTTAACCCTCAGTGTGAACGTAACCAGCTCATCCTTCAACAAACCCAGACATTAGTGGAACGAGCGGTTAGTTTGGCCCCTCATGAGGCCAGTTTTGCCACTGAACATGGCTATCAGCTTGTTCTGCAAGGTCGCATTAAGGAAGCTTTAAAATGGTACAAAACAGCAATGAATCTTGATGAGTCCAGTGTGTCTGCACTAACAGGTAAGACAATGCAGTATTTATTTTACATGCCCATAGTAGATTGGCTAAGATCAACATGCTAGAACACATTACTCGGTCTCAGTGGCTCTTAAAGTGTATGTAAGCATTAACAATTAACTTTTCTTATTTGTTCCCTTTTGGTCTGTTAAATATACCATTGGAAGCATTTTACTAGATCTGTTTGATAAGTGGGAAAAAAAACTGTTGATCTTGTCAGAAATTTACAGTCCTGTGTCCTCCTTACACTTACTAAGTTATCCCAAAGAGCTTATTTATCACTTCTGGTACTTGTCATGAACTACAGAACAGTCTGCCTTTAAATTGTAGAGATCTGAGAATGGGAGTTGTTAAGTAGCTTGTCAAAAGATGCTGGGCAGGGCTGACACCACTCAGTCCACAATGTGTCGTCGGCCTATTAAAGGACATAAAAGGATTTCTGGAACATCAAAAGGTTTTTTTTCTGTGTGCATGTATGGCAGATGTGTACTGCATTTTGTTTTGCCTTGACATACACTTTTTTTTTTCATTTTGAATAGATCAAGAGAGGGTTATAACCACTGTCAGATTTTTTTTTTTCACCCTCTGTGTCCCATTTAAGAGATTTCCTGTCACTTTCTGTCCCATAACCAAACGGGAAGTGAGAGGAAATCCCTACAAATTAAATTGAAATACTTGGGGACCGGACCCCCAGGTCATTGGAATTTTGGAACTTTTGGAACTCATTGGAAGATTTTTCCTCTATTACTTTGGGAAATTTGGGATTTTCTTTTACTTTCACTTTCAATGATAATGGTAAACAGGACAAATAGAGAGAATGAATCTCCCTAACGAAGGCAAAGATAGCAATAAAAACCGACAGGTGTTCTAAACTCTCTTCACTCTATCCAAAACTAGAAAAAAGTTTTGCCTTTAGTTATACTTGAAACTTTTTTATAACAGATTCCCAATATTTTACCATACCCCCTTCACCAGATTGTCAAACTATCATCATCCCCAGTCATATCAGGTACCAATATAACCTCAAAAGATGCCAATGGTTTGGTTCTCCTTTATATATGGCCTCCGAAATTCTGCTCTATCCTGGTTCTCTGCCGATCTATCACAGCGTTCCTTCAGTGTGACCTACAACTCTGTCTCCTCCTCTCCATTTCCCCTTTCTGTGGGAGTCCCCCAAGGCTCTGTTCTTGGACCCCTTCTCTTCTCTATCTACACCACCTCCCTTAGTCACTTGATAACCACCCACGGCTTCCAATACCACTTATACGCCGATGACACCCAAATCTATCTGTCTACTCCTCACCTCACTCCTTCAGTCTCCTCTCGCATTACTAACTTACTAACTGACATATCAGCATGGATGTCGCACCACTTCCTTAAACTAAATCTCTCTAAAACCTAACTATTAATATTCCCCCCCGCCCGTGCCCCCCTCCATGACTTTTCCATCAAAATCAACAATGCAACCATCAGTCCCTCCCCTCACGCCAGGGTACTCGGTGTAATCCTAGACTCTGACTTGTCATTTCAGCCCCAGGTCCAGTCGTTGTCAAAGGTTTGTAGAATTCGCCTCCGTAACATCTCTAAGATTCGCCCCTTTTCAACAAATGAAACCACCAAGCTCCTCATTTACTCCCTTGTTATCTCTCGCCTTGACTATTGCAACTCCCTTCTCATTGGCCTGTCTCTCCATAGGCTATCCCCTCTTCAGTCTATCATGAATGCTGCTGCCAGACTTATCCACCTTACCAACCGCTCAGTGTTTGCCAACCCTCTCCTCCAATCCCTACACTGGCTCCCAATCACCCAGTGAATTCATTTCAAAATACTAACCACAACATACAAAGCCATTCACAACTCTGCCCCGAGCTACATCACCAATCTTGTCTCCAAATCTCACCCAAATCGTCCTCTCCGCTCTTCTCAAGACCCCCTACTCTCAAGCTCTCTCGTCGCCTCTCATGCTTGTCTCCAGGATTTCTCCAGAACCTCTCCCATCCTCTGGAACTCGCTACCTCCACCTGTCTGTCTATCCCCTACTCTTGCTACCTTCAGGCGATCCCTGAAAACTCATCTCTTCAGGAAAGCCTATCACGTCTCTAACTAATCTTCTACCACTTCCATCGGCTCATTCCCCACAGTTGCAACCTTTTGTACCACCTGCCCCACCCTATTAGATTGTAAGCTCTTCTGAGCAGGGCCCTCTTAATCCTCTTGTATTTTATTGTATTATAACTGTATTGTCTTCTTTTTATATTGTAAAGCGCTGCGTAAACTGTTGGCGCTATATAAATCCTGTATAATAATAATTATATATGAATAGGTGTGAATAACAGCTGAATGAAAATCGTAAGGATTTTATTGTATTTATTTCTATACAAATCACAAATACACAAGCGAGCTACCAGTGAGATTTTGCTGTTCATTTTTTTGCAAACAAGACATGGAATCAACGTCCAATTACGGACAATGTTAGAGGCCATCTGAGTCAATTTTGCCTATTATTCAGAGATCTAGTCCCATCATTTATCTTAATGCATCATAGGATGCATTAAGGTGAAAAAATACGAGGGTTTACAACCCCTTTAAAGCTGCGCATGGATTGCTCCTGGACTTTCCAGCACAACCCTAAGCACAAGTTCAAGTTGACCCTCAAGTGGTTGCAACAGAAAAAGGTGAAGGTTTTGGAGTGGCCATCGCAGTTTCCTGACCTTTAATATCATTGGGCCACTCTGGAGAGATATCAATCGTGCAGTTCATGCAAGACGACCAAAGACTTTGCATGACCTGGAGGAATTTTGCCAAGACTAATGGGCAGCTATACCACCTGCAAGAATTCGGAGCCCCATAGACAACTATTGCAAAAGACTGCACACTTTCAATGATTCTAAAGGGGGAAATACACAGTATTAAAAACTAAGGGTATGCAGACTTGTGAACAGGGGTCATTTCATTTGTTTACTTGTTGCCATGTTTTATTTTCTGACTGTCATTCTGTTATGGCATACAGTTGAATATGACTCCCATAAGAAATAAAATAAACGTGTTTTGCTTGCTCACTCATGTTTTCTTTAAAAATGGTACATACTGTATATTACTAATTCTCCAAGGGTATGCAAACTTTTGAGCACAACCGTATACGGTTGTGCTCATAAGTTTACATCCCCCGGCAGAATTTATGATTTCTTGGCATTTTTTCAGAGAATATGAATGATAACACAAAAACATTTCTTTCACTCATGGTTAGTGTTTGGCTGAAGCCATTTATTATCAATCAACTGTCTTTATTCTTTTTAAATAATAATGGCAACAGAAACTACCCAAATGGCAAAGAAATCATAAATTCAGCCAGGGTATATAAACTTATGAGCACAACTGTATACATTATTAGTATTGCTTAGGTCTCTACATATACATACATTATTCACAAGGCGGTATGAAACACTATTAGAGCGGAGTTCCACCAAAAAAGGAACTTCCGCTTTAAGGACTCATGACCATACATAAGGCATGTCATTTTTTTGGGAGGTGTTGCTCACTTGACCCTGCAGCCATTCAGAGAATGTCTTGTATTTTTTCAATCAACATAAGACATCCTCTCATTGAATGAGGTGGAGAGGTGGGGCTGGTGACATCAGAATCCCTTGTCCAATCAAAGAACACCTTGTATTCATTGAAGAAAATACAAGGTGTTTGGTGCATGCTAGCAGTGTCAGTGAATGATGGTCAGTATGCAGTGGAACAGCTGCTCAGCACAGAACCTGGAAGATCACAGTGATCACTATAGTCACCAAATACTACAGTCATGGGGACTCACACTCTGGCCTCCGGCTTTTGGCAGCAGCAGAAACCATTGGCTCCCACTGCTGTCAATCACAGCCAGTGAGCCAATCAGGAGATGGAGGGAGTGGAGCAGAGCCTGGCTCCGTGTGTGAATGGACACACAGAGCCATGGCTTGGAAGCATGCCTGCTTCGTTGCCTCCACAGCAAGCTGCTTGCTGTGGTGGCACCTGGCAGGAGAGAGGAGCCAGGAGCGCCGGCGTAGGACCTGAGAAGAGGAGGATCCAGGCTGCTCTGGGCAAAACCACTGTTTAGAGCAGGTAAGTATAACATGTACAGTATCTCACAAAAGAGAGTACACGCCTCACATTTTTGTAAATATTTTATTATATCTTTTCATGTGACAACACTGAAGAAATTACACTTTGCTACAATGTAAAGTAGTGAGTGCACAGCTTGTTTAACAGTGTAAATTTGCTGTCCCCTCAAAATAACTCAACACACAGCCATTAATGTTTAAACCACTGGCAACAAAAGTGAGTACACCCCTAAGTGAAAATGTCCAAATTGGGTCCAAAGTGTCAATATTTTGTGTGGCCACCATTATTTTCCAGCACTGCCTTAACCCTCTTGTGCATGGAGTTCCCCAGAGCTCCACAGGTTGCCACTGGAGTCCTCTTCTTCATGATGACATCACGGAGCTGGTGGATGTTAGAGACCTTGCGCTCCTCCATCTTCCATTTGAGGATGCCCCACAGATGCTCAATATGGTTTAGGTCTGGGGACATGTTTGGCCAGTCCATCACCTTTACCCTCAGCTTCTTTAGCAAGGCAGTTATCATCTTGGAAGTGTGTTTGGGGTTGTTATCATGTTGGAATACTGCCCTGCGGCCCAGTCTCTGAAGGGAGTGGATCGTGCTCTGGTTCAGTATGTCACAGTACATGTTGGCATTCATGGTTCCCTCAATTAACTGTAGCTCCCCAGTACTGGCAGCACTCAGGCAGCCCCAGACCATGACACTCCCACCACCATGCTTGACTGTAGGAAGACACACTTGTCTTTGTACTCCTCACCTGGTTGCCGCCACACACGTTTGACACCATCTGAACCAAATAAGTTTATCTTGGTCTCATCAGACCACAGGACATGGTTCCAGTAATCCATCTCCATAGTCTGCTTGTCTTCAGCAACTGTTTGCGGGCTTTCTTGTGCATAATCTTTAGAAGAGGCTTCATTCTGGGACGACAGCCATGCAGACCAATTTGATGCAGCGTGCGACGTATGGTCTGAGTACTGACAGGCTGAACCCCACCCCTTCAACCTCTGCAGCAATACTGGCAGCACTCATGCATCTATTTCCCAAAAACAACCTCTGGATATGACGCTGAGCATGTGCACTCAACTTCTTTGGTCAACTATGGTGAGGCCTGTTCTGAGTGGAACCTGTGCTGTTAAACTGCTGTATGGTCTTGGCCACCGTTCTGCAGCTCAGTTTCAGGGTATTGGCAATCTTCTTATAGCCTAGGTCATCTTCAGGTAGCGCAACAATTCTTTTTTTTAGATCCTCAGCGAGTTCTTTGCCATGAGGTGCTATGTTAAACTTCCAGTGACCAGTATGAGAGAGTGAGAGCGATAACACCAAATTTAACACACCTGCTCCCCATTCACACATGAGACCTTGTAAGACTAACAAGTCACATGACATCAGGGAGGGAAAATGGCTAATTGGACCCAGTTTGGACATTTTCACTTAGCGGTGTACTCACTTTTGTTGTCAGCGGTTTAGACATTAATGGCTGTGTGTTGAGCTGTTTTGAGGGGACAGCAAATATACACTGTTATACAAGCTGTACACTCACTACTTTACATTGTAGCAAAACATAATTTCTTCAGTGTTGTCACATAAAAAGATAAAATAAAAATATTTACAAAAATATGAGGGGTGCACTCACTTTTGTGAGATACTGTGTGTTATTTTAAAAAAGGAAAAAAAAAAAGGCTTTAATATTGCTTTAACCACTTGACGACCGCCTCACGCCGATTTACGTCGGCAAGGTGGCACGGACAGGCAAAATCACGTACATATACGTGATTTGCCTTCCGCGGGTGGGGGGTCCGATCGGACCATCTTTTCTCCCACGGCGATCGGAGATGAGGGGGAGGCCATCCGTTCGTGGCCCCCCCCTCGCGATCACCGCCGGCCAATGAGAACATTCCTTTGCTGCTGTATGCTAAACAGCAGCAAAGGAAATGATGTCATCTCTCCTCGGCTCGGTAATTTCCGTTCCGGCCCGAGGAGAGAAGACAGGTATGTGAGTGCACAAACACTACACACACAGTAGAACATGCCAGGCACACAAAACACCCCGATCCCCCCCCCCCCCCCCGTCACAAACTGACACCAGCAGTTTTTTTTTTTTTTTTTTTCTGATTACTGCATTGGTGTCAGTTTGTGACAGTTACAGTGTTGGGACAGTTAGTATTACCCCCCTGTAGGTCTAGGATACCCCCCTAACCCCCCCTAATAAAGTTTTAACCCCTTGATCACCCCCTGTCACCAGTGTCGCTAAGCGATCATTTTTCTGATCGCTGTATTAGTGTCGCTGGTGACGTTAGTTAGTGAGGTAAATATTTAGGTTCGCCGTCAGCGTTTTATAGTGTCAGGGACCCCCATATACTAAATAATAAATGTTTTAACCCCTTGATGGCCCCCTAGTTAACCCTTTCACCACTGATCACCGTATAACTGTTACGGGTGACACTGGTTAGTTTGTATATTTTTTAGTGTCAGGGCACCCGCCGTTTATTACCGAATAAAGGTTTAGCCCCCTGATCGCCCGGCGGTGATATGCGTCGCCCCAGGCAGCGTCAGATTAGCGCCAGTACCGCTAACACCCACGCACGCAGGATACGCCTCTCTTAGTGGTATAGTATCTGTACGGATCAATATCTGATCCGATCAGATCTATACTAGCGTCCCCAGCAGTTTAGGGTTCCCAAAAACACAGTGTTAGCGGGATCAGCCCAGATACCTGCTAGCACCTGCGTTTTGCCCCTCCGCCCAGCCCACCCAAGTGCAGTATCGATCGATCACTGTCACTTACAAAACACTAAACGCATAACTGCAGCGTTCGCAGAGTCAGGCCTGATCCCTGCGATCGCTAACAGTTTTTTTGGTATCATTTTGGTGAACTGGCAAGCACCAGCCCCAGGCAGCGTCAGGTTAGCGCCAGTAGCGCTAACACCCACGCACGCACCGTACAGCTCCCTTAGTGGTATAGTATCTGATCGGATCAATATCTGATGCGATCAGATCTATACTAGCGTCCCCAGCAGTTTAGGGTTCCCAAAAACGCAGTGTTAGCGGGATCAGCCCAGATACCTGCTAGCACCTGCATTTTGCCCCTCCGCCCAGCCCAGCCCACCCAAGTGCAGTATCGATCGATCACTGTCACTTATAAAACACTTAACGCATAACTGCAGCGTTCGCAGAGTCAGGCCTGATCCCTGCGATCGCTAACAGTTTTTTTGGTAGCTTTTTATTGAACTGGCAAGCACCAGCGGCCTAGTACACCCCGGTCGTAGTCAAACCAGCACTGCAGTAACACTTGGTGACGTGGCGAGTCCTATAAGTGCAGTTCAAGCTGGTGAGGTGGCAAGCACAAGTAGTGTCACGCTGCCACCAAGAAGACAAACACAGGCCCGTCGTGCCCATAATGCCCTTCCTGCTGCATTCGCCAATCCTAATTGGGAACCCACCGCTTCTGCAGCGCCGTACTTCCCCCATTCACATCCCCAACCAAATGCAGTCGGCTGCATGAGAGGCATTTTCTTTATGTCCTCCCGAGTACCCCTACCCAACGAACCCCCCAAAAAAGATGTCGTGTCTGCAGCAAGCGCGGATATAGGCGTGACACCCGCTATTATTGTCCCTCCTGTCCTGACAATCCTGGTCTTTGCATTGGTGAATGTTTTGAACGCTACCATACACTAGTTGAGTATTAGCGTAGGGTACAGCATTGCACAGACTAGGCACACTTTCACAGGGTCTCCCAAGATGCCATCGCATTTTGAGAGACCCGAACCTGGAACCGGTTACAGTTATAAAAGTTACAGTTACAAAAAAAGTGTAAAAAAAAAAAATATATATAAAATAAAAAAAAATTGTTGTCGTTTTATTGTTCTCTCTCTCTCTATTCTCTCTCTCTTGTTCTGCTCTTTTTTACTGTATTCTATTCTGCAATGTTTTATTGTTATTATGTTTTATCATGTTTGCTTTTCAGGTATGCAATTTTTTATACTTTACCGTTTACTGTGCTTTATTGTTAACCATTTTTTTGTCTTCAGGTACACCATTCACGACTTTGAATGGTTATACCAGAATGATGCCTGCAGGTTTAGGTATCATCTTGGTATCATTCTTTTCAGCCAGCGGTCGGCTTTCATGTAAAAGCAATCCTAGTGGCTAATTAGCCTCTAGACTGCTTTTACAAGCCGTGGGAGGGAATGCCCCCCCCCCCCCCCACCGTCTTCCGTGTTTTTCTCTGGCTCTCCTGTCTCAACAGGGAACCTGAGAATGCAGCCGGTGATTCAGCCAGCTGACCATAGAGCTGATCAGAGACCAGAGTGGCTCCAAACATCTCTATGGCCTAAGAAACCGGAAGCTACGAGCATTTTATGACTTAGATTTCGCCGGATGTAAATAGCGCCATTGGGAAATTGGGGAAGCATTTTATCACACCGATCTTGGTGTCATCAGATGATTTGAGGGCAGAGGAGAGATCTAGGGTCTAATAGACCCCAATTTTTTCAAAAAAGAGTACCTGTCACTACCTATTGCTATCATAGGGGATATTTGCATTCCCCGAGATAACAATAAAAATGATTAAAAAAAAAAAAAAATGAAAGGAACAGTTTAAAAATAAGATAAAAAAGCAAAAAAATAATAAAGAAAAAAAAAAAAAAAGCACCCCTGTCGCCCCCTGCTCTCGCGCTAAGGCGAACGCAAACGGCGGTCTGTCGTCAAACGTAAACAGCAATTGCACCATGCATGTGAGGTATCGCCGCGAAGGTCAGATCGAGGGCAGTAATTTTTGCAGTAGACCTCCTCTGTAAATCTAAAGTGGTAACCTGTAAAGGCTTTTAAAGGCTTTTAAAAATGCATTTATTTTGTTGCCACTGCACGTTTGTGCGCAATTTTAAAGCATGTCATGTTTGGTATCCATGTACTCGGCCTAAGATCATCTTTTTTATTTCATCAAACATTTGGGCAATATAGTGTGTTTTAGTGCATTAAAATTTAAAAATGTGTTTTTTCCCCAAAAAATGCGTTTGAAAAATCGCTGCGCAAATACTGTGTGAAAAAAAAAAAATGA
This sequence comes from Aquarana catesbeiana, assembly GCF_042186555.1. Taxonomy (NCBI): domain Eukaryota; kingdom Metazoa; phylum Chordata; class Amphibia; order Anura; family Ranidae; genus Aquarana; species Aquarana catesbeiana. The sequence goes on along the minus strand of NC_133329.1, from coordinate 343,320,126 downwards.
AACACCCACCATTTTAATCTGTAGGGCATTTGCTTTAAAAAAATATATAATGTTTGGGGGTTCAAAGTAATTTTTTTGCAAAAAAAAATAACTTTTTCATGTAAACAATGAGTGCCATAAAGGGCTTTGTCTTCAAGTGGTTAGAAGAGTTGGTGATGTGTGACATAAGCTTCTAAATGTTGTGCATAAAATGCCAGGACAGTTCAAAACCCCCCCAAATGACCCCATTTTGGAAAGTAGACACCCCAAGCTATTTGCTGAGAGGCATGTCGAGTCCATGGAATATTTTATATTGCGACGCAAGTTGCGGGAAAGAGACAAATTTTTTTTTTTTTTTTGCACAAAGTTGTCACTAAATTATATATTGCTCAAACATGCCATGGGAATATGTGAAATTACACCCCAAAATACATTCTGCTGCTTCTCCTGAGTACGGGGATACCACATGTGTGAGACTTTTTGGGAGCCTAGCCGCGTACGGGACCCCGAAAACCAAGCACCGCCTTCAGGCTTTCTAAGGGCGTGAATTTTTGATTTCACTCTTCACTGCCTATCAGTTTCGGAGGCCATGGAAAGCCCAGGTGGCACAAAACCCCCCCAAATGACCCCATTTTGGAAAGTAGACACCCAAAGCTATTTGCTGAGAGGTATAGTGAGTATTTTGCAGACCTCACTTTTTGTCACAAAGTTTTGAAAATTGAAAAAAGAAAAAAAAAAAAGTTTTTTCTTGTCTTTCTTCATTTTCAAAAACAAATGAGAGCTGCAAAATACTCACCATGCCTCTCAGCAAATAGCTTGGGGTGTCTACTTTCCAAAATGGGGTCATTTGGGGGGGTTTTTTGTGCCACCTGGGCATTCCATGGCCTCCGAAACTGTGATAGGCAGTGAAGAGTGAAATCAAAAATTTTCACCCTTGGAAATCCTGAAGGCGGTGCTTGGTTTTCGGGGCCCCGTACGCGGCTAGGCTCCCAAAAAGTCCCACACATGTGGTATCCCCATACTCAGGAGAAGCAGCTAAATGTATTTTGGGGTGCAATTCCACATATGCCCATGGCCTGTGTGAGCAATATATCATTTAGTGACAACTTTTTGTAAATATTTTTTTTTTTTTTGTCATTATTCAATCACTTGGGACAAAAAAAATAAATATTCAATGGGTTCAACATGCCTCTCAGCAATTTCCTTGGGGTGTCTACTTTCCAAAATGGGGTCATTTGGGGGGGGTTTGTACTGCCCTGCCATTTTAGCACCTCAAGAAATGACATAGGCAGTCATAAACTAAAAGCTGTGTAAATTACAGAAAATGTACCCTAGTTTGTAGACGCTATAACTTTTGCGCAAACCAATAAATATATGCTTATTGACATTTTTTTTACCAAAGACATGTGGCCGAATACATTTTGGCCTAAATGTATGACTAAAATTTAGTTTATTGGATTTTTTTTATAACAAAAAGTAGAAAATATCATTTTTTTTCAAAATTTTCGGTCTTTTTCCGTTTATAGCGCAAAAAATAAAAACTGCAGAGGTGATCAAATACCATCAATAGAAAGCTCTATTTGTGGGAAGAAAAGGACGCAAATTTCGTTTGGGTACAGCATTGCATGACCGCGCAATTAGCAGTTAAAGCGACGCAGTGCCAAATTGGAAAAAGACCTCTGGTCCTTAGGCAGCATAATGGTCCGGGGCTCAAGTGGTTAAGTCATGTAGTGCTGAGTGGGGGTGGGGGGGGGACATTAGAAAAGATGCATACATATAATCTGAATAAAGAGGTAGTGCAAGCCTTGCACTTATTTGGAAGAGAACATTAGGACTCTTTTATTACTCACTGCATGGCCTAAGTGTCCCATTATTTGCATGTATTGGGCAGTGTATTGCCCCCTATAATGGCAAAGGTAAATTTTTGGAAATAAAAGATTGCACAGTAAAAGATTTTCTGTAAAATAACACAAACCTTTCCAAGAAAGTTTTGAAGTCTACAAAATAACAGAATCTATAGCTGTGATGAGGTGTTATGGCAAAAGTGTCCCCATTGGAAGATTTTCCGTCTATTACTTTTCTGGGAACAACTCTAAGTTTGGGATTTTCTTTCACTTTTAATGACAATGGTAAACAGGACAAATAAAGAGGGTGACTCTTCCTATTGGGGGACACAGACAGCAATAAAAACTGACAGGGGTTCTTAGCTTACCCTTAGCAGCCCATACATTGATGATGTTTTTTCATTCAACCAGCATGTTGAACAAAAAAAATGATTTGATTCCTCCATCCACGCATTTGATGTGGATGGGGAAATCCTTCCCACTGTGATATTGTCAGAATACAGAGATCAGTGTTGTTGGCTATAGCCAGCGCCACTTATCACTCAGGGAAAACTCAACGGCTGGTTGCACACAAGTCACTTAATAGATTGACTTGTGTACAACCAGACTGCCTATAAGTGGACCGAAATTCAGGGCAGTCCCTGCTGAACTGATCAAATTTTTCATCCATGTATTGTTAGCTTTAGACTTGCATTAAAGTATATCTAAAGGCAAAACTTTAGTTTTAGTTTTAGATAGATTCAGGAGGGATTAGAACCCCTGTCAGTTTTTATTGCTGTCTGTGTCCCCCATTAGGGAGAGTCACCCTCTCTTTGTCCTGTTTATCATTATCATTAAAAGTGAAAGAAAATCCCAAATTTAGGGTTGTTCCCAGAAAAGTAATAGACTGAAAATCTTCCAATGGGGACACTAGTTCTGGTGACCTGGGGGGCCCCAAGGGATTTCCTCTCACTTCCTATTTGGCTATGGTGCAGGAAGTGGAGATAAATCTCCGCAATAGGATACAGATGTCAAAAAAAATCCCTTAATCAAAAATGGGGAACATTTTTTTTCCTTTACCTATAGTTCTACTTTAAGATAACAGGATAGATTAATATTAATACACAGAAACAAGGTTTTTAAAACTAACCCACTGATAAGACAATTTTGTATTAAGTAAGTGCCTCACTGACAGGATTGTATATATGTCTCACCTACACATGGTGATAGATTTCAGGGTTTATGACTGATATGCTGATATGGGGAAAACAAACCTTTTGGTTTTCTCAGAATCTTGATAAATTCTGTCCTGGGTCCCAGAGGTTTTGTAGAGATTTGGGTGGGATTTCCTGTGTCCACATGTTATCTGGTAATCAGACCTTTATTATAAGTCTCAGCTGTGCACAGGCCTTTTGTATACGGGTGCAGATGGGTGCTCAGCGCAGTCTCTCGCTCTTTCTGTGCAGACAGAATGCTAAAAAGGTAAATTTGTTGCCTGCTTGTTTTGGGAAACCCATCATAAAGCACTGTTCATCGGGAATTTGACCTGAAATTAGTAACTCAACAAGACAAGCACGTTTTGTATGCTTTATGCTGTGGACTTGTTGTACAAATCCCTCTTGCATTGAAACTGAGTTTGCTGCCTTGCTGGATAAAAGAGCAGGTTATCCCCTGTCTTATGCATGGTTCATTGCCGCCAACACAAGTTGAACCTATCCCCCTTACTATATATAATTATCACACAGAAAATAAGATCCTTTTATTTATGTCTAATAGGTATCATTCGGTGTCAAATAATTGAAGGACAGCTACAAGATGCTGATCAGCAGTTGGAATTCCTCATGGAGATCCAGCATTCTATTGGAAAGTCTGGGGTAAGTTACCAATGAAAGACATTGTGGGGTTGATTTACTAAAACTGTAGAGTGCAAAATCTGGTGCAGCTTTGCATAGTAACCAACCAAGCTCAGCAGCCAGGCACATTGTCCATGGGAGGGACAACTGAAATCTGTTGATGTTTATTAATGTCAAAAAAAGTGCAGCGCTAACTTACTAATCAATATCACAATAATGGTGGAACCCTCTAATGTATAGTAATCTCGATAAACTTCAATATTACCACAATATCGGTCTCTGTGATATGTAACTTCTCATATAATACACATCAGACTGAGAAAAAAAACATAAAAAATGTAACTTAAAAGGGTTGGTGGAAACCCCTTCTATAGATTTTGGCCATACATATTAACTTCAAGTGCAATAATTCCAGTGATATGTGATTTCACATGTAATACACATCTAAAGGAGAATAAGACATACATTTTTTTAAACTTGGCAGGAATGGTGGAACCCCTCTACAGATATTTGCAATACAAATTAACTTCAAGTGCAACAACTTTTTAGTTGGGAGGTTCACTCCATTATGGCACTTCGTTACGCTTAGGCCCCTTTCACACTTGTATGACCTGAAAGTCGCGTGACTTGAAGCAATGCCTATGTAATCTTAAGGTCTATGGACCTCAAGTCGCATCAAAGTCAGACCAAAGTAGTGCAGGGACTACTTTGAAGTCGCTGCGACTTGACGTTGCACAGATATGAATGGTACTCATTAGAAATCATGGAGTACATCTTGTCATTTGACTTTGCAGTCCCAAGTCGCACAAGTGTGAAAGGGGCCTTATTTGTATATGTCCTTGTTACTATTATAATTTGAATTATTGCATTTGAAGTTAATTTTCCACCACCCCTGCTTAGTTTTAAAAAAAAGTTTGTCTTATTCTCCTTTTGATGTGTATTACATGTGAAATCACATATCACTGGAATTATTCCACTTGAAGTAAATCTGTATGGCCAATATCTATAGAATGGGTTTCCACCATCCCAGCTAAGTTTCATTTTTTATGTCTTATTTTCAGCTTGATCTGTATTATAGGTGAAGTTGCGTATCACAGAGACCGGTATTGTGGTAATATTTAAGTTTATTGAGATTTCCATGCATTAAAGGGTTCCACCATTATTGTTTAAAGTGGATGTAATTTTTTTTTTCTTTAATTAAGACTCATATCTGTTACAGCAGATGATGTCATTTCATCTGTGCCCAGTCTTGCCATGAAGAGTTAATCCAGCTCTGAGCAATCCTCTTATCTTTTTTTCACTAGGATAAAAATGGACACACAGAGAAATAAGTGTTTCTTCCCCCTTGCTGTGAGTGACAGGTGATTTCCTTATCCCATGCACAAGTGTGAGAGAGGAATTCTGTGTACTTCACATCCTCCCTCCTTTCTTCTCCAGCTCTCCCAGGATTGGCTGCTTCACACCTCAGCATGATTGGGCATGCTGAATTCATGTGGTGACTTTCCTGGGTTTTGACTGGATGTTAGCGATCATGGGGCATAATCCACAAGACAAGCAGACGTTCAGTGTAAGACATATCAATATAAAGAAAAAAAGAAACCGCGCTAAAAAGCTATAAAACACCTTAGATTGCAGCTGCAACAAAAAAACACTAATATCAGTGTAATGGGCTAGGGAGAGTATACTAAGTGCGCTTGCAATCCAGTGATCAAAACATGTGAATAAAATATAGCTGAATAGGTTATTGAATCAATATAAGGTGAGTATATTAATTACCAATAATAAATATTGCCAAGTTCAAAAAGTGCTTATAAGTGAATTAAGTAAATATGCATTCAGTGGTGTAACACAAAAATAATCAAATCCATAATTGCTAAATAAAAAAAATTCCAAAGTTCATAAGTAACTATTAAATTGAAAGGTAGTAGTGATAAAAATAAGTTCAGTCCATTCATAAAAAGTTTAGTGAAGATACACCAATCACATGGAGGGGAATCACATATCCACAGTTCATTTAAACACAGCCCATATAGGTGAAGAGGGAGGAAGGGAGTGTGAAAAAGATTCCCAGCAACCGATAACTCCAGGGGACAATAAGGATGGACCCTTACCAGACACGGTGGACCTCCTTAATAGGAAGGTCTTATGCGCGTGCAGATACAGCCCTCTGCAGGGACAGATGGATGGCAGCGTCTGAATCCTCGTTCCGATAGGAGGCGATTCCAGCGTGTCAGTCTAGAGGAAAGCACTCGCGGATTGATGGTTTAAAAGGAGCAGGAGGGGCTTCAGGAGATGATCAGTAGGAGGATCCTGGTGAGGTCTTTACTTGGAAGAGGGACTGTGTTGGACTGTGTTGGCACAACTGCGGTAGCTGGATTCCTCTCTTTTGAGTCAGCTCCCTGCAGGGGTAATGGGCATGTAAAGATAGCCTGGGATGGGTCCTGGTAACTCTCCTCGTGGTCCGCATGTGGTATCTGTGGTCTGTAAGGCCTCAGCGGCTCACTCCACCCAGTAAGGATATCCAAGGGAGTCTTCCTGGTCACTTTTCCCAAAGTTGATACGTCAGCTGTTCATAGTTAGATCCTTCAAATATATGTAGAAATACAGATTTGCATATCTGGAAGTTCCTGTTCTGGTCAGGATCTCAATCTAGGTGGACATGGCAAGGTCTCTCTTTAGCAAAGAGGAGGTGCTGCTCTTTAGGGGAGTGTAGGGGTGGGCGGGGAGTCTACTGACATTACGACTCTACCCACGGAGCCCCGGACAACAGACTTGCTCACAGAATCTGGAGTATTGCAGGGCTCCAAACAGCTAAAGGGGAGATATTTATACATGCAGGAGGCATGTATATCCTTATAGATCAGCACTGTGAAAGTAATTTAGAAATGATGAGAGTGGGTTTACATCCACTTTAAGTCATTGATTAATAAGGTAGTGCTGCACTTTTTTGGGGTTTTTTTTGCTGTTACCGATGCAGCATGTCCTGGCTCTCTTTCTCTGTTGCGGCTAGGGATGTGCTCATATACACCATACAAGCACTGATTGCTGTTAGAAAAGCTGCAGGAGGAGGAATATTTCTAACACTGAATTACAGCAGAGTACAGTGTGTAGAATATATAATTATGGGCATTATGTCTACAGCTCAGTAATGATGAAATAAAGCATGTAAGGGCAATATGTTTATCTGCTTTTCTGGCTGGAGCGGGAGAGATTTGGTGAAAGTAGACTACATAGAATGAACTAAACATTGTGCATATGCATGCTTTACAGTTATAGGAATTTCACCTCACTGTCTGTGTTGTGCTCAGTAGTGTGGCTGAGAATGAGGGGGTGTGATTTATGCTGAAGTGGGCAAGTTCAAATTTAACATGTACAGGCCCAGTGCACCCTCCTACATTCACTGCAATTCCCAAAGATTCATGGGAAATGTAGTTACTTTTCCTGTAAAGAGAGAGAAGATATGATGCATAGTTGGCAACATTGTAAAAAAAATTTATAGGGACACTTTTTTGGCTGTAGGCGGAGTTTTATAATTAGGGGCGGGGCATGCGTTTGTAGGCGTGACATAGCAAAAAAAAGGAAAATGTGAGGCACCAAAAAATGAGCGTGGTTTACATAGAATAGTGGGCGTGGATTATATGGGCATGGTTCAAATGGGGGTGTGGTTAGAGTCTGAGATGAATGAGAGATGGAGAAAGAAAGGGGAAAAGAGGGAGGGAGAGAGAAAGAAGGAAGGAAAGGGGGATGGAGGGACAGCAGGCCCAGATCCTACACCACAATAGAAATGTGTATTCCAGAGTTTAACAAATAAGCAGATAAAGATACTCCAAACACCTGGTGTTAGCGCTTCAATCATCCCAGCGCCATGGTTGTTGTGATGTCAGGATGATTGAAATGCATTATTACTATTGTTACATTGTAATATAGAATTAAATCATTCAACTCCCCATAATCCAGAATCAGTGGGACCCCTGAGCGTGTGACCTGCCACCAGTAGTGTATTTAGGTTTTGTGCTGCCCTAGGCCTGACTAAACTCATGCACCCACTAATTTAAATATGGCCCAGACCTTCCTGTCAAGGCCACACCTCTTGCTGTTTAAGACCCGCCCTGAAATTTTCGAGTGGGGCACACTAGTTCGGGGGAGGGGGGGGGCTTGGGGGGCAATGGATTCCCCTTAATTTGCATAGATTTCCTCTCACTTCCTGTTTGGCTATGGGGCAGGAAGTGAAGGGAAATCTCTGCAATGGGACAGGGATGGTAAAAAGTAAACTGACAGGGGCTATAACCCTCCCTTTTTCCATCCAAAATGAAAAAAAAAAAAGTGTAGCCTATAGTTCTACTTTAAGCACAAATTTCTGATAATTTTATGGAGAGGACTTATGCCGCGTACACACGAGCGGATTTTCCATCGGAAAAAACTTGGATGGTTTTTCCGACGGAATTACGCACAAGCTTGCCTTGCATATACACGGTCACACAAAAGTTCTCTGAACTTTCGACCGTCAAGAACACAGTGACGTACAACACTACGACGAGCCGAGAAAATGAAGTTCAATGCTTCCAAGCATGCGTCAAACTGTTTCTGAGCATGTATAGGAATTTTGCACGTCAGAATTTGTACAGACGATCGCATTTTCGGATAGGAACTTTTTCTGACCGAAAAATTAAGAACCTGCTCTCAATCTTTTGCTGGTGGGAATTCTGCCAGTAAAAGTCCGATGGCACATACACACAGTTGCATTTTTCGACCAAAAGCTCTCATTGGTCTTTTGCTGGCCGAATTTCCGATTGTGTGTATGCGGCATAAGAAGATATAACCATGCCAATGGTGCAGCAGAAAACATATAGCACAGTGAGGAAGGTTTGTGGTCCAGGATGATAGGACAGTCAAAATTAGTGTGGCAACCCCCCCCCCCCCCACACACACACACACACACACTTGGACTAATTTGCCTCTCAACCCAGTCCGCCCCATAAGACTGGCGCTAACAGTGTAACGCAAGCCGGTAGGGACTCTCTCCGTGCTGCCCCCCTGCAAAGTGCTGCCCTAGGCCTGGGCCTTGTCGGCCTAGGCCAGGATACAGCATTGCCTGCCACGTCATCTGCCACCAGATGCCATCAGGTGCCCTCAGCAGAGTCCGTCCTTGCATCAGGTGCCCCCAGCAGAGCCCCTCCTTACAAGCTAATGTCCCCAGCAGAGCCCCTCCTTACATCAGGCGACCCCAGCAGAGCTCCTCCTTACATCTAGTGTCCCCAGCAGAGCCCCTCCTTACATCCGGCGTCCCCAGCGGAGCCCCCCCCTTACATCTGGCGTCCCCAGCGGAGCCCCCCCTTACATCTGGCGTCCCCAGCGGAGCCCCCCCTTACATCCGGCGTCCCCAGCGGAGCCCCCCCTTACATCTAGTGTCCCCATCCATGGTCGGTATGAACTTTTCGCTTTACCGGTCCATATCTCCGGAGCCATAGGTCCCCCGAACTTCAAACTCGGTAGTTAAGGGTCCCTAGCAGCAGCCAAAATTTGGGGTCTCTGGACCCAAAGGATCCCGAAATGACATTGGAAACCACTCAGCGGGCTTTGTGTCAACTTAACTTTAAAAGTCAAGCACTTTTCTGAAGCAGAGAATGACATTTTCCGAACCGTTTGGGCTAGGAACCCCAGCTTTGCATATGATGTAGAGCTAGTTCCCCTGTGTTTGCACACCAAATTTGGGGTTCCTAGCACCAAGTGGTCCCGAGATACGGGGCCCCGCGTGGTTACAATAGAAATTGAGCTGTGGTGTCGCCCATCCCCCGCCCCTTTCCATAACAAGTCACAGAGACTGGGAGCGGGGTGGGGGGTGGGCGGCGCCACAGCTGAATTTATATTGTAGTCATCCGGCCATCCTTCTTCATCTGGGCTTGAAAATGGCGGCTGGTGGAGACAAGGACCTTGGCGGCGAAAAATCAAATTTCTATGACCTACCTCTTCTAAGAAGCTTGACAACACAGGACGGATCTAGCGCCTTGAAGCGATTCAGTTCGCATTTGCAGCGCTATACAAATCATTCATTCATTCATTTCCCGGGAAACTATACAATCAGGAAAAGGGTCTAAATCCCGGGAATGTCCTGGGAAGTTCGGGACTGTTGGCAAGTATGATGTAATCCCTTTTCTAACAGCTCCTCCTTGGCAGAATAGATGCTGCATCTTTTAAATTACAGAGAGGACTTCCTGAAAATTCAATTATACTTTTCCCTTCAATGGTAAGGTATTTCACAAATGTTTTTGTGCTGAAAAAGCCCCCTCGGCTTATACTCGAGTCATTGTGCCCATCTGCAGCCTCATGCACCTGATCTCCCGGCACTGTGACATGCAGTCTATTCGGCGGTCGTCCAGTCTTAACGAAGCCCTGCCTTCTCATCGTCCTCATCCGTGATAGGCAGAACACTGACCTACTGCTGGGAAACTGAATCAGTGTTCCGTCACGGACGAGGAAACTCGACAACCACCGACTAGACTGACTGCATGTCACAGCGCCGGAGATTAGGTACATGAGGCTGCAGATGGACACAGTGCAGGGAGATGGGCAGAGTGAGGCATGCAGATGGGCAGAGTGAGGCTGCAGATGGGCATTGTTGACCCTCTTTTCCACTTACAGTAGCTGCTGCATTTCTCACCCTAGGCTTATACTCGAGTCAATACGTTTTCCCAGTTTTCTGTGGTAAAATGAGGTGCCTTGGCTTATATTCAGGTCGGCCTATACTCAAATATATACGGTAACTGTTTAGTGTGTGTGTGGGGGGGGGTGTACTAATGGGGGAATTTTTTGCCGATCCCGGAGTTCTACTTTTAATTTAAAACTGTCATCTGAATATTGGTTTGTAGGTGTTATTTATGGATAACTATTGTTTTGGTGTACTCAAGGATGTAGTACATTAATTAATACAATCATATAATTTAACACTAAAGCTCAACAACTAGACATAGGGGTTGATTTACTAAAGGCAACTATACTGTGCATTGCAAGTGTACTTGCTCTAGATCTTAGTAAATGAGGGGAAGCTCTGCTAATTTCTATCATCCAATCATGTGCAATCAAAAATGCCTTTTTTTTTTTTAATTTTTGTTGCATGTTATTGGGTATTCTTTGCAAACGAAGTTTCACCTAATTTACTAAGCTCTGGAGCAACTCTACTTGCACTGCACAATACATTTGCATTTAGTAAATCGACCCCATAGTCTTTTTGTACATTGTTAACCGCTTGCCGACCGCCGCACGACTATATACGTCGGCAGAATGGCACGGGCAGGCAAAAGGACTTACAGGTACGTCCTTGCCTGCCCGCGGGTGGGGGGTCCGATCGGACCCCCCCCGGTGCCAGCGGCGGTCGGATCGAGGTCAGGGTCGATCGAAGGTGAGGGGGAGGCCACTCATTCGTGGCTCCCCCCTCGCGATCGCTCCTGGCCAATGATGTGCTTCCTCGGCTTCTGTGAATGTAAACAGAAGCCGAGGAAGTGATGTCATCTCTCCTCGAGACGGTCTTTTCGTCCGGCGCCGAGGAGAGAAGACATCCAAGTAAGTGCACCAACACTACACATACAGTAGAACACGCAGGCACACTTGTCACCCCCCTGTCACCCCCCAGTCACCCCCCGATCACCCCCCTGTACCCCCACACATACTGACACCAATAGCAGGTTTTTTTTTTTTTTCTGATTATTGCATTGGTGTCAGTTTGTGTCAGTTAGAAGTGTTAGGGCAGTTAGGTTAGCCCCCTTTAGGTCTAGGGTACCCCCCTTAGGTCCAGGGTACCCCCCTAACCCCCCCTAATAAAGTTTTAACCCCGTGATCACCCCCCGTCGCCAGTGTCACTAAGCGATCGTTTTTCTGATCGCTGTATTAGTGACACAGGTGACGCTAGTTAGGGAGGTAAGTATATAGGTTCGCTGTCAGTGTTTTATAGCGACAGGGACCCCCATATACTACCTTCTAAAGGTTTTAACCCCTTGATTGCCCCCTAGTTAACCCTTTCACCAGTGATCACCATATAATTGTTACGGGTGACGCTGGTTAGTTGGTTTGTTTTTTGTAGTTTATTATAGTTTATTACAGTTTATTATAGTTTTAGGGCACCCGCCGTTTATTACCTTATAAAGGTTTAACCCCCTAATTGCCCGGCGGTGATATAAGTTAAGTTTTTAGGGTCAGATAAGGTCTGCGTCGCCCCAGGCAGCGTCAGGTTAGCGCCAGTACCGCTAACACCCACGCACGCAGCATACACCTCCCTTAGTGCTATAGTATCTGAGCGGATCGATATCTGATCCGATCAGATCTATACTCCCCAGTAGTTTAGGGTCCCCCAAAAAAACGCAGTGTTAGCGGGATCAGCCCAGATACCTGCTAGCACCTGCGTTTTGCTCCTCGGCCCAGCCCAGCCCACCCCACCCAAGTGCAGTATCGATCGATAACTGTCACAAAACACTAAGCACACATAACTGCAGCGTTCGCAGAGTCAGGCCTGATCCCTGCGATCGCTAACAGTTTTTTGGTAGCGTTTTGAATCAGTCGCTGACAGTCAGGAGCTTTTTTGCCTGTGAGTCTCACTAGTGTACCCCTAAATTTAGAGGCCAAAATGGCAAATCGAAGGTACACTAGTGAAGAGGCCTACACGTTTCTGAGTATGACAGATAGTGAAGAGGAAGTCACTCATCTGTCAAGTTCAGGCTCAGAATACGAACCTGTAGAGGACAGCGGCTCCATGACAGATAGCTCTGACGACGGAGTTGTGGTCCCTGCTAGGGTCAGGCGTACCAGACCCCGAACTTCTTCTTCTGTCCTTGAAGTGCAAGAACCGCAGGTCCCTCGTATGGAGCAGAGCAGTACTAGTGCCGCTACTCCTTCTGGTGAACTGGCAAGCACCAGCGGCCTAGTACACCCTGGTCGTACATCCAGCACTGCAGTATCACGTGGTGACGTGGCGAGTCCCATAAGTGCAGTTCAAGCTGGTGAGGTGGCAAGCACAAGTAGGGTCCCGCTGCCACCAAGAAGACAAAGACAGGCCCGTCGTGCCCATAGTGCCCTTCCTGCTGCATTGGCCAATCCGAATTGGGTACCCACCACTTCTGCAGCACCCGTATTGCCCCCATTCACTGGCCAACCCGGAATTCAGGTGGAAACAGTTGATTTTACGCCACTGGATTTTTATTCACTGTTTTTCACCGAAGATCTCTATAGATGTATTGTGGACCAAAGCAATTTGTACACTGGTCAACAGATCGCCACTATTCCCCAGTCCTCCCTTGCCAGAGATTGGAGACCAATTACGGTCTCCGAATTTAAGGTCTTTCTGGGCCTTTCCCTCCTCATGGGCATAACCAAAAAGAGTGAGTTGCGGTCATATTGGTCCACTGACCCAATTCACCATATGCCCGTGTTCTCTGCCTCCATGGCCAGGGCACGATACGAGCAGATTTTGCGATTCATGCACTTCAACGACAATGAACTCTGTCGTCCTCGTGGAGACCCTGGATACGATCGGCTCTACAAAATTCGGCCCCTCGTAAACCACTTCAACCAACGTTTTGCAGACTTGTTTACCCCCCATCAAGTTGTCTGCGTTGATGAGTCCCTGATTAAATTTTCTGGCCGCTTGTCATTCAAACAGTACCTTCCCAGCAAGCGTGCCAGATACGGGGTCAAGATGTATAAGCTCTGTGACAGGGCCACAGGCTATACATGTAGATTTATGGTTTACGAGGGCAAAGATAGTCACGTAGAGCCGATCAACTGCCCTGACTACATAGGAAGCGCTGGCAAGATAGTGTGGGACTTGGTGTCACCCTTATTCGGAAAGGGGTACCACTTGTACGTGGACAATTATTACACGAGCGTGCCACTTTTTAGTCACCTTTTTGATCATCAAATTGGAGCATGTGGCACCGTGCGACCTAATCGCCGGGGCTTTCCTCAGCGGCTTGTAGATTCCCGTCTTAGGCTGGGGGAGAGAGCCTGCTTGCAGTGTAATAACTTGCTCGCTATGAAGTGGAGGGACAATAAGAATGTTTTCGTTCTTACCTCCCTTCATGCAGACACGACGACCCAAATTACTACGGCGACTGGTGTTGTGGAGAAACCCCTCTGTGTCCACGAATATAACCAAAATATGGGAGGGGTGGACCTCAACGACCAGTTGTTGGCGCCGTACCTAATTGCCCGTAAGGCCAGACGCTGGTACAAAAAAGTGTCTGTATACTTATTTCAATTGGCTTTGCTGAACGCTCATGTGCTATACAGAGCTTCAGGACGGACTGGATCCTTCCTTAAATTCCAGGAAGAGATCGTCAGAGCCCTTCTGTTTCCAGACGGTGCTCCACCTCACCTTCCCCAACCAAATGCAGTAGGCCGGCTGCATGAGAGGCATTTTCCTTATGCCATCCCGAGTACCCCTACCCAACGAGCCCCCCAAAGAAAATGTCGTGTCTGCAGCAAGCGCGGATTTAGGCGTGACACCCGGTATTATTGTCCCTCCTGTCCTGGCAATCCTGGTCTTTGCATTGGTGAATGTTTTGAACGCTACCATACACTAGTTGAGTTTTAGCGTAGGGTACAGCACTGCACAGACTAGGACACACTTTCACAGGGTCTCCCAAGATGCCATCGCATTTTGAGAGACCCAAACCTGGAACCGTTACAGTTTTAAAAGTTACAGTTATAAAAAAAAAATGTAAAAAAAAAAAAAAAAATACACAAAAAAAATATAAAATAAAAAAACCAAAAATAGTTGTCGTTTTTATTGTTCTCTCTCTCTATTTTCTCTCTATTGTTCTTCTCTTTTTTACTGTATTCTATTCTGCAATGTTTTATTGTTATGTTTTATCATGTTTGCTTTTCAGGTATGTAATTTTTTTATAGTTTAATGTGTTTTAACCATTTTTTTGTTTTCAGGTACGCCATTCAGCTGCAGCGCGGATTTATTTATCTTGACAGCAACAGCGTTTGCTCCCACGATACATAAAGCCGTGACTCCAGCACTGTCGGAGGTGATTTCACCACCACAGTTACATACTTCAGCATATATGCCGAAGCGTGGGGGCAGCAGTGGGTGGAGGAGCGATTTGCTCCTGCCTTTTGCGGGAGGATGCCCCCATGCTTCGGCATATATAAAACGGTGCATGTATGCCCATCATTAGAAGTGGGTGGATGAAGGGAGGTATTCTAATGGTGGGCATACCCACCGATCAAGATCTTTTTTTCGTTCAGCCCACAGGCTGCATGAAAAAAAAGTTTACAATGTATGCCCAACAAGGACCAGCAATGTACTGGTATGTTGCTGGACTTTGAGTGGTTATACCAGAATGATGCCTGCAGGTTTAGGTATCATCTTGGTATCATTCTTTTCAGCCAGCGGTCGGCTTTCATGTAAAAGCAATCCTAGCGGCTAATTAGCCTCTAGACTGCTTTTACAAGCAGTGGGAGGGAATGCCCCCCCCCCACCGTCTTCCATGTTTTTCTCTGGCTCTCCTGTCCCAACAGGGAACCTGAGAATGCAGCCGGTGATTCAGCCAGCTGACCATAGAGCTGATCAGAGACCAGAATGGCTCCAAACATCTCTATGGCCTAAGAAACCGGAAGCTACGAGCATTTCATGACTTAGATTTCGCCGGATGTAAACAGCGCCATTGGGAAATTGGAAAAGCATTTTATCACACCGATCTTGGTGTGGTCAGATGCTTTGAGGGCAGAGGAGAGATCTAGGGTCTAATAGACCCCAATTTTTTCAAAAAAGAGTACCTGTCACTACCTATTGCTATCATAGGGGATATTTACATTCCCTGAGATAACAATAAAAATGATTAAAAAAAAAAAAATGAAAGGAACAGTTTAAAAATAAGATAAAAAAGCAAAAAAATAATAAGGAAAAAAAAAAAAAAAAAAAAAAAAAGCACCCCTGTTCCCCCCTGCTCTCGCACAAAGGCGAACGCAAGCGTCGGTCTGGCGTCAAATGTAAACAGCAATTGCACCATGCATGTGAGGTATCACCGCGAAGGTCAGATCGAGGGCAGTAATTTTAGCAGTAGACCTCCTCTGTAAATGTAAAGTGGTAACCTGTAAAGGCTTTTAAAGACTTTTAAAAATGTATTTAGTTTGTCGCCACTGCGCGTTTGTGCGCAATTTTAAAGCATGTCATGTTTGGTATCCATGTACTCGGCCTAAGATCATCTTTTTTATTTCATCAAACATTTGGGCAATATAGTGTGTTTTAGTGCATTAAAATGTTAAAAAGTGTGTTTTTTCCCCAAAAAATGCGTTTGAAAAATCGCTGCGCAAATACTGTGTGAAAAAAAAAAATGAAACACCCACCATTTTAATCTGTAGGGCATTTGCTTTAAAAAAATATATAATGTTTGGGGGTTCAAAGTAATTTTCTTGCAAAAAAAAATAATTTTTTCATGTAAACAAAAAGTGTCAGAAAGGGCTTTGTCTTCAAGTGGTTAGAAGAGTGGGTGATGTGTGACATAAGCTTCTAAATGTTGTGCATAAAATGCCAGGACAGTTCAAAACCCCCCCAAATGACCCCATTTTGGAAAGTAGACACCCCAAGCTATTTGCTGAGAGGCATGTCGAGTCAATGGAATATTTTATATTGTGACACAAGTTGCGGGAAAAAGACAAATTTTTTTTTTTTTTTTTTTTGCACAAAGTTGTCACTAAATGATATATTGCTCAAACATGCCATGGGAATATGTGAAATTACACCCCAAAATACATTCTGTTGCTTCTCCTGAATACGGGGATACCCCATGTGTGAGACTTTTTGGGAGCCTAGCCGCGTACGGGACCCCGAAAACCAAGCACCGCCTTCAGGCTTTCTAAGGGCGTAAATTTTTGATTTCACTCTTCACTGCCTATCACAGTTTCGGAGGCCATGGAATGCCCAGATGGCATAAACCCCCCCCAAATGACCCCATTTTGGAAAATAGACACCCAAAGCTATTTGCTGAGAGGTATAGTGAGTATTTTGCAGACCTCACTTTTTGTCACAAACTTTTGAAAATTGAAAAAAGAGAAAAAAAAATACATTTTTCTTGTCTTTCTTCATTTTCAAAAACAAATGAGAGCTGCAAAATACTCGCCATGCCTCTCAGCAAATAGCTTGGGGTGTCTACTTTCCAAAATGGGGTCATTTTGGGGGGTTTTGTGCTATCTTGGCATTTTATGGCCTTCGAAACTGTGATGGGTAGTGAGGAGTGAAATCAAAAATTAACGCCCTTAGAAATCCTGAAGGCGGTGATTGGATTTCGGGGCCCCGTATGAAGCTAGGCTCCCAAAAAGTGCCACTCATGTGGTATCCCCATACTCAGGAGAAGCAGCAGAATGTATTTTGGGGTGTAATTCCACATATACCCATGGCCTGTGTGAGCAATATATCATTTAGTGACAACTTTGTGCAAAAAAAAAAAAAAAAAAATTGTCACTTTCCCGCAACTTGTGTCAAAATATAAAATATTCCATGGACTCAACATGCCTCTCAGCAAATAGCTTGGGGTGTCTACTTTCCAAAATGGGGTCATTTGGGGGGGGTTTGTGCCATCTTGGCATTTTATGGCCTTCAAAACTGTGATAGGTAGTGAGGAGTGAAATCAAAAATTTATGCCCTTAGAAATCCTGAAGGCGGTGCTTGGTTTTCGGGGCACCGTACGCGGCTAGGCTCCCAAAAAGTCCCACACATGTGGTATCCCCGTACTCAGGAGAAGCAGCAGAATGTATTTTGGGGTGTAATTCCACATATGCCCATGGCATGTTTGAGCAATATATCATTTAGTGACAACTTTGTGCAAAAAAAAAAAAAAAAAAAATTGTCACTTTCCCGCAACTTGTGTCAAAATATAAAATATTCCATGGACTCAACATGCCTCTCAGCAAATAGCTTGGGGTGTCTACTTTCCAAAATGGGGTCATTTGGGGGGGTTTTGTGCCATCTTGGCATTTTATGGCCTTCAAAACTGTGATAGGTAGTGAGGAGTGAAATCAAAAATGTATGCCCTTAGAAATCCTGAAGGCGGTGCTTGGTTTTCGGGGCCCCGTACGCGGCTAGGCTCCCAAAAAGTCCCACACATGTGGTATCCCCGTACTCAGGAGAAGCAGCAGAATGTATTTTGGGGTGTAATTCCACATATGCCCATGGCATGTTTGAGCAATATATCATTTAGTGACAACTTTGTGCAAAAAAAAAAAAAAATTGTCACTTTCCCGCAACTTGTGTCAAAAAATAAAATATTCCATGGACTCAACATGCCTCTCAGCAAATAGCTTGGGGTGTCTACTTTCCAAAATGGGGTCATTTGGGGGGGTTTTGTGCCATCTTAGCATTTTATGGCCTTCAAAACTGTGATAGGTAGTGAGGAGTGAAATCAAAAATTTATGCCCTTTGAAATCCTGAAGGCGGTGCTTGGTTTTCGGGGCCCCGTACGCGGCTAGGCTCCCAAAAAGTCCCACACATGTGGTATCCCCATACTCAGGAGAAGCAGCTGAATGTATTTTGGGGTGCAATTCCACATATGCCCATGGCTTGTGTGAGCAATATATCATTTAGTGACAACTTTTTGTAATTTTTTTTTTTTTTTATTTATTTTTTTTTTTTTTGTCATTATTCAATCACTTGGGACAAAAAAAAAAAATATTCAATGAGTTCAACATGCCTCTCAGCAATTTCCTTGGGGTGTCTACTTTCCAAAATGGGGTCATTTGGGGGGGTTTTGTACTGCCCTGCCATTTTAGCACCTCATGAAATGACATAGGCAGTCATAAACTAAAAGCTGTGTAAATTCCAGAAAATGTACCCTAGTTTGTAGACGCTATAACTTTTGCGCAAACCAATAAATATACGCTTATTGACATTTTTTTTACCAAAGACATGTGGCCGAATACATTTTGGCCTAAATGTATGACTAAAATTGAGTTTATTGGATTTTTTTTATAACAAAAAGTAGAAAATATCATTTTTTTTCAAAATTTTCGGTCTTTTTCCGTTTATAGCGCAAAAAATAAAAACAGCAGAGGTGATCAAATACCATCAAAAGAAAGCTCTATTTGTGGGAAGAAAAGAACGCAAATTTCGTTTGGTTACAGCATTGCATGACCGCGCAATTAGCAGTTAAAGCAACGCAGTGCCAAATTGTAAAAAGTGCTCTGGTCAGGAAGGGGGTAAATCCTTCCGGGGCTGAAGTGGTTAAAAACCTTGTAATTTTTTTTTTGTGACTTGTTTAATCCTGAGCTGGTGCTGGTGAGTACAGTAGGAGTCGTACTTCTGGCTCCCAGCTATATCGGCACGGCTTCCGTGATGGACACCAGTTCTGGTGTTTTGTCTGTGCCTCTCCCTGTGCGTTGCCATTCACTGTGCTTTCCACCAACAGCTTTATAAAGTATAACTTAAGGCAAAACTTTTTGTTTTAGCTTTGGACAAAGTGGAGATGGATTAGAACCAGTGTCAGATTTTTATTGCTGTCTGTGCCCCCATTTAGGTAGATTCATCCTTTCTAGTTCTGTTTACCATTCTCACTGAAAGTAAAAGAAACGTAAAAATTTTGGGTTGTTACCAGAAAGGTGGTTACCAGAGGGGAATTGTTCCAATGGGGACACTAGTTCTGGTGACAACCAGGGATTCATTCTCTCTCTTTGGAGGGATTTCCTCACATTTCCTGCTTTGGCTATAGGACAGTAAGTGAAGGGAGAATACCCATCGGGACAGAGAGGCCAAAAAAGAAACTGACAGACTGAAAGGGCGTATATCCCTCCCTTACTGATTTCAAAATAAAAAGAAAGTTTTGCCTAGTTTAAATAAAAGAACACATATGTGGATCATTATATTTTCTCCCTATTTTCCTTTGTGCAGGAACTGTCTTACTTACGTGCTCTCCTGGCTATGAAGAAGCAGAAAAAGCAGGAAGATGTTATTCATTTGTTGAACGATGTTTTGGACAGTCACTTCAATTCACTACAAGGCCTGCCACTCGGTATTCAGTATTTTGAGAGACTTAACCCAGATTTCTTGCTGGAAATTATAAGGGCCTATCTCAATTTCTGTCCTAATCAGGTAGCTGTTAATTCTCTATTGGCAAAATGCATTTTGAGACTATTTGTAGTATGTAGTCCTATGAAATCAAATGCCCCCAAACCTGCTTTAGCTCATGTACCATCTTAAATGGAAAACTTCAGTTAATAATTATGTAGGGGGGATTTCCTGTTTTTAGGAGAAATTTAATTAGAATCAATTTGGATATGACCTAATAATATACACTGAGCAAAATTATAAACGCAACACTTTTGTGTTTGCCCCTATTTATCATGAGCCGAACTTAAAGATTTATGACTTTTTCTATGTACACAAAAGGCCTATTTCTCTCAAATATTGTTCACAAATCTGTCTAAATCTGTGTTAGTGAGCACTTCTCCTTTGCCGAGATAATACATCTGCCTCACAGGTGTGGCATATCAAGATGCTGATTAGACAGCATGATTATTGCACAGGTGTGCCTTAGGCTGGCCACAATAAAAGGCCAATTTAAAATGTGCAGTTTTATTACACAGCACAATGCCACAGATGTCACATGTTTTGAGGGAGCATGCAATTGGCATGCTGACTACAGGAATGTCCACCAGAGCTGTTGCCCTTGAATTGAATGTTCATTTCTCTACCATAAGCCATCTCCAAAGGCGTTTCAGAGAATTTGGCAATACATCCAACCGGCCTCACAACCACAGACCACATGTAACAACACCAGCCCAGGACCTCCACATCCAGCATCTTCACCTCCAAGATGGTCTGAGACCAGCCACCTGGACAGCTTCTGCAACAATTGGTTTGCATAACCAAAGAATTTCTGCACAAACTGTCAGAAACTGTCTCAGGGATGCTCATCTGCATGCTCATCGTCCTCATCGGGGTCTCATCCTGACTGCAGTTTGTCCTCGTAACCGACTTGAGTGGGCAAATGCTCACATTCAATGGCGTCTGGCACTTTGGAAAGGTGTTCTCTTGAAGGATGAATTCCGGCTTTCACTGTACAGGGCAGATGGCAGACAGTGTGTATGGCATCGTGTGGGTGAACGGTTTGCTGATATCAACGTTGTGGATCAAGTGGCCCATGGTGGCGGTGGGGTTATGGTATAGGCAGGCATATGCTATGGACAACGAACACAGGTTAATTTTATTGATGGCATTTTCGAATGCACAAAGATACCACGACGAGATCCTGAGGCCCATTGTTGTGCCCTTCATCCACAACCATCACCTCATGTTGCAGCATGATAATGCACGGCCCCATGTTGCAAGGATCTGTACACAATTGCTGGAAGCTGAAATCATCACAGTTCTTTCATGACCAGCATACTCACCAGACATGTCACCCATTGAGCATGGTTTGGATGCTCTGGATTTGCGTATACGACAGCGTGTGCCAGTGGATGGATTATCTCGGCAAAGGAGAAGTCCTCACTAACACAGATTTAGACAGATTTGTGAACAATATTTGAGAGAAATAGGCCTTTTGTGTATATAGAAAAAGTCGTAGATCTTTGAGTTCAGCTCACGATAAATGGGGGCAAACACAGAAGTGTTGCGTTTTATAATTTTGCTCAGTATATATATTCAACAGCTGATAATAAAATAGCATGGGGCAAAGGCTGGCAGGACTGTGGACAGTGTATATAAGTCACTTAGGTTTCTCACATACACATGGTGAGGGGCTTCGGGATTTATGGCTGATGAGGAGAAAACAAACTTTTTGTTTTTTCCTGAATATTAAAGATCTGTTCAGGGCCCTGGGGGCTTTGTAGATCTTTGGGTAGGAATAACCCTGCATCTCTAGGTCCACTTCTTACCTGATAGACACGCCTTGTTATAAGTACAACCCCTGGCAAAAAGTATGGAATCACCACTCTTGGAAAATGTTCATTCAATTGTTAAATTGTGAAGAAAGAAAAACGAATCACAGGCATGCCTCAAAATTATTTTCATTTAACATTCCAAACTTCTGGTTTTAAGAAACACTTAAAAAAAAAACAAAAAAGAAAGAAAGAAAATTGTAGTCAATTGCAACTGTTTTTGCAAATCAAGCAGAGGAAAAAATATGCAATCACTCAATTCTGAGGGAAATATTATGCAATCACCATGTACTTTGCCATTTCTGAAACAAACATCTGCATCAGATTACATGTGCTAATTAGTCCGCAGTTAAAAAAGAGTGCTTGCACACCTTGGGGAGCTGTTGCACCAACCTGATTGACATAAATCATGGCCCCAACACGAGAGATGTCAGTTGAAACAAAGGAGAGGATTATAAAACTTCTTCAAGATGGTAAATCATCACAAAATGTTGCAAAAGATGATGGTTGTTCCCAGTCAGCTGTGCCTAAAATCTGGACCACGTACAAATCAAATGGGAAGGTTATTAAAGGGAAGCGTACTGGTAGATCAAGGAAGACATCAGAGCCTCAAGATAGAAAACTTAAAGCAATATGCCTTGAAAACAGAAAATGCACAACAAAACAAACAAGGAACAAATGGTCAGAAACTGGAGTTAATGTCTGTGACTGAACTGTAAGACATCGCCTAAAGCACATGCCAGGCCATTTCATGTGGCCCTCGCACCCAGGGCTTTCTTTTTCAGACAGAACCCTGTACACTGTGCATAGCACACCGCTAAACCCTGCACCTGTATGTAGCACACTCCTAAACTCTGCACTCTGTAGGTAGCGCACCCCTGAACCCTCCACTCTGTACGTAGCACACCCCTAAACCCTGCACTCTGTATATAATGCACCCCTGAACCCTGCACTCTGTATATAGAGCACCCCATAATCATGCGCTTGGTACATAGTGCACCCAGAGCTCTGCACATAACGCACTACTGGTACTGCCTCTTTAAGATCCTCCCACTGGTAGTGCAATTTGGCCACATCCACCATTCAATGCAGTTTGAGGGGGGTGGGGTTGGGGGGTTGAGTTCCTGCACCTATTCTAAGAAAAAAAGAGCCTTGGATAAATCTATGTAGTCTTACAAATACAACTGGCCCCTTTTGAGAGCAACCATAAGTCTGATGCGCCCCCCTATGAAATTGAGTTTGACACCCCTTGCCTAAAGGAAATGGGATTTACATACAGAAAAGTCAAACGAACACCATCATTAACAGGTTACAGTGGGCTAAAGAAAAGCAATCATGGACTGTGGATGACTGGATAAAATGATATTCAGCAATGAATCATGAATCTGAATTGAGCAGGGAGGGGATGCTGGAACTTTTGTTTGGTGCCGTTCCAATGAAATGTATGTATCTGAATTGAGTGATTGCAGGGTGCAAAGGCTGAGTTCTAATACAACATGAAAAAGGTACATGTGCTGCTTGTTTATTTTGGGGGACCCGTTAGGAGGTGATCTGTTAGTCCGCAACTAACCTTGAGTTTAGTTAGTTGAGCGGATGATTTGCTTGTTTTACTCTATGAACTTGCTTTACATAGCCCTCCTGTGTTAAAAAATGTGTTTATTTTAGGGCTGAAACAACTAATCGATTAATCGACAACTAATCGATTATGAAAATAGTTGTCAACTATTTTCATAATCGATTAATCGGCCAGCCGATTATTTTGCCTGCATACAGAATGCATTATTTGTTTACATATCAGGAAATACAGTGCAGCACACATACAGCTCAGTACACCATCCATACATGTCAGTAAGTGCCTGAGACCTTGTGAATGTGTGAGGAGCAATGCCTCATGGGACATGTAGTCCTGGGCAGGAAGGGAGAGGGTCTAAAAGCAGAAGTTTTTTTACCTTGCTATAGGGGCACACTATACTATAATTTGCAGCTTGCTATTGGGGCACTCTAAAGGCAGGAGGAGCCAGAGGCATTGGTGGGGGACCCCAGAAGAGGAGAATCATGGCTGCTCTGTGCAAAACCATTACACAGAGCAGGTAAGTATACCATGTTTGTTTTAAAAAAAAATGACTTTAAAGACTGTGCAGGCAAGATCAGCATCTGAACCTAGAGAAGGTGGAGGCTGATAGACTGGAGGTAATAGAAGGCATTACAATTACATTTAAAGTAAACTTTTACATGGAGGCAAGGCACATTACGTGGGAACAGGGCACATTACATGTGCCCCAGTGTGAATGGGGTCTAAATAAAAAATGTGATCTGAGTCTGATGCTATTTACCAGATTCAGCCTCCAATAGTATATACCAGTGATGGCGAACCTTGGCACTCCAGATGTTTTGGAACTACATTTCCCATGATGCTCAACTACACTGCAGAGTGCCAGAGCATCATAGGAATTGTAGTTCCAAAATATCTGGGGTGCCAAGGTTCACCATCACTGGTATATACAGTATATCTCTTCTGTCTGTTATTCTCAGAGTGGATTAGAGATTTTGCTCCCTAATCATATAGTATATTTACCACTGCATATAGATTTTGAAGAATAAATTGCCTTTTTTTAAACTTTACATATTAAATTATACACCACACTTTTTTAAGGTTATTATCCGATTAATCGATTAATCGAAACAATAATCGGCCAACTAATCGATTATGAAAATAATCGTTAGTTGCAGCCCTAGTTTATTTGCTTTCTTACTGAATAACAGTGCAGGACAAACCTGCTCGGACTGTTCCTGGGTGTCCCTGGTTTACCGTTGCTAATACCAGTTGAGCATATTCCCCTTGAAATGATTATTTTTAACAGGCAGGTAGACAGCAAAGGACTAGTCACCAGTACTGACTGTGGTCTCTCTGTAGCTGATCTTTCCCCCTTTACTGACTTATCATGCCTGGTTCTGCCCTGTGCCCCAGTATGGAAGCAGCCATCTTGGTAGAGACAGGGGTTTGCTTCCTCATGTCAGAGCCTCCAGCAAGGACAACAGTAAGCAGAACAGCAGCAATGTCACCAAATCTAACTCCAAATCTTCCAGAAATAGCAGACAGAGGCAGCAGTGCCTTAGATCTCAAATTGTGGAAAGTGCACTATTTAATTTTGGGAGGAATTTCAGACAGAAGTTAAATTTTCAAGGTACTGTTCAGGCACAAATCACATTTCTAAATGTTCCATATAAAATAGCAAATGTTCACTTTTTGAGTTTAGTTTCACTTAGGGCTGGGAAAAAAATCGATTTGAATCTTGAATTGAGTTGAGAGGTCAAATCGATTCAAATCGATTTTTTTCAGATTTTTTTTTTTTTTTTTTTTTAACAGCACCGCGCCGGCCCTGAGGAGCTGCGGGCACGATTTCTCAGTCGAGGCCGCGGCTTCGGCCTAGTCCGCGAGGCCCGGCGCTGTGCATGGGTGGGTGGGTGTGTAGGCGGGGTAGTGGGCGAGGCTGTTGTTGGAACGCCGCTGTGTATTGGAGGGCGCTGTGATATCAGGAGGAGGGGGGTGGAGGGATCACAGGGACATTCCCGGGCTGCAGAGAGAGAGAGAGAGAGAAGGGAGGGTGAGTCAGCTGCCTGTGTGGTGTATTTCATGAGATACTGATAGCCATGTGATCACTGCCAGAAAGAATTATCCGTCAGAGGAGAGAAGTCACATCCCATTCCATATATTCACCCTTCTTAAATTACAGTGATGTAGTGTGTCAGTATACGGTGATGTAGTGTGTCAGTATACGGTGATGTAGTGTGTCAGTATACGGTGATGTAGTGTGTCAGTATACGGTGATGTAGTGTGTCAGTATACGGTGATGTAGTGTGTCAGTATACGGTGATGTAGTGTGTCAGTATACGGTGATGTAGTGTGTCAGTATATGGTGATGTAGTGTGTCAGTATACGGTGATGTAGTGTGTCAGTATATGGTGATGTAGTATGTTTGTTGATGCACTTTAATATAATTTTTTTAAAAATCGGATTCGAATCGTGAATCGAGTTTTTTATAAAAAAAAATCGCAGATTTTTTTTGGGGGGGGGGAATCTCCCAGCCCTAGTTTCACTGTAAGTTGTTAAAAATAGGCTAGCCTTTGGCTACATATATTTATTAGTAGCAGATGTTCCAAAAAAGGGATTTAAGGGCTCGTTTACTCCATATTGTGCTGCATTAATACATACAGCGCAGTGCACTTTGTTGTGTGTTGCCATGTGCTGTGGTAACACAGCCCATTCATTTTGTATTGTCCGTGACGCAGGAGAGATCACTCAAATACACTATTTTTTAATTTGTTTTGGTGCAGTATAGGGCAGGTGTTTTATATGTTTGTTGGACAGTCATTGAAAATGAATGACAACACTCTCATAACACACTGTGGTGCGCCTATACCTAGTATACCACAGCACACTATGTGTAATTAGGCCCTTAATGACCGTCTGGAAACATGCTGAGACCCACAAACAATCCTTATGCTGAATGCTTGTTGATTGAATCTGAATTATGTGAATTCTCTTTTTATCTACTTCAGCCTCCCATTCCAGGCCAGCCAGCATCCCCTCTGTTTAAGCACTGCGCCTCTGTTCTGGAGACAGTAGTGAAGGTGGCTCCAGGCCTTCAGCAAGCTGTCTTTTTGATAGCAAAAGTGAAATATTTAACAGGTATGTGCAATAATAGTAGAGATTCTGTTCATATTGATAGCATTTCATCTGTTCTGTCGGTTTTTAAGGCCTTTTTTGTACTCACTGTAAAGTTTTTTTCTTGCAGCCCATTGGAGGGATGCAGGAGTATTAAACCTCCAGGTTATACTGCCCTCTACAGGAGGATTGGGCATTGGCAAACAAAACTATAGGCCAGCCCAGGGTATAACCCCTCCTACTACAAGCATGCCTCAGTTTTTGGTAGTCTGTATGAGTTGCCATGGGATAGTGGAATTAGAGGTCGACCGATATGGGTTTTTCTCTGGCCGATGCCGATATTTAGAAATCGCGGTGGCCGATGGCCGATATAAGATGCCAATTTTTTTGGGCCGATATATTAGGCTGATTTTTTTTTTTTTAATTTTTTTTTCCCTTCATCTCATAAAATCTAACAGTTAGACCCCTTTCACACGGGGCGTTTTTCAGGCGCTTTTGGGCTAAAAATAGCGCCTGTAAAGTGCCTGTAAAACGGCTCCCCTGCAGTCTCAGTGTGATATCCCGAGTGCTTTCACACTGAGGCGATGCGCTGGCAGGATGTTTAAAAAAAGTCCTGCAAGTGGCATCTTTGGAGCGGTGTATACCATTCCTCCACCACTCCTGCCCATTGAAATGAATGCGCACCGCTGCCAAAGCGCCTGCAAAGCGTTTCGGCAACAGCGCTTCAGGGGCGCATTTAACCCCTTCCTCAGCCGCTAGCTGGGTTAAATGACGGTAAAGCGCCGCTAAAACTAACAGCGTTTTACCGTCAACGCATGCCCGCTCCAGTGTGAAAGCAACCTACAGAAATTTTTTTACATTTAAACATTTATTAAACAAAACAAACCTCCAATCAGTTCACTTGTATGTATAATTTAGATTTAAAAAAAAAATAACTATATCTTAAATATTAAATACACAAAAACAGGTAATCAAAACTTTTGGACGAAAAAAATGGGCTAACTTTACTGCTTATTTTTTTTTAATTTCATTAGTGTAGTGTATTTTTTTTTAAAAAATTGTGTTTGAAAGACCGCTGCGCAAATACCGTGTGACATAAAATATTGCAACAACCGCTATTTTATTCCCTAGGGTCTCTGCTAAAAAAAATATATATATAATGTTTGGGGGTTCTAAGTGATTTTCTAGCAGAAAATACAGGATTTTTACTTGTAAGCAACAAGTGTCAGAAAAGATTTAGTCTTTAAATGGTTAAACTGAGAACTTCTCCACACAGAGTTCAGCTCATTGATAAAAGAACCTGAAAAGATACAATGTTTCTTCTTATCAGACTTGGCAGGCTGCCCAGGGAGGAGAGAATCCTCTCCACAGATAACTTTCAGACAACTTGCACTTCTATTACAGAAGTCATTTGCAAGTCCCGCTGAAGTTATAATCGGCTTTTTTTATCAGCACAATCAGCCGATGCCGATTAAGTAAAAAAAGCCAAATATCCCCGATATATCGGTCGACCTCTAAGTGGAATGAGAAGCCAGGGTGCCTATCCAGAGACTATCCAGGATGACAAAAAGGGATTTGTTTTTTCTGAAAGAGGAAGTTGCTGAGAGACTCACACAGTATAACCACATCAAGACAATTGAGAGAAATTTCCTTTTGATGAACTGGACAAAAAGACGGGAGAATAATGCACTGGTTATAGTATAAAGCAGAGGGTACCTTAAGCAAGAAGTAAGTCTGAGCTAAGTCTAGCTTCAGTGTGGTTTGCACTGCATTGACAAGAGCCAAATGGTCTCATTCCACTAGGGAGTAATAGCAGTAGACTGCGGCTCCTCAAGGGTTTGCTCATTTGACAAAGATTTGAGCTACTCAGAGTCAAAGTCTTTGCAGCTGACTGCTCAGAATCTGTAAATCAGATACAGAATCTGCTAGAGAGGGTTCCAAAACAAGCTTGTGAGCTCTGTGATTAGAGTCAATAAATAACTGGGTAATTTGGATCATAAGATGTCGCATGACTATATTAAAAACTTTAGCCCAGAGGGCAGAGATCCCGGCCAAACCTACACAGAGCCAAGGAGGACTCCAAAGAGGAAGGATACTCTAGCTGCAGAGGGCATCATGATTTCTGGCTGCAAACGTCGGCTCCATCAGCAAGCGGGTGCAAGCAACCCTCAACCTGTTAGTAGAAATTGACCTGAGGGCACCTGCTAGAGTTAAACTGTCCCCTCCAAGAGCCCTTCCCACTGTGTCTAGAATCAGACATGTGGAGATAAGAGGCAGATACCTACGGTCTGCACCTGAGGGGGTCTGATAGCTAGAGGTGACCAAAATTACTGTAGGTGGGCAGTAAGAACATAATAAAGTTCCACAAGGCTCTATGCAACCGAAGCAGCAGCCGGGAGATGCTTTCTCAATGCAGTATGGTGGGAAACAGCATTGCGGAGCATGCTAGTGCACCCCAGCCAGCAAATGATGTCCACTCTCTGTCCAACAGTGTTAACCTCCTCCACGGCGAAGCCAGCAGGAAACGGGGAATAATGGCACCCAGCGATCATTAAAAAATGGTAGCGCTGCCAGTTATCAGAGTAGTCAACCTTCTCATGTTGCAAGCATTCAGAGACTGAGTAAGTGCAGAGATAACAACATCAGCTCTGGACCCAAAAAGAGATCTGC
The DNA here is from genome assembly GCF_042186555.1 of Aquarana catesbeiana. NCBI lineage: Eukaryota > Metazoa > Chordata > Amphibia > Anura > Ranidae > Aquarana > Aquarana catesbeiana. The sequence continues at coordinate 343,291,270 of NC_133329.1, read as the reverse complement.
AACTGACTTAAAGTGATTGTAAAGCTTAGTTTTTTAAAATAACAAACATGTCACACTTACCTCCACTGTGCAGTTTGTTTTGCACAGAGTGGCCCCGATCATCCTATTCTGGGGACCCCCGGTGGCGCTATCACCTCCTCCCCACTAGGAGAAGCGCTCTCCCAGGGGGTTACCTTGCGGGCGCGCTCCCGAGTCCAGCATTTGCGTCCATAGATGCAGAATGTAGGACTCGGCCCAGCCCTGCGGCGCCTGCGTCATTGGATTGGGTTGCTATCAATCTTTTCAATCAAGAGCCGAGAACCTCGGGCAGAGAGGTAGAGTGCTTCTCCGCCGAGGGAACAAAGGGGGTCAGGTAAATAAAACGGGGGGGCTGGAGGGCTGGTCACTGTCAGAAGTTTTTTCACCTTAATACATAGGATGCATTAAGGTTAAAAACACAAGGGTTTACAACCCCTTTAATCAGAATTGATCAGTGCCCCGTACAAAACCCAGTGCAGGTCACTTCTAGGCTAGCTCCACATCAGCCAGTCCAGGGGGTTCAGATGCAATACAATCCAAAAGCTAGACTCATAACCAGTGTGCCAGATAGCTGTATCAGTGGTGTAGAGAAGAAAGATAATTATTCTTTGTGGTTGTTGTGTGTTTGTTTGTTTTTTTGTTTTTTTAATGGATAGCTGAAAACTGGAAGGCTATGCAAATGAAAGAATAAATACAACTCCTTTCATACTTTATCCCAGTCCTTGGTGTTCTTTAACATAATTTTTCTTTTTAAAGGTGAAGTTGAAGCAGCTCAGAGTAATCTTCAACATTGTCTTGAACATGACCCTTCATATGCAGATGCTCACCTCCTGATGGCTCAGGTGTACTTGTCCCAGGACAATCTAAAACTGTGTTCACAGTCACTGGAGCTCTGCTTGAGCTATAGTTTTGAGGTGGGTTGTGGAAATAATTATTGGAAACTGATGAGGCTCAAAACTTCAGATTTTTTTTAGTTTGAATTATAAAGTGTATAAATGAAAAGTACTTATCTCATTCGTACAGTACAGGGCAAACAAACTTTATTCTTAGACCATGGCATATATGCCACTACCTTCAGGTGATTGGACACTGGCAAAGTTTTGTGGGGTACACCCCTAGTATATCCATATAACCCTGCCCACTTTGTTAGGCTCCAGTTATTTTGACAGTGTGCTTAGGTGATAGATCTGTTCTCCTGTTGTCTTCTATTTTTTGTCATTTTTTTTCCCTTTATAAGAAAAATTTTACTGAGTATGATACCTCTAGGAAGACCTGACTGTCTTGGGAAAACGTACCCAGAATCCGTTTTCCTTGAACTTTACATTTATTCACTTTATAATGAACTTCAATAAATCTGGAGTTTTGAGGTTCATCTCTATTGGTATGCTTGCTATATTTCTGAATGTGCTTTATATGTCTGCTGCAGTTAGTAGCTTTCAGGTGAGCACAACTTCACTTTAAAGTGGTTCTAAAGGCAGAAGGTTTTTTATCTTAATGCATTCTATGCATTAAAGCGGAGTTCCACCCATTTTTGTCCCCCACCCCACCCCCTTGGTGCCACATTTGGCATGTTCGGGGGGGGGGGGGGGGGTAGGCTGGTACCGGATACCTGTCTTGTATCCTGTCCCCGTCAGCAGCTCTACTCCCTCCTCCTTCTTTATATGTATGTATTTTTTTTGTCACAATAAAAAGGTTGTTTCGAGTTGACAGTCAATGTGTTTTGGGGTCATACACAGATCAGGGCTTGGATTTATCGCAAGATCATTCTGGAGCTCAAGGACAGTGCACTTATTCTATCACTTTGTTTCAGTGTGCTGTGATACTTGCATACTTTGGAATTTGTGAGTGGCAGCACCATTCATTTACCTGGCACTTCAGCTCCAATCACATGATTGCACAGACAATAATGAACAATGCTGATTTATTTTTTTCTATGTAGCTGTAGCATATATAAGCAACATATTAAAAATTACATTTCTGTAAAAGGAACCTGTGGTTGTTAAATAAGGTCAGTGTATGTAATGTGTTCTTTGGATTATCGTCACCATTTCCTAACTTTTTTTTTATCCCTATAAATGTTCTCAGATGAATGACCTTAGAAAAATGGGAAATTTTGAATTCACCTTACTTCAAATGTTATCGGTGAAATGGTACTTCTTTTCTTACAGATACGTGAGTATCCAGTATACAATCTCCTGAAAGCACAGACCCAGAAACGAATGGGAGATGTTCAAGAAGCCATTAAAACACTACAGATGGCAATGAACTTACCTGGAATGAAGAAAGGAAGCACTACAGCAAAGTCTAAAGGAAGAAAAGTAGAGATCAGTGCCAGCGACAGGGTATCTATTTACCTGGAACTTGTAGATGCTCATCGTATGAATGGCGAGCAGGTAAAGGAGGAATAAAGCTTTTGTAAAGGCATTTTTTTTTAATTCTGTTCTGTGTCTGCTCCCATAGCAAATGTATTAAAGTACTACAAGGCATTTCGTGCTCACAAAGGGAATTTAAATCCTTTGTGGCTTTTGAGGAATATATCCATTTTTTTATCTGGGTTCAGCATTAGAGGGTTACTCCACTTTAGTGGAGGAAAAAAAATAGCAAATAAAGAAAAAATAATATAGCGCATATGATTGCGACACTAATAATTTTATAATTGAATGTTATTAAAAATTACCTTTCCTTTTCAATCTGCAGCCAATGTAATTTTCTGAGAATATATTGCAATATCGCTGCCTGGAGTGTGTACTGACCACTCTCCAGAAACATAATTTCCTGCTTGTGTGATTGGCTCACCAATTTTCCCAGAAGTCTGCCCAAGATACAAGTCAGATTTCAGGCATCCCTTGCAACAAAAATGTCCTTTTTTGAGAGATACTTTCAATAGGAACCCATCTAAAAGGATGCAGCCCAGCAGATTTCCTCATTAGTGCCCTGTAGCTCCACACCTGACAGTTAATTATGAAACCACTCCCATTAGGCCCCTTTCACACTGGGGCGGGGTGGCGGCGTCGGCGGTAAAGCGCCGCTATTTTTAGTGGCGCTTTACCGTTGTATTTGCGGAGGTATTTGGCTGCTAGCTTTTAACCCCCGCTAGCAGCTGAGAAAGGGTTAAAACCACCCGCAAAGTGCTGCTGCAGTAGCGCTTTGCCGGCGGTATAGCCGCGCTGCCCATTCATTTTAATGGGCAGGAGTGGTGGAGGAGCGGTATACACACCGCTCCTTCACCGCTCCAAAGATGCTGCTAGCAGGACTTTTTTTACTGTCCTGCCAGCGCACCACTCCAGTGTGAAAGCCCTTGGGGCTTTCACACTGAAGAGACAGGAGCGGCTCTTTTAGGGCGCTTTGCAGGCGCTATTTTTAGCGCTTTAGGCCTGCAAATCGCCCCAGTGTGAAAGGGGTCTTATGCCGCGTACATACGATCGTAAATTCATCCAGCAAAAGACCGATGAGATGCAAAAGACCATGTGTATGCTCCATCGGACTTTTGCTGGCCGAATTCCAGCCAGTTAAAGATTGAGAGCATGTTCTCAATTTTTCGGTCGGAAAAAGTTCCGATCGGAAATTCCGATCGTCTGTTGCAGTTCCGACGCGCAAAATTCCTACGCATGCTCGGAAGCATTGAACTTCATTTTCTCGGCTCGTCGTAGTGTTGTACGCCACCGCGTTCTTGATGGTCAAAAGTTCCGCAAACTTTTGTGTGACCGTGTGTATGCAGGCCAAGCTTGAGTGGAATTCCGTCAGAAAAACCATGCAAGATTTTTCTGACGGAAAATCCGCTCGTGTGTACGTGGCATTAGACTCATTAGAACAGAGACACAGAGAAACGCACATGAATTTCTTCAGAATAACAAAAGGTAGGAATCTGCAACAAAGTTTGTTATAATCCTTGCAATGTACATTGATCACCCAGAGGGGAATGTTTTTTTTCTCAACAAAAGTGGAGTTACGCTTTAAATGTTTAAAAACCAGACAGGCTCACTGTAAGGCCAAAAGATGAAGAAAAAGACATGAATAATCACCATACACTCGAGTAGTGGCCTTGTGTACTTTATTTAATTTGGAAAAGTAAATTTGAATTATTGGTCTTTTTTTTTTTTTTTTGTATGCGGGGACTGGATTTGATTTTATATTCTTAAATTGAAGGTTAGCTTTCACAATTCTGTTTTAATGATATAATATTAACATTAGAGTTTATTCACTGGCCATAGCGGTCAGACATTTTTTCTGACCTGCAGTGCAAAGAACAGATTGTCTCACTGATTCCCTTTGAAAAGTTTTCCAATGTAAGGACCTATATACTGCCCGATATTAATTTTACTCAATAACCTTTCTTTATTGCTATTTCTGTACATGTATCTAAAGCACGAGGCAGCAAAGGTATTACAAGATGCTATCAATGAATTTACTGGAACAGCGGAAGAACTGCGTCTCATGATTGCGAATGCGGAGCTGGCTCTGACTAATGGCGATGTGGAGCAAGCATTATCCATGCTTCGAAATGTCTCTCCAGAGCAGCCTTACTTTGTACAGGCCAAGGAGAAAATGGCTGATATTTATCTGCAGCACCGAAAAGATAAGAAGCTCTATGTCAGCTGCTACAGGTAACATACTTTAATTTCACAATTCTTTCTGGGGTAGATTTACTGTCAACGTCACTTCTACTCACAAAGAAATATGCAAAAAAAAATTAACAAAGAGAAAATTCTCATTCAGTTTAAAAAAAATAAATGAAAGGTAAAACATTTGTGTGCAGAAATAAAAAAATAAAAAAAAATAAGTGATCACATACCTTTTTGTTCTCAGCTGCATAAGAGCTGGGGGAGGAGAAGCAGCAATACACTGAGCTTCTCAGTGAAAGGCTGTGCAGGAGGGGGGATGTCAGGACAATTATGATCATTAGAGGAGAGCATGCCGAGTTCCCAGCACAGCTAGAGAACTGACAGTGTGTTCTCCTGCTTATTGTGGTCAGTTTTTAATAGGAAAGCAGAAGGACTAGCAGGAACACTAGGGATTTCACACAAAGGAAGCAATACAAAGAGATCAGGATACTTTTTCATACTAGTACATGCTAAAGCAGGCATGTAGCAGGAATATGAAATGTCACGTTTACATATACTTTAATAGAAATAATGCAGTATCTACTTGCATTAAAAGTAGTATTAATGAAATTCACCAGCTTAAATACATTACATTACATAATACCCTCATAAACAACATTGGGGCCTTGTTATTTTTTCAAGTGAAGCATTTTTATTTATCATCCTGTAGTGCATACATTTCCAGAGCAATGTTCTACTTTTCTTAGCACTGTTAAAGAGGAAATTTTGTCCAGGACTTTAAATTGTTTGTCAGGGTAAAATAAAAAAAAGATATATAATCTTTGCAATACTTTTGCAACCTTTGCAATTCTTTATTGCTTTAAAAACACTTCAATTATAGAAAAACACCTGTTGATCTGCCAAAAATTCAGTGTGCTTCTATCTTTTTACCTGGGCTGATACCACAATGCCTCTGCTGCACTGGAGTCCCTGGCAGCATTTTCAGCCCTACCTGCTGAACTACAGAATTTCACTCGCCTAAACTCCTGCTTGGGATTTATGGAGACTTATTAAGTTGTGAAATGTAACCCTCTTTAACATACATGAGCAGTACACTATAAAGTGACCCTACGGCCTGTCTGTTGGCATTAAATAACTAGCATAATTGTAACAAGCAGTAAATGAATTTTAAAACAAGCCCTCACTGACCTCTGTAACTGCAGGCACTGTGGAGCAATTTATCCTCAGAGTTACCAGCAGAAGCTCTGAAGTCATCCCTGTAATTCTGTAATGCAGCTCAGTTCACCATACAATCCTCCTCACCAGTGATCTTGATCTTTGTTCATGATGCAGATTATCAGGTTGGAATGCTGTTATGTCATTGCCTTGAGGGGGGAAGTTAGATTGCCAGAAGAACAATGTGGACAACGTCATAGCTTTTACTGTACAGTTTGAGGATAAATTGTTTCACAGTGCCTGTAGCTACAGAGTTCAATGAAGGTTTACTACTGGATGGAAGGTAAATTTATGTAAAATGTTTAATGCATCTGTTTTTCAGGGATCTGGTTGAGAAGGTTCCAAGTTCTCAAACATATCTCCTTCTTGGCGATGCCTATATGAATATTCAAGAGGTAAGGTGAACTGCCTAGACTTCTCTGTATTGAGATCTACTGCACTTGCAGTGATTACTATATGAAGATAATATAAGCTAACTTTAAACAGTCATAGACACATTTTGGTAGAAATTTGAAACATCATTAATGGTATCTATTTTTATCTTTTTATAAAGCCGGAGAAAGCCATAGATGTTTATGAGCAGGCTTTGAAGAAGAACCCCAAAGATGGAACACTTGCCAGTAAAATTGGTAAAGCTCTGATCAAGACACACAACTATGCCAAGGTACTCGCCATGCTTTTTCCTGATCTATAGTACATTATTTTTGTGTACTTAATCGTACATCATTGGCAATGTGTTGTGGTCTTCGACAGGCTATTAGTTACTATGAAACCGCTTTGAAAAGCGGTCAGCAGAGTTTTCTCCGCTATGACTTGGCCGAGCTCCTATTAAAGCTGAAGCATTATGAGAAGGCAGAGAAAGTTCTACAGCAAGCACTGGATCATGAGACCGGTATGATTGAGCCACTTATTTGCACAATAGCAATTACAATTAAAATGTCTAACATATTCTGCAGAATTTTCTTTGCAGCATTCCTTTTATTGAAATGATCTGATTTTAGTTTAATTTTGCTTTTTTAAGTTAATGAACTATCTCCTCTTATGGATGACAGCCGTTACCATGTTCTGCTTGCAAAAATTTACAGCAAGATGGAGAAGACAGAAGATGCCATTGTTTCCTTACAGAGAGTAAGTTTTTTTTAATCTATATATTCATATTGTTTTGTTCACTATCCTTTAAAATGTCTATTTAACCTTACACTTATCGGATTCCTCCCCCCCTCCGGAGCCACATTTGGCACCTTTCGGGGGGAAGGGGGGAGTGGGTACCTGTTTTTTACAGGTACCCTGTTCCCATTTCCGGGAGACCGGGCCACGGCGAAGTACATCGGCAGCTCGGCCTCGCTCCTCTTCTGCCAAACCAGTGAGAGAGCGCAGCACGCTTCGTGCATGCGCAGTAGGGACCCGGCTGTGAAGCTGAAAGGCTACACTGCCAGGTTCCCTTACCAGCAATTGCGGCAGCAGCACCCGACCAGCCGATGTAAACAGGACAGGTAAGTGTCCTAATGTTAAAAGTCAGCAGCTACAGTATGATAATTTTTAAAGGGGCCGGCAGACCTCCTCTTTAAAGTTTAACACCAGGCAGATATAAAATGACACGCATTTATGTTTCTCTGTATTTATGGATACATCAATACGTTTTATATTTTTTTAATGCGGATAGTGTAAGTACCTCAATTTGGCCCAGTACCAGCCTCTTGCAGTTACCTGTAGAGCAGAGCACAGACTAGGAGAGGGAGAAGCAGCACAAAAAGCCAATCATTGTGCTATCAATGGACAGCTGATAGGGGGAGAGTGGAGTGACGGAGAGATGAGTTCATCAGTGTACTGCTTCTCTTTTAACTGTCCAGTCATAGGCTGAGGAGGGACAGGAGTTGTAAGTGCAACACTTAAAAGATAAGTTCATCTTTTAAAAAAAAATAAAATAAATGCACATCTTTTTGTAGGTAAAAAAAATGTGCATTTATAATTTTTTATTTGAAGCCTGTAAAGCATTGCACTCGCAATCAGAAGATCGCGGGTGTCATGCCATGCAGGACTCCTGCAGACTTCTCATCGTACCTTGTACGAGCAGGCAGGTGGACACAGACAGGAATGACAGGCACTCAACAGTACCATGGTAGTTCATTCAAACTACAAAGGCTGTTGGGGCTTGTAGGTTCCCATTCACAGAGGACTTTGAATGATGGCGTGGCTGGACGGGCGTCCCGAGAAGATGCCCGTCCGCTGTGACTGGGGGGGGGGCGGCTGCAGCTGTTGGAACATGTTACATGTTCCGAAAGTTGAACTTTAAAGGGTTTGTAAACCCTTGTGTTTTTTCACCTTAATGCATCCTATGCATTAAGGTGAAAAAACACCTGGCAGTGACTGGCCCCCCAGCCTCCCGTTTTACTTACCTGAGCCCCAAATTTCTGTCGGCGGAGACGCGCTCTCCCTCTCTCCACGGGGTCCTGGCTCTCTTGATTGGATAGATTGATAGCAGCGCAGCCATTGGCTCCCGCTGCTGTCAATCTAATCTAATGATGCTGGTGCCGGGGCGCGGGGCTGAGTCTGGCATTCGTGTCTATGGATGCAAATGCTGGACTCGGGAGCGAGCCCGGGAGAGTGCTTCTCCTAGGGGGTTATCTAAAGTGGGGAGGAGCTGCGAGAGCCGCCGGGGGACCCCAGAAGAGAATGTTCGGGGCCACTCTGTGCGAAACGAGCTGCACAGTGGTGGTAGTATGATATGTTTGTTATTTAAGAAAAAAAAAAGAACGAACCCTTACAAACACTTTAACTCAGGTACTTTGCACTGCCAGATGGGGCTGTGCTAAGCAGCAGAGCTGTATACATTTCAGGACTGAAATTTATTTAAAGCCACAGTTCTTTTACATTCACTGGAAACCTGTAATTATTTCAAAACCTAATTGTAAAGTATGGGAATCTGCTAAACATGTATTGTATATTAAGGGTTTCATTCAATAAATCCCTCTCTATGCCAAACACCTGCTTCTGAAAATCCTCAAACTTTAGGCCTTTGGAAAATGGAAGGGCGCTGGTATTCTAACTCCAATCTGACCTCTTCTTAAACAAGTACAATTCCTTACAATATCTACAGCCCCACCATGCTCTCCACTCCTAGCTGGGTACTACTAACCTGATGATTGCCCCCACTGCACTCTTTGATGAGTGGGCTACAACTACTAGCACAAAGGGATTGCTCTCCCTATTGCACATTTTTACGCACCAACGTTATCCATTAACTCCCTATGATGTGTAGGCAATGGTGGAAGACTGACCTTGGTGCGATTTCCAAGGAAACCAGGTAGAATATACTACAGGCACTCTCACAGATCTCCCGCTCTGCTTCTCATAGAGATCATGAACTTATATTTATTTTTTTTGTGGTTCGGTTTTTAATGTAGAGTTGGTCCAGGAGGTGACTCCTGTTGTGCTAAGTGTGGTTGCAACTTGGGAGACATGTTACATACTGGGACAGGGACATTTTGACTACAAATATTGTCCCTTGGCACTATATTAAATGATACCCCCATTTATCTGTATCCCGGGATACTTCAATTCCTCAATACAAGTTGATGGGCTATATACACTGATCACCCATAACTTTATGACCACCCAGCTAATATTGAGTACTTACCACTTTTGCCACCAAAACAGCTCTGACCCGTTGAGAGATGAACTCCACCAGACCTCTGAAGTTATGTTGTGGTATCTGGCATCAAGCCTTCAATAGCAGACTCTTTAAATCCTGTAAGTTGAGAGGTGGGGCCTCCATGGATCGGTCTTGTTTTTCCAACACATCCCATAGATGCTTGATTGAAATTTAAGATCTGGAGAATTTGGAGGCCAAGTCAATACCTCAAAGACGCCTTCTTCCTTGGCTTCCATGGTCCAGTTTGATGCTTATGTGCCTATTGTAAGTGTTTTGTCTGTGGACATGGGTCAGCGTGGACACCCTGACCTGTTTGCAGCCACGCAGTCCTGTACACAAAAAACGGTGATGCACTGTGTGTTCTGCCACCTTTCTATCCGAACCAGCATTAACTTTTTCAACAACTTGGTCTACAGTAGTTGTTCTATTGGATCACACTACATGGGCTAGCCTTCACTTCCCCCATACATCATTGAGCCTTGGCTGTCTATAACTTTGTCACAGGTTCACCAGTTTTCTGTCCTTGGACCACTTTTGGTAGGTCCTGACCACTGCAGACGGGGAATATCAGGAGTTTTGGAGTTACCCTGATCCAGTCAACTAGCTATTACAATTTGCCCTTGTCAGTTTAATTCAAGTCATTCAAATCTTTACACTTGCCCATTTTTTCAGCTTTCAAAAAAACAACTTCAGGGATAACATGTTCACTTACTACCTAATATATCCCACCGACTTTCAGGTGCCACTGTAACAAGATAATCCATGTTTTTTACTTTACTCGCCAGTGGTCATAATGTATTGACTGGTCGGTGTATATCCCGGCAGTATCAATAGGCTGGTAAAATCCCTTCTTCTCACTTGAACCTATAGATTCCCAGGTCCTGTTTTGTTTACTATGGTGACCTGCAGTCCACACTTTCTACACGCTGCTTGTTACCCAAGGGCTGTGCTACATAATATGGCTGTGCTGGAACACTGAATTGACATATACAGAGAGGCTTTTAAAATAAGGATCTTGTTAAAGAATGAAACTTTGCAAAATAAACTGAACTTCTGTCTCTATCTATGTTGTCAGGCTCGAGAACTGCAGGCCAGGGTACTGAAGAGGGCACAGCTAGAGCAGCCAGATGCAGTCCCAGCCCAGAAAGTGCTAGCAGCAGAAATCTGTGCCGAAATTGCCAGACATGCTGCAGCCCAGCGTGACTATGAGAAGGCAATCAAATTTTACAAGGAAGCTCTGGTGTACTGTGAAACTGACAATAAGGTGAGAAGTACTGAACTGTATCTTTGCAGGCAGATGGCTCACTGGCTTTTGTTTAGTATAGAGGTGTGCGAAGAGAAAAAAAGGGCACACCAGCCTTGTGCATTATCCTTGGACATATTTTTATCAAAAAATGAGGTAAAAACCTACTCACAAACATGTAAGGAAAGACTCGCGATACAAATGATCTCCAGATGACAGCAGTTGGTCTACTGACAACAGACTCCAGATGGTAGTAACAGAGATTTCAAGGGCCATTGCCGGCTGACGCGTTTCAAAGGGATGCCTAGGCTCTGGGGAAGAAGGCATCCCTTCTAAACGTGTCAGCCGGCAGTGGTCCTTAAAATCTCCCCTGGTAGCATCTGGAGTCTATTGACAGTAGACCAATTGCTGTCATCTGGACATCATTTGTATCGCAAGTCTTTCCCCACATGTTTGTGAGTAGGTTTTTACCTCATTTTGTAATAAAAATATGTCCAAGGATAATGCACAAAGCTGGTGCGCCCTCTTTTGACTGTTAGGATACCCCTATCCTTGATGGCAGCAAGGCCTGAGACACTTATTACTACGAACTCTAGTCCACCTGGTGACTCACTTGTGCGCAGGAGTGTTTTGTCTTTCTGTTATAGAGGTGTGCGGTCTGTGGATTGGTAACTTTATAGTTGTGTACAACAATGTTTATCAACTTCAGTCCTCAAGTCCTCACCTGTACAAAATAAAGGAAATCCTGAAAACATGACCTGTTGGGGGTACTTGAGGACTGGAGTTGAGAAACATTGGTGTACAGTGTTAAAGAAATAGGATGATTGTAGTATTCGTGTGCATTTTGTCATCAGAAAAATATTTATCATTATATGCTTTATATCCCACATAGCTAATCTAAGGCACCTTTCACACAGGTATTCTGATCAGATTGGCCTATCAGTTTCTCAGGTGGACCTGATTGGAAAGCCCATGGAGCCCTATGGACAGGCAGATGTAAATGGCAGATGTAAATGGACTTGTGTCTGTTTACATCCGCTTACCTCTGGGTCCCTCCAGATTCGGCAAAAAAGACTGCGTCCTGTTTTTTGTGGACCAGGTTAGAAGTAGCCTGATGTAAACAGACAATGGAGTCCATTAACACCCGGCCATCTATAGAGCTGACGGGGGTCTGCCCATGTCATTCCGGCATAAACTGAACGGACACGGATGTGACATCCATCCCATTTGGCTCCGATAAGCGGGGGATCCCTGCTGATCATAACAGACTCGGCTCTGTGTGAAAGGGGCCTAAGGGAACAGAAATTTCCTGTTTACATAAGTCGATATATCCCATGTTGGTTCAAACCATCCTTTTGAGCAGCTTGTTGGTAGGGGATAGCTAAAGATACATTTTTGAATGATGGCCTTTATAGGCATAACACAAGTATATATTAAAAATAAAATTTATTACAAAAATAGAATCAAGACAATTACATAAAATTTCATAAATTATTCACAAAATGTGCCTATGAGAATAAACAACGCACCACCTACATACATACAAAGTACTTATCAAAAAATCAGAGGACCAAACAGATCACTCTACAGTAATGAGAAAAATTGAAGAGGTAGTGTGTCATATTAAAACTCCGCTCAAGGGGATAGCTACCCTTTTACACATCAGACCCCCCGGCATTCCTTTTGTATAGCATGGGTTACCCTTGTTAATTGGATGAGCAAAACACATGATTAGGATATAATACACACGTCTTTTATCTTAAATATTAACTTTAGGCAGGCCATAGATTATGCGATTTTCTTTCCTGCAACCGTGGGTTGTGGGAAAGAAAATTGCTGGATTCCACCATCAACTATAACTGTGTTGATTAGGGAATCCCTCCCGCAGAGCTATTGTATTCTCCCGGCAGGGGTGCGTGGGAAGCCATCCCTGCCGGGAGAGCACAGTGATTGTTACTAGCAGCTATAGCTGTTGGCAATAATCACAAGCCAAAAATCCAACATGCTGATTGTACTTTACTAGACTTGGGTACAATCAGCCTGCCCATAGATGGTTTGAAAACATACAAAACCGTTTTAACAGCGCCACAGGTAAATCACATCAATCAAGAAATAATCAAACAATGGACTGCAGCTTTCTCAGTAATGACATGAGTCAAAAATGGAAGGGTAAAATTAAGAGCAAGATTAATGCAGGTCCGCAATATTCTGAAGCATAGAATGTAGTCCTCAATATAATATTAAATCTGTTGAATATGTTTGTAATCATACATTATGTGCAAATATGCAAATTAATGTGTGTAATTATATACACTGTGCAAACATGCAGTGGAACTGATTTTATATGTAAATAAATCAATAATATTTATAATGGATAAATAATTATATAAGTGGTATATATTATCACCAATCTAAAGTGCAATGTGTTATGTGCATTGAAAAAATAATAAAACTTTTGTAAGTGGTATATATTATCACCAATATAAAGTGCAGTGTGTATGTGCAAATCTGCATCTATAAACTATGACACATAGATGGTTTGAATCTCAGGCAGTCCCTGCTGAACCAGCCTGAGATTCTAACCATCCGTGGCCAGCCTTATTCATCTGTCCTGATGAATTGGACAATACTCTGTGAAGTACATTAATACTGACCCCTCAAGCGCCAGTGGGACAACAGTGAAAGTCAACTGTACGTCAGTGTGATTGCATGATGTACAGTAAAACCTTGGTTTGAGAGTAACTTGGTTTAAGAGCGTTTTGCAAGACAAGCAAAATGTTTTAATAAATTTTGCCTTGATATACAAGCGATATCTTGATATAAGAGTAGCGTCATGTCACAGCTCAGTAAAAAAAGGAGAGAGGAGTCTCTAAGAGTAGCAATATGGTTACATTTAATGAAGGTACAACATTTAGCTACTTATTGCTACACTTAGAGGTGCCTGTCTTCTCTTTTATACCCTGTAAAAAAATGCTTTGATATACAAGTGCTTTGGATTACAAGCAAGTTTCTGGAACGAATTATACTTGCAAACCAAGTTTTTACTGTATAATATTAGAAAGGGAAGAGGTTGAGGGAAGAGATGAACTAAAGGTATGAAATTATTTTAGAATTATTCATAAAAAGAAAAATCCTGTTTATGGTGTTTGGATTAAAGCTAAATTTATTGAGATCCAAAAAGTCCCTAATTTTTTTTTTTTTTGTGTGTATAGTTTATTTTGATGCTTTTTTTGTGCTTTTGGTGTTAAGGTAATAATGGAGCTTGCACATCTGTATCTTGCTCAAGATGACATTGACTCATGCCAGCAGCAATGTGCCCTCTTATTGAAGAATGACCAGAACAATGAAGCTGCTGCAATGGTAAGTGCAAACTACCTGATCTAGGATATATGGTAAACAAAACATACCCGTTTCTTTCAGATTATCTGGATATGAAGTGTTAAGCCCCGTACACACAGGTCGAATATTGGCTGGTTCAACAGAAACTGACTGATGTTTGGCCTATGTGTACAGTAGCCTGTCCGGCTTCTGTTGAAGAGGCATGACTGAAAAAAACATCTGCATATTGACATCTGATCAGCACTCTCAGCCAATGGCCAGACCCTGGCAGGAACTTCATCTGGCTATCTAAAACTTAAAGTCAGCAGCTACAAGTAGTGTAGATGCTGAATTAAAAAAAAAAAACAAATACCAGCCCATGAAGTTCAGTGCTGTCTTCCTTACACTCCAAGTCCTCACAGCATTTCTTTACTTCTGTGCTACTGTTTTGAATTTGGGGGCTGGCTATCACTTTTGATCACTTAAAGCTGCCCCCCAGCTGAAGCTCCGCTGCACATTTGTGAAATTGGATTCCTGTAGGGAAACTGTCCTGGAACCTGCAAACAGAACTTAACATGTAGCTTTTAAAAAACAAAAAATAATAAAAAAAAAAACAAAACAGTTACGTAATTTACATGGCTTCATATTAATTGAACTGTCTTGTTAGTCCATTTAGCGATACATGTAATGTGTTGTGATTTAAAGGGGTATTAAATCTTTGTTTTTTTCCTAAAATAACAAACATGTTATACTTGCCTGCTCTGTGCAGTGGTTTTGCACAGAGCAGCTCCAATCCTCTCCTGCCGGCGCTTTTAGCTCCTCCCCCTTGAGCAGTGCCCCCAGAGAAAGCCGCTTGCACTGGGGACACCACTGCGTGCTCGCTCCTGATCCAACGCACTATGGGTCCATATGACACACAGAGATGCAGCTCGCACTCTCCACCCCCTGCTCTCTCCTTATTGGTTTACTGGCTGTGACTGACAGCAGTGGGAGCCAATGGGCTCCCGCTGCTATCTCAGCCAATAAGGAGGGAGAGTCCCGGGACAGCCGAGGCTATCGTGAACATCGCTGGATCGGAGCGAGCTCAGGTAAGGACTGGGGGGGCCGCTGAACACATAGAACATAGAATGCATGAAGGCAAAAAAACCTTCCAGCCTTTAGAACCACATTAAACTGCATGCAAACACTAGTAATGTATTTCTTATTTGCTTTTTTTTTTGTCAGTTAAACATAAAGTTGAAATCATTTTGTTATATCTGTTCAATAAGTGTAAAAACATACATGTTGATCCTGCCAGAAATCATGCAAGCTGGTAGCTCCCAGTGCACTCTGTTCTGTATTCTTATCAGCTATTTTTTTTGAACTACAAAACACCTCCCTTCAGTGTTGTGGAGAAAAGAAGAGGGAAGGTGTTCTGTACCCCTGCTGTAAGGTGACACGACTGCACCTCCAGTCATTCTGTATGGTGTGCATTGTCACCCTAAGACAGGGAGCGCATTACTTGCAGGATCACCAGCTGAGAATTAAGGAAAAGTCTGAAAAAGAAAACAAATACAGAAACAGCATCCAATGACTGGTAAGCTGCAAAATATTACATGTTTGCTTTGGTGTTTAGATACACTTTAAAGCTGAAGTATAGGTACACAATAGGTCTCAGGACTCTAACACAGGACTCTGTGTTTCTCTCTGTGAACCCCACAAAGAAAAAAAGAAAAAACTGTCTCCATCATCCAGAAAATCTCTGAGGCTTTGATCAATGCAAGTGAGCAGCTCTGTTTTCTGTTTTGTAATGATGCCTTTACACTAATAAGACTACTTTATTTGGTTCTGCTGGGCTCTTCTTTGGGGCATAGTAGTGACCCACTGTCATCTTGTCATCTTTCATAACAGCAGTCACAGTGTTGAACAGGCTGTGTCTGTGCCTTGCTAGGATACATGTATAAAAGTTAAGGGGCATTACTGGGCGTTCTGCATTATTATGCAGGTTGCAGCATGTAACACACACCAGTGACCTGACCTGTGTGGTGAGAACACTCCTTGTGGTACAGAAAACTTGTGCCTCACTGTTAGGCCACTAATAAAAAGGGCTGATGTAGTCAGCGGCAATGGGCTGAAAAGAAATTTCAGAAGTAGAATGTAAACATTTCTCAGGCACCAAGCAGGTACTGCCTTGGAATTTGGAATTTGAAGATACAGCACACAGAGAAGGAAAGAAAGTCAAGCTGGGTACACACACACACACACACACACACACACACACACACACGCAAGCTGTTTGAGCGAGAAAAAAAAAAAAAACCCTGACAGACCCCCATATCAACACAAGCAATATTGATGCAGGGATCTCTCCTGACGTCACCTCACCTCCACCAGAATACACTGATCAGCGCTCCCAGCCATTGGCTGTGAGTACTGATCGAATGCTGGTTTTCCAGCTGGACCATTCGACAAAAACTGGTTGTTAGACCAGCTTCTGTTGAACAGACAGCTATACACACAGACCGAAAGTCAGCTGGTTCCTGCTGAACCTGGCGATTTTTGGCCCATGTGTACTTGGTTTTAGACAACACAGGATTCAGGAATTACACTTCCAGCGACCTAGTTATGTGGTATATGAATTCTGTCTTCTGGACATTACAAGGAACTTGGATCAAGGTAAACTAGGTGGAGTTTCTTGATTGAACATGGTTGCTTGAAAACTTAGCAGTCTACTAATAGGACTTAATGTGTCAGTAAACCCACATAATAAAAAACTATTAATAAATGGGGTACTACTACATGCTGTTCATACTCATTTATTTTCTGTGTTCTGTAAAAAAAAAAAAAAAAACCTGGTTGATCGCCACCTTCTGTTCATGTCCCCAGTTCAACTAGGGATTTTTCAGCTGTGGTGGCAGCTTTGCACATGCTCAGTTTATAATGAGTTTCTATGCTGAGCATTTCCTTCCTATCACATCTGAGCAGCCCATGTGACTATAGAGTCACACATGTGGGCATATACACAGTGGTAAATGACAGCCCACCCCCTCCACCCTCCTCTATGCCCACTCCCTCCACCCTCCTCTATGCAAACTAACTAGCTAAACACAATGGGGGTGGGATATTACAGGTAAATTAGTGGTGGCCTTACCTCCCTCTTATTCTAAGACACAGGCTGGAGGGTGGGTGACATAGCCTGTGACTGGCAGAAATCCGCCTACACCATGTTATTACCACAAAATAATAAAGATTTGATTTCAAATATATATTTGTATGCCAATTTAAAACAGTTTATTGATATTATTCATTTTTATGCTGTATTCCATTTTTACTCCAAAGGCTGTTTTTTTTTTTTTTTTTTTTTTTTTAATGTTGTGAATGTGTGAATATGTGACCAGCAGCAGAGGACTAGAAGCTCCTCCTGCTTATGTTTCCCTGCTGGGAAAGAGCTGGGTCATGTGACCATTGTATATTGATCAGGAAAAGGGTACTTAGATTTTATTTTTTTTAATAATTACAGTGCCATCATCCACATACAGAAGTAGACGGGACAATGTAAATTAAAAAGTGTGTGTTTAGTATCACTTTAAAGAACTGTCATTACATTTTTGTTGCATTGTAGTGCTTCGTCCAATGTAGCTAATTGTTTCCTTAGTCTAGGGAACTGAGGTTCCCTAAGGCAAGTTAGAAAATCTTACTTGCCCCCTTCCTTTCCCCACACGGCAAAAAACCCACAAGAGCTAGGATGGAGACAGATCCATCACAACTGCAGTTTATCTCGGCTCAGAGCACTTTGAAACAGCTAGGTTGCCAAACTTATATTGGCCAGGTTGGAGATTTTCAGGTAGTCAGTCACACATTGCTATCAAAACTAAACATTGCACATGGATGCATGCAGCATACCAATGTATTTTTCTCTCTGTTTACACCCTGCAGATGATGGCAGATCTGATGTTCAGGAAGCAAGACTATGAACAGGCCATGTTTCACTTTCAGCAGCTGCTGGAGCGTAAGCCAGGTAAGTGTCTACGCTGTTCAAATGTGTTGTCCTTTTTCTGTTAAAATGCCTTTGCAATGCTCCAGAAGTAATGTGGTCATAGAAGAGAAGATTTCTCTCTTAAAGTTGAGTTCCACCCATTTCTGTGTTTATTAAAATTCAGTAGCTACAAAAAGTGAAGCTGCTGTCTTTAAATAAACGGATACTCACTTGTCCCATGGTCCAGCCTCGCTTTTCTCCTCTCTGCGGTGACGGCATTGCAAGTGTTGCGCGTTCTGAATGGCCGGGCAATCTTCTGGGACCTGTGACGTGTCCCAGAAGGGAGGGAAGGGGGAGAGGAGAACTTCCGCTCTGCGCCATGAGCGGGAGTGGGAGCTGGATACCTGTCAAAACTAGGTACCCGCTCCCCACAAAAAATGGGGCATGTCAGGGGGTCAAGAGGTCTTAAAGTGGAAGTTCCACTTTTGGGTGGAACTCCGCTTTAAATAATAGACCAAACCCTTTTTCAGTCATTAGAGTGTTTGTGAGGTCAGATACTGTTGTTGGATGAGAAGACCTGGCTCACAATCAGCATTCCAGTTTATCCCAAAGTTTCTTAATAGGGTTGAGGTCAGAGTTTTGTGCTTCTCCACACAAATCTCATCAAGCCATGTCTTTATGAAACTGGCTTTGTACACAGGGGCACAACCATGCTGGAAAAGAACAATTTTTTTTTTTTACAAAGTTGACAGTACAAAATTGTCTAAAATGTCTTTGTATGTTATATCATTAACAGCATCCTTCACTAGAAGCACCTGAAATCAATCATTTTTATGCCCCGTACACACGATCGGACATTCTGACAACAAAATCCATGGACTTTTTCCGATGGTTGTTGGCTCAAACTTGTCTTGCATACACACGGCGACACAAATCTTGTTGGAAATTCCGAACGTCAAGAACGCGGTGACATACAACACGTACGACGAGCCGAGAAAAAGGAAGTTCAATAGCCAGTGCGGCACTTCTGCTTGATTCCGAGCATGCGTGGAAGTTTGTGCGTCGGAATCGTGTACACACGATCGGAATTTACGACAACGGATTTTGTTGTCAGGAAATTTGAGATCCAGATCGAACATTTTCCATCGCAAAATCCGACCGTGTGTACGGGGCATAAGGGTTGTCCACATATTTTTGGCCATATGGTGTATCAAGAAATCTTGCCTCCAAACCATAAAGGGATCTCAGTGTTATGCTTTAGTAAAAGGGCTGTAATGAGCCCACAGTTGGGCAAATCATTTACAGATGACGATAGGTGAAAGATCTATCATTAATTGTATTAATGGTTTGAAAGTTAGTTAAATTTGAAGGTAGCCAAGGAACCATTGTCCAAACTTCCATAGAGTTTGTGTACAGTAAGTAAACTATTGATATATAAATCAAAACACTGTGTGTTGTATAGAGGAGAAAAGACCCTTCCTAGATTGGGGGGGGGGGGTATGCAGAAGAAGATGAGATACAAACTAAGAGGGGGAGGGGAAAAAAGGAGGGAAAAGCCTGTTAGGCCAGTCACCCAGTCAGGGATCACTCAGTGTCAGCAAAGGGAGCAGGTACAGAAAGGTTCTACATACAGTTGTGCTCATAGGTTTAAATACCCTTGCAGCATTTATGATTTCTTGGCCATTTTTATATATATATATATATATATATATAAATATATATATATATATATATATATATATATATATATATATATATAGTATGTTTACATACCCTGGCAGAATTTATATTTAGGATTTCTTGCCGTTTTTCAGAGAATATGAATGATAACAGAAAAAGATTTCTTTCACCCACGGTTAGTGTTTGGCTGAAGCCATTTACTATCAATCGTGTTTACTCTTTTTAAATCATAATGACAACAGAAACTACCCAAATGACCCTGATCAAAAGTTTACATACCCTGGTGATTTTGGCCTGATAACATGCACACAAGTTGACACAAAGGGGTGATCTGTTTGCTTGTAATTAGTGTGTGTGTAATAGATCAAGGAGTTTTTGGACTCCTGACAGACCCTTGCATCTTCCATTCAGTGCTGCACTGACGTTTCTGGATTCTGAGTCATGGGGAAAGCAAAAGAATTGTCAAAGGATCTGCGGGAAAAGGTAGTTGAACTGTATAAAACAAGATAGGGATATTAAAAGATATCCAAGGAACTGAGAATGCCAATCGGCAGTGTTCAAACTAATCAAGAAGTGGAAAATGAGGGGTTCTGTTGAAACCAAACCACGGTCAGGTAGACCAACTAAAATTTCAGCCACAGCTGTCAGGAAAATTGTCCGGGATGCAAAGAAAAACCCACAAATAACTTCAGGTGAAATACAGGACTCTCTGAAAACATGTGGTGTGGTTGTTTCAAGATGCACAATAAGGAGGCACTTGAAGAAAGATGGGCTGCATGGTCGAGTCACCAGAAGAAAGCCAATGCCACAAAGTATCCTGCTTACAATACGCCAAACAGCACAGAGACAAGCCTCAAACCTTCTGGCACAAAGTAATTTGGAGTGATGAGACCAAAATTGAGCTTTTTTGCCACAACCATAAATGCTACATTTGGAAAGGAGTCAACAAGGCCTATGATGAAAGGTACACCATTCCTACTGTGAAACACAGAGGTGGATCGCTGATGTTTTGGGGATGTGTGAGCTACAAAGGCACAGGAAATTTGGTCAAAATTGATGGCAAGATGAATGCATGAAGTTATCAGAAAATACTGGAGGAACATTTGCATTCATCAGCCAGGAAGCTGCGCATGGGACGTACTTGGACATTCCAACATGACAATGATCCAAAACACAAAGCCAAGTCGACCTGTCATTGGCTACAGCAGAATAAAGTGAAGGTTCTGGAGTTGCCATCTCAGTCTCCCTGACCTCGATACCATTGAGCCACTCAGGGGAGATCTCAAACGTGCAGTTCATGCAAAACAGCCCAAGAATTTACAGGAACTGGAGGCTTTTTGCCAAGAGGAATGGGCAGCTTTACCATCTGAGAAGATAAAGAACCTCATCCACAAATTATACAAAAGATTTCAAGCTGTCATTGATGTTAAAGGGGGCAATACACGGTATTAGAAACTGGGGTATGTAAACTTTTGATCAGGGTCATTTGGGTAGTTTCTGTTGCCATTATGATTTAAAAAGAGTAAACACAGTTGATTGATAATAAATGGCTTCAGCCATACACTATCCAATGAGTGAAAGAAAAGTTTTTGTGTTAGCATTCATATTCTCTGAAAAATGGCCAAGAAATCATAAATTCTGCCAGGGTATGTAAACTTATGAGCACTGTATAAGAGGGAAAACTCATAAGAATATATGCGGTACAACCAGATTGTCCAGGTCAACTGAAAGGTGTCCGATTTGCCATTTTCTCAGGAGACCATCCTTTCCATATCACATATGGCATCAAATTCACAGGCCCACTCCACCAGTTTCTGGTAATAATGGGTTGTGCTGCTGTGAGGAAGTGACATAAGGCCTCTTTTGAATTATCTGTATATGACCCATTTATCCACTAGAGGATGGTGAGTTGAGGGGTATTCGCTACTTTATCCCCCACTTATTTAAGACATTTCCCTAGTATTTTTTTCCAGAATGAGATGATCAAAAGGCACGTACTCCCATGTGGGTCATGTTACCAGGGCTGTCTGGCATCTCCAACATGTGTTCAGGGTGAATGGGTCCATATTGTGAAGTAATGTAGGGCATCTATACCATCTGGAAAAGAGTTTATAATTGTGCTCCTGTGCTCTGGAGTATATGGAGGTCTTATGAGTGAAGGTCATTATCTTTTCCTAGTCTGTGTCATCATTGGGTATTGCTAGTTCCTCCTCTCACTTGAGGAGAAAGTTTGATGGTGAGGGGTAAGATTCTTTCAGTAGCAATTGGTATACCTCTGACAGGGGGTGCGCTGGTCATTCGGATACAAGTAGTAAGAACTCTAAATCTGTATAAGGTCTGTCAATGGTCAGTGATGGAATAGATAGAGCTCCAGGAATTCTGCAATTGAGAGTATTGGAATCAGGCCTTGAAAGGAGCGTGGCATTAAGGTAGTAGTCTTGTCAAGGGTATCAGTTTTCCCTATGTCATAGCCTGTCGAAGATGAGGCTTGTCCTCCTTTTCTCAAAGAGGAATTGGGTTTAGTAATGTTGGGGAAAAGGCCAAACAGAGGCATCATTGGACTGGGCATAGGGGAAATGTTGCCCTTTGATACATAGGACCCTCAGATCTGTAGTGTGTTTAAAATCAGTAATGAAAGAGAGTCCTTAGGAGGTCTGGAGGTAGGTACGGAACAGGGCAGGGTAGTGATGTCAGGAGTAATAAGGTAATTCTCTAAGGTGGTCTATTGTTACAGGTGGCAACATAACCTCTTTTTATCATAAAGGAGCTATTACTCTTTAATTTGCGTTCCAGTGTGGTCTAAGAATTATACAAAAGTCAGCTTGCAGTACAGGTTGACTTACTGTATGTTTTAAAGTAAAATTCCAGACAAATTGCTAAGTACACCATTCAAATGCATATCTTTTTATTGTTTTACCCCAGAAAATTTAGAATTTTGGGCAGCCATTTTTGTGATAACCATCTGCTAGTGAGAATAGGCCCTCTGCAACTTCTTGGTTTACCATTACTGTTTCTTTGATTGGTTTTACGTTTTCCTTTGTCACTGGACAAAGGTTTAATGCAGTCATTGTCCAATGAGCAAGCTAAATCGTAGGTGATCTAGTGTGTTACCGCTCAGGCTGTTCAGTGTACAAGAGGTACTTACTGTACATTACAAATGACTGACCAGAATTACAAATCCTTTGGCAGGTAAAACAGTAAATATACAGTATGTGTATTAAGCTGTTTGCCCAGAGTATGGGCAGTGTGACACTTTGCCTGGCCTGTCAGCAGTAAATCCTTAATATTTCCCTTTACAGATAATTATGGCACTCTCGCTCGTTTGACTGACCTGTTGAGAAGAGCTGGGAAGCTTGAAGAAGTCCCGAAATTTCTAGATCTGGCTGAGAAGTATTCCTCCAGAGCAAAGCTTGAACCTGGCTTTCATTATTGCAAAGGATTATACTTGTGGTAAGTTTGATATCCCAGCTGTAGGACTATCGGGCTATTTCTGTAACCCTGATGAATAATCACTTGTCTACTGGGTCAGTTTTTTTAAAAAATTTAAACACGTAAATCTGCATTAAAAAAAAAAAAAAAAAACTTTAAACTCAAACATTTTTATATATTTTTGAAACAGAGGCCCCAGAGTATAAAATGTTTGCAGTTGCAATTTTTTATGTTGCACAATATTTGCTCAGTTTTATTTTCAAATGCATATTTTCAGGAAAAAATACACTAAGATGAGTTTACGTGTACACAAACTCAATGTGGTTCCTAATTTAATTGCAGAATATAAAAGATGGGGTTGCATTGAGTAAACAAATACCCAGCATGCCAAATCTTAAAATTCCACACACCCAAACTGCAGCTGGGAGGCTGGATGTGGCCCTTTGCTTGCCTTTTTCAGGCCCTTGGGACACTGTTCCTCCCACTGATAAAAGGCATAATTCCTGTCACTAATCACAACAATAGGGTACTATTCCTACCACAGACACCAACAATGGGGCACTATTAGTTACATAGTAGGTGAGGTTATAAAAAGACACAAGCCCATCAAGTCCAACCTATGTGTGATTATGTGTCAGTATTACATTGTATATCCCTGTATGTTGCGGTCATTCAGGTGCTTATCTAATAGTTTCTTGAAGCTATCGATGCTCCCTGCTGAGACCACCGCTTGTGGAAGGGAATTCCACATCCTTGCCGCTCTTACAGTAAAGAACCCTCTAGGTAGTTTAAGGTTAAACCTCTTTTCTTCTAATTTTAATGAGTGGCCACTAGTCTTGTTAAACTCTCTTCTGTGAAAAAGTTTTATTTCTATTGTAGGGTCACCAGTACGGTATTTGTATAATTGAAATCATATCCCCTCTCAAGCATCTCTTCTCCAGAGAGAATAAGTTCAGTGATCGCAACCTTTCTTCATAACTAATATTCTCCAGACACTTTATTAGCTTTGTTGCCCGTCTTTGTACTCGCTCCATTTCCAGTACATCCTTCCTGAGGACTGGTGCCCAGAACTGGACAGCATAGCATCAGTTCCACTGACACCAATGATGGGGCACTATTCTTCCTACTGACATCAACTAGGACAGACCCCAACAATGGGGCCGTATTCTTCCCACTGACACCAGTGATGGGGCACTATGCCTTCCCCTGATAACAATAAATGGCACTATTCCTCTCAAAGATACCAGTGATGGGCACTATTTCTTCCCCTAATACCAACAATGGCAATATTCCTCCCACTAAGATCAATTATGGGGCATGCTTCCCTCCAATGATACCACGGCACTTTCTACTCCCACTGACCACAGTCCAGCCTCCTTAGAGTCTGAAGGACAGTAAATTGGCCCTTTTGTTCAGAAAGTTTTGAGACCCCTGATTTAGAGTTAACTATGAATTATGGCCCTTAAATTATTGCTCTCATTCCAATGATCGTGGCGATACTTTGCATGTGTTGTGCAATCGCCGTTCACATGCTTGCCCTTACACATGCATTGTAGGAAGTTGTGTGTGCAGGGCGACAGGGGTGCTTTTTATTTTTTTTTACATATTTTTATTTATTTACATTTAAAAATGTTTTCATTTCATTTGCTATCACAAGGGGCTAACAAGTCTTGTATGCGATAACATTGGGCAGGTGATAGGCTGTCTTTATAGTGACATCAGGGATCTATTGGACTACCAATATCTCCCCTGCCCTCCACTGCACACTGCTTAAGCACATTATCCAGGGAATGACAGCTCTAAACCCTGAAGTGATAAAATCCTTGTCGCTTCCGGGTTCATTTATTGCAGAGGAGATTAAGGAACATCCTCTCAATCAGCATCCTGAAGCCATTGACCAAAGTCCTGGACTCCCCAATGGGACAGGAGAGTATGGGAATCGCCACGGGCTGAGCTTGCTTTAAACCCTTTACTACCAGGACATTTATAAACCTATCTTGGTAGACAAAAGTTAAAGCGGAGTTCCACCCAAAAGTGGAACTTCCAGTTATCTGCTTCCTCCCCCCCTCCGGTGCCACATTTAGCACCTTTCAGGGGGGAGGGGGGAACAGAGAACTGTTTTTGACAGGTACCCTTTCCCACTTCCGGGAGACTGCGCCGCGGCACTGTCCCTCGGACGTTTGGCCCACCTCCCCCATCCTCCGCCGCCGAGGATAATATATTTGAAAAGAGTGTGGGCTTCTTATGAAAGGATAATTTATTTAACACCAATAACATATTTCGCGATGAATGGTCAGCTCTTCAGATAAGAGGTGTAGCACGAGCTCTATGGCAAATGAAGGGATGCAGAAGGGAATAAGAGAAGCGGTAAATAAAACTCCTCCTGCGCTCGCCATTTGTGTTTTGTAACCACCTGTAATGATGTAGACCATTTTCATTTACCCCCTCTCCATTCTCTCCTGTAGCCCTTCATTCACCATAGACTTTGTGATTCTTTTCTCATCTGAAGAACATTCTTCAGAAAAAGTGTTATTGGTGTTATATTATCCTCTCAAAATAAGTCCGCACCCTTTTGGTTATATATTGGTTCTACATTATCGTCTCTTTGAAGACTGCGCTCCACCTACGGGCATCTCTGCTACATCATGGGCTTTTTTGATCTACTTTAACATTTGTGACTAGGTAATGGTCAGAATCAAGCTGCTGGGTGAGCACCCTAAGTGTTTTTAGTTTTACACATTGAGCATGAAAAATGAAACATTCCCCCGTAATTCTTCCCCCAGCACTTGCAGCTTACAAGTTACAACCTACAATGCTACTGGCTCCTGCTGCTTCCCTGAACTTCTGGTTATCAGTGTAGGTTGACACAAGTCTACTCCCTGCATGCAAGAAGGGCTCCATAGACTGCTGCAAGAGATAGGAGCCATCCTGAAACTGGAAACCTGGGGCAGCAGTCATTATACTAGTTTACAAATGGATCTTAGGCAAGGATTAAAAGATAAAGAAGCTGCATACATAGTACGAGATTAAATCAGCTGCTGAAAGTTCATAAAAAAACCAAGGATTTAATATCACTTTAGGTGCTACTTCCCTCGTTTCTCCATTACCATAATGATCTTCTCCTAGTAATGCCTCACTGTAACCTGCCTCTGTGAATCAACATTCTTACATAAAAATATCTGTCATATGATATCATTACTTTACTATATATTCTTATTAGCAGTCATTTGGCATTGTTTAAATTGTGCTCTGTTTAATAGCTTTCTCTTACATGTACGTGTGACATAGATGAAACCGTTCGTATGTTCTTCTTTTCCCCAAGGTACACGGGTGAAGCTAATGATGCCCTCCGACATTTCAATAAAGCTCGTAAAGACAGCGACTGGGGACAAAATGCCATATATAATATGATTGAGATCTGTTTAAATCCAGATAATGATACCGTGGGCGGGGAAGTGTTTGACAATTTGGATGGCGATATAGGGTAAGAAATGTATTCTAGACTGCTTATTATTTAAAGGCAAGTTCAATCCAAAATGTGTAATTTATTTCTGAATGGAGGATAATGAGATAAACGAAACTGTCGGAATCTTAGCTACCTCTCCTGCCATTCTCTAGGTCTAATGTGAAAGCTTCCCCATCAACCTTCACTTCCTGCTTGTTGTGTGATTGTTTCTGAAGTCATTTGGTTTGAAACACTGAAGCAGACAGGCACTTATGAGCATGAATGAATTGTGTTTTCTTTATTTTTTATGCTCAGGACTAAAAAAACAAACACTTTATTATGTGTGGGTATACTGATCCCTACAGATGGTTTGGACACTATTGTATAGCAAAGTCTATGGTAGTCCAAGGTGCTATATCGCTTATACATATATTTTACAACAAAAGGATTTGAGATTTTTTAGGGAACCACTAAATTAAAAAAACATAAAACCGTAATACTTTTTGAAAACTTAAAAAAAGCAAATAAAAAAAGCAATAAATACACTGTGTTACAAGAAACCACAGATCAATACACGTCATATCCTTCCAGTTAATCAGATCTTGACTGATTGTTACTTGTCAAACACATTTCGATTTCTAGAAAATGTTTCTAGAAAATCTTCTTCATGGATAAGATGGGTGGTTGGTAGTCACAGCTAGAAGCATATACAAAATCAGCCAAGATTTAAAACTGTGACATCAAGGTGATTGTGGGTAACACACACAGTGGACAAGCCAGGCAATTAGCCTAATAGTTTATTGTCATCCTCTAGGGCCCGCTGTGATTGTTTTTTTCACAGGAGGTTATCTGAGTGCCCCACAATGAAGAAGGTACTAGGGCAGACACTGGAGTGAACACCCTGATGAGTACTATGTGTGCAGGGGCAACAGTGAGGATTCAGAGCTCCATTAGGTCAGAGAACAATTAGTGCTGATCTCATTTGACCGAGTAAGCCAGTGGGTCCCGCTAGGGAAGGAGAGGGAACATGACACTAATGGGTACCAAATACCACTAATGGTCCTACATGTCCTACTGGAAAATAATTGCTCTGAGAGAGAGGGTGGGGGCCAGGGTGGGACACAGACCCTGAGGCCAAACTGACACAAACTAGAGCAAGAACTCTTGGGTTGAGAAGGCCACAAGGGGGCAGGGGGAGGTCTGTAAACCTAAAGGAGTGCTCTCTGCATCTGGATGATTGAAGGGCACAATAACAAAGGACCCACGAAGATTAGAAACATTCCTTCATTTGGAAAAGTGGGGGCACATATTCCTGCTGAAGATTTCTTTGCTTCAAGCATACTGTCAGAGAACCAGGCTTAGAGTTTTGGTGTGCCTACTCCAGGAATGGGGAATGCTTTAACCTTCAGTGATTTTCATCATGATGTCAAGGGTAGGTCCAGGGCCGGTGCTACCACTAGGCAAACTAGGCAACCGCCTAGGGTGCACTGCTGCCTAGGGGCGCCCGGCCACTGGTCTCCCTCTGCGTCTGCATGCTATGCAGGCTGCAGCATGTAATTAACTCAGTCTCAGGCAGCTGCTCCATCTGACCGGTAGTGTAATTAGAGGCACAACGCAGCACTGGAGCCAGCGCTAGAGGAAGCAGAGCCGATGCTTGCTGTATAGCGCCACCTCCTGTCACATGGGCAGGGCAAAGGGGGTGGAGTCAGGGGTGGAGCCAATGGGGCAGCAAAATGAGGTTTCGCCTAGGGTGTCAAAAACCCTTGCACCAGCCCTGGATAGGTCTGAAAAAGTGGCATCCTTCACAGACCAAGTGAGTCAGTCACTCTTTGGATACAGTATCTGCCCCCCAGGTCTCTAACCAAAGTCCTTTGTGCATCTGTGTGGACATCAAGACCCATTTTGGACACAAGCTTGAATTGATGAAAATGATTTCAATATACAAATACCATACTGATGACCCCACAATAGGGATAAAACTTTTTTGCAGAAGGGAGTTTAACAAGACTCGTGGCCACTCATTAAAATTAGAAGAAAAGAGGTTTAACCTTAAACTACGTAGAGGGTTCTTTACTGTAAGAGCGGCAAGGATGTGGAATTCCCTTCCACAGGTGTTGGTTTCAGCAGGGGGCATTGATAGTTTCAAGAAACTATTAGATAAGCACATGAATGACCACAACATACAGGGATATACAATGTAATACTGACATATAATCACACACATAGGTTGGACTTGATGTACTTGTGTCTTTTTTTCAACCTCACCTACTATGTAAACTAAGTGTTAAAGGTATTCTACTTGTTGGTCAGTAGCACTCCTAAAGAAAAGAACACCCTCTATTGGCCTAATGGTTTAAATTAAAGGTAAATGAATGGTGCTGGAAAGCGTTGGCTGTACGCAATAGGCTTTTAGCATTAAAGACCAAAAATAGTCAAAGTGTAAAAAGTCCATAGGCTAATAAGGCATGAAGTCCATATAGGAGTCCACATAAAGTAAACCCTGCAGCATCAGTAGCAGCACCCCATGGAGTGGAGCAATGACTGTAAGGATACAAGACGAAATACAAGGGGGCCTCCAGACTAAGTGCAGTATGAGAAAAACCAAACATATTTATTAAAGCCAATTAACAACTCACATGTTAAAAGGAGCAAACAGGAATGTCACATGGTCTAAGGCATGATGTTATGGTGGTACCATGGTCATCTCTGAAGGGCTTACAGGGCAGGGCTCTGTGTTCCTGTGGTTGATGTATCTGGATGTCAGCCAAGAAAATGCCAGCTCCAGACTGTGAAAACCAGCATAGAGAGCGGAAGTCAGCGGACTGAAAGTGGCGTTAGAAGCGCACTGGAATTGGTCAGTCTCCTTCTGACATCACTTCCGCTCCAGCGACTTCTGTGCTTCATGCTGGTTTTCACCGTCTGGAGCCTTTGTTTACTCGGATCACATACGGATATATCTGCCACAGGAACTTGGAGAAATATGTTAAATTGGGCACATAGTCTTATGTGACTGCAGTAGAGGCCTATAATAACAAAGTTTCATCCGATGAAGCTAAAGGTGACTCCAATGAGGTAGACCCCATAAATATAGGGTAGAATTCCAGCTTAACAACATCAGAAGGCATAGGGTAACCATCCCTGGATTTGTTAGGAGAGCATGAACTGGGGGTCACTTGTAACAGGACTGTCACCTTTGTGTCCAGACATGTTGAGTACACCTGGTGGTATTGCAACTAGCTCAAGATACAAGATAAGGCCTTGGGTATTTACAAATCCCCAGCCAGCTTGTGCTTGGGGGATCTGAGAGCTGGAAGTGTCCAAAGTTACTTTAGACAAGCAGTAGAACAGACCAAAGATAGGAGTTCTATGTGACTCTTTGCAAAGCAGTTGCAACAACTTTCTCGATGCTGAATGGGGGAAAAGTGCCACACTTCACCAAGTGGATGACATCAGCACTCAGTCCTTCAGAGTTAACTCCTTCCAAGATAACCATCGGAAAGGATGAATTTTAAAGGTGTCCAGCAGTACAAAAAGAAAGGTAGCACCTGGTGCTCAGCCAGATCGGCTTACTCACTATGTGAGTGTTCAGAGACAGGGCAAGCACATAGGCAACGCCAGCAGTTCTGGACCTGAAAAGATCTCCATGGCTAAAGTGTAACCAGAACTGTGTCTGGAAGGTGCCTAATGCAGAACTCAGTGGCTATAGGCTCTACCAGGGTAGCTTCACAATGTCCAGTCCATTGGGGTCTAGGTAAAGGCTGATCTGGATAACTGCTATGTAGGAATCTTGACTGAAGAAAAAAATTGAAAAAACAAAAGCCGGCAAAATTGGTTACACTTTCCCCAGCAAAGCTGAAGAAATTATGTCCATCCTCCTAAAGGCACTATTAAAAGACTGAGGCATGCTGGGAAGAGATGGAGTTACCCTGGGCTGGCCTACAGGTTTTTTTTTTTTTTTTTTAATGACCAGCGTCAAATTCTTTTGTAGGCACCAGTATTAACCAACAGTAGATGACTTCCCATGTCCCTCAACGGATGAGAAAGAAACAAGTTTATTACAGCAATATATACAAATATCTGAAAGTCTCAGAAGTCGAGTACTGTAGATATTTGTGATAATGTGGTGATACATTCTAAATACATGCTAAACACAGCTAACTTTCTCTCCTGGCGATATATACTGCTAACTTTCAATTTTGTGCCTATTTATAAAAAAGGCTATTAACACAGAACAGTGGACTTATACACGTTCCTTCTCATAAATGAACATGAAATTCTGTTTTGTTTGTCATTTTGTAGGAACTCCACAGAAAAGCAAGAGTCTGTACAGCTTGCTGTCAGAACAGCAGAGAAACTTCTTAAGGAGTTGAAGCCACAAAGTCTCCATGGACACATCCAGCTTCGAATTATGGAGAACTATTGCCTGATGGCAACCAAGCAGAAAGCCAATGTAGAGCGCGCTCTAAACACATTTACTGAAGTGGCAGCTGCAGAAGTAAGATCCTTCTATCTTTATAATGTGTGCTTGTTCTCTCATAAAAAAGCTGAATCATTACATCATTTCATCCCAGCTTACTCTGGTGTCCTTTCCTGCTTAACACAGGTTATGTTTAAACAGACTACACAAAATAACTTCAGTACAATTTCAAGAAATAGCTCTCAAGGAAAAAAAAAGATATTTATTTTTAAAATGTATTGATTTTTAAAGTCCATTTCTGGGCAATCTTTCTTCCACCCACTCATACAAAAAAAACGTACCTAGCTGAACGTAAGCTTTAAATGATAGGAGCATGTGGAAAAATTTGAAAAATAGGACTGGTGTGCATACACTGCTCCATAGAACATCATGGCTGAACAAGGAATTCGCTTTGCTAACACTGAACCGCCTCTCAGCCAATCAGGTGCTCGGGTCTGTTACCTGTCACCTGATTGGCTGAAACATCAGGCGCTGTGATTGGATGCCTGATAGAGAGGACGGAAGAATCGAGGAGCGTGCAGGACACCGCCGCTGACCCGCTGCGAGACAGGTATGTGCCGGGCGATGCACACTGGCAGCATTTAATGGGGCACAGTAGTGGCAATTGATGAGCACAGTGGGTGCGTTTGATGGGCACAGTGGCTGCGTTTGATGGGCACAGTGGCTGCAATTGGGCACAGTGGCTGCGTTTGATGGGCACAGCTGCGTTTGATGGGCACAGTAGCTGCGTTTGATGGGCACAGTAGCTGCATTTGATGGCACAGTGGCTGCAATTGATGTTTTGGGGGTTTTTTTCAGTTTGTTTGCGCCCCCCCCAAAAATTTTGAGCACCAGCCGCCACTGCAAGTT
Source organism: Aquarana catesbeiana (assembly GCF_042186555.1). Lineage (NCBI taxonomy): Eukaryota > Metazoa > Chordata > Amphibia > Anura > Ranidae > Aquarana > Aquarana catesbeiana. Next base: position 343,259,427 of record NC_133329.1, on the reverse strand, counting down.
CCACAAAAAAGCCTGGTTACAATATGCCCAACAACACCTTGACATGCCTCATTGGGCTTTTTTGTGGCATTGGCGCAGTAAAGGCTTCCTTCTGGCAGCTCAACCATGCAGCTCTTTTTTGTTCAAGTATCGTTGAATTGCGCTCCTTAAAAACAACCACATCGTCTTTTTGGAGAGCAGCCTGTATTTCTCCTGAGGTTACCTGTGGGTTTTCTTTGTAGCCTGGGCAATTCTTCCACCAGTTGTGGCTGCAATCTTTCTTGGTCTTCCTGACCTTGGCTTGGCATCAAAAGAGCCCTGAATTTTCCACGTAACCACTTCACTTCAAAACCAGGCACTCCCCCCCTTCCTGCCCAAGCCAATTTTCAGCTTTCAGCGCTGTCACTTTTTAAATAACAATTGTGCAGTTATGCTACACTGTACCCAAACAAAATTTTTATCATTTTGTTCCCACAAATAGAGCTTTCTTTTGGTGGAATTTGATCACCTCTGCGGTTTTTCTTTTTTGCTAAACAAATAAAAAAAGACAGAAAATTTTGAAAAAAAAGGTTTTTCTTTGTTTCTGTTAGAAAATTTGGTAAATAAGTAAGTTTTCTCCTTGATGGGCATTGATGAGGCTGCACTAATGATAAAGTGGCACTGATAGGCGGCACTGATATGCAGCACTGATGGGCACTCATAGGTGGCACTGGTGGGCACTGATAGATGACACTGATATGCATCACTGATGACACTGGCAGGCATTGCTGATGGGCACTGATTGGCATCTGCCTTGGCACTGGCATCTGCCTGGGCACTGATTGGCATATCCCTGGTGGTCCGGGGCGGCATACTCTGAGGCTCCGAAGAAGAAGGTATCCCTTTAAAACGCATCAGCCAGCAGTGGTTCGTACGTCCTCTCTTCCGTCATCTGGAGACTGCTATCACTAGACGGATCGCCACAAGTTAAAGGCTTTCATATTGCCGTTCCTTTTATAGGCTTGTGAGTAGTTTTATTCTTTCTTTTAATAAACATATCAAAGGATACCGCACAAGGCTGGTGCGCCCTCTTTTTTTCTATTTTCTTTCAAACTTTTGAGCTCAACTGTATTTACGGATGATGGAGGCCACTGTGATCATTGGGACTTTCAATGCTGCAGAAATTTTTCTATACCTTTCTCCAGATCTGTCCCTCGATACAATCCTGTCTCGAAAGGGCTACAGAGAATTCCTTGGACCTCATGGCTTGGTTTGTGCTCTGACATGCACTGTTAACTGTGGGACCTCATATAGACAGATGTGTGCCTTTCCAAATCATGTCCAATGAACTGAATTTACCACAGGTGGACTCCAATCAAGTTGTAGAAACATCTCAAGGATGATCAGTGGAAACAGGATGCACCTGAGCTCAATTTTGTGTGTCATGGCAAAGACTGTGATACTTATGATTTTTATTTTTATAAATTTTCAAAGATTTCAATCAAACTTCTTTCATGTTGTCATTATGGGGTATTGTTTGTTGAATTTTGAGGAAAATAATGAATTTAATCCATTTTGGAATAAGGCTATAATATAACAAAATTTGGAAAAAGTGAAGCTCTGTAAATACTCCCTGGATGCACTGTAGGTAAAAGTGTTACATTTTATTTACTCAGGTCGTCATTTTAAAATGGAACTAATCCCTCCTATCCTTTTTTGGGCAAGAAGGCTGCCATCTTCGCCTCGGATCTGCAACTGCCATGCCATGTGATCAGTTATAACACCAGCCATTTAATGGTTTGACAGTTTGGTTGAAAGCGCTTTACCCGCGCTTTGCCGTTGTTTCTTTAGCTGCGCTTTTCGCCCGCTACCGGGGCGCTTTTAAGACCCGCTAACGGCCGAAAAAAGGTTAAATGGGCAGAGGCGCTTTAGGAGCGGTGTATACACCGCTCCTAAAGTGCCTCAAAGATGATGCTTGCAGGACTTTTTTGAGCGTACTTCCAGCGCACCGCTCTTTTTAGCGATATAGCGCCTGTAAAGCGCCTCAGGGTGAAAAGGTCTAACTTTTTTTTTTTTTAAACCGATAAATTGATGGGTTTAGTTCAGCTTTAAAACCGTACTCTGCTATTCAGCTAGACCAGAGTTATTTTTTTTAATTAGCAAAAAAAAAATAACATTTATATATTTATATATACACACACACACACACAAACGGGCTTGCTGCAGCAAAGGGCAGTAATCCATATTCACTAACTGTCAGCTATCTATACTGTTCTGATTTCTCTAATAGGGTGAAAATGAAAATGTTATCTATTGCTCCAGGTTACTGCATATCTTTGTATTATACTAGAGTAATTGTCTCTCACTCTTCCAGAAAGACCATATGCCGGCACTTTTGGGAATGGCCACTGCTTACATGATCTTAAAGCAAACCCCAAGAGCAAGAAACCAACTGAAACGCATTGCAAAAATGAACTGGAACCCAGCAGAGGCAGAGGAGTTTGAGAAGAGTTTACTGTTACTGGCAGACATTTACATTCAGTCAGGCAAATACGATATGGCGGGCGAGTTGCTAAAACGCTGTCTGCGACATAATAAGGTTTGTAGCCAACAAAGCGGGAATTGTGTTGCTGAACCTCATACTAAGATAAGGCATGCAGTTTTAGTCTTGACAAAGACACAGTATGGTCAACACTTGCTATAGTTGCACTGTATGTAATGTCGTCTGACAGTTCTGCCCTGACTGCTTAGATTGGATGTCAGGTTTGACCCTGTCAAACAATAAAACAGACAAAAGCTATTATGATTAATTTCTCTCTGTGTTGATAAACTGTCCGAAATTCGCTACATGGAAAGCCTTTTGGCCCCCTTTTGTCCAAAATCCTTCGATTGAAATGGCAAAGAAGCCTGCTGGAAAATATGCAGCTGAACACAAACTGCATTCACTCAGATGAAGGCGGCTATCACAATATAATAGGCACAGCGGGGGATTTGTCCATCCTCACTGTATAGCGTGGATAAAGGAATGAGTTATATTTTTTAATTCAGCCTGCACAGAAACTGCATCCAGTGTGATACAGCCTCTGTTCAGGTATTCGACAGCCGCTGGTACTGGTTGTCTGAATACAATAGGCACAGAGGGGGATTATCCTTCCTCGCTGTATAACGTTGAGGGAGGGATCTGTTCAGTGGCAGCCTGTCCATAAGGGGCGCATGGTTGCCGCCCTACTAATCTCTATGCGCCCGGCCCCTAATCTCCATGCGGGGCACTGGACGCATAGAGTTCTAAGGGTTTTTTTTTTTGCGAAGCACATGATTAGACCTGGAGGCTATAATTGGCTTTAAAAAGGGCGGGGCGCAGAGCACTGCGCCCTGAGCCCACCCACTTGTGACAATAGCGAACCAACATTCGTTATCATCTTCCTGCTTCTCCTCCCTGCCAATCAGGACAGGAAGCAGGTCCTGAGACCAGATTGGCCGAGAGGAGAAGCGACCGGATTGGCCGGGAGGAGAAGCCAGGGAAGCCGCCCGGGACCTGAATGGGGTAAATGCGGGGGCGGGTGAGCGTGGCTGGCGAGCGGGGCTGACGCTTGGTTTGTTTGCTGCCCCCCTCAAAAAAAATGGAGCATCAGCCACTAAGGATGAGCTCTGGCGTGCTCGCACAGCCCACGCGCAGAGCCCGCCAGGAAGTCGGTGCTGCGCTTATCACAGGCAGTGAGACATCCCGATGCGCGGCTGCAGAGATCGGGAAATGTCTCACTGCCTGTGATTAGCGCAGCACAGTGCTGACTTCCTGGCGGGCTCAGCACGTGGGCTGTGCGAACACGCCGGAGCTCAACCTTATCAGCCACCACTGGATCTGTTCTAATTTTTTTTTGTTCAGCCTGCACTGTATGGCCAACTTAAAGTGAAACGAAACCCCCAAAAAATATTCACCTCCACCTTCCAGCAATGCAGTGATTACACCCCTCGCTGGCTACAGTCATCTTCTTCCCTGGCTACTTCTGGGTGCCGGGTTTTTGGCCTCTTGATTGACCAGTGGTGGTAGAATGATGTCATCTCGGGCATATATTTTAAATGTGTAATTAGCTGCTTGACTGATTTATAGCTTAATGTCGAAATATATGCTGGAAAGTTAACTCTTCTTTTCACCCAACCTGTTTACAGTAAAGTGAGAACAAGCTTTTATAAGACTTATTAGGCACTAATGGGATTCTACATTATTCAGTCTCTCGCGCCCTCCTGTAAATCTTTATCTTGTTAAAAATTTAAAACTCACCAAGGATTGTTTAAATGCATTTGAGGGAACCGTAGAACTCATTGGCGTGTCTATAATTGTAATAAAAATTAAGCTTTCTTATAAATGGCTCCAGCTAGAGGACAGCGATTACCTCAATGCTTTATCAGAAAAATACCTTTTATCAGAAGGGAAGAATTCTCTCAGGACTTATAATGTTCACTTTCCAGAAGCAATTAAACTGGCAATACAAAACTCCTTATTCACTGCTTTCTCATTCAACATATATTTCAAATCCAAAAGGCGCATTTTTATCCATTCACTTTATGCAGTGATCCATATTATTAACTTATCCTTTTTTTAGAATGTTATTCTCCTCGCCTTTTACATCTTTGTGACATGACTACCATTGATGGGGTATAATGATATTCTTTTTGATTTATAATGCAATGGTTGGTCTCAGGTTCAGCCAACAGTGGGGAGTTTAGGTGGCTGTTTTGTAGTATCAGCCATTTATTGAGTGGTTGATGCTTATATTTGGATATTAATAATAAAAGAAGGAATAATAAATTGATATAAAGTAAAATGTATCATGCATGCTTTTCAGCACATTTCTTAAAAAATGCCTTTGTCCAGGGGGAAATGTACTAATTGTTGTGGTTCAGTTTAAATGTGCTGGTGCCTTGTGAAACTTCCCTTAAAATAGCCACTTGACCCTGCCAAATATTTACTCCTCTTTTGGAGTGTGATGGTTGCGATCTTTCCCCAGCCTGGACCGGTTCTGTGACGTCAGCCGTCAGCGGGCTTCAGCCCATTGTCTGCTGAAAATGGGTCACAGGAATACAGAACAAACTGCACTCCTGTGATCCACAGGAGAAGTACAGCCAGACAAGCTTTGGCTGTAGTTCTCCTTTAAAGGGGTTGTAAAGGTTTGTGTTTTTTCACCCTAATGCATCCTATGCATTAAGGTGAAAAAATACCGCCCTCAGCCCCCCCGTTTTACTTACCGGAGCCCATTCACCTGCTGCGCTCGCCCCCGATGTCCTCTTCGCCGCTCAGCCTGGCCGTTGATTGGCTAGAGTGGATGGATTGAAAGCAGTGCAGCCATTGGCTTGCGCTGCTGTCAATCACATCCAGAGATGCGGCACGCCTTGGGGGCGGGGCCGAGTGATACAGTGAGCGGCTATAGCGGCCGGCTGTATTACGGGAGCGTGCCCGCAAGAACTAACCACCATGTGAGAGAGCTCGCATAAAGGTGGTTTGTTCTTGCGGGGAGGAGCTGAGACAGCCGCCGAGGAACCCCAGAAGACCAGGTTCGGGGCCACTCTATGCAAAACGAGCTGCACAGTGGAGGTAAGTATAACATGTTTGTTGTAAAGGCAATTAAAAAAAAAAAAAAAAAAAAAAACAACCCCTTTAACTCTAGGTTACCTTTAATACTGAACCCTGCACAAACCTCTAAATACATGGCCTACATACCAAGGAGCTGTTTTGCCTGCCAAAGGCCTACGTTTTACACAGTGCAGCAAAAGGATGACACCCCTTTCCCTGTTAGTTAGAAATACAGTGGTGTCTCCTGCCTCCCCTCTTTACCTAGTAAAATTGCAATTGGAGATTGATAAGATCATCTCTGCGCTCGTTCTTCTCTCTCTTGCGATAAGCTTATTCTTTTTCAGCCCATCTGCATGCAGCTCATCCCTTCCCTAATATAGAGAATTGTAAGAGGCCAATACCAAACCAAATTTAGGTACTTACACTAATTTTATTTAAAAAATAGTATAATGATATATTAATAAATGCAGAGTTGCATTAACCACTTCAGCCCCCTGAAGATTTGGCTGCTCAATGACCGGGCCATTTTTTGTGATACGGCACTGCGTCACTTTAACTGACAATTGCGTGGTTGTGTGACGTTGTAGAGCGACAATTTTGAAAAAAAACACAATGTCTCTTACTTTTTGCTATAATAAATATCCCACAATTTTTTTCAAAAAAACAATTTTATTCCTCAGTTTAGGCCGATATGTATTCTTCTACATATTGATTGATTGGTTTGCGCAAAAGTTATAGCATCTACAAAATAGGGGCTAGATTTATGGCATTTTTATTATTTTTTTTACTAGTAATGGCGGCGATCTGCGATTTTTATCGGGACTGCGATATTGCGGTGGACAAATTGGACACTTTTGACACATTTTTGGGACCATTGACAATTATACAGCGATCAATGCTATAAAAATGCACTGATTACTGTATAAATGTCACTGGCAGGGAAGGGGTTAACACTAGGGGGCTATCAAGGGGTTAACTGTGTTCCCTAGGTGTGTTCTAACTGTAGGGGGGATGGGACTGTCTAGGAGGAGAGAGAGATCGGTGTTCATACTTAGTATGAACACACGATCTGTCTCTACTCCCCTGAAAGAACCGGGATCTGTGTGTGTACATACACACACAGATCCCGGTTTTCGCTCTGTCACGAGCGATCGCGGGTGCCCGGCGGTCATCGTGCCCGCTGGGCACACGCATCGGCTCTGGGCACACGCTGTGGGTGTGCACGCCTCCAGGGGTGAGCGCGTGCCCCTAGTGGCCGAAAGGCGAAACGACGTAAGGCAACGTTTCACCCAGCCGTGCCATTCTGCCGCAGTAAAACTTCGGTGGCTGGTCGGCAAGCGGTTAAAGCAGTATTAAACCCAAAAGCAAACAGTTATTATATTGCAGCTTACCAATTCTTAGATGTGATGGAAGCATTAGTTTTCTTTTTTAGGTCTTTCTTTCTTCTATTTTCATCTGGTGATCCTGCCAGAACAAGCTCTCCTGTAAATGTATTAGAGTGTTGAGACAAACCATTTACCACTGACAGAGAGAAAAAACTGTTGCTGTAACTGCTTGTGAGCTGGAGTTTGGTTTCAGTTTGTTAGTGTATCTATATCTGCTAGTCTGTCTAACACCCCCTCCCCCCAGACTGACAATGCCGTTGTCCAAAGGTGTCCCCTGTGCTCCTTCATCCAGAGTGGAGGCACTCCAAAACAGGAGCTGTGTTACTGGCCAGATCACCAGGTAAAAAATAGTCTAAAAAAAAAAACCCCGAATGTAGCCACCACATCAAAGGAATGGTAAGCTGCAATATAATTATATTTTTGGTTTTGGGTTTAATCCCGCTTTAAATTGTGTCTTATATTTCTACTTGGAATTTTGCTTTAAGAGGAACAGTTATAGGGGAAAGGGGGACAAGACTGATTTAGTGAAGATCCAAAAGAGAGAGAATTGAGATTTATGTTTTTTGCACTTGTAAGAGATGTGCTGTTAAAAACAAAGTAACGGTTAATTCAAAGCCATTAAATATTATTTTAATTCTTCCCATTGTAACCAATTTGATATTCCAGACTAACACGTGAGCAGCCCCTATGAATAATGTGTCATTTGATATCCAATTCATGTTATTCATTCCTGTTTCCAGTCATGCTGCAAGGCTTACGAATACTCAGGTTATATCATGGAGAAAGAACAAGCGTATAAAGACGCAGCCAGCAACTATGAAATGGCTTGGAAGTACGGAAACCAGACGAATCCCACTGTGGGTAAGAGCAGAGAAATGACGTCACACACTATTAGGACAGCCTGTCATTGTTTTCTTTGGGAGAGTCACACATCAGATTGGTTCCAATAGTATCCGGGAAGGGGCACTCCTAGGCCAAGGCCACCAACAGACAGGTTGTTCCATAGTCACAGCGAATAACATAACTCCGCATGATTCAAACAGCAGATTAAAGTTGATTTTTCGATCAATTTTATTAAAAGGAACCCGTCTGCATACACTCAGACCGGGGGTCCTTGGCGAGGGAAATCTTCACATGTGTGGACAGTTTTAGTGGTATGTCCCCTGCATGTGCTGCTGGGTTGGCAGCTTCTGATCAGTTGAGACTATGCTGTGCAGCTTTGAAAAACAATTAGTTCCCTGCGGTGGGTAGAAATGCTGCCATCTCCATTTGCTCTGCGTTCTATTGCAGATAGTGGTTCAGGGGTTACACAGAGAATAAAGGAGAAGTCCAGGCAAAACCCAACTAACGCTAAACCTGCTCTGTGCCACATTCTAAACCTAATCTTTCTAACCCTGTAAAGCAAAAATCACTGCACTTACCCACCCTGCAGCCAATGCGGTCCAATCCCAGCATCAGCTTTCAGCCGCAGCTTCACTGTATAGGTGGGTGCAGGAGAGGCATCCGACAATGGAAGCCCCATAGTAAGTCTATGTGTGACATCACTTCCTATTCATTTTACAGCCGTTGTCAGTCCTCTCCTGCACAGAGCATTCTCCGCTGGAGACCGGCTCGGATCAGGTTCAGGGTGGGAAAGTAAAGAGAATTTTGCTTTACAGGGTTAGATAGATTAGGCTTAGAATGTGGCACAAAGCAGGTTTAGCATTAGTTAGGTTTTGCCTGGACTTTAAGATTCTTTCCTCACCCTTTACATGACAGAACTGAATGCAGCCAAGTGCCAGCACTGTCATGGAAAGATGGAGTGTTTCCTGCTTGCCTGGAAGTACTGGGGATTGCTCTTCAATCCTGATGGCTGAAAATAGCTGTTAAGAGTAGTAAAAGAAAGGTGAGCATGGGAAGCTAGTAGGCCAGCAGTTAGGTAACCTGTACCTTTGCCCTGCAAGGTACAATCTTTTCTGGCACTCTTTGTATCCACTTTCTACATGCATTCCAGTAACTGCCTCATGTCATTTCTCAGGATGGACTTTCTTGATGGTGACAGCATTAAAACATGTCTGTACAATGGCTGCTTGTAGTCTTCATTGGGAGGCGGTGTGATTGACAAAGCAGGAGCACAATCTAGAGCCAGGGGAAGTGCCCGAGCAAGGGAGATCTCACCAGGTTTTATATTAGTGAATTCTGTACCCTTAAACAATCTTCAAATTACTTTTGAAATTTACATTAACATACTAAAGCATATAAATCCTGTATAATATTATATTAGATTTTTTTGATTAGGTTTACAAAGACTTAGTAATGAGTGGTGGATTTCTCCAGATCTCTATTGTTTTGTTCACCCATTCCAGCCGCCACCTCCCGGCCCTTTAAAGTGATTATAATGCCGTGTACACACGAGCGGACTTTTCCACAGGAAAGGTCCAACGGAACGAATCCGCCGGACAATTCGATCGTGTGTGGGCTTCATCGGACCTTTGCTGTCGAAAAATCAGACGGACTTTAGAAATAGAACATGTTTCAAATCTTTCCAATGGACTCGAGTCCGGTCGAAAAATCCATGAATCTGTATGCTAGTCCGATGGACGAACAACGTCGCAAGGGCAGCTGTTGGATACTGGCTCTGAATTTCCTTATTCTAGTCCAGTCGTAAGTCATCCCGTTTGAATCAATTGACTTTGGTGTGATCGTGTGTAGGCGGAACTCCGTCGAAAGTCCTTCAAAAAGTCCCTTGGAGTTCAGTCCGTAGAAAGTCCAATTGTGTGTACACGGAATTAGGGTTTTTTTTTTTTTTTTAATAACAAATATATTATGGTAAAAAAGCAGGAGTAGTATGGCGCTGCCCTTATGGAGACAAAAAAATGTTTTCTTCTTTGTAGTGAATGTATTGCCTAGTGTCCTTATAGAATTGCTTCTAAAACCTGTATGTGTTCAAAAATTGAATAAAACTGTGACTGGTGGCGAATATTTCTATTAGAAGTGAAAATACAACTGGTGCTCCAATTGTTCAACAAAGGTGCATTGTGCCCTTTAAATTAAGTAATAAAGTAGTTATGAATATGGATACAATATCATCTAGGTGGAAAGTGTTATAAAGAAAAAAAAAAAGAAAAGAGAAAAAAAAAAAAGAGAAAAAAAAAGGAAAAAAGAAAAAAAAGGGAAAAAAAAGGAAAACAGGAATAGTATGGCGCTGCCCTTATGGAGACAAAAAAAAAAAAAAAACTTTCTTTATAATGACTTTATAATTCCTAAAGTGTGTGTGCCAAAAATGAATAAATATGTGACTGGTGCCAAGTTCTTACTGTTAAAAGTACAATTGCAACCTAAGGTGCTTCAATTATTCAACAAAAGTGCATAGTGCAGCATTTCTAAAGTGACCAGTGTTAAATCATACAAATCCATACAACATTGTGCAAATTATCCATCATAAATAGTGATTCTTGTGCTGTGACCAGTATTAGTTGGATAGGAAAAGTTCCGTTTATGAAAAAACAAGCTCTTTTTGGAGTATTTTGTAGTGTTCAATCTTTGAGGGTCAAATATCTGTAGGAAAGCTTCTTATCCAGGTGCTGGTTTCTTTAATTAGTGCCTTGTCTGCATGCTCTGACAATGCTTGCACTCACCAGATTCTCCTTTCCCCTGTAGGGGTATGGATGGTCACAGTGTCTGCCACTGTGTAGCAATCAAGGATATCCCCCAAACTTTACTTGCGTATTGTGGTGTAGTAATTACATGTAAAGGAAAGAAGGTATGCCCATCGCGTAAAACCATAGGAGAACTTTTATTAAAACTTAATAGACAAATGTACTCACATTTCAAATGAACAAATCAAGCATGGCAAAAGTTAGCGAATTCCCTTTGTTAGAGGTGCTGCAAGACGTTCGTAACCCGCCCTACGCACGTTTTGTCGTCAGACCTCTACTGGGAAGTCTTTTGTTGTCTCCATAAGGGCAGCGCCATACTATTCCTGTTTTCCTTTTTTTTCATTTTTTTATTCTTTTTCCTTTTTTTCTCTTTTCTTTTTTTCTTTATAACACTTTCCACCTAGATGATATTGTATCCATATTCATAACTACTTTATTACTTAATTTAAAGGGCACAATGCACCTTTGTTGAACAATTGGAGCACCAGTTGTTGTATTTTCACTTCTAATAGAAATATTCGCCACCAGTCACAGTTTTATTCAATTTTTGAACACATACAGGTTTTAGAAGCAATTCTATAAGGACACTAGGCAATACATTCACTACAAAGAAGAAAACATTTTTTTGTCTCCATAAGGGCAGTGCCATACTACTCCTGCTTTTTTACCATTTTCTAATACTTTCCACTTAGGTGGTATTGTATGTGTAGAGGCAGCAGCCATATCCATAACTAAAACATTCAATTCATTGCGCGGATTTACCCCATACACCTACTAAACAAATATATTATACTTCCCTCCACTGTGCAGTTGGTTTTGCACAGAGTGGCCCCGAACCTGCTCTTCTGGGGTCCCCCGGCGGCTCTTCCCCACATCAGATAACCGCCTAGGAGAAACGCTCTCCTGGGGGATACACCTTGCGGGCACATTCCCGAGTCCAGCATTCGGCATCCATAGCCTCTGAATGCCGGACTTGGCCCCGCCCCCGCGTCATTGGATTTGATTGACAGCAACGGGAGCCAATGGCTGCGCTGCTATCAATCTATCCAATCAAGAGCCGAGAACCCCGCGCAGAGAGACAGCGCGTCCCCGTCTGGTCAAGTTCTAGGGCCCAGGTAAGTAAAATGGGGAGCCGGTCACTGCCAGGTGTTTTTTTCACCTTAATGCATAGGATGCATTAAGGTGAAAAAACACGAAGGTTTACGACCCCTTTAAGAACTTCTAGATGCTAGAAGGAAGAGGTGGGAATTTGGGTCATGTGATTGGCTGTCACAGCAGTCACATGATCGGAAAGCTACTGATCGCAGATATGCATCGGGAGTTTTTCTGTCCGCGCCAGTGACTGTGCTGGGGAGCGTGCAGGGTGCCTGCTCTCAGCACAGTCAGCGGAAATAGATTAAACATGCTAGTACATTGCAAGACAGTGGGTTTGTTTAACAATGTAGGATGAAAGATCTCCAAATGCTGTAAAATGTATCTAATGCCCAGATATTTTTGTTATATATTAGGGAAGATTAGCGACCCTGTTAGATTTTATTGCCTTGTTCCCAGTGGGGAGATAAACTTTCTCTAGGTGTCCATTGTCAGCGAGTGAGGGAAAATCCAAAGTTTCAGTTGTTATCAAAACAGGAATAGAGGGCAAATCTTCCAGTGAAAAAACTTGTTACAGTGACAAATGTCTAGGACAGTGGTTCTCAACCTGGGGGTCAGCTGACGATTTGCCAGGGGTCACCAAATCCTGGGCTGTTCCTGAAGCCCGCACCACTCTCCCAGCCTTTTCACGGCCACCCAGCAGGGCTGTCCCTGGAGCCTGTGGAAGCACAGCTGAGCTGTTCCTGGAACCTGCCGCCTCCCACTCAGCCTCTTCCCAGCCGCTCATTCAGTTCACGGCATGGGTGGGGGGGCAGAGACTAGAGGTCAGCTGACTGGTGAGGAATGTGACGTGGTAGGGGCTGGAGGAGACCCTATCTCCTGATTTCGGCATAGGTGTCACTGCTGCGAGACACCACAGAGCTGGAGACACAGTGAGTAACACTACCTGTGATTAGAGTTGCCATTAAAAGTCCCTACTACAGTTCTCAGATTAGTAGATGACCCTGATCAAGAGCACCTAAGTTGGCTGATCAGAACTCCCACCAGCACTGTCACTCATCCCATTCCCCCCACCCCCCAAGGCGTAAGAGAAGGAATAAAAATAGAGAATACATGGAAGGTAGAGGAAGAAAGGGGGAGGAATAAAGAAAAGGGGAGAGAAAAAATAAGAAAAAAAAGACGGCTTGAGAGAGGGATGGGGAAAACAAACAAGAAATTAGGATAGAGAGAGATAAAAGGGAAAGAAAGGAGAACGAAGACAGAGTGGTACATCCTTAAATGTACCATAAGGGGTTTTAATACTGTACAAGTGGAAGGGGCAAAGGGAGCGCTAAATGTCCGTGGGTTAGGGGCGCAAATGACTTGTCTTGCCTTGGGTGCTGACAACCCACGCTACGAAAATAATTTTACTTTTAGGGGTCCCCACAACTTGGGAAATTTTATCAAGGGGTCACGGCACAAGAGGGTTGACAACCACTGGTCTAGGAGGAGATTCCCCTCACTTTGGAGACATTTCCTCCCACTTCCTGTCCTTTACAAGCAACATAACATTTCTCTAATGAGCCACAGCTGGAAAAAAACCCAGCTGGTTTTAACCTTACCTTGCTCTATCCAAAACAAAAAAATAAATAAATAATTGTTTTTAGATACTTTAAATAAATTAGCTTTGGATACTTCAATATTATTTTTAATTCAATTTTTTTAAATTTAATTTGCAGGATATAAACTTGCTTTTAACTACCTTAAGGCAAAGAGATATGTTGATGCAATTGACGTGTGCCACAAGGTAAGAGCTTATTCCTGAATGCAGTAATAATGCACCTACTGTATGTATTGGAAAGAAATCCTGAAATTATACATGTTGTTTCAATCACTAAGGCTACATTCATACTAGCCTGCTAAAAAGCAGCTAGGGCAGTGTTGGTTCTTGCAGAGATCAGGGCAATGCATGTTTCAGCATTTTTTAATTTTTTTTACAACTTTACTTGTAGTGTTGCGTACTGACGTTTCATTCCTGACAAGTGATGCCATCCAGTAAAGTGTGAAAAAATGCAGACATGTTGACTTTGCAGCTTAAGGGGGCATGGTTGGGGGGCAATAAATATCTCCCCCACAAACCACAAATATACACAAGGCCCCATAAGGGCTGTACAGACACTGGATTTTGCAATGATGATGGCAGAGTATAGCTCAGAGTCTGTGCCATTTTCGAGGCTTCTGCAGATAGGGGTAGGGCAGGAAAAATGAGGGGATTTTTTCCTGGTGCTTTTAGGCTTTTAGACGCTTTTAGGCATCATACTGTAACTGTTGTTTTATGAATATATTTGTTACATGTTTCCAAACACATACCATAACTTCCATTTAAAAATCGCTGCTTACCATTTTACTTGCTTAAAGCGGACTTTCACCCAAGTTTCGCTTTAAGGCCTCAATTCTGGTTTTGACATGTACCCACTCCCACTTTCTCTCGGATCACCTAGGTTTTCCTCTCCCCCTCCCTCCCTGGAGTCCTCTGGGACACGTCACAGCTCCCAGAAGACTGCGGAACCATTCACAATGTGCAACGTGGCTTGTGCATGCGCAGTAGGCACCTAGCTGTGAAGTTGCAAACTGTCACAGCTGGGTGCCCACAGTTGAGATGCCAGGGACAGAAGGTGGAGGGAAGGGATGGCTCAGGTGAACACACCGCTGGATTGTGGGACAGGTGAGTGTCTGTTAATCAAAAGTCAGCAGCTACACTTTTTGTAGCTGCTGACTTTTTTTTTACAGTTTTATTAAAATCTTTCTTTTACATAACAGGGAAAATAAAATAACAGACTCTGGACATCATATGAGACAAAAATAAAACAGCATACAAAGTAAACACAAAGTTACATGAGGTCTAAAGCAGGTCCAGCACAGCTACACTTGTCAATATCTACACTGATATATACAAATTAGGAGAACAATCTGATAAAGTGATCATCTTTATTATATAATAATCTCACAGAATATCAGCTGCTGACTTTTAATAAACAAAAATGACTGGAGCTCCTCTTTAAAAATCAGACCTAGCTTTCCTTTTCTATATACTGTTAAGAAGGGGGTTGGGGAGTTATGTTTACCATAATTAACCTGTCTGTACTGGTAGATCTCTTTATTAGTTGTAAACTAGATGTGCACACTGACTGTCCTAACAAGGAGTTAAAGATCTCAAGGCTTGGCCGATGTATTGTATCCTTATGCACCTAAAAAAAAATGTCCCTAAAATCTATCCCCTAATTGCACAAAGCAAACTATTCTGAACTATAGCTGCCTACAGAGTCCTATGCATAAAGCTGCTCCAATGTAACAACTAGAAAGGTAAGATTTTTTTAAAGTATGCTGTGTGAATGGAAACATATAACAAACATACAGTGGGGGGGGTTCAAATTTGACTGCAAATGTGGCATACGTTTTAACGAACCAGCTGCCACAGTTTTACTCCGGCAGGCTGGCTCCCCTGCGCAAAATCACGTTACTGTACGTGATCTCGCAGGGCCCGAATAGAGGTGCGCACGCCCGCTGCACAGCGGGAGTGCCGATGCTCGTGGCCGACGGTCGCGATGACCACCGGCCACGAGCGATCGTGACCAGGAGACGCAGATCAGGGACGAGTGTGTGTAAACACACACTTCCCTGTTCTGTTCTGAGAGGAGTGACAGATTGTGTGTTCCTATTAGCTAGGAACCACGATCTGTCACTTCCTGTAGTTAGTCCCTCCCCCTTCAGTTAGAATCACCTCCCAGGGAACATAGTTAACCCCTTCACCTCCCCCTAGTGTTAACCCCTTCACAGTCAGTGACATTTTTACAGTAATCAATGCATTTTTAATTGCACTGATCTCTGTATTATGCCAGTGGTTCCAAAAATGTGTCAAAATTGTCCGATGTGTCCGCCATAATGTCGCAATCACAATAAAAATGTCAGATCACCGCCATTACTAGTAAAAAAAAATAAATAAATAAAAATGCTATAAATCTATCCCCTATTATGTAGATGCTATAACTTTTGCGCAAACCAATCAATATACACTTATTGTGATTTTTTTTTTTTTTTTTTTACCAAAAATATGTAGAATACATATTGGCCTAAACTGAAACTGAGGGAAAAAATAAAAAAATTTTTATATTATTTTGGAGGAAATATTTATTATAACAAAAAGTAAAAAATAATGCGTTTTTTTTTTTTATCAAAATTGTCGCTCTTTTTTTGTTTATAGCGCAAAAAATAAAAAACACAGAGGCGATAAAATACCACCAAAAGAAAGCTCTATTTGTGGGAAAAAAAAGGACAAAAAAAAGACGTCAATTTTGTTTGGGTGCAACGTCGCACGACCTCGCAATTGTCAGTTAAAGCGACGCAGTGCCGAATCGCAAAAAGTGCTCTGGTCAGGAAGGGGGTCATTTCTTCCGGGGCTGAAATGGTTGAGTTCAGCAGAAAAATTGCATCTCTGGGTGCTCAAGGCTGCTCTTTGAAGTTATGGCTTGTGGAAATTGTGCATATTTCTGCGCCTGCCTGCAGAGGGAGCACTTGCTGCATTTGTTCCCTGACATGTGTATGTATTATTATTATTATTCACGATTTACATAGCGCCAACAGTTTACACAGCGCTTTACAATGTATAGGGGGGACAACACAATTACAGTACAGTTCAATACAAAAGGTACAGGAGGGCCCTGCTCATAGAGCTTACATTCTAAAGTGAGGGAATGGTGGTACAAAAGGTAATAGCTGTAGAGAATGATTTGATGGTATTGTATCTGAGGTTCTACATGACATCTGCTTCATCCTGAAAAGTTACTTTCTATCCCATGCTTTCTTCAACAGG
Organism: Aquarana catesbeiana; assembly: GCF_042186555.1. Lineage (NCBI taxonomy): Eukaryota > Metazoa > Chordata > Amphibia > Anura > Ranidae > Aquarana > Aquarana catesbeiana. The sequence continues at coordinate 343,242,936 of NC_133329.1, read as the reverse complement.
TCTTAGAACTTCATCCCAATTACCCAAAGATAAGAAAAGATATTCTTGACAAATCCAGAGCTGCCTTAAGGACTTAAACACAATGTCAAAGATAATTGTAGCAGCAGAATACAGTACCCAGGCAGCAGGAATTGTGAGTACCAGGCACAGCACCATGGCCAGCTAAAGCAGGAGCAAGAGACCACCGCCTTGTTTACTCAAGAGCATCATGCTAATAGAAAAGGATGTTGTTTTGAAAGGAGTAGTAGTTGAAATCACTGTAAAGCCAGTTAAAAATTGAATTTACTTGCCTTGAATTGTGGGTGCAGCCAATATAGTGTCTGGAAACTGAAAGATTCTGGGGCTGCACCATATGCTACATCATTCAAGCTCAGCTCACACAGAGCAAAACACTGAAATCCCTATTACACTGAGAAAGCAGAGCTGCTTTTTTCCTTATGGCAGGAAAATATTCCATACATCATTCCTATTTAAATTATTCCCCATGATCCTAAAAGTTAGAAGCACAGGGACTCCTTCAGTGTAAATGATTGTTTATCCACTCGCCGGCCGTGCTATAGACAAAAGACAGTGCGGTCGTCCAGTTCTGGGAGGGCATCAATAGACATTCTTCTAGAACTCCGCCTCCTGCGGCGCGGACTGGGCACGCTCTGTGACCGCTGTGTCCTTCAGACTCAGCTGATTATGGATCAGGGTAAAGGGTCAATCCCAGCGGCCCTTAGTCATGTGATCGGCTGTGTCCAAACACAGCTGATCACATGTGAACAGACTTGCCTGTTATAGGCAGTCCTTTTCTCCTATGCTGTGTCTGTGGGAGGAAAGGAGAGCAGATAACCAGCAAGCCTGTCAGCACATCATTTACACTGATAATCAGTTGCCTGATCTTAAGTGCAGCCTATCAGTGCTGCCTCATCTGTGCACATTAGAAAAATTACTTTTCTTTATCTATTCTTTACTGCCGCACACAGATATACGTTGGCAGAATGGCACAGGCAGGCAAATGGGCGTACAGGTTCATCCCTTTATATTTGCCACCTATTGGGCGCCCGCACGCCGCAGGAGCGTGCCCGCAGGTCCCGGGAACTCAATGTTCACCCGCGGCCCGCGATTGTGGTGTAGAGAGGTAGGACGGGGAAATGCCTATGTAAACGAGGCATTTCCCGTTTCTGCCTAGTGACAAGACAGAGATCTGCTCCCTGTCATCGGGAGCAGTGATCGCTGTCACGTCCTAGGTAGCCCACCCCCCCCCCCCCAGTTAGAATCACTCTCTAGGACACACTTAACCCCTTGTTCGCCCCCTAGTGTTTAACCCCTTCCCTGCCAGTGTCATTTACACAGTAATCAGTGCATTTTTATAGCACTGATCGCTGTATAAATGACAATGGTCCCAAAATAGTGTCAAAAGTGTCCTATGTGTCCGCCATAATGTCGCAGTAACGATAAAAATCGCAGATTGCTGCCATTACTAATAAAAAAAAATTTATAATAAAAATGCCATAAAACTATCCCCTATTTTGTAGACGCTATAACTTTTGCGCAAACCAATCAATATACGCTTATTGCGATTTTTTTTTTTTACCAAAAATATGTAGAAGAATCCATATTGGCCTAAACTGAGGAAAAAGTTTTTTTTGGTTTTTTTTTTATATATTTTTGGGGGATATTTATTATAGCAAAAAGTTAAAAATATTGCTTTTTTTTTTTCAAAATTGTCATTTTTTTTTGTTTATAGCGCAAAAAATAAAAACCGCAGAGGTGTTCAAATACCACCAAAAGAAAGCTCTATTTGTGGGAAAAAAAGGATGTCAATTTTGTTTGAGTACAAATGCAAAAAATGCTCTGGTCAGGAAGGGGGTAAAATCTTCCGGGGCTGAAGTGGTTATCGTACATCACGGGACACAGAGCAACCATAATAATGACTATATGGGTTATACGCCACCTACTGGTGGATGGACACAGGCAGATAGTCCAACAGGAAGTCCACCCCTTAAGGAGCTGCACGATTAATCGTCAAGAATCGTTATCCCGATTTTTTTTTTTTATTTTTTTTTTTTTCCCCCATTGAGATTTTGAGAAAAGTAATTCACTATTCTTTCTATGCAAAGAATTCTCTCTGCTCTTCTGAAGTCACAGCCATCAAAAGGAAATCCGCTTTAAAATCATTTTTTTTTGCCTCGCCTGTCAGGCCATTCTTGTGTCCTTGGGACTTGAATTTAATCTTGACTGTCTTTGCAGAGGCCACTTTTTGAACCAATCGAGAGATGCTGTTAGTCCTTTTATCGGAAGGTGGCTTCTTTGGTTGTTATCACTTCACTAAGTGGAGTGTAATGCCCTGTACACACGATCGGACATTGATTGGACATTCCGACAACAAAATCCATGGATTTTTTCTGACGGATGTTGGCTCAAACTTTTCTTGCATACACACGGTCACACAAAGTTGTCGGAAAATCCGATCATTCTAAACGCGGTGACGTAAAACACGTACTTCGGGACTATAAACTGGGCAGTAGCCAATAGCTTTCGTCTCTTAATTTATTCTGAGCATGCGTGGCACTTTGTGCGTCGGATTTGTGTACACGCGATTTCCGACAACGGATTTTGCCCATTCTTCCAGAAGCGCATTTGTGAGGTCAGGCACTAATATTGGACAAGAAGTCCTGGCTTGCAGTCTCCCTTCTAATTCATCCCAAAGGTGTTCTATCAGGTTGAGGTCAGGACTCTCTGCGGGCCAGTCAAGTTCCTCCACCCCAAACTCGCTTATCAATGTTTTTATGGACCTTGCTTTGTGCACTGGTGCGCAGTTATGTTGGAACAGGAAGGGGCCATTCGAAAAACTGTTCAGACAAAGTTGGGAGCAGGAAATTGTCCAAAATGTCTTGGCATGCTGACCCCTTAAGAGTTCCCTTAACGGGAACTCAGGGGCCAAGCCCAACCCCTGAACAACAACCCCACACCATAATCCCCCCTCCACCAAATGATTTGGAATAGTGCCCAAAGCAAGGTCCATAAAGACACGGATGAGTGAGTTTGGGGTGGAGGAACGTGACTGGCCTGTCGTGATCTCCTGACACCTTTGGGATGGATTAGAGTGCAAGCCAGGCCTTCTTGTCCACATCAGTGGCTGGACTCACAAATGTGCTTCTGGAAGAATGGTCAAACATCATGATCATGTTTTTATGGAAGTACATAATCTTCCACTGGTTCGCAAGATCTCTATCCCTTCCTCACCGTGATCTGACCAGGACCCCTTGGTCTCTCTTCTTTCCCTATCGGGCCTCACCAAACGCCCCTTCCATCGGTGGATTAATGAATCGCTTTTGACTACTCAAGCCACCTGTCAGCATATCCAGTCTTCTATACAAACATACTTTGCCGACAACGTAGGCTCGGTTACTTCAGCTGTGTTCCTATGGGAGGCCCATAAGGCTACGGTTTGTGGCCACATTATCCAGCTCGCTTCCTCGCGTAAATGGGACAGGGAATGTCGCATCACTGAACTTCATTCTCTCTTGGCGGCAGCGGATGTACTTTTGGAAGGCACACCCCACTGCAGCACATAGGAGGGCTTGCGATACCCTGGTGACTACGTTTGATCTCCTTTGTGCCTCTCAAGCTGAAAAGGCTTTGCGGTGGACCAAACACAAGTACTATACATGCGCTGATAAACCTGGTCCCATGTTGGCCAAAAAACTGAACTCTGTGGAAAAACCGCAAAGACCAGTTTGGCTTCGGACGCAAGCGGGGGGGTCTTACCTCCATTCCTCTACAGATCTTATCTGTCTTCTCTGAGTTTCTTTCCACACTCTATGCTAAGCCAGGTCCATTTCCCCTACATCAAGCCAAGCAGTTCTTTCATGAACTGAACCTTCCTAAGCTTCCAGAAGGGTCTTATGATGCCATTAACGCTAATATCTCAGAGGAGTTCTCCGAGCAATTAAATCCTTAAAGCCCTCTAAAGTTCCAGGCTCGGACAGGTTTTCAGGCCTGTATTACAAGACGTTCTCTACGCTGTTGGCTCCCTACCTAGCCAACTACTTTAATGCTCTGTAACATAGATAAATGCCCTCACCTGATGCCCTTAGGGCCCATGTTTCAATGATCACCAAGCTGTCGGAGGATGCGAGTGAACCTCAGGCCTTCCGGCCTATCTCCCTTCTGAATAAAATGTGTGATAGAGCCCACACACGGTCGGAATTTCCAACAAGGTGCTATCACACATTTTCCATCGGAAAATCCGACCGTGTGTACAGGGCATTAGAGTTGGTGGCTCTTTCATGCAAGGGGCTGTTTTTGGTCTTGCATCATATTAAGGTGATGTTGTGTCCTCATCCATTTTTTGCCTAGTATGGTGTCTGGTTTTCACTTGAATCAAGACAATGTCTCGCCGCCTTTTCTGATCCTCAGTTGGCAAGAGTTAGATCACTGCATACTCTGGAGGTAGTTCTGGCGTTCAGAATTACTTGATTTGTCACTTTAGGTCAGGAATCCTGGTTTATGCTGCCAGTAGAGCCTGGGATGGGCAGGAGGCATCCAAGTTAACTATTTTTCATTGGATTTGCTAGTTTATCATTTGAGCCTATGGCTTGAAAGGGCAAGGTCCTCCATCCCTTTTTTGGTAAAAGTGCTCACTACCAGGTGTGTGAGGGGCATCTTGGGCCATCTGCCATCAGGTGTCAGTGGCTCAGGATTTAAGGCCATCACATGGTCTTCTGTTCCTACATTCACAGAATGTTACCAAATAGATATCAAAGCCACAGAGGATACTGCTTTGGCCGCAGTATGTTTTGGGAGACAGAAGGAGTCTTTCTCAGGTGGCAGTTTATGTGATTGTGTCTCCCTCCCCTCAAGTGCATTGCTTTAGGACATTCCATATAGTCATTATTATGGTTGCTCTGTGACCCGTGATGTACGATAAAGAAATTAGGATTTTTCCGTCATACTTACCTGTAAAATCCTCTTCTTGGAGTACATCACGGGACACAGAGGTCCTTCTCATCTTTTTGGGGATATTCATTGCTTTGCTACAAAGTAAGATCCTTCATGTGTAGGAGGGGTTATATAGAGGTGGACTTCCTGTTTGACTATCTGCCAGTGTCCACCCACCAGTAGGTGGCGTATAACCCATATAGTCATTATTATGTGGTTGCTCTGTGTCCCGTGATGTACTCCAAGAAAAGGATTTTACAGTATGACAGAAAAATCAATTTTTTTTTTTTTTTAACATCTTGCAAAAAAAGAGTGTGATTGGCCAACTATAAGCAGGAAGAGGAAGCCGAATATTTTATTTTGATTACTAGGGCTCTGTTCACACAACCCACCCATCAAACTGGAGCAGTTTTGTGTGTGCAAGCAGCTGTCGCAGTGAGCCAGCGGTAGGAGGCAAAGTGATGCATGTTTTACTGCATCACACAGCTCCGTTTTATTTATTTTTTTAATGTAAAGCTTATGTGAAGCCCTCAAAGTGACACATCATTCATGTCACAGTAGAGCGGTGCAGTGTGATGAACTGTTGTACAATGACATGCAGTGCCTTCCTGTGCACTATGATACAATGCAGCATATCTGCATTTTACCGCTGCTCCAGGCTGCATCGCATTGTGCACAGGCCACATAGATAACAACTATGTGACTGGCATTCTTCCAGTGCAGAAAAATGCCAGTCCCCGTACTATGTTTGAACCAGCACAGAGCTTCTTCACACCGTGTCCGTTTACTGCACAACACACATGAATGATGTGAACAGGACACATAGAAAAAAAAAATTGTTTCCTATAGGTCCTGCTCATACTATACATGTGTGGAGGTGTGCAGCAAAATGCAGCTCAATGGACATGATGTGAATAAGCCCTTCTTCAGTATTACAACACTGGGCGGTGCTAATGGGAAACTCCTTCAGTATAATGGAAGGACTGCTTACTGCCACTGCTGGAAGAATGAGGATACGCAACTTTCTTAAGTATAGAAACAGTTAAATGTGCGGAAATAACATGGCTTTGTGGTTTTTATTATAGGGTCTTGTATGTTTTTTCATTTCAGGAAATAATAAAAATATATATATATTTATAGTTCTTGGTCAGTGGTCTCATCTGTCCTATTACAAAAATAAAACTATTTAAAGTGATACTAAAGTTTCAGTTTTTTTCATTTAAAAATAACAAGCCTGTTATACTTACCTGCTCTGTGTAATGGTTTTGCACAGAGCAGTCCAGATCCTCCTCTTGGGTCCCCCGCCGGCTCTCCATTCAGACACGGAGTTGCGGTACGGTCCTGCCCCACTCTCTCCTCATTGGCTCACCGACTTTGATTGACCGAAGCGGGAGCCAATGGTGCTGCACTGCTGTCCCAGCCAAGGAGCACGGAGAGTCCCGGACAGCTGAGACTGTCCTGCAACATTGCTGCATCGAGATGGGCTCAAGTAAGTATTAGGGGGGCTGCTGCACACAAGTTTTTTTTTTTTTTTATCTTAATGCATTCTAAAAAAAAAAAAAAACTTCTGACTTTACAACCGCTTTAAGCCTGTTTGGTTTATATGCGATGGACAGCAGTGATAGATTCCTCCATTTGCACTGCTAGCAAGGTGAGATTTACCCTACGTTCACACCTATGCGTTTTTTAGTGCGGTTTGCAGGAACACACTACAGTCCATTTAACATGGTTTCGTATGATACTAGTTCACATCTATGCGTTTTGCGGCTGGTGCGTTTTTGGAAAGGGTCGGGGACTTTTTTCCCGTGATTTGCGGCTAATGGACTTCAATGGAGCTGCACCAGAAATGCAAGTGGTGCATTTTTGATGTGTTTTACATTTTGCATTTCTTATTTTACCACTGTATATAGCTGGTTGCTAAGCAGGGGGCCGGGAAGCCGGCCACCGCGTCCTTAGCAACTGATGAGTCATCAGCAGTCAGCGGGTTCCCCGCTGAAAGTTGAATGTTAAAAAAAAAAAAATTGCCGGCAAAAAAAAAAAACAGCGTGGGGTTCCCCCCCAGGCCCTTCAGGTCTAGTATGGTTTCGAAGGGGACCCCCCCCCACTCCAAGATTAAAAAAAACTGCATACCAGACCCTTATCCGAACATACTGCCTGGCAGGTCAGAAAAGGGAGGGGACGAACGAGTAACGCCCCCCCCACCCTCCCCGTCCTGAACCATACCAGACTGCATGCCCTCAACATGCGGGGGGACCTTTTTTTTTTTTTTTTAAAGAGTGTAACTGGGGGCGGCGAGGAGGAAGAAGAAGAGGGCAACACGAGGAGGAAGAGGAGGGAACCCCGCTGATGATGCAGCGGTTGTTAGGGACGCGACGGCCTCCCGCTTCCCAGCTCCCTCTCCTTACCAACCAGCTTTATATAGTTTGTTTTACAGTGCGTTTAAGGAGAAAAAGAAAAAACGTAAAATGCAAAATGCATGACAACTGTGTGAAAAACGCTGGTTTAAAAACGCAAAATACACTGAAAAACGTGCCTGAAAAATGCATCAAATGCAGCTGCATAGATGTGAACTTAGATTTATAGAACACGTAAAGTGATTGCAAACCTCAGACAGGAAATATGAATAAAGCATATCCTCTATAGTGTGTACTTGTCTGAGTTAATCAACATAATCAACTAACATTGGTTATTTTTAATCCTCATGCTGCTTGTCCTAGTAAATACATAGAAAAGTCTATCACATTTACTTGTTTTAAAAGTTTTTTTTATTTATTTCTTCAGGAGTGGAGGAAATGAGGAGGGTTTTTCTCAACTAAGCACACTCTCTCCTGCATGCATGCTTGAACTAAGGGCAGATGGAATCCAGGAAGTAAATGTTACGTGAAACATTTGCCCTTACTCAAGATGGCATCAGCCATAAATGCTAGGGGGCGGGGGTGTTTTTCTCCGCTATCTTCATGCTCTTTTGCAGGGTCTGGTCCCTCTGTTCTTCCGATGTTAACTCAACGCGATCTCCTGGTGTAATGCTAGGTCCGTCGTGTGCAATGACTTATACTGACGTGGGGAAGGGCCACCCGATGATGTAATTTGGAGGCCACGCCCACTGTGATGTCATTGCCCCATCATACCCAAGACGTTGACATCACAAGGGGCGTGGCCTCCAAATTACATCATCGGGTGGCCCCGCTCCATGTCAATATAAGTCATTGCACACGACGGACCCAACATTACACCGAGAGATCGCGTTGAGTCAACATCAGAAGAACAGAAGGAGAAAACCCAGCAAAAGAGCGAGAAGATAGCGGAGGGAGAGGATAACGCAGAGAGAAGAACCGGAGCAGGAGAAGACGTCACCAGAAGCGGGAGAAGAGCTGGAGCTGCCTTAATAAAATACTTTAAAAACCTGTGTAGTGTGTTTGTTTGTTTATTTTAGACACTTCTTTTTACGTGAATGGGTAGGGGTACGATGTACCCCATACTCATTCAGCTAGGGTGGGGCTCCCTTGTTAAAGGGGGGGAGGGGTGCATGCTCATCCCCCCCTTTCCTGACCTTTCGGCCTGCATGCTCAAATAAGGGTCTGGTATGGATGTTGGGGGGGACCTCACGCAAATTTTTGGTGGGATTCCCCTTCAAGATTCACAGCACAAGTTGCACAGCAAGTCGGATCATCTTGGCATACTACACCATGAAGCCCTTTTCTTTCTGCCAATGAGACCACTTAGGATCATCTGAGAAAAGATGTTATATCTCTCTGAGATTTCTATGTAATTAGATATCCACTGTACCAGATAAGGCTCTTATCCCTGAGAGGAATCCAAGGAGGAGTTTATTCCTGCCCGCAGGCGTGTGCTTTTAGCATGTTTGTCTACTACATGAGATCAAACGGATCTGGTAAGGGGTGCTGATGTTATCATTTTCTTGACACAAGAGCACCGGATGATTACACGGTTTCAACTTTGTACATTTTAGAATTCATATGGACTTTGTGTTTATGTTGAATTTAATTGTCATTTTGGCACTGAATTATTTTGATTGCTTCTATGCACTCTAGTCATTGGGCACTATTAGGTTAATTTTGAACATAGTATTGGATGCGCACCTTTGCTTTTATATACATACTTGTTTAGCCGAGTGTTCAGGTTAATTAAGGCAGCAGCCCCCGTATTTATTTATGTCACTTCATTTTTCTTTGGATTAGCACAATTTTTTTTTTTATATATGCAATGTATACTAGCACATTAAAAAAAACCTGCAAGACAATGGCATAAAAGGTGTGGTTTACTATAAGAGAATAATAAAATTAAAAATCCAAGATCGGTTTTGTTGGCATCTCTCTACCCCAGCAGCCCTACTCCTGGTTATCATCACTTGAACCCTATTCCAGAGCTCCAATAGGCCTGATCATACTCGCCTATTGAATGATGTGTGGTCTAATGTGTGTCTTACAGCCCTTTTTCCCACACACACAGCGGAGCCATTCACTTAAAGTTATTCCCCCCCCCCCCCCCCCAGTCCCCAGTCCATCCATGACCTGAGCAAGTCTCTACACAGGAATCCATTCCAAGACACCTGCTTTTGGTTATCTGCTTCTTGTTAACTTTACAACCCCTGATGAAAGGGGCTCCATGAAGCTCCCGAAACATTAGCTACTTTTCACTATTGCTGCGATCAATAAGAAATAAGTGGACTTTTCAACCACTTCTTTGGTACACTTTTCCCCTCATTGTAGAGATTCCGGAAATTGCACAACCCAGGACACATTTCAGGGGCTCTCTAAAACAGAGATGCAGTGATTTGCCTAGACTGGAGGTAATGGTAGGTTATAATAACGTGAAGCTTTTGATTTTTAGTACAGCTGCAATGTTTGCTGGATAGTAGTTGACTTATTTTGCTTGGTAGGGGGAGCGGTGTAAGTATAATACAAATAAAATATGATGTGTAAATTCACATAACCGCATAGCTCCCAGCTGTCCCCGATTTGGAACATTGTCCCTCTTTCCTCCTCATTTGTCTCTCATTTTGGTCTGATCTATATAGTTGTATATAAAATGCACCATTTATCTTTCAAAAAGTGTTTCCCAGCACTAAACCTTTCATCCAATTCCTAAAATGCTGCATTTGTAAGTTTCAAAAAGCCAATATAAATGAATAGTGGTGGTAAAAAAAAAAGCACTCGTGAGTTCAACTAATACATTTTTTTGTATTTCTTGTGTAATTCTCCTTTAACCCCTTCAGATCTACACTATATTAACAAAATATAAAACGGTTTTGTATTTTTTTTTTTTTTTTAAACCCAGAGGTGATCAAATAACACTAAAAAGAAAGCTCTATTTGTGGGGGTAGAAATGATAAAAAAATTAATTTGGGTACAGTGTTATATGACCGCGCAATTGTCATTCAAAGAGTGACAGCGCTAAAAGCTGAAAATTGGTCTGGGCGGGAGGGGGGGGGGGGTTTAGGTGCCCAGTAAGCAAGTGGTTAAAGGGGCATGTCAGGGGGGGGTGTCCTATGCCTACATACATTTACTAGTTGTAAGGAATGTAACCATCAAGAAATGTATAATTCCATGTATATATCTAGTCAAATATATTAAAAAAAAAATAAAATACTAATAAAAATTAAAACTATATCTATACATATACACATACACACACACACACACACAAAAGTGAGTACACCCCTCACATTTTTGTAAATATTTTATTATGTCTTTTTATGTGACAACACTGAAGAAATGACACTTTGTAAAGTAGTGAGTGTACAGCTTGTATAACAGTGTAAATGCACTGAAACGCATCAAAAATGCACTGGACCCCAGTATAGTGAAACAAAAAAAAAAAACAAACACACCTGGAATGCATTCGGAAACGCATCAAAAACACACTGGAAAGTTAACGTGCATGCAGAAATGCATCTGGAACAGATCTAGTGTGTGTTTTTGTGGGGTGAACCAGCCCTTAACCAGTAGTAAACTGCAGCATTGGGGTTGCAAGGCAGTTACATAGTGTGCTAATATGCATGGCATACTAGCACATTATGAAATACTTACCTTAGAACGAAGCCCTCCATCGCTGCGCAGAGGCTGCTGAGGGTTCCATCTTCAACCGGGCCTCCTCCCGGGTTAGCGGGCTGCGGCAGCTTGAATGGTCGAGCCATGACATCACCGGCTGCTGCACGCTAAAATAAATAATAATAACTAAATAAAAATTACACACAAAGACAGGAATACCACACGTGTATTTAAAGTGGAGTTCCAACGACATATTTAAAAAAAAAAAAAAAAAATTCTAAAAAGGCATCTGTTAAGATGATCTTAATGCAATGCTGCAATCACTATTCTTACCAAGAGCGCCGCTATATTTGTTGTTATTTTTTTTAATCTAACCTTATATTTCCCTGTCTTGCGCGGTTCCATGTGGCTTATGGGCATACAAAGCCCACAAGCATAAATTTCTGGGTTTCGGTGCTGCTGAATAACCAGCATGCACCGCCTGTTCTTGCACATGCGCAGTAAGCTCATTTAGCAGCGCAGGAAACTTCTCAGGTTGCCATCACAACGGCGGCGGCAGAGGACTTCCTGTGCTCACAGTTCAGATACACATGTAGGATTTACTATGCAAAGCCCCCTCCACCTAGTAGGAAACTCAGCTTGGACCACCTTTCAAAAACCTAAAGTAGACCTATTGGAACTTTGCAGTAACTGTAGATTATATTTTTTTTTTCTTTAAAATCTACCTTTTTTTTGGATGCAGTATTTATGTGCTAGGTAAGTTAGCCTAGGCACGGGAATTGCTGCAGCACAGAAGAAAGCATCTCCTAAGGCAGGCCAATCGATGGATTGAATATACTCAGTCTGCCCATGCATAGAGCAAATCTCGGCTGGACCCTTCTGAACCAGCTGAGATTCAAACCATCTATGGTCGACTTAAATCTTCCCTGTCAAGTTATTACTGTTCAGTGCAGAGTTTTGGTCGGTCGCAAGGTGGCACCAGTGTCTGTCTCTCTCTCGAGAGAGAGAGAGAGAGAGAGAGAGAGAGAGAGTCAGATTGCCTTATGTCCAATGGACACTGTACTTGCCTGTCTAGGTGATATCGTCCTCCACATGAGAAGTAGTTTACAGAACATGCTGTACGGTCCACTTTTCATGACTTTTCTCAGCTTTCCATAGACTGAAAGCTCATCGTATGTCATTCCCATATCCTCCTGTAGGGGGCATGATGGTTAGAAAAGTATTAAAGCACGGCTCGAAATCTAGTAATGGGTAAAATACTTTATTCTGATGAACTAATTCACTATGATATTGTGCAGGCAGCCCGGCCACATAAACAGTAATCATTGAGGGCTTCTCTGTTACATTAGTCCTATTGCTGGAACATGGGTTAAAATAGCCCATGCCATTAGCATGCTTGAGATTCAGACCTGTAGGTGCTTGAAATATCTCCTAAACCCCCACGGTTTAGGAGATATTTACTAAAATGACTAACGGCGATGACATTGGCGCATGCGCCCTTTAGAGAGGGCACGTCGTGCCGTTTCTAATAGGGGTCATGCCATGACTGGCGGCTCCCGCGCGCAAGCGTGGGAGAGACGTCACGTGACTCCGGCCAGTCACAGAGCCGGACTTCGCAGCCCCGGAAGGAAGAGGGGCAAAGATGGAAGCTCCCTGCTCGTGGGGACAATGGCAACAGCGCGGGCTTTGGTGTCAGGTAAGTGACACATAATGGGCTGCTATGGGATGCATAATATAGTAGCCCATTATGCTTTACCTTTGCAGGGAAATAAAAAGGAAGTAAAACCCACCAGGGTTTACTTTCTCTTTAAGAGCATCATTATAAACTTCAAATCTATTTTTCAGTATAGAACCACAAGAAAGGGCACACCGACTAGACAATGTGCAATTCGTTTTGGTCCGAATACAAAGTCAGACAAATTTTTGGTTATTTGGAGTCGGATGTATCTGAATGAAATAGTAATGAATTTTGTTGAAATCTGTTAAAATTCGTTTTGTTTATTCGTTTTCTAATGAACTCGCACTTTTCAGAACAATTAGAACTCGGATTGGTCAAAAAATGATTGACCGATTCGAATGCTGTGTGAAGAAATAGCTGGTTGTTAAGCAGCGGGCCGGGAAACCAGCCGCCCGAGTCAACCACCATGAGTCCTCATCTGTCAGCGGGCTTCCCCACTGACAGATGACTATAAAGATAAAGAATGGCAGGCATTGCCCGGCAATATAAAAATGTTTTTTTTCTTTTTTTTAAAAAAGGCATGGGGTCCCCCTCAAAATCCATACCAGATCCTTATCCGAGCATGCAGGTCAGCAAAAGGGGGAGGGGGGAGACGCACCCCCTCTCCTGAACCATACCAGGCCACATGCCCTCAACATGGGGGGAGGGGGTGCTTTGGGGCGCCCCCCACCTCAAAAGCACCTTGTCCCTGGGTTGTGGTTGTCGGGGTCTGCGGGTGGGGGGCTTATTGGAATCTGGAAGCACCCAGATCTCAACACCCCCCCATGTGAATGGGTATCAGGCATCATACCCATTCATTTGTCAAAAAAGTGTCAAAGATAGAAACACAGGAAACAGTTTGATAATTCCTTTATTAAAAGAGAAAAAAATAAAGCGTCCCTCAATGTATCCATCGTCCATCACGACACCCGCCAAACCAAAAAATAGAAAAAAAAACACTTTGCCTCTTAAGAGGCATCATGTGACGTCAGAAGGGGCGGTGCCACCAGGTGACCCCACCCCTTGACTATATAAGAGCTGACAAAGCTGAAGAGAGGGCAGACAGCGGGTAGCCTCTTAGGAGGTGAATCGCTTTTTGACATTTTTCGGGTCGGCGGGCGTCATGATGGATAATGGAAGGGGGCTTCCAAATTCCGATAAGCCCCCCACCCACAGACCCAGACAACCACAACCCTTTCAACATAGGGACAAGGTGCTTTGGAGTGGGGCGGGGTAGTGCAAAGCCCCCCCTGCCCCAAAGCACCCACCCATGTTGAGGGCATGTGGCCTGGTATAGTTCAGGAGGCCGCTTGGTACCCCCCGTTTTTTGTTTTTATTAAATTTGGCTTTTTTAAACATTTTTCTATCGTCGGCATTCTTTATCTTTATATTCATCAGTCAGTGGGGAAGCCCGCCGACAGATGACGACTCAGGATTGTTAAGGACGCGGGCGGGCGGCTTCCTAACCCACTGCTTAACAACCAGCTTCACACAGAATTCGAATCGGCTGATCGTTTTTTCGACCGATCCAAATTCTAATCGTTCTTAAGAGTTGGAATACATTTGAAAATAATAAAATGAAAAACTATTTTTAACAAAAACTAAACTAATTCTGAAACCACTGAAATCAAATTCAGTAACAGAACAAATCTATCCGTAACTAAACCATTTTTTCTGTTCTGCACATGTCTAGCACCGACCTAGTGCACTATCCCAAAACCATGAATTTTATTAGTCAAAAAGTGGTAAAAATTATACTCACAAATAGTCAATTCAATCAGAGTTCATCACATAATGCAGCATCGAGGCTCCTCAAGTGGTACAGCATCATTCAGTCCATAATACATCAAATCACGTGCCTGGAGGTGCAGATATAACATGGTAACGCGTTTCAAGGTCTGACCTCTTTCTCTGAGGAAAAGACTTTGAGGAACGATGCTGTACCATGTGAGGAGCCTTGGGGCTGCATTATATGAGGAGCTCTGACTATTTGAGTATAATACTTACCACTTTTGACTAATAAAATTCATGGTTTTAGAATAATGCACTAGATAGGTGCGCCCTTTCGGTCTCTTTCTTGTGGTTCCAGTTTATCAGACTTCCCCAGTCCTAAGAAGGCAGCAAGACGTGGCTTATCCATCTAAAACTGAGATGGAGATGTAGCATACTCATCCTGAGTGGACACACCCCCAAGCGCAGGAGAAGTTGTGTTTGTGACCATCTATTTTTCAGTATCTCGGGCATCATGTCTTAACCACTTGCCACCCAGGCCAATACACTTCTCTCCTACATGTAAAAATCATATTTTTTTTTGCTAGAAAATGACTCAGAACAAAATAAAATGGTGGTCGTTGTAACTTTATCTTGCATGGTATTTGAGCAGCAATTTTTCTAACGCTTTTTTTTTTTTTAAAGTCTGGTATGGATTTTGGGGGGGACTCCACGCCGTTTTTTAAAAATAATTTTGGCTTTTTTTTTAAACGTTTTTTGATTGCCGGCATTCTTTATACTCATCTGTCAGTGGGGAAGCCCGCTAGGGAATAAAATGGTGGTTGCTGTAACTTTATCTCGCACAGTATTTGTGCAGCAATTTTTCAAACGCGTTTTATTTTATTTTATTTTTTCTCTTACTGAGACAGTATTCAAAACAGCCAAACTTGGCATTTCGAATCATTTAAGTGCAAAGGAAGGATTTGGGGTCTTCTAGACACCAGATCCCTCCAAAAAGAGTACCGGTCACTGCCTATTACTGTCACAAGGGATGTTTACATTCCTTCTGACAGCAATAAAAAAGTAATCAGAATTTTATTTTTCAAAAAAAATAAATAAAAGGGAGAGTCTATGTATAAAAAAAAAAAAAAAAAGAAGAAAAATATTTAAAGTGCCCCCATCCCTCAATGCTCGCGCGCAGAAGCGAATGCATACGCAAGTCGCGATTGCAAATATAAACAGTGTGCAAACCACACATGTGAGGTATCGCTGCGATCATTAGAGTGAGAGCAATAATTTGAGCACAAGACCTCCCCTGTAACTCTAAACTAGTAACCTGCAGAAATGATTATGGAGATGTTTAAGTACCATAGTTTGTCCCCATTCCACGAGCGTGCGGAATTTTAAAGCATGACACGTTAGATATCTATTTACTCTTCATAACATCTTTCACATTATATAAAAAAAAAACCTGGGCTACTTTTTTTTTTTTTTTTATTCATCAAAAAAAAAAAAAAAAAGTTTGAAAGAACGCTGCGCAAATACAGTGTGACATAAACTATTGCAACGATTGCCATTTTATTCTCTAGGGTCTCTGCACATTTTATATATATATATATATATATATATATATATATATATATATATATAATGTTTGGGGTTCCAAGTAGTTTTCTAGCAAAAAATACAGATTTTAACTTGTAAGCAACAAATGTCAGAAAGGCTTAGACAGGAAGGTGTTAATCTGTTGCAACATTTTTTACCTGGGGATCCTGCCAGTAACATATCCTGTTGCAAGTTGGCAATACTAGGCCACTGCCTTACAATTAGCAGCAGCGTTGTCAGCCTGCTGTCAGTTGCTGGATTCATGCACAGACCCAATGTGGGAAAAAAAGGCTTTTTTTTTTTTCTCGGTTGAACTGGATGGACTTGTGTCTTCAAGACCTATGTTACTATGTTGCCGGACGTCCTCCAGCCAGGAAATGGGGCGGGCTCTATCTGACTTGCTGCAGCTTCTAATGCACATTGTGAGAAGCTCGCAGAGTGAAGTGAAATCAGAGCAAGTCATTGCAGTACAGAAGGGCCTGTACAACACTCCCTGGTGATCCTGCCATCAAGCTCTTTGTTCAGACACTTCCTGTTATGGAATGACAACTGTCTCCAAATTGTATCTCTACGTTGCCACGCTGGCACTTATTCCCGTGGCTGAGACTGCAAACAGCCATGCTGATATATATCACGGTCCACCAATATCCAACGAGCAATGGGGGGAGTGCATGTAGACAGGAAGTGACTGAAAGTGTCTGGAAGAGATCAGCAGCACTAAGGTGCAAAATAAAGGATGAGTAGAAAAAAAAAAAAAAAATTGTTTATGATACACAGCGATTTAGTAAACTAAATGTCATCCAGTTAGGGTTTATATCTACATTAAATTATTTTAATCACCCATTGTACAGCAAAGTTCAGATCTGTAATTAAAAGTCGAAGTACAGTTGAAGCTCATTAGGCTGTACCTCCCCTGTGAATCACAGGAGCGCAGGTTTATTCTCACCCCCATGATCCGTCTTCAGAGCCGGTTCAGGCTGTGGAAATATTGCGACAATATGGTCGGGATTCATCCACAACCCTGGACTGGCACCTGGCTCAGCCTCTCATTGAGCCGCTGAGAGCCTGAGCCAGCCACTACCACCCCTCCACAGCCCAGCACTCCAGAGAGCGAGGAGGGGGCAGAGCAGACAGCGGTGACTGACAGTTACCAGCTTTCTGCTCGCGAAGCTTGGAGAATCGTACAGTCAGCGGTGTTTGATCGCTCGGTTCTCAGTCTTCAAGCCGGCAGGGGACTGATGCTGCATCCACCTAGGTAAGTAGGATTCTAAAAAAAAAAAAATTAAATAAATCCTATACTTCTCTTTTAACCACTTGAGCCCCGGACCATTATGCTGCCTAAGGACCAGAGGTCTTTTTCCAATTTGGCACTGCGTCGCTTTAACTGCTAATTGCGCGGTCATGCAATGCTGTACCCAAATGAAATTTGCGTCCTTTTCTTCCCACAAATAGAGCTTTCTTTTGATGGTATTTGATCACCTCTGCAGTTTTTATTTTTTGCGCTATAAACGGAAAAAGACCGAAAATTTTGAAAAAAAATGATATTTTCTACTTTTTGTTATAAAAAAAATCCAATAAACTAAATTTTAGTCATACATTTAGGCCAAAATGTATTCGGCCACATGTCTTTGGTAAAAAAAATGTCAATAAGCGTATATTTATTGGTTTGCGCAAAAGTTATAGCGTCTAAAAACTAGGGTACATTTTCTGTAATTTACACAGCTTTTAGTTTATGACTGCCTATGTCATTTCTTGAGGTGCTAAAATGGCAGGGCAGTACAACCCCCCCCCCCAAATTACCCCATTTTGGAAAGTAAACACCCCAAGGAAATTGCTGAGAGGCATGTTGAACCCATTGAATATTTATTTTTTTTGTCCCAAGTGATTGAATAATGACAAAAAAAAAAAAATATTTACAAAAAGTTGTCACTAAATGATATATTGCTCACACAGGCCATGGGCATATGTGGAATTGCACCCCAAAATACATTTAGCTGCTTCTCCTGAGTACGGGGATACCACATGTGTGGGACTTTTTGGGAGCCTAGCCGCGTACGGGACCCAGAAATCCAATCACCGCCTTCAGGATTTCTAAGGGTGAAAATTTTTGATTTCACTCTTCACTGCCTATCACAGTTTCGGAGGCCATGGAATGCCCAGGTGGCACAAACCACCCCCAAATGACCCCATTTTGGAAAGTAGACACCCCAAGCTATTTGCTGAGAGGCATGGTGAGTATTTTGCAGCTCTCATTTGTTTTTGAAAATGAAGAAAGACAAGAAAAAACATTTTTTTTTTTCTTTTTTCAAATTTCAAAACTTTGTGACAAAAAGTGAGGTCTGCAAAATACTCACTATACTTCTCAGCAAATAGCTTGGGGTGTCTACTTTCCAAAATGGGGTCATTTGGGGGGGTTTTGTGCCACCTGGGCATTCCATGGCCTCCGAAACTGTGATAGCAGTGAAGAGTGAAATCAAAAATTCACGCCCTTAGAAAGCCTGAAGGCGGTGCTTGGTTTTCGGGGTCCCGTACGCGGCTAGGCTCCCAAAAAGTCTCACACATGTGGTATCCCTGTACTCGGGAGAAGCAGCAGAATGTATTTTGGGGTGTAATTTCACATATTCCCATGGCATGTTTGAGCAATATATCATTTAGTGACAAGTTTGTGCAAAAAAAAAAAAAAAATGTGTCTCTTTCCCGCAACTTGTGTCGCAATATAAAATATTCCATGGACTCGACATGCCTCTCAGCAAATAGCTTGGGGTGTCTACTTTCCAAAATGGGGTCATTTGGGGGGGTTTTGAACTGTCCTGGCATTTTATGCACAACATTTAGAAGCTTATGTCACACATCACTCACTCTTCTAACCACTTGAAGACAAAGCCCTTTCTGACACTCATTGTTTACATGAAAAAGTTTTTTCTTTTTGCAAAAAAATTACTTTGAACCCCCAAACATTATATATTTTTTTAAAGCAAATGCCCTACAGATTAAAATGGTGGGTGTTTCATTTTTTTTTTTCACACAGTATTTGCGCAGCGATTTTTCAAACGCATTTTTTGGGGAAAAAACACACTTTTTTAAATTTTAATGCACTAAAACACACTATATTGCCCAAATGTTTGCTGAAATAAAAAAGATGATCTTAGGCCGAGTACATGGATACCAAACATGACATGCTTTAAAATTGCGCACAAACGTGCAGTGACAACAAAATAAATACATTTTTAAAAGCCTTTACAGGTTACCACTTTAGATTTACAGAGGAGGTCTACTGCAAAAATTACTGCCCTCGATCTGACCTTCGCGGCGATACCTCACATGCATGGTGCAATTGCTGTTTACGTTTGACGACAGACCGCCGCTTGCGTTCGCCTTTTTTTTTTTTTTTCTTTATTATTTTTTTGCTTTTTTATCTTATTTTTAAACTGTTCCTTTCATTTTTTTTTTTTTAATCATTTTTATTGTTATCTCGGGGAATGTAAATATCCCCTATGATAGCAATAGGTAGTGACAGGTACTCTTTTTTGAAAAAATTGGGGTCTATTAGACCCTAGATCTCTCCTCTGCCCTCAAAGCATCTGACGACACCAAGATCGGTGTGATAAAATGCTTCCCCAATTTCCCAATGGCGCTATTTAATCCGTCGAAATCTAAGTCATAAAATGCTCGTAGCTTCCGGTTTCTTAGGCCATAGAGATGTTTGGAGCCACTCTGGTCTCTGATCAGCTCTATGGTCAGCTGGCTGAATCACCGGCTGCATTCTCAGGTTCCCTGTTGAGACAGGAGAGCCAGAGAAAAACACAGAAGACGGTGGGGGGGGGGCATTCCCTCCCACTGCTTGTAAAAGCAGTCTAGAGGCTAATTAGCCGCTAGGATTGCTTTTACATGAAAGCCGACCGCTGGCTGAAAAGAATGATACCAAGATGATACCTAAACCTGCAGGCATCATTCTGGTATAACCATTCAAAGTCGTGAATGGCGTACCTGAAGACAAGAAAATGGTTAACAATAAAGCACAGTAAACGGTAAAGTATAAAAAATTGCATACCTGAAAAACAAACATGATAAAACATAATAACAATAAAACATTGCAGAATAGAATACAGTAAAAAAGAGCAGAACAATAGAGAGAGAGAATAGAGAGAGAGAGAACAATGAAACGACAACTATTTTTTTTTATTTTATATATTTTTTTTTTTTTTTACACATTTTTTGTAACTAACTTTTATAACTGTAACCGGTTCCAGGTTCCGGTCTCTCAAAATGCGATGGCATCTTGGGAGACCCTGTGAAAGTGTGCCTAGTCTGTGCAATGCTGTACCCTACGCTAATACTCAACTAGTGAATGGTAGCGTTCAAAACATTCACCAATGCAAATTCCAGGATTGTCAGGACAGGAGGGACAATAATAGCGGGTGTCACGCCTATATCCGTGCTTGCTGCAGACACAACATCTTTTTTGGGGGGGTTCGTTGGGTAGGGGTACTCGGGAGGACATAAAGAAAATGCCTCTCATGCAGCCGACTGCATTTGGTTGGGGATGTGAATGGGGGAAGTACGGGCGCTGCAGAAGCGGTGGGTTCCCAATTAGGATTGGCGAATGCAGCAGAAAGGGCACTATGGGCACGACGGGCCTGTGTTTGTCTTCTTGGTGGCAGCGGGACACTACTTGTGCTTGCCACCTCACCAGCTTGAACTGCACTTATGGGACTCGCCACGTCACCAAGTGTTACTGCAGTGCTGGTTTGACTACGACCGGGGTGTACTAGGCCGCTGGCGCTTGCCAGTTCACCAAAACGCTACAAAAAAAAAAACTGTTAACGGTCGCAGGGATCAGGCCTGACTCTGCGAACGCTGCAGTTATGCGTTAAGTGTTTTGTAAGTGACAGTGATCGATCGATACTGCACTTGGGTGGGCTGGGCCGGGCGGAGGGGCAAAATGCAGGTGCTAGCAGGTATCTGGGCTGATCCCGCTAACACTGCGTTTTTGGGAACCCTAAACTGCTGGGGACGCCAGTATAGATCTGATCGGATCAGATATTGATCCGTTCAGATACTATACCACTAAGGGAGGCGTATGCTGCGTGCGTGGGTGTTAGCGGTACTGGCGCTAATCTGACGCTGCCTGGGGCGACGCATATCACCGCCGGGCGATCAGGGGGCTAAACCTTTATTCGGTAATAAACGGCGGGTGCCCTGACACTATAAAAAATAAACAAACTAACCAGCGTCACCCGTAACAGTTATACGGTGATCAGTGGTGAAAGGGTTAACTAGGGGGCCATCAAGGGGTTAAAACATTTATTCGGTAGTATATGGGGGTCCCTGTCGCTATAAAACGCTGACGGCGAACCTAAATATTTACGTCCCTAACTAGCGTCACCAGCGACACTTTCACTAACTCAGAAAAATGATCGTTTAGCGACACTGGTGACAGGGGGTGATCAAGGGGTTAAAACTTTATTAGGGGGGTATCCTAGACCTACAGGGGGGTAATACTAACTGTCCCAACACTGTAACTGTCACAAACTGACACCAATGCAGTAATCAGAAAAAAAAAAAAAAACTGCTGGTGTCAGTTTGTGACGGGGGGGGGGGGGGGGGGGGGGGGTGTTTAGTGTGCCTGGCATGTTCTACTGTGTGTGTGTGTGTTGTGCACTCACATACCTGTCTTCTCTCCTCGGGCCGGAACGGAAATTACCGAGCCGAGGAGAGATGACATCATTTCCTTTGCTGCTGTTTAGCATACAGCAGCAAAGGAATGATTCGATTGGCCGGCGGCGATCGCGAGGGGGGGGCCACGAACGGATGGCCTCCCCCTCACCTCCGATCGCCGTGGGACAAAAGACGACCGCCTCGGGCACCGGGGGGGGTCCGATCGGACCCCCCACCCGCGGAAGGCAAATCACGTACATGTACGTGATTTTGCCTGTCCGTGCCGCCTTGCCGACGTACATCGGCGTGAGGCGGTCGTCAAGTGGTTAAACTAGAATTCTGAAATTCACACCCCCCTTTTTTTTACAGTATATTGCCTTAAAAATGTGTTAGAATTCCTATTCTACATTGTCATTAGTTTAATATATATAAATGATTGATCTAACCTTTTATCCACGTTAGCTGAGAACCAGAAGTCCTCCTGGTAAGCCACGTGTCCGGAGGCTGAGCAGAGCAAAACAAGTGCGCCACCACCATCCTTAAATCGGGTCTGTGGAAAGAAGTGACAGGACAATATCATTTAGAGTGGACCTCACATCCAATATATCTTTTCATAATAAACACATTTACGCTCAGTAAGGTATCTGAGTAACACTTCCAGGTATTCCAGATCATAGAGGTATAGACACGCGGGGTAGGTGCATGATCCCTAGCACTTCTCCGAGTATTGCACTTCAGAAGGACGGCATCTTTGCTCAGGCATAAGCCAGGGTCTTCATCTTTTTCTCAGATTGAAGTGCTGGCCCAGAGATGACACAATCATGTTAAACCTGGTGCCTGTGCAGTCCTTAGTGGTGTTAACAAATGTCCAACACAAATCAGCCTGTGACTTGATTAGCTACATTGGAAGTCAAATAGACCAATCCATAGCAACTATATACACCCTCTAGTTCTCATTATTTCAAACATAATGATATAATTTTTCAATCATATTCCACACCTATGCTTTGGCACCAATACACTTGCCATAGCCATGCAGCGCATGGCATTATCTTCTTGATTAACCCATCCAAAAAGCATTGTTACATCCAATACCAGGGGGTCACCAAACTTAATAAGCAAAGGTTCAGTTCACTTCGGACTTTAGGTAGGGCGGCTGTGGTCAGAAGGATTAGAAATGTCTCAGCATCACAGCATCACAGCAAGTGGACAATACCTCAGGCTTTGCCTATTGCCTGTGGACAGAGAGGAAGGAACCGGGGCCCATTGTTGGCGTCAGTGGGAGGAACTGGGGCCCATTGTTGGCGTCAGTGGGAGGAACTGGGGCCCATTGTTGGCGTCAGTGGGAGGAACTGGGGCCCATTGTTGGCGTCAGTGGGAGGAACTGGGGCCCATTGTTGGCGTCAGTGGGAGGAACTGGGGCCCATTGTTGGCGTCAGTGGGAGGAATAGTGCCTCAAGGGCGAAATAAAGGCAAACAAAGTAGTCCTTAGTGTATTACTGGTCATACTGTGGTCATTGTATCTCCTAATTCTGTATGTTAAATAAAAAGAAAAAAGTAATACAATAAGAAATTATTAAATCTGTTTTGGGTGCACCGACTAGATTGGCTCATAGGAAGCTCAGGGTGGCTTTAGTTACCCTGAAGAAGTGTCACTAAAGGTGTGTAAAAGCCACAGATGGTTATGGTGACACCATGCAGTTTTTATAATGCCTAAAGCTTTCAATACCCAAAATTCACATTTCTTGGATAAGAGAAGATCTTTTTCTGGGACTTCTCAATCCTAATCACTGCAGCTGTCTTTGTATCTAGGGCCTTTATAACTATAGGAAACTCCATGAATATGGCAGAGGGTACATTTTACACCAGAGGAACTTTGTGTTTAAAGGAAACATTTACAGAAAAGCCGAGCCCTCTATATATGCTTTAGCTTTAATGAAAGGAATGAAATTACCTGGATATTATGAAGTGCCAATTTCTCCTGTCCGCTTCTACCATGAACACGAAACTGGGAGACTTTACCAGTCACAGAAGTAAAAATGCCAATAACCGTCTTCACAGCGGTGTCAATTGTTGGGGTCAGGGGATAACAGAAATAAAAAGTTTAAAAAATAAATAAAAAAGTTTATAGATGAAGTGCATCTCTAGGTGTTTTTTTTTGTTTTGGATAGATTGGGAAGGGTCAGACCCTGTCAAGTTTGTATTACTGTCTGCCTCCCCATTGGCACTGGGAAAGAAAGGGATAGGAAATCCAACAATTTCAAACTGACCCCAGAATGAGAGGTAAGGGTATATTTTACAAAAGGAACAGCTGTCTAAGAAGGGTATTCACATTAGTGCGAATTGGATGTGGGTTCCACCGCACCCAATTTGCATGACAGGAGATTGTGATCTGCTCTCAATGAAGCCAGTTCACACATCACTGGAGCGCCCGCGGCGTAAATTGCACAGGAGTCCTGTGTGTCTTTGGCTCATTTTCAGGTCCAAATTCAGGCAAAATATCAGGCCCGATTCGCCCCTGAACTAGAGGTCGACCAATATCGTTTTTTCAGGGCCAATACAGATTTTTCGGCTGCCAGGTGCCAATATTCTGTAGATTTAAAAGTTTATTTTTGCACAACCCTTTTACATTTTTTTCAATCACTTTTATTGCTGTAACAAGGAATGTAAACATCTTGTGAGAGGAATAGGCAGTGACAGGTACTCTTTATGGAGGGATCTGGGGTCTATAAGACCCCAAACCCCTCCACTTAAATGTATTCAAAACGCCAAAATGGGCGGTTTTGAATAATTTCTATTTTTTTTTTTTTTTAACTTGCGCCCGGCGCCTAAGATGAGAGTAATCCGGCTGTAAGGTCATGACATCGCTTCCGAGTTACTAGATCTGAGACCCGAACAAAGCAATCAGCTCCGTTTGGGTCTCTGGCCAGCCGACGGACATCCCCTCCCGCTTCTTGTGATAACGGCCGAGAGGCTGCTCAGCCGCATCGGTTGTTATTACAAAAAGCAGACTATCAGCTCTAAAGAATGCAGCTGCAAGCATCACCCCTGTATAACCACTGGAAGCAATATCAGCAACATCGATAAATTTGTTACTGATACCGATTGTTCAAAAGAAGTGGATATTGGCCACGCCGATAATCGGTCTACCCCTAGTGTGAACCCAGCCAAAGAGATTTCTTCAAATTTCCTGTTGCATCTCTGGGACAGGAAGCAAAGGTAAATTTACTCAACGGTACACAGAGCATAAAAATAACCGAGCATGGGTTTTAATCCCCCCATTTACTCTAAAATACATTTGAACATTTTTACTTTGTCATGTTTTATTGTTACTTCATATTTGGATAGAGAAGCAAAAATATATCTCTTTTATATCATATATATCATCCATATCTACACTCACCAGCTACTTTATTAGGTACACCTGTTCAATTGCTTGGTAACAGGGATTCCTAATTAGCCAATCACATGGCAGCAACTCAATTTAGACATCTAGACTTGGTAAAGATGACTTGCTGAAATTCAAACCGAGCATCAGAATGGGGAAGAAAGGGGATTTAAGTGACTTAGAACATGGCATGGCTGTTGGTTCCAGACAGGCTGCTCTGAGTATTTCAAAAGCTGATGATCTACTGGGATTTTCACAAACAACCATCTTTTGGGTTTACAGAGAATGGTCTGAAAAATATCCAGTGAGCGGCAGTTGTGTGGAGGAAAATGCTTAGTTGAGGCCAGAGGAGAATGGGCAGACTGGTTCAAGATTTAACCCTCATGCACACAGGCTGTTAAAAAAACGTTATGAAAACGCCAGTATCTTTGCAGTGATTTTTTTTAACTTTTTTCAGCTTTTTTCAGCGTTTTTGCAATAGCGTTTTTGAGCGTTTTTCCGCGTTAGCGTTTTTGAGCATTTTTCAGCGTTAGAGCATTTTTACAGCTGAAAAACGTCTTTCAGAACCCACTGGTCCTGGGTTTTTTTTACAGCTTAAAAACGCCTATGCCACTTGCAGCTCAAAAACGCCTAGGTGGGCATGAAGCCATAGACTAACATAGACAGGCCTTTTTAAGCTGCAAAAAAAGCTCAAAAAAGCAGCTGTAAAAACGTCCGTGTGCATGAGGACTAAAGAAAGGCAACAGTAATTCAAATAAGCACTCGTTACAACCAAGGTATGCAGAATACCATCTCTGAATGCACAACACATCAAACCTTGAAGCAGATGGGTTACAGCAGCAGAAGACCACACCGGGTGCCACTCCTGTCAGCTGAGAACAGGAAACTGAGGTTACAATTAGCGCACAAGCTCACCAAAATTGGACAATAAAAGATTGGAAAAACGTTGCCTGGTCTGACGAGTCTCGATTTCAGCTGCGACATTCAGATGGGAGGGTCAGAATTTGATGGATCAACGGTTCAGGCTGGTGGTGTAATGGTGTGGGGGGGATATATTCTTGGCACACTTTGGGCCCCTTAGTACCAATTGAGCATTGTTTAAATGCCACGGCCTACCTGAGTATTATTGCTGACATGTCCATCCCTTTATGACTACAGTGTACCCATCTTCTGATGGCTCCTTCCAGCAGGATAATGCACCATGTCACAAAGCTCCAATTATCTCACCACTGGTTTCTTGAACATGACACTGAAGTCACTGTACTTCAATGGCCTCCACAGTCACCAGATCTCAATCCAATAGAGTACCTTTGGGACCGCCATCCTAACTGAGTGACCACCATCCTAACTGAGGGAAACAGGCAGTGGAGCCTTACGGCTTCACTGCCCGTTTCCTACTGCGCATGCGCGATTCGCGCAGCGCTTTGTAGAATGGGACGCGATGTGTTGTGGGACACACACAGTTCCCATAACACACCGCGCCCCATTCCCCAGAGGACAACGCGGGGAGGAGAAGACAGAACATCACCGCGGCGTAGGAAGAGACAGATTAGGAAGACTGCCTAGCAACAGCCATTTCAGGTGAGTTTAAAAACATTTTTTTTTCTTTCCTCCAATTTTTTTAGGGATTTTTTGATGCGATTTTTTTTTTTTTTTTGTGGTGGACCTCCATTTTAACTGCTTTATGACAGCCTACCGCACATATACTGCAGCAGGGGAGCCGCTCTGCGCTGGATCATGTACCTAATACATGACCTGCACACCCCCCCGCCTGTGCTACAATTGGCTGCAGCACCAACCAATCAGCAGCTGCCCGCCTCTGATTGGTCACAGACACCTAACGATCGGCTCTGGGCATTACCGAAAACAGCCCTGTGTAGGTAAATACACACACACACGTCTCTTCTCTGACAGCAGCAAAGTGCTGTTTTCTTTTTCCTGCAAAGCAGGAAGTAAAAAAATAAATAAAGAACAAAAAACACAGTAACACATGTTGGCCACACATTTAACCCCTTGAACCCCGAATATAGGCTTATTGTGATTTTTTACTAAAAATATGTAGCAGAATACACATTTTGCCCTAAATTGGTGAAGAAATTAGATTTTACATTTTTTTATTGGATGTTTTATAGCAAAAATAAAAAATATTGTTTTTTTCCAAAATGGTTGGTGTCTTTTTGTTTATAGTGCAAAAGAGAAAAACCGCAGCGGTGATTAAATACCACCAAAAGAATGCTCTATTTGCAGGGTGGGGTGAAAGGACATATATTTTATTTGGGTACAGTGTCGCACAACCACGCAATGGTCAGTTCAAGTAAACGCAGTGCTATGTCACAAAAAATGGCCTGGTCATGAGGGGTGTAAATCTTCTGGAGTTGTTAAAACATATTTTTTACTTTCAAGAATTAAGTGGAAACCCCTCCACTTGAGGTCTCATGTGGGTCTCTCAGTTTGGACCCCCTGCTGATCCAGCTCAGAGACTTCTGAATTTTTTTTCCAAGGCACAACTCCGGCTCAGAAATCGAAGACCCCTTTCACACTGGGGTGGTGCGGGCGTTGGCGTTAAAGCACTGCACGTTTTAGCAGCGCTTTGGCGCCACTAGCGAAGCGCTTTTAACCCCCATAAGGGGTTAAAAGTGCCCGCTTAACGCTGCTTTCAAAGTGATTTGAAAGCGGCGCCCATTCATTTCAATGGGCAGGGGCAGTGGAGGCGAGATGTATACAGCGCTCCCCCACCGCACCAAAGATGCTGCTTGCAGGACTGTTTTTCCTGTACTGCAAGCACACCGCCCCAGTGGGAAAACACTCAGGCTTTCACACTGGGGCTGCAGAAGAGGCAGTCGCAAAAATGCCTGTAAAGCGCCTCAGTGTGAAAGGGGTCTAATGGTAACGGATTTCTAAGCCAGAGCGGAGTCTCCAAACAACACTATTTTGTTCTGCCTCTGACACTACAAAATGAACAGGTCTTTCCAGTCGTACCACCCAGCCAGTTTGTATTAGCCCATAAGTGGATGGATTGTCCTCATCTTTCCCCAAGTTTGTGTTGGTCTGAACAGAACGATGTTGAATGGCATGAAGTGTGAGCTGCTACTCCATTTTAAACAAGTGCTAAAGAGGGACATAGAGCAAGAGTTTGTTTGTTTTTTTTAATTTTTTATGTTTGTGTGTGAAGTTGTAAGACACACATAATGTAAACATAGAATACAGACTAGAACATTTTTAGCTTACCAGTCTAAGGCATTTATTGACACACAGGAGGGGGGGGACAGAGATGACACACAGGAGGGGGGGGGACAGAGATGACACACAGGAGGGGGGGACAGAGATGACACACACAGGAGGGGGGGACAGAGATGACACACACAGGAGGGGGGGACAGAGATGACACACACAGGAGGGGGGGACAGAGATGACACATAGGAGGGGGGGACAGAGATGACACATAGGAGGGGGGGACAGAGATGACACACACAGGAGGGGGGGACAGACATGACACATAGGAGGGGGGGACAGAGATGACACACAGGAGGGGGGGACAGAGATGACACACACAGGAGGGGGGGACAGAGATGACACACACAGCAGGGGGGGACAGAGATGACACACAGGAGGGGGGGGGACAGAGATGACACACAGGAGGGGGGACAGAGATGACACACAGGAGGGGGGGACAGAGATGACACACAGGAGGGGGGGGAGAGAGATGACACACAGGAGGGGGGACAGAGATGACACACAGGAGGGGGGGACAGAGATGACACACAGGAGGGGGGGGACAGAGATGACACACAGGAGGGGGGACAGAGATGACACACAGGAGGGGGGGACAGAGATGACACACGGGGGGGACAGAGATGACACACAGGAGGGGGGGACAGAGATGACACACAGGAGGGGGGGACAGAGATGACACACAGGAGGGGGGGACAGAGATGACACACAGGAGGGGGGGGACAGAGATGACACACAGGAGGGGGGGGACAGAGATGACACACACAGGAGGGGGGGGCAGAGATGACACACAGGAGGGGGGGGACAGAGATGACACACAGGAGGGGGGGGGACAGAGATGACACACGGGGGGGACAGAGATGACACACAGGAGGGGGGGGACAGAGATGACACACGGGGGGGACAGAGATGACACACAGGAGGGGGGGGCAGAGATGACACACAGGAGGGGGGGGACAGAGATGACACACGGGGGGGACAGAGATGACACACAGGAGGGGGGGGACAGAGATGACACACGGGGGGGACAGAGATGACACACAGGAGGGGGGGGCAGAGATGACACACAGGAGGGGGGGGACAGAGATGACACACAGGGGGGGGGGACAGAGATGACACACGGGGGGACAGAGATGACACACGGGGGGGACAGAGATGACACACGGGGGGGACAGAGATGACACACAGGAGGGGGGGCAGAGATGACACACAGGAGGGGGGGATATCTCTCACACACAGAGCACTGTCGGGACACACACAGCCCCTCCCCCGCACAGACACTCCCGGCCTTCACATTGCACCTACCTGTAAGACATGGTACCCCTCTGTTCCTCCTCCGGGATCTCCACACTCTGTGCCCCCCATCCCCATCCCCATATGTCGCGCCCCCCTCAGGCGATAACACAAAGCACTGCACCTTTTTACATGGTACACACAGGCACTGGAGTCAAGCCATCAGACAGTTGCAAATCAGAGGTCTTGCTATCAGACAAGTTTTTTTTGGTTGAATATTCAACACAGAAAAACGAAATATAACGTAATGCAATATATAAAATAATGATTACACAGAGTTGTCATACATACATCACACTCTCTAACATTTACAATACGTTATGATTTTACTGTGGACATACAGAGCCCCAAATATCAACCCATTGGTTACACAGTGACATTTTTTGTAATACTTCAAAGTGGGTCAGAAACAAAATCTCCCATTGGACCAAAACGTTTACAATGCAGATGTGTCATACACACCCCCCTCTATGATATCTTATAATACGGTGTGATATTACTGTGGATATTTAAAGATACAAGGCCCTAAATACCAACCCATTGGCTACAAACTGACACTTTTGCACTACTAAATGGGTTAAAAACAAAATCTTCCATTGGACCAATACGTTTACAATGCAGATGTATCATACACACCCCCTCTATGATATCTTAAAATACGGTATAATTTTACTGTGGGAATTTAAAGATACAGGGCCCCAAATACCAACCCATTGGTTCCAATCTGACTTTTTTTTGTAATACTTCTAAATGGGTTGAAAACAAAATCTCCCATTTGGACCAAAACGTATACAATGCAGATCTGTCATACACACCCCCCTCTATGATATCTTACAATACGGTATGATTTTACTGTGGAAATTTAAAGATACAGGGCCCCAAATACCAACCCATTGGTTACACAGTGACTTTTTTCCAATACTTCTAAATGGTTCAAAAACAAAATCTCCCATTGGACCAAAACGTTTACAAATGAGATGTGTCATACAAACCCCCTCTATGATATCTTACAATATTTACATTTACACCCCTTCACACATAAGGCCTCATGCACACAGGGCATTTTTACAGCTGCTTTTCGCAGCATCAGACTTTTTTTTGCAGCTTAAATGTTATTCTATGGCCTCATGCACATACAGGCTTTTAGGAGCTGTAAGTGGCATAGGCATTTTCAAGCTGCAAAAAAAATCCCAGGGCCAGCGCTTTCTGAGGAGAGGCAGTAGAGCTGTAAAAATGTCTGACAATGGATACAGCTGCATTAAGCCTCATGGGGAACCATTGATTTTGACATGTCAAAATCAATGGTTCCCTATTAGATCCCATTAATTAGTGGGACTGCTTTAGCAGTCCCACTATTGTTATTCGATTTTATTAGTGGGAATGCTTTAGCAGTCCCACTATTGTTATTCAATCTTATTTATTTTTATTCCGTACGTATTTTGGCTCTGCGTAACTTCTGCATACTTTCAGCCTTTTAAAACCATTCAACTATTAAAATGTTCGTCTCTTTTAGCTGATGTGTGCTCCTTTTCAACTTTTTTTCTACCATTTATACTTTTTAAAATATTAAGCTTTTTAACACTTTTTTTTAACATTGAAGTCAATGGGAGCATGCTTCAGATCCTTAAAATCTTCTTCCGCTCCCAAAAGTTTCAGCTCCTTCATACTTTCACCTACAGACGCCAAACAAACTTTAAAATGTGCACAAAACATTCAGCTATATGGCTATATCTTTTCAGTTTGATATCTTTTACAGTTTTTGTGAAAAAGCTTTTTGTTTAGAGGTAATTTCAGGAAATTTTAGTCATTAATCAGAATGTATTGTGTTGCTTTTGTTGCCATGGTTACCAAAGCTTCTGTTATACACAAGGGGGGAGGTGGCTGGAGCATCTCAGCTCTGATTACAGAGCCCGGGGGAGGGGACAGACACACCATGTACTGATTTATAATAGAGGAATATGATGGGGCAGTTTTGATGGGGCAATTCTGATGGGGCAGTTTTGATGGGACAATTCTGATGGGGCAGTTTCGATGGGACAATTCTGATGGGGCAGTTTTGATGGTGGCAATATGATGGGGCTGTTTTGATAGGGCAATTCTGATGGGGCAGTTTTGATGGTGGCAATATGATAGGGCAGTTTTGATGGGGCAATTCTGATGGGGCAGTTTTGATGGTGGCAATTCTGATGGGGCAGTTTTGATGGTGGCAATATGATGGGGCAGTTGTGATGGGGACAATTTTAATGGAGCAGTTTTAAAGGTGGCAATATGATGGGGCAGTTTTGATGGGGGCATTTTTGGTGGTGGCAATATGATGGGGCAGTTTTGATGGGGACAATTTTTATGGGGCAATTCTGATTGGGCAGTTTTGATGGCAATATGATGGGGCAGTTTTGCTGGGGGCCGTTTTAGCAATTCAGCTATTCAGCATTCCCACGCGGGGGGGGGGAAGGTGGCTGGAGCATCTCAGCTCTCATTACAGAGCCCGGGGGAGGGGACAGACACACCATGTACTGATTTATAATAGAGGAAAATGATGGGGCAATTTTGATGGTGGCAATATGATGGGGCAGTTTTGATGGGACAATTCTGATGGGGCAGTTTTGATGGTGGCAATATGATTGGGCAGTTTTGATGGGGCAGTTTTGATGGTGGCAATATGATGGGGCAGTTTTGATGGGGCAATTCTGATGGGGACAATTTTGATGGGGCAATTCTGATGGGGCAATTCTGATGGAGGCAGTTTTGATGGTGGCAACATGATGGGGCAGTTTTGATGGTGGCAATATGATGGGGCAGTTTTGATGGGGCAATTCTAATGGGGCAGTTTTGATGGGGACAATTTTGATGGGGCAATTCTGATGGAGCAGTTTTGATGGTGGCAATATGATGGGGCAGTTTTGATGGGGACAATTTTGATGGGGCAATTCTGATGGGGCAGTTTTGATGGTGGCAATATGATGGGCAGTTTTGATGGGGACAATTTTGATGGGGCACATCTGATGGGGGCAGTTTTGATGGCTGCCGTTTTAGCAATTCAGCATTCCCACGCATTTTCCCCAGGAAATGCATTTTCTAGTTTTTTTTAATTTTAATTTTATTCCGTACGTTTTTTGGCTCTGCGTAACTTCTGCATACTTTCAGCTATTAAAACCATTCAACTATTAAAATGTTTGTCTCTTTTAGCTGATGTGTGCTCCTTTTCAACTTTTTTTCTACCATTTACACTTTTTAAAATATTAAGCTTTTTAAACACTTTTTTTTAACATTGAAGTCAATGGGAGCATGCTTCAGATCCTTAAAATCTTCTTCCGCTCCCAAAAGTTTCAGCTCCTTTATACTTTCACCTACAGACGCCAAACAAACTTCAAAATGTTCACAAAATATTCAGCTATATGGCTATATCTTTTCAGTTTGATATCTTTTACAGTTTTTGTGAAAAAGCTTTTTGTTTAGAGGTCATTTCAGGAAATTTTAGCCATTAATCAGAGTGTACTGTGTTGCTTTTGTTGCCATGGTTACCAAAGCTTCTGTTATACACAGGGGGGAAGGTGACTGGAGCATCTCACCTCTGATTACAGAGCCCGGGGGAGGGCACAGACACACCATGTACTGATTTATAATAGAGGAATATGATGGGGCAGTTTTGATGGGGCAATTCTGATGGGGCAGTTTTGATGGGACAATTCTGATGGGGCAGTTTTGATGGGACAATTCTGATGGGGCAGTTTTGATGGTGGCAATATGATGGGGCTGTTTTGATAGGGCAATTCTGATAGGGGAAGTTTTGATGGTGGCAATATGATGGGGCAGTTTTGATAGGGCAATTCTGATGGGGCAGTTTTGATGGGGCAATTCTGATGGGGCAGTTTTGATGGGGACAATTTTAATGGAGCAGTTTTAAAGGTGGCAATATGATGGGGCAGTTTTGATGGGGGCAGTTTTGATGGTGGCAATATGATGGGGCAGTTTTGATGGGGACAATTTTTATGGGGAAATTCTGATGGGGCAGTTTTGATGGCAATATGATGGGGCAGTTTTGCTGGGGGCCGTTTTAGCAATTCAGCTATTCAGCATTCCCACGCGGGGGGGAAGGTGGCTGGAGCATCTCAGCTCTCATTACAGAGCCCGCGGGAGGGGACGGACACACCATGTACTGATTTATAATAGAGGAAAATGATGGGGCAGTTTTGATGGTGGCAATATGATGGGGCAGTTTTGATGGGACAATTCTGATGGGGCAGTTTTGATAGTGGCAATATGATTGGGCAGTTTTGATGGGGCAGTTTTGATGGTGGCAATATGATGGGGCAGTTTTGATGGGGCAATTCTGATGGGGACAATTTTGATGGGGCAATTCTGATGGGGCAGTTTTGATGGCAATATGATGGAGGCAGTTTTGATGGTGGCAACATGATGGGGCAGTTTTGATGGTGGCAATATGATGGGGCAGTTTTGATGGTGGCAATATGATGGGGCAGTTTTGATGGTGGCAATATGATGGGGCAGTTTTGATGGGGACAATTTTGATGGGGCAATTCTGATGGAGCAGTTTTGATGGTGGCAATATGATGGGGCAGTTTTGATGGGGACAATTTTGATGGGGCAATTTTGATGGGGCAATTCTGATGGGGCAGTTTTGATGGTGGCAATATGATGGGCAGTTTTGATGGGGACAATTTTGATGGGGCAATTCTGATGGGGGCAGTTTTGATGGCTGCCGTTTTAGCAATTCAGCTATTCAGCATTCCCACGCATTTTCCCCAGAAAATGCATTTTCTAGGTTTTTTTTATTTTAATTTATTTCATATGTTTTTTGGCTCTGCGTAACTTCTGCATACTTTCAGCTATTAAAACCATTCAACTATTAAAATGTCCGTCTTTTTTAGCTGATGTGTGCACTTTTTCAACTTTTTTTCTACCATTTATACTTTTTAAAATATTAAGCTTTTTATCACTTTTTTTAACATTGAAGTCAATGGGAGCATGCTTCAGATCCTTAAAATCTTCTTCCGCTCCCAAAAGTTTCAGCTCCTTCATACTTTCACCTACAGACGCCAAACAAACTTTAAAATGTTCACAAAATATTCAGCTATCTGGCTATATCTTTTCAGTTTGATATCTTTTACAGTTTTTGAGAAAAAGCTTTTTGTTTAGAGGTAATTTCAGGAAATTTTAGCCATTAATCAGAGTGTACTGTGTTTGTTTTGTTGCCATGGTTACCAAAGCTTCTGTTATACACGGGGGGGAGGTGGCTGGAGCATCTCAGCTCTGATTACAGAGCCCGGGGGAGGGGACAGACACACCATGTACTGATTTATAATAGAGGAATATGATGGGGCAGTTTTGATAGGGCAATTCTGATGGGGCAGTTTTGATGGGGCAATTATGATGGTGGCAATATGATGGGGCAGTTTTGATGGGACAATTCTGATGGGGCAGTTTTGATGGTGGCAATATGATGGGGCAGTTTTGATAGGGCAATTCTGATGGGGCAGTTTTCATGGTGGCAATATGATGGGGCAGTTTTGATGGGGCAATTCTGATGGGGCAGTTTTCATGGTGGCAATATGATGGGGCAGTTTTGATGGGGACAATTTTAATGGAGCAGTTTTAAAGGTGGCAATATGATGGGGCAGTTTTGATGGGGGCAGTTTTGATGGGGGCAATTCTGATGGGGCAGTTTTGATGGTGGCAATATGATGGGGCAGTTTTAATGGGGACAAGTTTGATGGGGCAATTCTGATGGGGCAGTTTTGATGGTGGCAATATGATGGGGCAGTTTTGATGGCAATATGATGGGGCAGTTTTGATGGCAATATGATGGGGGCAGTTTTGATGGCGGCCATTTTAGCAATTCAGCATTCCCACGCATTTTCCCCAGGAAATGCATTTTCTAGTTTATTTTTATTATTCCGTACGTTTTTTGGCTCTGCGTAACTTCTGCATACTTTCTGCTATTAAAACCATTCAACTATTAAAATGTTCATCTCTTTTAGCTGATGTGTGCTCTTTTTCAACTTTTTTTCTACCATTTATACTTTTTAAAATATTAAGGTTTTTAACACTTTTTTTTAACATTGAAGTCAATGGGAGCATGCTTGAAATCCTTAAATTCTTCTTCCGCTCCCAAAAGTTTCAGCTCCTTCACACTTTCACCTACAGACGCCAAACAAACTTTAAAATGTTCACAAAATATTCAGCTATCTGGCTATATCTTTTCAGTTTGATATCTTTTACAGTTTTTGAGAAAAAGCTTTTTGTTTAGAGGTCATTTCAGGAAATTTTAGCCATTAATCAGTGTACTGTGTTTGTTTTGTTGCCATGGTTACCAAAGCTTCTGTTATACACAGGGGGGGAGGTGGCTGGAGCATCTCGGCTCTGATTACAGAGCCCGGGGAAGGGGACAGACACACCATGTACTGATTTATAATAGAGGAATATGATGGGGCAGTTTTGATAGGGCAATTCTGATGGGGCAGTTTTGATGGGGCAATTATGATGGGGCAGTTTTGATGGTGGCAATATGATGGGGCAGTTTTGATGGGACAATTCTGATGGGGCAGTTTTGATGGTGGCAATATGATGGGGCAGTTTTGATAGGGCAATTCTGATGGGGCAGTTTTCATGGTGGCAATATGATGGGGCAGTTTTGATGGGGCAATTCTGATGGGGCAGTTTTCATGGTGGCAATATGATGGGGCAGTTTTGATGGGGACAATTTTAATGGAGCAGTTTTAAAGGTGGCAATATGATGGGGCAGTTTTGATGGTGGCAATTCTGATGGGGCAGTTTTGATGGTGGCAATATGATGGGGCAGTTTTAATGGGGACAAGTTTGATGGGGCAATTCTGATGGGGCAGTTTTGATGGCAGTATGATGGGGCAGTTTTGATGGTGGCCATTTTAGCAATTTAGCTATTCAGCATTCCCACACATTTTCCCCAGGAAATGCATTTTCTAGTTTATTTTTAATTCTATTAATTTTATTCCGTACGTTTTTTGGTTCTGTGTAACTTCTGCATACTTTCAGCTATTAAAACCATTCAACTATTAAAATGTTCGTCTCTTTTAGCTGATGTGTGCTCTTTTTCAACTTTTTTTCTACCATTTATACTTTTTAAAATATTAAGCTTTTTAACACTTTTTTTAACATTGAAGTCAATGGGAGCATGCTTGAAATCCTTAAATTCTTCTTCCGCTCCCAAAAGTTTCAGCTCCTTCATACTTTCACCTACAGACGCCAAACAAACTTTAAAATGTTCACAAAATATTCAGCTATCTGGCTATATCTTTTCAGTTTGATATCTTTTACAGTTTTTGAGAAAAGGCTTTTTGTTTAGAGGTCATTTCAGGAAATTTTAGCCATTAATCAGAGTGTACTGTGTTTGTTTCGTTGCCATGGTTATCAAAGCTTCTGTTATACACAAGGGGGGAGGTGGCTGGAGCATCTCAGCTCTGATTACAGAGCCCGGGGGAGGGGACAGACACACCCATGTACTGATTTATAATAGAGGAATATGATGGGGCAGTTCTGATAGGGCAATTCTGATGGGGCAGTTTTGATGGGGCAATTATGATGGGGCAGTTTTGATGGTGGCAATATGATGGGGCAGTTTTGATGGGGCAATTCTGATGGGGCAGTTTTGATGGTGGCAATATGATGGGGCAGTTTTGATGGGGCAATTCTGATGGGGCCATTTTGAGGGTGGCAATATGATGGGGCAGTTTTGATGGGGCAATTCTGATGGGGCAGTTTTGAATGGGGCAATTCTGATGGGGCAGTTTTGAATGGGGCAATTCTGATGGGGCAGTTTTGATGGTGGCAAAATGATGGGGCAGTTTTGATGGCAATATGATGGGGCAGTTTTGATGGCAATATGATGG
This sequence comes from Aquarana catesbeiana, assembly GCF_042186555.1. Taxonomy (NCBI): domain Eukaryota; kingdom Metazoa; phylum Chordata; class Amphibia; order Anura; family Ranidae; genus Aquarana; species Aquarana catesbeiana. Next base: position 343,205,508 of record NC_133329.1, on the reverse strand, counting down.
GGGCAGTTTTGATGGCGGCCATTTTAGCAATTCAGCATTCCCACGCATTTTCCCCAGGAAATGCATTTTCTAGTTTATTTTTATTATTCCGTACGTTTTTTGGCTCTGCGTAACTTCTGCATACTTTCTGCTATTAAAACCATTCAACTATTAAAATGTTCATCTCTTTTAGCTGATGTGTGCTCTTTTTCAACTTTTTTTCTACCATTTATACTTTTTAAAATATTAAGCTTTTTAACACTTTTTTTTTTAACATTGAAGTCAATGGGAGCATGCTTCAGATCCTTAAAATCTTCTTCCGCTCCCAAAAGTTTCAGCTCCTTCATACTTTCACCTACAGACGCCAAACAAACTTTAAAATGTTCACAAAATATTCAGCTATCTGGCTATATCTTTTCAGTTTGATATCTTTTACAGTTTTTGAGAAAAAGCTTTTTGTTTAGAGGTCATTTCAGGAAATTTTAGCCATTAATCAGAGTGTACTGTGTTGGTTTTGTTGCCATGGTTACCAAAGCTTCTGTTATACACAGGGGGGAGGTGGCTGGAGCATCTCAGCTCTGATTACAGAGCCCGGGGAGGGGACAGACACACCATGTACTGATTTATAATAGAGGAATATGATGGGGCAGTTTTGATGGTGTAATTCTGATGAGGCAGTTTTGATGGTGGCAATATGATGGGGTAGTTTTGATGGGGCAGTTTTGATGGGGCAATTCTGATGGGGCAGTTTTAATGGTGGCAATATGATGGGGCAGTTTTGATGGGGACAATTTTTATGGGGCAGTTTTGATGGTGGCAATATGATGGGGCAGTTTTGATAGGGCAATTCTGATGGGGCAGTTTTCATGGTGGCAATATGATGGGGCAGTTTTAATGGGGACAATTTTGATGGGGCAATTCTGATGGGGCAGTTTTGATGGCAGTATGATGGGGCAGTTTTGATGGCAACCATTTTAGCAATTTAGCTATTCAGCATTCCCACGCATTTTCCCCAGGAAATGCATTTTCTAGTTTGAATAGAAGTCGCACCAGAAATTGGATCATGATGATCCAACTTGCGGTGCGGCTTGTGCGCTGAGGATCTTGAAGGGGGAACCCTCACCAAAATGAAAAAAATAAAGTTTCTGGGGTACCCCCTAAAATCCATACCAGACTCTTATCTGAGCACGCAGCCCGGCAGGTCATGAAAAGGGGGGGGGGGCGGCAAGTGCCTCCACACCCGGACCATACCAGGCCTCGTGCCCTCAACATGGGGGGGTGAGTGCCTTTGCCCCTCCACCCCAAAGCACCTTTTTACCATGTTGATGGGGCAAGGGCCTCTTCCCGACAACCCTGCCCGGTGGTTCTCGGGGTCTGCGGGTGGGAGGCTTATCGAAATCTGGAAGCCCCTTTAACAAGGGGGGCCCCCAGATCCCGCCCGCCACCCTATGTGAATGAGTTTGTGGTACATGTACCCCTACCCATTCACCCCAAAAAATAAAGAGTTAAAATAAAAAACAGTACTCAGGTTTTTGACAAAGTAATTATTGAAGCAGCTCCGGCGTCTCTTGATTTCTTCTCCCTTCGGCGATGTCTTCATCCTCCGGTTTGACTCCCTCCACTAATGTCTTATTCCGTTGCCGGTCCTCCTTGCTCCACTGTCTTCTGCCTCTGCTGGGTCTTCTCTCTCTGCTGTCTTCTCCCTCTGCTGGTTCTCCTCTCTCCGCTGTCTTCTCCCTCTGCTGGTTCTCCTCTTTCCGCTGTCTTCTCCCTCTGCCGGTTCTCCTCTCTCCGCTGTTTTCTGCCTCTTCTGGGTCTCCTCTCTCCGCTATCTTCTCCCCCGTTCTCCCTCCGATGTTCTCTCAACGCTCTCTCCCGCTGTAATGCTAGGGCCGCCGTGTGCCTTTGCTTATATAGCCATGGGGCGGGGCCACACAGTGATGTCATCCGGAGGCCTCGCCTCCTCGTGACATAATGCCCAGGCGGTGATTTTACAAGGGGTGGGGCCTCCAGATGACATCACCATGTGGCCCTGCCCCATGGCTATATAAGCAAAGGCACACGGCGGCCCTAGCATTACAGCAGGAGAGAGCGTTGAGAGAACATCGAAGGAAGAACAGGGGGAGAAGATAGCGGAGAGCAGAGAACCAGCAGAGAGAGAAGACAGCGTGGAGAGGAGAAACGGCAGCGAAAGAAGACATCAGCGGAGGGAGAAGAACCAGACGATGAAGACATCGCCTGAGGGAGAAGAAATCGGAAGGAAGAGGCCCCCTGCCCACAGACCCCGACAACCAACGGCCAGGGTTGTCGGGAAGAGGCCCTCCTCCGAATCAACATGGGAACAGGGTGCTTCAGGGTGGGGGGGCGCAGGCACCCCTGCCCCAAAGCACAACCCACCACCAAATGTTGAGGGCATGTGACCTAGTATGGTCCAGGACAGGGTTTGGGCATTAGATTGTTTCCCCTTTTCCTGACCTTCCAGGCTGTGTGCTCGGATAAGGTTCTGGTATGGATTTTGGGGGGCCCACGCCATATTTTGCGTGGGGGGTTCCCCTTAAAATACATACCTCTTCGGTCTGGTATGGTCTTGGGGGGAACCCCACACCATTTTTTTTTTTTTTGACAAGGGTTTATCATGATCTGACTTCTATTGGTGCGACTTCTATTCAAATCAATGGGCTTTCATAGGGAACCATTGATTTTGAATAGAGGCAGAGGAACGCTGCTAAAAGCTAGCGTGGCTAAACGTGCATTAACACTAATGTATGAAGCTACTAAAAGTATGTTTTTACAGCCGCTTATTCCTGGCATGGGTATTCTGACACCCTGTGTGAATGAGGCCTAAGTCTAATGGTTTTATGCCCCCCTACACAGGGAGTGGATTGTTCCGTGATGATGTGGCTAAACTTATTTTATCTGTTGAATTTCTGTAGAACTGGCTGATTTACTGCTACGAACATTTTTGTTTTTCTTACCTTTTTTTAATTTATTTTTCTACATTTTTTCTATACCAGTGTTAATTTTGACCACAAATTTTCATTTAAATTTAGTTTTGACTAAAATGCCATTTAGTTTTAGTCATATTTTAGTCATCTCAATTGTTTTAGTCTAGTTTTAGTCCACTAAATAACATAAGATTTTAGTTGACTAAATCTATAGTAGATTTAATCAACTAAAATGTAATGACCGAGATTACATACCTTTAGGTTTGCCACCAATCCGGGTTTCACCCAGACAGTCATGCTGCACTGAGTTCATTAAAGGCGGTCTCTACTAAGTCGGGTGTCCGGGTTTCAGGCAGCCTGATATCTGGGCACCCGACTCCAAACCCGGACACCCGACTTAGTAGAGACCGCCTTTAATGAACTCAGTGCAGCATGTCATTGCGGAACCGCAGGGCAGCCCGCGACGGGTGCTGGTGCACAGGGCACACAGTTCGTGACCCCCTTTGGGCCGGAGCCGGTCCAGAGGGGGTCGCGGAGTGTGTGACTTGTGCGCTGGCACAGTGCACACACCTGTTACGGGCAGCCCTGCAGTTACAAAATGACCAGACACACTGAATTCACATCAGTGCGGCCGTTAATTAAAGGTTGCCATCCGGTCTCAGCTGAGTCGGGTGTCTGGGTTTCAGGAAACAACGGGTAACATTTTCGTAGCAGTAAATCAGCCAATTCTACAGAAATTCAAGAGATAGAATAAGTTCAACCACATCATCTCTGAACAATCCACCCCTGTGTTTAGGGGGGGCATAAAACCATTAGACTTATGTTGCTCCAATGAGAGATTTTATTTTTTATTTATAACTTTTGAAAAGTGTTGCTTTTATAACCAATGGGTTGGTATTTGGGGCCCTGTATCTTTAAATTTCCACAGTAAAATTATACCATATTAGAAATTAGATAAGATATCATAGAGAGGGGTGTGTATGACAGATCTGCTTTGTAAACGTTTTGGTCCAATGGGAGATTTTGTTATTGACCCATTTAGAAGTATTGGAAAAATGTCACTGTGCATCCAATGGGTTGGTATTTGGGGCCCTGTATCTTTAAATTTCCACAGTAAAATCATACCGTATTGTAAGATATCATAGAGGGGGTTGTGTATGACAGATCTGCATTGTAAACGTTTTGGTACAATGGGAGATTTTGTTTTGTTAACCCATTTAGTAGTGCAAAAGTGTCAGTTTGTAGCCAATGGGTTGGTATTTGGGGCCCTGTATCTTTAAATTTCCACAGTAAAATCATTCCATATTGTAAGATATCATAGAGGGGGGTGTGTATGACACGACTGCATTGTAAACGTTTTGGTCCAATGGGAGATTTTGTTTCTGACTCATTTTGAAGTATTGCGAAAATGTCAGCTTGTAGCCAATGGGTTGATATTTGGGGCTCTGTATCTTTAAATTTCCACAGTAAAATTATTCTGTATTGTAAGATATCATAGAGGGGGGTGTGCATGACACATCTGCATTGTAAACGTTTTGGTCCAATGGGAGATTTTGTTTTTAATCCATTTAGTAGTGTAAAAGTGTCAATTTGTAGCCAATGGGTTCATATTTGGGGCCCTGTATCTTTAAATTTCCACAGTAAAATCTTACCGTATTGTAAGATATCATAGAGGGGGGTGTGTATGACATATCTGCATTGTAAATGTATTGGTCCAATGGGAGATTTTGTTTTTGACCCATTTTAGAAATATTGGAAAAATGCAACTGTTTAACCAATGGGTTCATATTTGGGGCCCTGTATCTTGAAATTTCCACTGTACAATCATTCTGTATTGTAAGATATCATAGAGGGGGGTGTGTATGACACATCTGCATTGTAAACGTATTGGTCCAATGGGAGATTTTGTTTCTGACTCATTTTGAAGTATTGCGAAAATGCCAGTTTGTATCCAATGGGTTCATATTTGGGGCTCTGTATCTTTAAATTTCCACAGTAAAATTATACCATATTGTAAGATATCATAGAGGGGGGTGTGTATGATACATCTGCATTGTAAACGTATTGGTCCAATGGGAGATTTTGTTTTTGACCCATTTAGAAGTATTGGAAAAATGTCACTGTGCAACCAATGGGTTAGTATTTGGGGCCCTGTATCTTTAAATTTCCACAGTAAAATCATTCCATATTGTAAGATATCATAGAGGGGGGTGTGTATGACACGACTGCATTGTATATGTTTTGGTCCAAATGGGAGATTTTGTTTTGTTAACCCATTTAGTAGTGCAAAAGTGTCAGTTTGTAGCCAATGGGTTGGTATTTGGGGCCCTATATCTTTAAATTTCCACAGTAAAATCATACCGTATTGTAAGATATCATAGAGGGGGCTGTTTATGACACATCTGCATTGTAAACGTTTTGGTCCAATGGGAGATTTTGTTTCTGACTCATTTTGAAGTATTGCGAAAATGTCAGTTTGTAGCCAATGGGTTCATATTTGAGACTCTGTATCTTTAAATTTCCACAGTAAAATCATTCCATATTGTAAGATATCATAGAGGGGGGTGTGTATGACAGATCTGCATTGTAAACGTTTTGGTCCAATGGGAGATTTTGTTTCTGACTCATTTTGAAGTATTGCGAAAATGTCAGCTTGTAGCCAATAGGTTGATATTTGGGGCTCTTTATCTTTAAATTTCCACAGTAAAATCATTCTGTATTGTAAGATATCATAGAGGGGGGTGTATGACACGTCTGCATTGTAAACGTATTGGTCCAATGGGAGAATTTTTTTTTTACCCATTTAGAAGTATTGGAAAATGTCAGTTTGTAGCCAATGGATTGGTATTTGGGGCTCTGTATCTTTAAATTTCCACAGTAAAATCTTACCGTATTGTAAATGTTAGAGAGGGTGATGTAACATATAATATAATGATTATACAGAGCTGTCACACATCCATTATGTTATATTTAGTTTTTGTGTGTTTAAAATCCAACCAAAAAATACTTGTCTGATAGCAAGACCTCTGATTTGCAACTGTCTGATGGCTTGACTTCAGTATCAGAGGCTCTCCACAAGCTTATGTCCCCATCAGAGCCCCCCCACAAGCTTGTGTCCCCATCAGAGCCCCCCCACAAGCTTATGTCCCCATCAGAGCCCCCCCACAAGCTTGTGTCCCCATCAGAGCCCCCCACAAGCTTGTGTCCCCATCAGAGCCCCCCCACAAGCTTGTGTCCCCATCAGAGCCCCCCCACAAGCTTGTGTCCCCATCAGAGCCCCCCCACAAGCTTGTGTCCCCATCAGAGCCCCCCACAAGCTTGTGTCCCCATCAGAGCCCCCCCACAAGCTTGTGTCCCCATCAGAGCCCCCCCACAAGCTTGTGTCCCCATCAGAGCCCCCCTCCCTCCCCACACACTTTTTTGTCCCCATCACAGCAGTCACCCCTCCCCCATAACTGTTCCCACAGCAGAGCCATCACCCCTCCACACAGGACGGTGTCCACTTCAGAAATCATTCCTTCCTGTCCGCACATTTGTTTCCTCCCCAGTCTCTGTGCTGTATAGTGTGCTGACCTTCTACACCTCCTCGCCCCGCCTCGCTGTATGCAAATATACAGCTTAAGGACACCAATGGTAACAGCGAGGCCACCTGCCCTCTAGTGGTTACACATAGACATTGCTGGCTTCTAATGTACATCGTGACCAGACTCCTCCAGTGCGCTTGCGGTCGTATTACGTGCCCTGAGCAGGCGCACTCCGCAATCTACGTCTAGGCTTCAGTGAGGGGTTGCCGTGGTAACCGGAGCCGGCTTCTAACTGCAGCCCCCGAACAGGCCGGAGCAGAATGTTGTCTGTACTGGACGCTCTATGGGAGGACCGCGATGTGCGCTTTGATATCTCTCCACAGTGAGTGTGTCCGGGGTGTACTGACGGAGCACAGAGGAGCCCGAGCAACTGGAATAGTGTCAGTAATGGGGGGGGGGATACCGAGCAACTGGAATAGTGTCAGCAATGGGGGGATACCGAGCAACTGGAATAGTGTCAGCAATGGGGGGATACCGAGCAACTGGAATAGTGTCAGGAATGTGGAGGATACCGAGCAACTGGAATAGTGTCAGGAATGTGAAGGATACCGAGCAACTGGAATAGTGTCAGCAATGGGGGGGATACCGAGCAACTGGAATAGTGTCAGCAATGGGGAGGATACCGAGCAACTGGAATCGTGTCAGCAATGGGGGGGATACCGAGCAACTGGAATAGTGTCAGCAAAGGGGGGATACCAAGTAACTTGAATAGTGTCAGCAATGGGGGGTATACCGAGCAACTGGAATAGTGTCAGCAATGGGGGGGATACCGAGCAACTGGAATAGTGTCAGCAATGGGGGGGATACCGAGCAACTGGAATAGTGTCAGCAATGGGGGGGATACCGAGCAACTGGAATAGTGTCAGCAATGGGGGGGATACCGAGCAACTGGAATAGTGTCGGCAAAGGGGGGATACAGAGCAACTGGAATAGTGTCAGTAATGGTGGGATACCGAGCAACTGGAATAGTGTCAGTAATGGTGGGATACCGAGCAACTGGAATAGTGTCAGCTGTGTACGGAGTGACCTCCCTGTGGTCTTCTTCCTGTACAGGACAGTCTTATATAATAATGACACCCCCACCCCACACACCTCATCACTATGTACTGTTCATACCTTCATCCCCCAGAATCCATATCCCAGTACTCTTATCACAGAATCCATATCCCAGTATTGTTATCCCAGTACTCTTCTCCCAGTATCTATATCCCAGTACTCTTCTCCCAGTATCTATATACCAGTACTCTTCTCCTAGTATCTATATACCAGTACTCTTCTCCCAGTATCTATATACCAGTACTTTTCTCCCAGTATCTATATACCAGTACTCTTCTCCTAGTATCTATATACCAGTACTCTTCTCCCAGTATCTATATACCAGTACTTTTCTCCCAGTATCTATATACCAGTACTCTTCTCCTAGTATCTATTTACCAGTACTCTTCTCCCAGTATCTATATACCAGTACTTTTCTCCCAGTATCTATATACCAGTACTCTTCTCCTAGTATCTATATACCAGTACTTTTCTCCCAGTATCTATATACCAGTACTTTTCTCCCAGTATCTATATACCAGTACTCTTCTCCTAGTATCTATATACCAGTACTCTTCTCCCAGTATCTATATACCAGTACTCTTCTCCTAGTATCTATATACCAGTACTTTTCTCCCAGTATCTATATACCAGTACTTTTCTCCCAGTATCTATATACCAGTACTCTTCTCCTAGTATCTATATACCAGTACTTTTCTCCCAGTATCTATATACCAGTACTTTTCTCCCAGTATCTATATACCAGTACTCTTCTCCTAGTATCTATATACCAGTACTCTTCTCCCAGTATCTATATACCAGTACTCTTCTCCTAGTATCTATATACCAGTACTTTTCTCCCAGTATCTATATACCAGTACTTTTCTCCCAGTATCTATATACCAGTACTCTTCTCCTAGTATCTATATACCAGTACTCTTCTCCCAGTATCTATATACCAGTACTTTTCTCCCAGTATCTATATACCAGTACTCTTCTCCCAGTATCTATATCCCAGTACTCTTCTCCCAGTATCCATATACCAGTACTCTTCTCCCAGTATCTATATACCAGTACTCTTCTCCTAGTATCTATATACCAGTACTCTTCTCCCAGTATCTATATACCATTACTCTTCTCCCAGTATCTATATACCAGTACTTTTCTCCCAGTATCTATATACCAGTACTCTTCTCCCAGTATCTATATACCAGTACTCTTCTCCCAGTATCTATATACCAGTACTCTTCTCCCAGTATCTATATACCAGTACTTTTCTCCCAGTATCTATATACCAGTACTCTTCTCCCAGTATCTATATCCCAGTACTCTTCTCCCAGTATCCATATACCAGTACTCTTCTCCCAGTATCTATATACCATTACTCTTCTCACAGTATCTATATACCAGTACTTTTCTCCCAGTATCTATATACCAGTACTCTTCTTCCAGTATCTATATACCAGTACTCTTCTCCCAGTATCTATATACCAGTACTCTTCTCCCAGTATCCATATACTACCCTTGCTTTATCTGACCTTGCTAGCTGATGTTGCTTAATCTGATTAAATGTCTGATAGATAATCTGATTCTTGTGCTATAAAGGAAGTCCCCATCTTGTAAAGCTTAGCTCTGCTCATTTATAATGACTTGGTATAGCCACAATTTATTCTAATTAGCTATTTATACACTTTAAGATTATTAGGGCATAACACTGTGTCATGCTGTGTCTATGTATACAGAACGGTATAATTGGGGGTATTTTTCTGTATGTTTATAGTACATACACATTGTGCAGCTTTTACATTCCTACTACACCCCTTCATGTACTTAAAACTTAGGTTTACCTTTTTTTTGTTAAACTAGCACTAGATATCTTAGTTACATTGAATGAGAAGTATCCCTTGTGCTGATAGCTCCTATGTTCCTTGAAGTCTTTAGTCCTCTTCCCCCATTGGGTGCTGCAGCGGGGTTAATACAAGCCACTGAACCCGTCATAGGCACATAGACCTTTCATTCACCAGCCCGTCCTCCATTCACCAGTTTTTGGGTCTGGTACATTAAGGTAAATGATAGAGCTCATGCGTACAGACGTATGGTTTTACATAGGACCCTGCTGGCAGCAATGGCTGATTTACAAAGCAGCGCAGATCTGGTGGATGGTAACATTCGCCATATTATAAAAACAGTGGATGTTACTTCTATTTCTTCTGAAGACTGCTGTGTACAAATTTGCAGCTAAATACCCATCTGGCAAACGCAGGGACATCAGATGCAAATGATCCATCATTTAATGGCGAACAATCGTTTCCACTTGACAAATAAAGCCCTAATATGATCTTCCTTCAAGTCATAGATGCAGAAAGCAGGCTGATCCATGTTTGTGTTTGTTGTACTGCACATTTGTGTTTCAGTCCTTATTCATTTTTGTGTGTCTGTTATTCTTTCCCGAGACAAATGAAAATGAGACCCGGAGAAGTGCTAATAGACTGCTTAGATTCTATTGAAGACACAAAGGGAAACAATGGTGATCGCGGTAAATCTACTTTTGTTATATGATCATTTATTTTCTCCGGCAACAGTTTTGGATTTTATTAAAATTAAAGTTAAATTAAAGGGTCTGCCTGATTGCATACAAATTAATAGTGTTTGGGTTTGACCTCATATTGTATGGTTTTGTTAAATCTTAAGGAAAATTGTATGGCCAGCCTAAGGAGAGAACACACTATGGATGTTGTTATGCTGCACTGCCATTCATTCTTGGTGGCACTCCCAACACACCTTGCCACGCACATGTGCTGGAGTGCACCACAACACATAGTAACACAGTACAGTGCCTTGTGGTGCACTGCTTTACCAAAAACAGTACATGTACCTTTTTTGTAGTGCAGTTTGCAGCCCATTCAAAGGAATGGGTTGCCTATAACCTATATAATATTGTAGAAAAAAGAAAACATACCTATTTGCACTAGTTAAAGTGATACTTAAGTCTTGGGTTTTTGTTTTTATTTAAATACCAAACATGTTATACTTACCTGCTCTGTGTAGTGGTTTTGCCCAGAGCAGCCCAGATCCTCCTCTTCTTGGGTCCCCCTGCCAGAGCTCCTGGCCCCTCCCTTCTGCCGAGTGTCCCCACAGCAAGCAACTTGCTATGGGGGCACCCAAGCTGAGCCACTGCTCTGTGTCCAATCAGAGTCTCTCGTGCAACATCGCTGGATAGAGATGGGGCTCAGATAAGTATTAGTGGAGCTGAGGGGGAAGTTGCTCACAGAAGGTTTTTTATCTTAATGCGTAGAATGCATTAAAGGGGTTATAAAGTCAGAAGGTTTTTTTTTTTATCTTAATGCATTCTATGCATTAAAGTGGTTGTAAACCCTTATGCCCCCTACACATGGTCGGACATTGATTGGACATTCCGACAACAAAATCCTAGGATTTTTTCCAATGGATGTTGGCTCAAACTTGTCTTGCATACACACGGTCACACAAAGTTGTCGGAAAATCCGATCATTCTGAGCGCGGTGACGTAAAACACGTACGTCGGGACTATAAACGGGGCAGTAGCCAATAGCTTTCATCTCTTTATTTATTCTGAGCATGCGTGGCACTTTGTCCGTCGGATTTGTGTACACACGATCGGAAATTCCGACAACGGATTTTGTTGTCGGAAAATGTTATAGCCTGCTGTCAAACTTTGTGTGTCGGAAAATCCGATGGAAAATGTGTGATGGAGCCCACACACGATCGGAATTTCCGACAACAAAAAGGTCCTATCACACATTTTCCGTCGGAAAATCCGACTGTGTGTACGGGGCATTACAGACCACTTTCACCTACAGGTAAGCCTAGATTAGGCTTACCTGTAGGTTCTTGAAATATCTCCTAAATCTACACGGTTTAGGAGATATTTACTACTTCCCCGAACTATGCCGTCTTCTGCGCATGCGCCAATGTATTCGGCGCATGCGCACTCTTGAAAGGGCACGCTGTGCCGTTTCAAGCTGGGGTCATGCCGTGCCTGGCGGCTCCCGCGCGCATGCACGGGAGTGACATCATGCGACTCCGGCTAGTTACAGAGCCGGAGTTCGCAGCCCCGGGGTGAAGAATGGACGCTCGCTGCCAGTGAGGAACTCGGGACATCGCAGGCTCCTGTGTCAGGTAGGTGTATGGGGTAAATCCGCGCAATGAATTGAATGTTTTAGTTATGGATATGGCTGCTGCCTCTACACATACAATACCACCTAAGTGGAAAGTATTAGAAAATGGTAAAAAAGCAGTAGTATGGCGCTGCCCTTATGGAGACAAAACATTTTTTTCTTTGTAGTGAATGTATTGCCTAATGTCCTTATAGAATTGCTTCTAAAACCTGTATGTGTTCAAAAGTTGAATAAAACTGTGACTGGTGGTGAATATTTCTATTAAAAATGAAAATACAACAACTGGTGCTCCAATTATTCAACAAAGATGCATAGTGCCCTTTAAATTAGGTAATAAAGTAGTTGTGGATATGGATACAATATCATCTAGGTGGAAAGTGTTAAAAACAATACAATACCACCTAAGTGGAAAGTATTAGAAAATGGTAAAAAAGCAGGAGTAGTATGGCGCTGCCCTTATGGAGACAAAAAGATATTTTCTTCTTTGTAGTGAATGTATTGCCTAGTGTCCTTATAGAATTGCTTCTAAAACCTGTATGTGTTCAAAAATTGAATAAAACTGTGACTGGTGGTGAATATTTCTATTAGAAGTGAAAATACAACAACTGGTGCTCCAATTATTCAACAAAGGTGCATTGTGCCCTTTAAATTAAGTAATAAAGTAGTTATGGATATGGATACAATATCATCTGGGTGGAAAGTGTTAAAAAGAAAAAAAGGAAAAAGGAAAAAAAGGAAAAAATGAATGGTTTCCTGTTTTCCTTTTTTTTCATTTTTTTCCTTTTTTCCTTTTTTTTCTTTTTTCATTTTTTCTTTATAACACTTTCCACCTAGATGATATTGTATCCATATCCACAACTACTTTATTACCCAATTTAAAGGGCACAATGCATCTTTGTTGAATAATTGGAGCACCAGTTGTTGTATTTTCATTTTTAATAGAAATATTCACCACCAGTCACAGTTTTATTCAACTTTTGAACACATACAGGTTTTAGAAGCAATTCTATAAGGACACTAGGCAATACATTCACTACAAAGAAAAAAAATTTTTGTCTCCATAAGGGCAGCGCCATACTACTCCTGCTTTTTTACCATTTCCTGTGTCAGGTAAGTGACACATAATGGGCTACAATGCGATGCATAGTAGCCCATTATGCTTTACCTTTGCAGGGAAACAAAGAGGAAGTAAAACCCACCAAGGTTTACTTCCTCGTTAAGATAAAAAGCCTTCTGTATGCAGCAGCCCCCCTAATACCAAAGCCCCATCTCTGTCCAGCAATGTCCATAAGTGTCTCGGCCGTCCGAGACTCTCCCTCCTAATTGGCTGAGACACAGCAGTGGTGCCATTAGCTCGCGCTGCTGTCATTCAAAGTAAGTCAGCCAATCAGGAGATAGAAGAGGGGGGCGGGCCACCGCTCCGTGTCTGAATGGACATAGGAAGCTGTGACTCGGCTCGAGTGCCCCCATAGCAAGCTGCTTGCTGTGGGGGCACTTGACAGGAGGGAGGGACCAGGAGCACAGAAGAGGGACTCAAGAAGAGGAGGATCTGGGCTGTTCTGTGCAAAACCACTGCACAGAGCAGGTAAGGTAAAGGTATAACATGTTAGTTATTCTTATAGAAAAAAAAAAAAAAACAAGACTTTACATTCACTTTGAGATAAAAAACCTTCTGTTTTTAGAACCACTTTAATGTCCATAAAAGACCTTTAAATGCCCTTAGTGATAATTTGTCCTTTATAATAATACAGATCTGCCTAGACACTTGCAATGATGGGGCACTATTCCTCCCACTGACACCAGTGATGGGGCACCATTTCTCTCACTGACACAAGTGATGGGGCACTATTCCCCCCACTGATACCAGTGATGGGGCACTATTCCCCCCACTGACACCAGTGATGGGGCACTATTCCTCCCACTGATACCAGTGATGGGGCACTACTCCTCCCACTGACACCAGTGATGGGGCACCATTTCTCTCACTGACACCAGTGATGGGGCACTATTCCTCCCACTGATACCAGTGATGGGGCACTATTTCCCCCACTGACACCAGTGATGGGGCACTATTCCTCCCACTGATACCAGTGATGGGGCACTACTCCTCCCACTGACACCAGTGATGGGGCACCATTTCTCTCACTGATACCAGAACATTTTCTACTCCCACTGGCCACAGTCTGGTCCCCCCTGAAGTCTGAAGGACCGTTAAATGGCCCCTTGTTTGGAACGTTTGGGGACCCCTGGTCTAGCTAGAACACCTCAGGACAGAACAGGGTCTGACACTTTCTAGTAATTTAGATAGTTACAGGATTTCTGTCTACTCATGTATGCATTCTTCTTCCAGGCAGACTTTTAGTGACTAATCTGCGGATAATTTGGCATTCCATAGCACTACCACGAGTCAACCTTGGTAAGTAGAATAGGTTTGTTTGTACTGTAACACTTGTTCTCGTCAGGTAAAATCACAACGTTATGTTCTTGATTTATTGAATGTAAAAACCCAATAAAAACCTATTGTAACAAAAAATCACAACGTCATGCATTCTGCCAATTGGAGATTTTACTTTTTTTCTGAATCCTCAGACGCTTGTCACCCAGACTGGTGGATTATAATCACAGCGGGAAATCATTTCTAGTTATAGGCTATCTACAAGGGTACTGATTTTTGGAGACACTGAGAAAATTTGGTTTTATCTTCTTTTAAAATGATTTATTATTTCGTGCTCCTCTTTTCTCACAGGCGCTCCTGGTATCTGGTCAGGCCCTTGACATCCCCACGTAAAGTGCAGCACTGCCGGTCCTGCATTGTATGTGAGGATGTCAGAGAGGCTTCAACCGTAGGAAGGACGAAGGGAAGCAGCTTCAGGGAATGGTAACACAGCGGGAAGAAATTATGCAGGACTACAAAATAAGGTTCTGCTTATTCCAATACCCCTAAACTAAACAAGAGATTCATTAACCCCAGGGGGGGGCACTGCAAGGTGAATTTTTACAGGTGGCCGAAGCTCAGCTTTAGGATTTGTGTTCAAACTATCAGGCTGATTAACTATACATAATGCTTCTTAAACGTAAAGTGGAACTCTCAATAAATTAAAGTTAAAATGGAACTTCACCCTAAATGGTTAGTTCTGCTTTAAGCCCTCCTCTCTTCCTCCTTTTCTGTTTTTGGCACTTTTTTTTTTTTTTTTTTAAGGGGGGAGCAGATACCTGGTTTTTACCTGCTCACACTTCTGGTTGGATGGTCGGACCACCAGAAGTTCTCCGCCCTCCCCCTCCAATCAGTATAAACTGATTAGATTATTTTCACATAGAAGACTGCAGTTTCTCTTATTAGTATTTGATATTACATGATATTTCAGACCTAATATCACAACTTGTTTCATACTGTAATTATTTTTATATATTCTTTCTTTGTTTTGTTTTATTTTAGCTGTCGGCTACAACTGTATTTTAAATATTACTACAAGGACTGCTAACTCTGTAAGTGTAATTTAGATCTATGAAATGTAATGCTATGCTGGTAATATTACAACTATGTTCTACAGATTGAATAAGAGAAAATTATCAGGGATTATTCTGCTGGAGATATTTCCTTGGTGATATTAACCCCTAATTATTAAAGATTTTAAAGAAGTAACTATTATGTCCCCATTGCTTTACCACTCAAGCTACATTCACAGTAGCTTGAGTGGTAAAGCGCAATGTATTCACATGCAGGGGGCCAGCGAAGTGTGGGCTATGGCAGGGAGCAGTGCGATACATTTATCAACACCTCACATTACTTGTTTTATTTTCTCTCTCTTTTTTTTTTGTCCAAATTTATTTGAAGTGTCACTTCATGTCACTGCACAGCAGCATGGTGTGTTACATTGCTGTGTGGTGACATGCGGTGCCTTCTATTGCGGTGCAGAGAAATAAAGCCATTTTTCTACACTGCAATCAAATGAAACCTAAAAAAAAAACTAATAGAAAGATAATTCTTCTTAGATTTGAAGCAGAGCTATAATCATAGCAGGTCATGTGAGCAATCTGGTGCTCAGTCAGCATCAAGAGCATGAATGTGTATATTTATAGGGAACCTCCATACAATTTATTTGGACCAATTTTAAAAAAGTGTATCAAGTTCAACCAATGGAAAGAAAAGAGAATAAATAGAAAGCCTCACTATACTGAACCCCTTTTTCCTAAAGTTGATCCAGACGAAGGCAAACAAAACCTTATAAAACATGGCCCTATTTGCTGCAACAGGGAAAAATCCTTCTTAATCCCCTGAATGGTATTCTGTATCACTAGAGGAACTGCTTTTAAGATGGTATTAGAGAGGCGGGGGGCCCAGAATGATTTTGCAGTGGGGCTACTTCACAAAGTTTCAGACTTCCTGCTGTGGAATGCATTCAGCCCAGGCCTCTGGCTACTGCAGCTTCCATCATAGATTTCTAAACCAGTTGTTTTACTTTACCACAATTTTTTGATGATGTTTTTTTTTCTTCTAATTGTCTAATAGAAATTGCGGGGACAGACAGAAGCCCTCTATATATTGACAAAGTGCAACAACACCCGTTTTGAGTTTATCTTTACAAACGTGGTACCAGGAAGCCCTCGGCTTTTCACTTCAGTTATTGCTGTGCACCGGTAAGCTACATATTGTTAAATTCTAGATTCTTTTAAAGAAAACCTGTACTGAAAGAAATGGTGGCATTCATTGAAAAATGCTTGTTGCCTCGTGTCATCAATATTCATACTATATACAATGTTCATACTATATACAGGTCATGGATTTAGAAAATATCAAAGCCATTGGATCAGCAAGATAGTCAGCTACCATTTTTAGAAGTAAAGACCAGCAGTGGAAGCCTGTTTATATATTTCTCTCTTATATAATATATTTCATACTGCAGCAGTAAAAGACTCTAGGCCCTACAATCTAATATCCTCCAAACCAAAGGCAAAGTGCATAAAGAGGTAGTAAACTCTGCTATGCAACTTTTACCTACAGGTAAGCTTATAAGAAAGCTTTCCTGTAGGTAGAATTAATCTCCTTAACGTGCACACTTTAGGAGATATTCACTTTCTCAGCAGCCAGTGACATCACCAGCGCGTTCTGAAGGGACTGAGTATGCCATCCCTTCGGAGTGCTGTGCTGCGATTGTGGCTCCTGTGAGAGTGACTTCATCACAGCTCGCCCATTCAAACTGCCAGAGCCTGCCAACCTGGAAGGAAGACCTGGTGAAAATGGTAGCCCTCTCAGCAGTAACCACACAACTGGAGGGCTTTGGTTTAACATAAGTCTTTCATAGTGTGCTAGTATGCGATTCATTGCAGATAGCAAGTCTCACAGTGTCTGTGACCCTACACAGACGGGACTTACTGAGCTATCATTAACATACAAATGCAGGAGACCAAATTCTAAAGCCGATCATTGATGGTTTGAATCTCGGCTGATTCAGCAAGGACCGGCCAAGATTCGAACCATCTATGGGCAGGCTGATTAGACCCAAGTTGATCCATCAATGAACTTTGGTACAGCCAGCATGTCAGATTTTTACATTATAGCAGTAATCGCTGTGTTCTCTTGGCAGGGACGGATGTCCACACCCTCCCTCTGGAAGAACCCAATAGCTTTTCAGGAGCAACACTGAATGTGTTGATGGTGGAATCAAGTGATTTTCTTAAAGGAAAGAAAATCACCTTATCTATGGCCTGCGTAAATTTGTTAACATTTGTTAGGACAGACAGTGTTCAACTGCTAATGAAGAGCTACCAGCACAGTTCAGACAAGGTTAAAGTGATTGTAAAGTCTCGTTTGGTTTTGCACAGAGCACCCTGGATCCTCCTTTTCTCGGGTCCCACTTCTCCTGGCCCCTCCCTCCTTTTCAGTGCCCCCACAGCAAGCATCTTGCTATGGGGGCACCCGGGCCGAGTCACAGCTCTGTGTGTCCATTCAGACACAGAGCCCTGGCCCCACCCCTCTCTCTTCTGATCAGCTAACTGACTTTGATTGACAGCCATGGGAGCCAATGGCGCCACTGCTGTGTCTCAGCCAATCAGGAAGAGAGTCCTGGACGGCTAAGACACTCATGGACATTGCTGGAGAGAGATGGGGCTCAGGTAAGTAACTAGGGGTGCTGGGGGGCTGCTACACACAGAAAGTTTGCATTACGATAAACATTCTGTCTTTACAACTCCTTTTAATTATGTTAAACCTTATTCCACAGCCCCCGCCTAAATACTACAAAGCAGGGAGAGCTTGGTAGGAATTTTAGACAGGTAAAAAGCACTTGAAAAGGTAACCAGCAAATTTTAAAGATCTTCCTATTTGCCCAATTGTTTCTAATTTCCTGATTCTCTGAATCACTGACTCAAAACAAACATGGAGAAAGTAAAATCAGAGTAGTCCTAACCTCATAGCTGCATTTTTGTTCTGGCTAAGAAACTTTGAGACTAGAGGTCAACATTACAGCCAGGCAAACTATGTTTTCAGAATCAGATCCACAGAGTCAGGGCTCTTCTCCCATATTTCTTTTGGAGCAAGTTTTCATTAACCACCTGCTGACCAGCGATGTACCCATACATTGCTGGGCTTCAAGTGATCATACTGGAATGACGGGCATTATACCGGTACCATTTTTTAGAGCCAGCGGCCGGCTCTCTTGTAAAAGCATTTCTAGCAGCTAACTAGCCAAAGGATTGCTTTTACAAGCAGCGGGAGGGGGTGACCCCCCCTTCCGCAGCTTTCTTGGGCTCTTCTCTCCCACCTGGGAGTCCCGAGCGACCAGCCTGCGCTTCCGCTGGCTGATCGCTGAGCTGAACAAAGCCAAGGTCGGCTTTGATCGGCTATGGTAACCCGGAACGATGACCTGACATAACTTCCTGTTTACCCCAATGTCAACAAGCGCCATTTTAAAAAATCAAAAGCATTAGAAAACAAATGCTTTTAAGGAGGGATTTGGGGTCTTATAGACCCCAGATCTCTCCATAAAGAGTGCCTGTCATTTGCCTATTGCTGTCACAAGGATGTTTTCCATTCCTTGTGATAGCAATAAAGGTGATTATAAAAAATGAAAGCAACAGTGTAAAAATAAAACAAAATTTGTAATAAAAAGAAAATAAAGTGCCCCCATCCGCTTCTGCGCAAAGGGGAATTCATGCGTCGCCCCCACATGCACGCAAACAGCGATTGTCCCACACATGTGAGGTATCACTGTGAAAGTCAGATCATGAGCAGTCATTCTAGCACCAGAACTCCTCTGTAAATCTACAGTGGTAACCTGTAAAGGCTTTTAAAACCTTGCCTATGAATAGTAAAATTTACGCCGATTGTTGCCATTCAAGGGGCGTGCCCAATTTTAAAGGGTGACATGTTTGTTATCTATTTACTCAACGTGACATCATCTTTTATATTTTACACAAAAAAAAATGGGTTATGTATTGTGTTTGATAAATTAGTGAGTTCCCAGGAATCTACATCACCTGCAGGTTTTAAGTATAGCACATGGAAATAGATGGCTGTCTAAAACCACTATGAAAGAAGAGAATATGGATTTAAGGAAATGCTTTTGGCTGCAAGCTAAATGGTTAGGAAATTGATGTATACTTTGTAAATGTTGTAAGATAACTTTCAGAATGGAATAATTTTTATTTTCTAAGTAAGGATGACCCCTAAAGAAGAAATAAATGTGACCATTTAATTGTAATAATTGTTCTTTTTTGTTGCAGAGCATATGAAACATCCAAAATGTATAGAGATCTCAAACTAAGAGGAGCATTGATTCAGAATAAACAGCTAAGACTCCTTCCCAAAGAACAAGTTTATGATAAAATCAATGGAGTGTGGAATCTATCCAGTGATCAGGTGACACAACATGAGGAAGCCTTTTTTTTTTTGGGGGGGGGGGGGGGGGCAAGCTGAAAGTGATAGCATTAGTGATAGCTAGTTGTGCGCTTGTTTTTGAAACTGGTACTTAGAAAGCGTTGGTGGAATGCGGAACGCGAGGGTAAAGAGTACAGTCAAGTGTGATCTCCAGTTCTAAAGTGAAGTTCTCTAACATTCTGGGTATCCCTATAAATCCCGGGAGTGGTAAAAGAGAATGCAAAGGATGAAAGTGCCACAAGTCTAGTGTAAATGTATTAATCTTGACACATCTGACAGTAAAGCCAGTGCATTCTGTGAGCTCACAGCTTTCCCCTGATAGTGCTTGACTGTGCTGGCAGTGATCGAAGGAAATGCTGGAGAATAAAAAAGATTGATGATTAGTGTACATTGCAGTTCAGGCTCCAATCTGCTGTCAGAGACTCAGAATGCCAGCATCCATGATGTCACTCTTATCTAGGTGTGCGCATCAGATGTAAGGCTGTAAGGTGATCACTTATTGCATGTTCTTTCCATTGTTTTACCACTTTTTAATTCTTTTAGTTAGCTTTTTTTTATTCTGGTGTAGTGAGTTGCGAAAGAAAGCGGACCTTGCATTTTCATGCATGGTTCGCTTTAGGCTGTGTATTTATCTGTTTCCCTGGATTTTAGTGATAATATATACAACTTATTTTTTTAAACAGCCATTGCTGCTTTTTCCTACTTTTTCAAGTTTACAGGCATTTTATTTCTTCAAAGGGTAACCTTGGCACTTTCTTTATAACCAACGTCAGAATTGTGTGGCACGCCAACATGAATGACAGCTTTAACGTCAGCATTCCTTACCTGCAGATTGTAAGTTTTTCAAATGTTGTCAATTTTATTTTTATGGTTCACATGAAATTGCACAGGCTAAAAAACAGCTTATGGTCTTTGCAGATTTTTATTTACTAATGTGCAAGTTACTTTACTATGCATTTTGCATAGTTTTCACTGTTTTCTAAGATTAAAGCAGACCTTAAACCTCCCTGCCCACTTACCATTATTGCACTTTTCCTCCCTGTCAGAACTGGACATTATTTTAGCGACATTTCTTGATATGTCCAGGTTTCAGATCTAGGAAAGAACGATGCCCCACTCGCCTGCAGCCACCTGGTATCCCAATGTCATGCATCCCAGGAGTCTCAGGGTACTCTACATTGCATGAACCAATGAGTGTCATCAGAGGGCATGTTTTCTCTTACTGACTCCTCCAGCCTGCTCCCTGATGAAACTCCAAACACATGCACATAATCAGGGCGCCAACTGCAAGTACCCAGACGAGACAGTGGCCCACTGATTACATAAGTAAGTAAAGAAGATGGAGGTGTGGGGCCTCGCATGCAGAAGCAGATCGCGGGACTGCAGCAGGACAACACTGGATTTACTAGACTTGTGAGTATTAATTTTGAGGATAACCCGGTAAACCAGGTAAGGGGTTAAGGAGTAAAAAATATACACAAGGGAGAGGGCTAAAGTTCTTCTTTAACCACTTCAGCCCCGGAAGATTTTTCCCCCTTCCTGACCAAAACGCTTTTTACAATTTGGCACTGTGTCGCTTTAACTGACAATTGCGCGGTCATGCAATGATGTACCCAAACGAAATTTGCGTCCTTTTTTCCCACAAATAGAGCTTTCTTTTGGTGGTATTTGATCACCTCTGCGGTTTTAATTGTTTGCGATATAAACGAAAAAAGACCTAAAATTTTGAAAAAAAATGATATTTTTGAATTTTTGATATAAAAAAAATACAATGAACTCAATTTTAGTCATACATTTAGGCCAAAAGGCATTCACTCACATGTCTCGGGGAAAATAAAATTCAATAAGCGTATATTTATTGGTTTGCGCAAAAGTTATAGCATCTACAAACTAGGGTACATTTTCTGGAATTTACGCGGATTTTAGTTTATGACTGCCTATCTTGTTTCTTGAGATGCTAAAATGGCAGGGCAGTACAACCCCCCCCCCCAAATTACCCCATTTTGGAAAGTAGACACCCCAAGGAATTGGCTGAGAGGCTTCTAGAGCACATTAAAAATGTAAGTTTTTTTGTCATAAGTGATTGAAAAATGACAAAAAAAAAACAATTTACACAAAGTTGTCACTGAAATGATATATTGCTCAAACATGCCATGGGCATATGGGAAATTACACTCCAAAATACATTCTGCTGCTTCTCCTGAGTACGGGGATACCACATGCGTGGGACTTTTTGGCAGTCTATCCGTGTACAGGACCCCGAAAACCAAGCACCGCCTTCAGGCTTTCTAAGGGCGTTAATTTTTAATTTCACTCCTCACTACCTATCACAGTTTCGGAGGCCATGAAATGCCAAGATAGCACAAAACCCCCCCAAATGACCCCATTTTGGAAAGTAGACACCCCAAGCTATTTGCTGAGTTGTGTGAGATCTATGCATGTATGTATATAATCTTTTTTCTGTTTAAAAAAGAGCTGTACCACGGTAAATGATATCATGCGTATAGAGGAAATGCTAGCTATGGATAATGATACATTTCAGAAGTATAAAATCTTATGGTTTGTTTGGCTCGACTTCTCCACCTCTGATACCCTAAAAGACATGTTGTCACCTAACAATAACTCAGAAACTGCACCGCTATAAGCCATCCACAACTTAGTCTGAAGAATTTACTCAAGCTCTCCCTCTTCTTTCCTTCCTAGGCCTTTTCGGGCCTATGCTTTTTTCTCTTTTCCTTCAGTTATTTTTGCTCTTTCTTTTTCCTTTTCCTTTGGGCTATTAATCTTTTATATTAACTCAATATGTGTTGTATCTATATACAAGATACCTAATCTCAACAGTATGATAAATGCAATATCGTATCCTCTGTCAACGATACGTTCCTAGCAATTGATGAGAGGGTATCCCTCTATTGTTGTCTTTTTGTTCTAAACAATAAAGATATATTGGTCTCTAAAAAAAAAAAGAGCTGTAACAACAAAAACTGGCAATGGTATGAGAGTATTCAGGTTTAGTTGTCTGTTATGTGCGCTTTTTAGTGAAATATTAAGATATTATTAAATGACTCTTTTATTTCCTTTCTCTATATAGCGCTCCATTAAGATCAGAGACTCCAAGTTTGGTTTAGCACTGGTTATTGAAAGCTCCCAACAGGTAATAAATGTTTTAAAGTGATTGTAAAGCTTGGCTTTTTTTCTGTTTAGAATAACAAACATGTCATACTTACCTGCTATGTGTAATAGTTTTGCACATAGCAGCCCCAATCCTCCTCTTCTGGGGTCCCCCAGCAGTGCTCTGGGCTCTGAGCCTCCATTGTCACAGTGGGCCAAGGATCTCCTCCCCACATCTGCTGTCACAATTTAAAAAAAAACGTGTCTGTGTGAGGCATTGCCCACCCGGCCACGTCATTCATTCACAGAATTCTTTGAATGGGAGAGCTGCAACTACCGTCAGCCATTGCTGCTGATGGCTTGTAGTTCTCAATTACAGGAAGTCCCCGAGGTCCGAACACAATGGGGACTGTAGGTTTGTTCATAAGTCAGAGTTGTTCGTAAGTCGCAACACTGCATTTGTAAGTGTAACTACCGGTAGGAACACTGCATTGGTAAGTGTAACGTCCGCCTGCACATGGATGTGGGATGTTCCGGGCGCTTGTTATATTATCTGGGGCTCTTCTGGTCATGCAGTACGTGTAGTACTGCAGTATGGGATGTGTCCGGAGGTATCCAAGACTAGCGTGGAGCACAAGTGGCCGGCATTTGAGGCTGTTCATAAGTAGGAGTCGTTCGTAACTCGGTGAAAAGGAATAGAGTAAAACGGCGCTCTCGGGTTACAGCTATCACGTATATACAAATAATGAAGCAGTGGGACAGCAGTTTACGGATAGTGTTTAGCCACTGTATGGTAAACAGTGACACTACACAATGGTTAGAAACGATATAAAAAAAATGATATAAAAACAGTTGGAATCGGGTATCAAAGTACAAAGGAATTAAATCTGTCCACAGAGGGCTGCCAGTTCGGAGTGAGAATGAACAAGAACTCTGGAATGGAGAAACAAAAAAGAACAGCGCCCTCTAAGTGCAGTATACAGGCTGGTTTAATCTATAAAAAAGGTATTAAAAACACTCACAAAGGTGAAGAAACAATGGGCATGAATTGTCATCCGCTCCCGATGGCCGGGTGAGAGTGGGGGAGGTCTGTGAGATGTGGCGGTGGCTGTGTCTCCTGGATCGGATCCTATGCCGGTCACACCGCTGGTTCACTCTGCTGTCCGGTGAATAGGAGAGAGGATCGGTGTTTTTAAAAAAATGGATCCCTCTGTGCCTGTCCTGCAGCACGGAAAGCCAGCAGAAGTGGGGGGTGGGAGAGCCGGCTAGTAGCTGCAGGGCAGGCGATACCTGGGCATTAGGCAAGTGGGGGGCACTGGAAGGGGGGTCGAAGCAGCACTGGGGGGTATGTCTTTTTTTACAGTTCGATCCCTCTGTGGCTGCCCTGCAACACAAACAGCGGGTGGGAGGGCAGAGGAGCAAATCTGACAGCTGAAGGACAGCCACAGAGGGATCAGAGTTTGCGAGGGGGGGATCGGTGCTGGTGTCAGGGGGATTAGAGCAGGTACGGTAACGCAGTGTTAGGGAGAGTTGGAGTGAGGGTGGGGGGCACATTAGATGTCGGCATAGGCAGGTGGAGGGGCAGAAGATAAAGCAGCAGAGCCGTGGCAGCAAGGGGGTCACATTTTAGTTAAATTGCTCTGATCAGTGACCTATTAGCCACTAATCAAAGCTATCAGTTTATTCAGCAGCGTCTGCTAAACAATTATGTTATAAGTTCATGGTCACTGAAGTGACCATGAGCTTATAGCAGAAGGAGAAATGAGGTCCCTACAGTGTATGGACTTTGGCACCTGGGGGCAGTGTTGTAGGTACGTAAGCCATACGGACCTGGCAGTGAAAGGGTTAAATTATAAGGTACATAAGGATAATTTAATATGTTTAGTTCTCATGCACACTAGAACTCTAAAAACGCTGCACAAAAAAAGCGAATGTTTTAGCGTTTTTTGCCGGCGTTTAGCAGTGTTAACTTAGTGTGTAAGGTATGTTTTTAGTAGCTGAAGCTTTAAGGATCAGGGCCGCTGGCATCCTTAACCAGTGAATAGCTATTTGTTTAGGAGGGGGCCGGGAATCCGGCCCCCATGTCCTTAACAGCTGATAAGTCATCAGCTGTCAGAGGGCTTCCCCGCTTCCCCTCCTCTCATGCTCGTCTCCAGGATTTCTCCAGAGCCTCTCCCATCCTCTGAAACTCGCTATCGCCACCTGTCTGGCTATCCCCTACTCTTGCTACCTTCAGGCGATCCCTGAAAACTCATCTCTTCAGGAAAGCCTATCACGCCTCTAACTAATCTTTTACCACTTCCATCAGCTCATTCCCCACAGTTACAACCTTTTGTACCACCTGCCCCACCCTATTAGATTGTAAGCTCTTCTGAGCAGGGCCCTCTTAATCCTCCTATATCTTATTGTTTTATAACTGTATTGTCTCCCTTTTATATTGTAAAGCGCTGTGTAAACTGTTGGCGCTATATAAATCCTGTATAATAATAATAAAAGCTGAATGTGATTAAAAAAAAACATTGCCGGCAATAAAAAAAAAATTGAAAAAATGGTGTGGGGTTCCCCCCAAATCCATATCAGACCCTTAGGTTTAGTATGAATTTAGAGGGGATTCCCCGAACCAAAAGTTTTTAATCTTTAACAAGGGGGCCCCCAGATCCTGCCCCCCCCTCCATGTGAATGAGTAGGGGTACATAGTACTCCTACTCATTCACCAAAAAAGTCAGTAAAGACACAACACACGTTTTGACAATTCCCGCCTTCTGATATTTCCTAATTAAGGGGCGAAGTCAAAGTGGCCCGCCAATTGTGACGTCACCGACCCAGCATGCTCCTGATTGATAATGTCACAAAGGTGGCGTGACCATCCGGTGACATCACCTGCCAGCTCCGCTCCTTGGTTAAGAAATGTCAGACGGCGGAGCAGGCAGCGGGAGCCTTCGACTGGACCAGAGGATTCTCTTTCTTTTTTTCGGGTGTGGCGGTGCAGCGGGCATCGTGATTGACAATGGATCTACACCAGGGAACATTTTTTTAAAAACATATTTTAATAAAGGAATTTAACCCAATTTGTGTTGTGTCTTTACTCACTTTTTACACTTTATTTTTTTTGGTGAATGGGTATACCATGCTTATTCACAAAGGGGGGGGGGGCAGGATCTTGGTGGCCCCCTTGTTATAGGGGCTTCAAGATTCCAATAAGCCCCACACCTGCAGATCCCCACAACCACCAGCCAGGGTTGTGGGGAAGAGCCCCTTGTCCCCACACCGTTTTTTTTTTTTTTTTTTTTTTTTTTGGCATGGGATTAAAATCCATACCAGACCCAGGTCTAGCATCAGAGCTCCTGAAATGTAGCTATCCTCCCGGAGCTCTGTAGAACTGTGAGATGTAATTTTAAGAGATAAGTCCGAGAGGTATCATGCACACTGGTGGACAAAGTGGCTAAATTCCTGGAGTTTCCTGGGCTTTAAAAATTGTTAGCTGAAGTTGGGCTTTAAGGTGGAACTACAGCCTGTATTATGTTTGGTGGGGCTTTGCAATAATGGGTATTTTTTTTTTTTTGTCTTTTTACTTAAAGCAGAACTGAACTGTATCTGAGCGCCACAATCTGAAAATGCCATTTAATTCTTTTTTAAAATTCAAAGCAAACTCTCCAATCCATCAATGTCTCCATGCTTTATTTTGTTGAGAAATTACTTTGAAAAAATCCCCCTAGCATTTTTAGTAATGGCCATTTTGAGTAAGGGCAGATGACTAATGTAGCATTTCCTTCCTGAAATCCATCTGCAGACAGGAGGGTGTGCTTAGCTGGGAAAGGCCCTCCTCTTCTCCTCTGGATGAAAGAAAAAAATGCCCATAAAGACTCCTGGGATATATGACATTATTTTGGCCTAGGCCAAAAACCAGGAAGCAACTAAAGAAATGTAAAAAATAAAGTTTAAAACAAATATAATATACCTTCCTATTTATGAATGCTAGCAGCATATCGATTAAAAATGGTTAATGTTTATTGAGAGAATTTAGTTCCACTTAAAGTCCATTTAAAACTATCTAGGACTACCCTGTACACAGGGTGACAATGCTGCTATGTGATTTCACTGTACAATAAACCTGTTAGAGAGGTGGACTCAAAATGACAACTGCTGTTTTTAATGCCTTATATGTATTTATTTATTTTTTGGCCATAATTACACTAATTGCCAAAGAAAGCTGCAGTAATCTTGAAATGTAATACTATGTCATATTATCATGTTATTTGTCTTCTCTTGAAAATCAGAGCGGTGGTTATGTACTTGGCTTTAAGATTGATCCAGTAGAGAAACTTCAGGATTCGGTAAAAGAGATAAACTCTCTGCACAGAGTCTACTCTGCAAGTCCTATATTCGGAGTTGACTATGAAATGGAGGAGAAGGTAATTTTTCAAACAACTTGTCAAGTTTATTAAAACATTTTGTACAAGTATGCATTTTAAAAGGCTGCAATGGACTGAGGTTTGGATGTCACATGGTCACATCTGTAAAAATATTGGCATGTAACCGATAAACAAAAAATGTCCTTCTTAAAGGATAAGTTCACCTTTTGTAACATGTTACACCCATATTCAGGGTGTAACATGTTGCAAATGCACTGGTTCCCACACCCACCCAAGTCCCTTTTTTTGACAGCAGCTTCTCCTCTCGCTAGCTGTTACAAACTAAAAAAAATGCAGGGCCGCGTTATTCATTCACAGTTCTCGAACTACCAGAGCGCTGTTGATTGCTCCTGGTGGTTCACTAAGTTTCCTGTCAGAGTGTAACTGCCTGCTCATATTGGGGGTATGGGCAGACAGGCAGTCTGCAGGACAGTGGCATTGCACCCATGATCTGCTGATCGTGGGTGCAATGCTTTATAGGTCCCTAACAAAAATATATATATAATATCTTTTTTTTTTTTTGCCTAGAAAGAGAAATGTGCCTTTTACTATTTGTAAAAGTGAACTTATCCTTTAAGAACAGCTAGTGCAGAATAGGCACTTTCTATACACAGCTCTTTAACGTGGAGCAAAAGTCTCAGTTTAAGAAACTGCAAGCAAGCAGGCTCTTTATTGCAGTAGAGACATGTCTCTTCTGTAAAGAATTAAACCTACACTGACCAATTGAAACGGCCACAGCCTGACACCCAGAACTATCTGGGCAGAAGATGTTTGGTGTGGGTGAGAGACATCAGACCCCTGCCAAGAGAGCGTGGGACTGGAGGTTGGCTGCGTGGGCATTAGGCGCTTCTTTGTGGAAGCCAGGGAGAGTGTCCCTGTATTTTCCATAGAAGAAAGAACCAGATTTTATTCTGGGCTCCAGAGGCAGATTGCCACAGGAACATTGAAAGGGTTATTTAAGGTACAGGACAGCAAGTTGGGGTTCAAATCCAGGTGACAGCATGCATACTTTAAAGCTGAACACTTTTCTTACCTTTAGTCTTGCACAGTTGAACAGACTCCTCTCCTGTACTAAAATTGCTCACTCAGATTTCACTGCACACTGTGAGTTTTGTATAGTATACATTACAAGCTGCAGCAAAACAAATATAGTTTAAAGGATAGCTTTTTAAGAACGGAACTCCCCTCACTTTGGGACAATTCTCCTAATTTCATGTTGCGTCTCTGTGGCATGACATGGAGGGATATTTCCCCAATGGTATACAAAGCAAAAAAATAATCTGGCAGGGTTGTAATCTTTCCATACTCTATTTAACACTATAAAAGGTTTGCTAATGCGTAAACTTTAAGGTTAGATTTAAAAAGAAGTATGAGTTTTTTTTTCTGAATCCTACTTACCTAGGTGGCTGTGCTGCATCTGTTCCCGACTCAGGAGACTGTCAGTCATGGGCTCTTTGCTCCGCCCCTCCTCGCTCATTGGAGCGCTGGGCTGTGGAGGAGGCGGGAGTGGCCAGCTCAGGCTCTCAGTGGCTCGCTGAGAGGCTGAGCCGGGTGCCGGTCCAGGGTTGTGGATGGATCCCAACTTTATTGTCACGATCTTGCCGGAGCCTGGACCGGCTCTGTGATGGCAGCCGACAGTGGGCTTTAGCCCACTGTCTGCTGAAAAATGGATCACAGGAGTGGAAAAAGGAACTGCACTCCTGTTATCCCAAACGAGCTTTGGCTGTACTTCTCCTTTAAGCCCCTTTCCCTTCAGGCCCTATCACACACACCCCTGTTATTCGGCTGTCACTTATTCGAGGGCTTCTCTGAGTAGTAGTGATTCATGCATTTGTGCGTTCAATGACAATGTGTCTGCGGCTCATAAATAAATAAATTGAGTTTTATTTTTTTTAAAAATGCAGGAAGAGAGCTCAGTGACATGACCTGTGAAAGTTGAAAAAAGGAGGGGTGTGGAGGCACCAACTGTGGTAGCTTGTTTATGCAAAAATAAAAGTTAGTGTAACAATTACACTTACTGGTTCACAGGGTGGAGGTGTTTCAGTTTCCATCTCAAAGAAACACCTCCACCCTGCGAACCAGTAAGTGTAATTGTTACACTAACTTTTATTTTTGCATAAACAAGCTACCACAGTTGGCGCCTCAACACCCCTCCTTTTTTCAACATTGATTATCAACAGAGGTAATGGACACCCTCTGAGGATGGCTGCCTCCTCATTCTAGAATTTACCTGCCTTATTTTAATGTGCTATTATAGCTACCATTGTACTATTTACCTTAGACATCACATGTTGCGGAGCGCTGGAGACCCCCCCTTTTGTTTGACCTGTGAAAGTGACCGGCCTCTCCTCCAATCATAAAGCTTGCTGGGGCAGATTTACTAAAGCTGGTGCATACAGAAAGTGGTACAGCTCTGCATAGTAACCAACCAGCTTCCAGGTTTTATTGTCAAAGCTTAATTGAACAAGCTAAAGTTAGAAGCGGATTGGTTACTATGCAGCGCTGCACCAGATTCTGTGTGCCCCAGTTTTAGCAAACCCCCCAACC
The DNA here is from genome assembly GCF_042186555.1 of Aquarana catesbeiana. Lineage (NCBI taxonomy): Eukaryota > Metazoa > Chordata > Amphibia > Anura > Ranidae > Aquarana > Aquarana catesbeiana. The sequence continues at coordinate 343,175,862 of NC_133329.1, read as the reverse complement.
CCCCCCCCCCCCTTTTGTGCTGACTTTTCAGTCCTGAATCATAGATGATTGACTTATTTTAGAAACAATTAATTTAGTGGAACTATGTGTAACACTACAAATGACATGTGCTGCAGTCTGTCAGGACATTTTTTTTCTGTGTTCTCTCATAATATAGTTTTAGCACCCATTGATCCTGCTAACAGATATGTTATTTTGCCATTTCTTTGTGGAATGACAACACTGTTCTACAGTGAAATTGCACAGCAGAGCGGTCACCCGAATGAGGGTATTCTAATGCATACACACAATCGGATATTCCGACAACAAATGTTGGATGTGAGATTGTTGTTGGAAATTCCGACCATGTTTGTACGCTCCTTCAGACATTTTTTGTCGGACTTTTCGACAACAAAAATTTGAGAGCTTGTTCTCAAATTTTCTGACAACAAAATCCGTTGTCGGAAATTCCGATCGCTTGTACACAATTCCAACGCACCAAAGTCCACCCATGCTCGGAATCAAGCAGAAGGGCCGCACTGGCTATTGAACTTCATTTTTCCCGGCTCGTCGTACGTGTTGTACGTCACCGCGTTCTTGACGTTCGGAATTTCCGACAACATTTGTACGACCGTGTGTATGCAAGACAAGTTTGAGCCAACATCCATCGGGAAAAAAAACATGGATTTTGTTGTCGGAATGTGCGATCGTGTGTACGCGGCATTGGGTAGATGTGTAGTTTTAAATGAACTTGAAATAAACAATACATTAAAGTCCAACTCTGTTAACACTTTTTATCCAAATACAGCACCAGTTTTCCTATTAGATAAAAGGTTTAACCCAATCAATAAAAGCTGACCTTTGTAAGCACCGCTGTCAGTGTTATGGGGTTTGCCCCAATCTCCCCATAACTGGAACTTTTGCTGGACAGCTTGGTCTGTATGTAAATGTGAAAAAGAAAAAAACTCTGGTGTGTGATTTTACAGAAGGAACTTGTATACTGCATACTATTATTACACGTAGTATCCACATTCCAGAACACAATATTTTCCCAATAGTCTGTATGTATATGTATATGTATATATATATATATATATATATATATATATATATATATATATATATATATATATATATATATATATATATATATATATATATATGACATCACATACTCTTTGTTTTTAACTGCATAGGGGGCTTAGAGAGGTGTGTGGGGGTGTGAAAACTGATCTTCTCAGTGAATGGCTGTGCTGGAAGACATGTCAGCACAAGTCTGACCATTGGACGACGGGCAGGCCATGACCTCAGCACAGCCAGAAAACTGACTAGCTGAAGTGGATATGCTCTCCTTTCTAGTGTGGTCAGTTTGAAATAGGAAAGCAGAGGGACTGGCAGAATCACCAGGTATTTCACACAAAGAAATTAATAGAAAGAGAACAGGATACCATTTAACACAAGTACATGGTACAGCAGGCACATATCAGGAATATGAAATGTTGGAGTAACATATTCTTTAAGATTACAAACAGTAAGGAGAACGTAAGCGAGCGGAGAGAAGAGCGGAGATCAAGGGGCCTACACCTTCTAAGGAGGTTCACAAAAGTTAAGCATCAATCTATAGAGGATGTCAGTAGTCCCAATAAATCCTACACCTTCCTACCCTGGTTTCCCATGGGCTCATTCACATGTGCAACAACCCTTGCCGTACTTCTGAAAAGCAATCTGTGGTGGTTTGTTACTTAGAGGATTTTGATAGGTGGTAAGGAGGCGATATGTCGCCTCCTCATTGTCTGATTTAACCCTGTAAATGCCGCACCACTAGGCTGCAGTCACATGCACTGGTTTTACTGCCCCCTGTCCGCATGTGTGAACTGATGTGGTGATTTCTCTATACGCTACGCGTCATCCATGTCTCCTGCGCTAATAAAGCACCCTTTCAGCCTTTTGGTATAATGCATCTTAGTACACCCTTGTTTCCCGAGTAAAACAGTCATAACCACAGTCCTCACATCCTTAGCTCCACAGGCAGATTTGTCTCAAAAGCCTGTATTTTGTTTATTTAGAGTACTTAACAATAGAGCTTGATGGCTTCATAATCCGCCAGTCAAGCACAGGCATTCCTTCAAACAGGAGGAGTTATATAAAGCTCAACCAATGAACAATAACTAGGGGAGTTTATGGGTGTGTCTGGGCAGGGGCAGTGTGTAGGATTTCCTGCCCCCTGTCCGTGCTCTTTAGCTACAGATAGAAACCACATGGCTGGCCTAAGATCTCATGAACACTGTCCCCGACCACAACGCACACAAAGACTCCTGTTTTTACTGTTGGCGTGAATCCTTATTCAGCATTGTTCAGAGAACAACGCATACCTGGATTATACTACCATTCCAGGGCCGTATTAACATAGGGGCTATTGGAGCTGCAGCACCAGGCCCCTACCATAATTTAGGCCGTGGCTGGCCAGATTCACTGTCAGTATTATTTTCTGTCACTTGTAAACACAGAAGCCCGGGCCGGCGCTGTTCCCTCAGAACCTCCCAGCACAGCACTCGGACACAGAACCAGCCTGGTGCTCAAATACCGATGCCCCCTGCTGGACGATCTCACTGCTGGCTGCTGTAGCTGTCCAATGGAGGAGAGGTAGAGCCACAAATGGACTGTGTGGGAGGCTGAGACTGAGTGCTTCCGAGGTGAGGTGTGTGTGTGTGTGGGGGGGGGCGTTTTTGCAAAGGGGAGGGGGGGGTCCGTTTGTGCAAAGGTGAGGGGAGGTCGGGGGGGGGGGGGGTCTGTTTTTTTGCAAAGGTGAGGGCAGTGGAAAAGCAGGACTCAAAGCTAAAGCAGCAGAATGCAGAAATTAGCTGGTGAGGGAGGGTTAGGAAGTGGCTGAAGAGATCTGTGAGAGGAGAGAAGGGTGCAGAGGTGAGCTTTGGATGTGGGGGCAGAAGTGTCCCCTGTGCATAGCAAACCTCTGAACCTAAATCCAGCGTTCTGTATATTATGCTCTTCGGAACCCAGCACTCTGTGTATTACGGTCTCCTGACCCCAGCACTCTGTGTATTATGGTCTTCTGAACCCAGCGCTCTGTGTATAACGCTGTCCTGAACCCAGCACTCCGTGTATTATACTCTCCTGAACCCAGCACTTTGTGTATTACACTCTCCTGAATCCGGCGCTCTGTGTATTACACTCTCCTGAACCCGGCGCTCTGTGTAATATACTCTCCTGAACCCGGTGCTCTGTGTATTACACTCTCCTGAACCCGGTGCTCTGTGTATTACACTCTCCTGAACCCAGCACTCTGTGTATTACACTCTCCTGAACCCAGCACTCTGTGTATTACACTCTCCTGAACCCAGCACTCTGTGTATTACACTCTCCTGAACCCAGCACTCTGTGTATTACACTCTCCTGAACCCAGCACTCTGTGTATTACACTCTCCTGAACCCAGCACTCTGTGTATTACACTCTCCTGAACCCGGTGCTCTGTGTATTACACTCCCCTGAACCAGGCGCTCTGTGTATTACGCTCTTCTGAACACCATGTTATGCATTCCTGGTTTTATTGAACAATGTCCCTTTAAGACCCTCCCACTGTACAATTTAGCCACACCCACCATATGGCGCAGCGTGCTCCCCCACAGAAGGGGGGGGGGGTTCCTGCACCTATTCTCTGAGAAGAAAAGCCCTAGGCCCAACCGCCCAAAAAAAGAGCAGGCAGCGCATCGGAAAGCAATTGGCCGACAGGGAGAACTTTCCCCTGGCCTGACCGGTCCTGCATTCTGCATGTGCTACCTGGGCTGGGTGATGAGATTAATAATGGGCACCGCGGGCAGTCCTAATGGAAGCCTGGTATTCAGCTTCTGTAGTGTTGTGTTAGGTCTGCACAGCTGCGCCATTCAACCTCACCTCATGGCGTGCCACACACGGCAATGCAGGGCTTTTATAGAAGTCTGCGTCTTCCATAGCATTGGACCTGTGCTGTTGCACCCTTTCACCTCAGGGCACACGCCAACACACAGCCCTTAAGGCCCACCAAAATCCTCAGCACCAGGCCTATAATGCTCTTAATCTGGCCCTGTACCATTCCTGCTGGTGGGAGATTATCTGGAGAGACACGCCATAGCCCCTCCACTTGCTGATCAGACACACAGAGCGACACAAGCGTACATCCCCCCATAACCCCCCCATAACCAATAATGTCTTTGCAGAGTGAACACATCCCCCCCCCAGACGATCGTCTGTGCATTGCACAGGGGCCCTTCGCTGGCAGACATATCCCCACTCTGCAAACACTTCTCTGCAACCTCAGGAAGCTTTCCACTACCAAACGGGTCTCAACTGGTGTCAGTCTGCCCAGTCCGCTCCTTAGAGCGGCTGCAGGAGAACTAACACTGGGAGACACTGTGACAATTCATATTAAATACATCTTCATCACATTTCCACAACAGAACAAACCCTTAAACAGGTAAAGTCTAACAGACTACATCTTTGTTGTGACTTGGACCCCCACATGCTTCCCTTGATGACCTCCTGTGGAGTCCCCCCAAGACTATTTATATCTACTCCCTACTTTCCAAGATGCCCCACACTGGCATGGGCAAGGCTGGCACTTCTCACTATTACTATGTGGATCTCTAGTGGCTATCTAGGTGACTACAATGCCTACTATAAAGGGTCCTGTGACCTTATCCCATAACTAACTATGGTGACACCTTGTGGATAACCGGGGAACTACACCAGGAACTCCTGTGCCCCTAATTTATAATCTACGTTTTTAATATAATCAGAACAAATCCATCAGAATCCCATAACAAGAATACAAAATGCAAGTATTGAATAATGCAAATTATTAATTTGGACCACACAGGCACACCACTATGTATATGTGTGTGTGTGTGTGTGTGTGTGTGTGTGTGTGTGTGTATATATATATATATATATATATAATAATATTTAAGTGACACTGTCACTAAAAATTGCTAATTAAAGGAATGCCTATAAAGAGATAGTAAATACCTCTCCCTTTCTCCACACCACCGTATGTCACTATATTGAAAAGCAATAGCCACCCAAAGACTATTTAGAATCTGTCACTTCCAGGAGTGTCAGTTTCTTGACCCCTGCTGTGCCATGTGCCAGCCCCCTACATCCCTGCAGGGCACAGGAGTAACATTAGTGGGAAAAAGCTGGCACCTTTTTGAAGTTTGGATTCTGAAGAAAATTTGATTGGTAATTACTGTCGTTCATTATAGCAGCAAAAGAGATATATACTATATTTTTTGCATTGGACCCTTTTATTGGCAGTTTTGTTTTAGCAACAGAGTTGTTTTAAGTTGTCATCGTCCTTGTCCTCTTAAGTTCCCGGGGTGGCTTCTGTGTATTCTGTAAAACTGTTGGCACAGAAGCACATTGCTGTACTATGAATCATTTTAAAGGTCTTTTCAAGAATTATATATAGATGGTGGAACAGATTAGCTGTGTCATAAGTAAAATGACTTTGTGCAGTTCCACAAATTACTCATGGATTATTGTCACTCATGTTTGTTCCAGGACAGATTTGTTACACTGTTTGTTCAAAGAGTCAGCCAGTCCAAAAATATTTCAGTTACAGGTGAAGTCTGGTGGGTACTCCAGTTATAGGTTTTCTTGGCTGTGTTCCTGCCCACCTTTGGGCGATCTCACTCGTTCTGCAGCATTGTCCAGAATGTTAACTAAATGGAGAAGTACAGCCAAAGCTCATTTGGCTGTACTTCTCATATGGATCACAGGAGTGCAGTTTGTTTTGCACTCCTGTGACTCGTTTTTAAATATGGTTAGGATCCGCTGAGAGCCTGAGCCAGCGCTCCAGTGAGCGGGAGGGGTGCAGAGCAGACAGCAACGACTGACAGTCACCAGCTCTCTGCTCACGGAGCTCTGAGAACCGAGCGGTCGGCGGTGTTTGATCGTTCAGGTCTCAGTCTTGGAGCTGGCAGGGGACAGATGCAGCATCGTACCTTCATTCTATTAAATTAAGTCACAATCCACAATGAAATTGGAGGTCCAAATCACACTGATCTGCGTCTTTGAAACTGTGCTGAAGTAGCATGATTTCAAAGCTGCACTGGTGAACCAGGGCTAAAGCAGATCTTCAGCCAAAAACAAGAAGATAAACATGCTTACATTTTTTTTTTTGTATTAAAAAATGCATTTAATGATGTATTCATTTGTGTCTTTTATATCTGCCTAGAGTGCAGCATTAAATGTACAGTTTTTCCAGTGGTTTTGGGGAAAGGGGGGTTATTCATGCTCCATTTATAGAAGCCAGTGCTACAGTTTCCATGACTAAAACTGGATCTATAAATGGAGGATGGGTGCATGATTGATAGGTCTGTCTCTCCATCCTTAGATTGGATTTCATTCATAATGGCTTCTATAAATTGAGGAGCTGGCTAGAAAGGGGGAGCATAGTCGGGCATCTTCATGACCCCCTAGAGGATTATGGGGAGTGGGGGCATCTAAGGAGGAAGATTTTGGCAAAAGGAGGACACAGCAGCACAAAGGACATCTCGTTGAAGGTAAGTAATGCCCCTTGTGCGGAATACATGCATCTACAAAAAGTAAAATATCAATTTTGGGTGGACTGACCCTTTAATGTGTGATTTAGAATTGTGACATTGTGTTAAACTATGTAAAAGTAACTTCATCTACTTCTACCTTTTTATGTTGCTAACAGATAAACATTTATAAATCCAGGTACAAATTGTCTGACTGACCTACCGTGTTTCCCTACTGTGATTTTTGGGAAAGGCTGCAATTTAAGCCCTACCCCAAAAATAAACCCTAGTTTAAAGTGTTGGTAGAGTGTTGGAATCCACTCTGTTGCAGTAGTGTATAGTGTAGACTGTGTGTGTTTGTGTGATCTGATTGTGCCAAGTACCTTTGGAATAGCACCGTTCGGCGATCAGCTGTTCTCCTGCTGCTCTCCTCCCCTCCTCCCAGCTGTCAGTGTGTGATTTGCCCCCCCCCCCCTCTGCAGTGCTCAGAGCGAGGGGGAAAGGTCAGGCGGGCTAAGGAAGTGGCGAGTGGCACTCAGCTGATCTCCCCCTCTCCAAGCTGTCAGCGGGGATCTCGGGCCCCCCTCCCTCTGCAGCGCTCCGGCGGGCCATGGAAGTGCTGATCGGCGCTCAGCTGATCTCCCCTTCTCCAAGCTGTCAGTTGGGGATCTCGGGCCCACCTCCCTCTGCAGAGCTCTGGCGGGTCATGGAAGCGCCCAGAAGGTATGTGGCATGGTTGGATTGCAGAAACATACACAATTTGCATTGTGTGATACTGTAATGGAGTGGATTCTAGTATTTTACAAGCACTTTTACACAGGGGATTCCTGACAGGCAGGGAGGGAGAAGGGGGAGAGAAGACAGCACATGGCATGATAAGACCTACCCCGAAAATAAGCCCTACTTTGTCTTTTGTTGCCAAAATGAATATAAGACCCGGGCTTATTTTCGGGGAAACACATAGTTACATAGTTACATAGTAGGTGAGGTTGAAAAAAGACACAAGTCCATCAAGTCCAACCTATGTGTGTGATTATGTGTCAGTATTACATTATATATCCCTGTATGTTGCGGTCATTCAGGTGATTATCTAATAGTTTCTTGAAGCTATCAATGCTTCCCACTGAGACCACCGCCTGTGGAAGGGAATTCCACATCCTTGCCGCTCTTACAGTAAAGAACCCTCTACGTAGTTTAAGGTTAAACCTCTTTTCTTCTAATTGTAATGAGTGGCCACGAGTCTTATTAAACTCTCTTCTGCGAAAAAGTTTTATCCCTATTGTGGGGTCACCAGTACAGTATTTGTAAATTGAAATCATCATATCCCCTCTCAAGCTTCTCTTCTCCAGAGAGAATAAGTTCAGTGCTTGCAACCTTTCCTCATAACTAAGATCCTCCAGACCCTTTACTAGCTTTGTTGCCCTTCTCTGTTCTCGCTCCATTTCCAGTACATCCTTCCTGAGGACTGGTGCCCAGAACTGGACAGCATACTCCAGGTGCGGCCGGACCAGAGTCTTGTAGAGTGGGAGAATTATCGTTTTATCTCTTGCGTTGATCCCCTTTTTAATGCATGCCAATATTCTGTTTGCTTTATTAGCAGCAGCTTGGCATTGCAATACACGATATTCATATTATGTAAACTCTTATACCAAGAATCCGATTTTATTTGATTTACATTGTAACACTGTATTCATGTTTTTCAGCCACAAGCCCTGGAGGAGCTGACTGTAGAACACATTCAGGATGATGTGGAAATTGAAGCTGATGAACACACTGATGCTTTTGTGGTAAGGCTACATTTCCATTGGGAATAAATACATTGTTAATTGTGATTTCTATGTGTTATGTGATAAAAGTGATGTTTCATATTCCCATCGCACACGTTCCTGGTAAATGCTCTAAAGGTTTGGGTGCTGCAGCAACAACCCGCTGGATACTGGTTCAAGTTACAATGTAGATACTTGCCAGCACACCAAAGATCAGCACAGGATGGCGTCCAAACGGTTTAGTTTATTGCGTGATCACAACACAAAAAGGTGCAACGTTTCTGAGTCACGCAGGACCCCCTCGTCAGGTCCTTGTGATAAAAGTGATCTGGCCACTTTTGAGTGAACACAGTTGAGACAAAAGCAATATACAACATACTAACAATATACCCAAATAGCTGACACTTTGTGGAGTTAATCTCTATTCCCTTGCAAGACAACAAACCAATGAGGGAACATACTGAATGTGAATTTTCAGGGAGGATCATGACTTAGGCCCCTTCAGACAGACGGACCCAATCCGACCGTTTTTTAGGCGGACCTGATCTGACCATCAATTGCCCTCTATGGTCGTGGCTAAAAGTTTTGAGAATGACACAAATATTTATTTTCCCAAAGTCTGCTGCTCCAGTGTTTTTAGGTCTTGTTGTCAGATGTTACTATGGTATACTGAAGTATAATTACAAGTATTTCATAAGTGTCAAAGACTTTTTTTTGACAATTACAATAGGTTTATGCAAAGAGTCAATATTTGCAGTGTTCTTTTTCAAGACTTTTGCAATTTACCCTGGCATGCTGTCAATCAACCTCCGGGCCATATCCTGACTGATGGCAGCCCATTCTTGCATAATCAATGCTTAGAGTTTGTCAGAATTTGTGGGTTTTTTTGGTTCACCCGCCTCTTGAGGATTGACCACATGTTCTCAATTGGATTAAGGTCTTGGGTGTTTCACATACACTGCACTTTTGCAATGGGCATATTGGCACTTAAAAGATAAGTTCACCTTTATACAAAAAATAATAAATGCATTTTTTTTTCAGGTAAAAAAATGACCATTTATTATTTTTGTATTAGGAGCCTGTAAAGCATGATCAGGAAATCACTGATGCCATGCAGATCTCCTGCACACTGTCAGTGTATCTGCTTACTTGTACCTCCCGTACGACAAAGCCGATACTCGCTGACAGGAAGATTCAATGAACTACCTCAGCACTCCACAGCACTGTGGTAATTCATTGAGAACTACAAGCCGACAGCCGTTAAGGCTGTCAGGACTTGTAGTTCATTCATACACAGAGCCCACATTGCCACGCTGCTTTCAAAAACTGGCAGCCAGTACTGAGAACTTCTCCCCATACTGCTGCCACAGGGAGGGGGCAGTGGCTGTAGCACTGGAAACATGTAAAATGTTCCCAAAGGTGAACTTATCCTTTAAAAAAAGGGTTATTAGGTTGCATTTGCACTAAATCACAGTGCATATGTGGCTTTCCTGCAGTTTAGCTGCACTGAAGCATAGACTGCTATTATATCCTGCAGGTTAGGTGCGCTTTCTCAAAGTGCACCACACCCGCAAGATATATTTGAAATCTATGGGAAAGCACAGCTAACCCGCAGATGCACTGTGCTTCACCCACGGTGCGAGTAAACCGCAGCGCATCAGTGTGATGGCAGCCTTATAGGGGGCTCACGACAGTAAGGGCTCATTACCATTTGCGGTTTGGGGAGCCGTATAACCCTATAGCTCATTGTGGCCCACAACCCATTACCAAATCACTTAAGTGATTCTCACTCTTCAAAAGGTTGAGCACCCCCTGCTATAATTTAATGATCCCTATTGTGTCATAGTAACTGCCTTCTTTTTCATTTCCATCACTCACAGAAGCTTTAAATTATATGATTATATAAAAATTCAAAACAGAAGAGGCTAACTGTACAAATATATTTTTATTAATTCATATTATGTATTTACTGTTTTTTATTCTTTACTTTTGATGTAGTTTTATGTGTTTTACTCTTTGTTTTGCTGTTTACAGGCATACTTTGCAGATGGAAACAAGGTAGGTTTGTGTTGATTTTCTGCCTTTATAGCCCTATTGTAGTCTAACAAACTGACTCTTTTTTCTGCCCTTGATTGTAAATATTACCAGCAACAAGATCGTGAACCAGTGTTCTCTGAAGAGCTCGGCCTTGCTGTTGAAAAACTAAAAGATGGCTTCACTCTTCAAGGACTATGGGATGTCATGGGATGACACCCTTTACAAAGAACTGCTCAGTTACAAGAAAGTGGTCAGAGAACAAAAAGGCCATTCTTCAGGGTAATAGTCCAGAAAGGGACATTGTGCATTTTTCAACCATTTTTTTTTTTAGTTTCGATTAAGGCCATGAGCATTCCAGATCCCGTGTAGGTGTGTTTACGACTTACAGCTACCTCCTCTAATTATAGGTGACAGAATTAGATTAAAACAACTCTGCACTTGCTGTTTATTATGTAAGGTTGTGACAATGTTATTGCAGGCACTGAGGCGTTCCATCATATAATCACGGACCTTCCAGAGCTCCCAAGAAGTTCCAAAATCTGAGGTGCTGTAATATGCAAGGCTGACTTCCACTATTAAATTGATGATTTGCCTCATGATCAGCTGATCAATTTAATTGGTGGTCTCGTTGACCAATTGTGGGGTATGGGAGGGGTAGGACCATGTACTAACGTGGAAGTTGGTAGTTGCATGCTAAGTCCCTATGAGTTTTAGGGCTTCAGGTACCTTAATGATAATATTTAGTTATGCCTTTTACTAATATACATACGGAAGGTCGTTCCACCCCAGACTCATCCTTATCCAAGGGAAATACTGGTTGGTAGAATCACATGCTGAATAGTTTCAGGGACTTGATGGACTTGTTTCATAGGTTGGACTTGATGGACTTGTGTCTTTTTTCAACCTCACCTACTATGTAACTTTGTAACTATATGACACCAATATTAGATCGCAGTACAGGAGTTCCTGGTTTCCTCACTTTTTGAAGAGTCTCACCTCTCCTGCTGTATTTACTCTAAAATAAATGAAAGAACTGGAGATGGTGACACCTTGATTGATTGTGAAATGTGGCTGGAGTTGGGAACTTAGGTGAAGAAATCTTGCCATTTAATTTTCCTGAGAAGTAGCCCCCGTTCACACCGGTACCACTTGTCATGCAATTTGACAGTTCCAAATTGCATGACTATTCGCACCCTTATTGCCAGCAATGGAACCAACCGTTCATATCATCATGTCATTGTGACTTACATAGACTTCTGTTAAATGAGGTTGCAAGCCGCAATGAAATCGGCAGTGCAAATCTAAAAAAGTTATTAGTGGACAGAGCCTTTAAAATGAGAGAATATCTTTCTATATTTATAAGTAGTAGATGAGGGCATCTTGCATAGAACAAAAATGTTATGCTATATACTTTATTGTATTTTATGCAGGGAAATGTATACAGTTTTTTGCTAATTAATATGTGGATAATGTGATGTATATGTTGCTGTTTGTTATCTTTGCCTCTAAGAAATAAAATAAAACATTCTGTATGGTTTCATCCAGTATTGTATTGGTGTTATTTCACATGTTCATCCTTTTTCATGTAAGCTCCAGGTGCATCCATCTAAAGGAATTTGTATATATTCTAGAGCCTATTCAAACCAGGGCAGCGGTTGGTGTGCGATGTGATGCGATGACTGCAGTGCCAATGCGTCGATCACAGTGCACTGCACTCTTCAGTTTTTTAATTGTTTTTTTTAAACAAACATTATTGAAATGTCACACAGTGACATTTCACTAAGTTATGTTGGCTGTGTGGTGCAGGGCAGTGGAATGCCCCATACTGTGCTGCACTAAAAAAAAGTACAGGCGGTGTTCCGTCAGAATCGGCGACCCATCAGATTAGATGACAGAAGTGACTTTCCGTCAGTTGCGCATACGTCCACCGCTTCGAGATTTACTCATCTGACAGAACACCTGCAGTCAGAAGAAGCAGCAGCTGACATCTTAGTACACCCAGCTACGTCTTGAATTTCAGAGTAATTTTAGCAATAAAGTGAGCGTATATAAATAAATATAGTATAATGGCATCTGTGATGATGTTTGCATGTTACATTTTGAAAGAAGCTGGACGCCAACCTTTTAGGCTTTAAAATTTAACATCTAAACAGCATCACCGATGTCAATACACTACATTTATTTATATATGCTCACTTTATTGCTAAAATTACTGTGCAATTCAAGATGTAGCTGGCTGTAGTAAGATGTCCACTGCCTTCTTCTGACTGCAGGTGTTCTGTCAGATGAGCAAACTTGGTAGCAGTGGACGCATGCGCAGCTGACGGAACGTCACTTCCGTTGCCAAATCTGACGGGTCATCGTCACCTGCTATACTTTTTTCCTGTGCATGCCACCACAACATGGTGGTGTGAACCAGCCAGGTTGGAGATGAGGCATTTTGCCTTGTCTTGCAGTGGGGCTGTGCTGGAATAGCCACCAATACAGTCCTACCGGATGTGGTGTGAATTTACCCTTCATGGCAACGTAAAGTGGAACATTACCCATAACAGCTTGATAAAAAAAAATGTTCTTTAGCAAGGAACATACATTCCACAATAATAATTATGCTACCAAAATGAGTGTGTGCTGTAAATTGCTTCCAGCATTGCTCCTGTTTCTTCCTGCTGGAGGCTGCCATTTTGCTGAAGCCCAGAGCCCCTGAGCAGAAGTAAATCTTTAGGCTGTCAGCAGATCCGCCTCTAGTGGCTCTGATGTTCAGCACAATGCCAAAAATGGAGAGCAACAGAGCATGTGCAGAGCAGCGTGAGACAGTGTATTACTGGATTTAAAACAGTATAGACACTTATTTTTTATGTTTTATGTAGTTATACCTGCAAAAGGGGCCAGACTGAAGTAATATAACAGGACTTAATTTTCTGACTAAAGTTCTGCTTTAACTTGGCTTTCTACTTTAAGCATAAAAATGTCTCTCATTCTAGAACACTGCACTGTGCTGAGAGTGCCTGTCTTATGGTGTGCCCAAACATGCACAATAATATCCATTGTGGTAAGGCAGCCTTCATTTTGAATGAACTGCCAGTGCACCATTGTTCAGCTTATAGTGAATTGTACTATGTTTGTAACAGTGCTCCAGGATACATGGTATGTGCATCATGGTGTGCTGCAGTGTGGGTGCATTGCCAGCTACTTTACTTGTGCATTGGAGTGCTATTCTAAGTGAATAATACTGCACAAAGTTCCATGGATTAACGTGTGTTGTAGTAACATGCATTTTATTGTGTATAACTGTGTGTATATACTTATTGTGTATATAAATTTGTGAAACCAGCCCAAATGTAAGTTAAGGCAGCTATTGAAGTAAACCTTTCCTCAGACCCCTTTCACACTGGGGTGTTTTTCAGGCACTTTTGGGCTAAAAATAGCGCCTGTAAAGCGCCTGAAAACACCTCCCCTGCAGTCTCAGTGTGAAAGCACTCGGGCTTTATTTGAGGCTTTTTTTGTTCTTTGGGCACTCGAGGCGATTCGCTGGCAGGACGTTTTTGGAGCGGTGAAGGAGCATCTACCCATTATAATGAATGGGCACCGCTGCGGAAGTGCCTGCAAATCACTTCGGCAGCAGCGCTACGTGGGGCATTTAACCCCTTCATTGGCCGATAGCGGGGCCGAATAGCGCCGCTAAAACGACGGTAAAGTGCCGCTAAAACTAGCGGCATTTTACCGTCAATATGGGTACTGTTATTACCGACCTGCATGTGAAGAAGCTAGTTATCTGACTGGTTTGCTAATCGGCTGGCTTCAGTAGTTTCTGAATAACTTACCAGTATGCATACACAGTACTAGAGTATAAGAATCAGCATGACAGTCAGGCAGCTACAATTTGCAGGATGTGCAAATGCTTGAAAGTGTTAAGCTGAACCTTGAAATAAAGGACATCATCGCCAGCTGCATTCGTCTCATACATGTTTACTTCAGAATATACACTGAACAGCGGACCACTCCTCTAAGTCAGGAGTGATGCCGATTATAATGGGGGTACAATATTTATAAGGATTTGTTACATTACATTCTATGAAGGGCAAAAGCCCAAAATTACACGTCACAAGTACGCATTTCACCAAGTATGTCAACACAGTTTCTCGCCAGTTGTTTTGTTTTTTTCTTATTTAGGTCATCTTGACCTAAGTATCGTTAATTTTTAATTAGCGAATTATTTTGACAGAAAGGGAAGAATAATTATTTGGGAAAGGTCAATTTGACTTTTAGATAGGGACTTTCTATGTCAACATCCCATATCACATCCTTTCCGTGTCATATCATTGGCAGAACATTTGATATCAACTGGTCAGCCACATGTGTTGCAATACCAAAAGAATTCAGAAACATTTTATGAAACATTTTATAGAAAAACAAGTATAAGAATTATCAGAAAAATAAAAGAAAGTTGAAGAGGAACTCTTGATTCATTAGAAGATATGGTTCATATACTTCATATCTTTACAGCCCCTCCTGTGTTTAGAATTCTTTCGGTATCCCTTTTAAGCTTCTTCTGTGTCTTTAGGTTGATCTCCAGGTATACGGACCACCATCTCATGAGCAGTTCTGACTCGAGACCTTAAGGGCTCAGAAGAACCAATATTAGTACCAGCATGTGTGATTATCTTCAAACAACATTTGCATAACATAGGTGCGCATTTAACGATTAGGATTATGAGGACTATAATTCCTACAATATATAGTATACCATGTAAAATTCCAGAAAACCATCCTGCAATACCAGAAAACTAGTTGAGAGGATTGAGCGAGGAAAGCCAGCTTTCCCAGCTTCCTTCCACCCAAGCAGTCTCGGTATGTTCTTTGCGAAAATTAACCTTCATTTGTTGTACCTTTTCTACATGCGAAATGATGGCATCTTCGGTCTTAGTATCATTTCCAATGTAGTTACAACAAGTAGTTCCCACTATGGTGCATATTCCTCCTTGACTGGCCGTGAGATAATCCAGCACCAGCCGGTGCTGCAAAACCTCTTTTTTGATCATCTTCAATTCTATAGCAAGGGCTATAAAGTTTCTATCATAGAAGGCAGTAATATTATCCATCAGGTCTGCCAAATCAATGATGAAACTGAAAGCCTTTTTAATACAACATCTATTTACCCAAGGAATAGAAAACAATGGTTTAATCTCTCTGTCATGTGATTCAACATTTATGAAGTTATCATCTGACTTAGGATAAAATGTAGGCCTATCAGGAGAATCGTCATATTTCACATTCATTTCAGAGTCTTCTTCTTCCTCTTGTCCTCCTGGGGTTTCATGTTCTCCTGAAGCTGACTGATCAGTGAGATCCCTTTTAACAAGGTGCACAGAGTTTTTTTTTAAGAAAGTGTACAGGTATTTTGTGGGGCTGTGTTTCTTGAAAGTCATTGTCCTCCATATACCAAGTAGCAAGTATGACTCTACCAAAGTAAC
Organism: Aquarana catesbeiana; assembly: GCF_042186555.1. Lineage (NCBI taxonomy): Eukaryota > Metazoa > Chordata > Amphibia > Anura > Ranidae > Aquarana > Aquarana catesbeiana. The sequence continues at coordinate 343,160,072 of NC_133329.1, read as the reverse complement.
AAACCCCATTAGAATTCAGAGGAACCCAAGTATATGCTTTCTTTCCACATATGAAGTAATAACCTGGTGGGGCAGCACAAGCTTTATTGAAATTATATCCTTGTAGGCACATCAATAGCTTCATATTATTCTGCCGGGAATGTTGACGATGTGTGTAATCATGTAATTCCTGATATCTGTCAGTACTCCATGCAACAACCTTACCATCAAACCAATACTTGATATCGGCATTATCCATGCAGTTGGAGTTCCCAATCAGTCGGGTAGTACTCTGATAACCCTGGGAAAGTAACTCAGGTGTATAAGTTCCAGTAAAGTTAATGCAGACAGCTGGTTTTCTCAATGGAGCATTTGTGAATAGTAGGAGTGAAATGACTCTGTCAATCATTGTTCTACTAACATCACCAAAATGTGCACTGTCCTCTATTTCAGCTAAAGTGCTAGGTATTCATAACAAAAGTACAGTCTTATGAGAAATAGGTGCATGTGTGCATATCCAGCAATTAGTGATATTCAGTTTCTTGGTAGCTTGCAGGTGCATAGATACAAAAAAGTTATGGAAAGGCTCTGCTAGCTTGGCATGATATTCATGTGCGGCTTCCCTCCGTGCTCTTAGATCAGCATCTGAAACCAGTTCATGTTGTAACATTTCTTCCATTACAGTAGCATTAAAAAGAAAAGTGTCTTGCATCTTACCCTTTTCTTCCTTGTATGTCCATTCATATGCCACGACTGTAATCCATACCACCACACCACCGCAGAGGATAACACTCCAGAGCTTCACATTCATCTTAGGCCCTAGGAGATTCATTCTGCAGTCTTCTTGCTCGCGCACAAGTCAGTGGAGGAGACACTCCCCATCAGGCACCCCCTAATGTCTAAAGAGGGATTGCAGTCTCTATGTTCACGGAAGAATATAGTTGTCCGCCCGGCAGACAAGGGTGGGGGTATAGTGATTCTAGACAAAGATAAGTATGAGGAAGAGATGTACTGGATCTTAAATGAACCAGGTACTTATATCGAACTCGCTAACAATCCCACCAACATATATAAAAAGCAACTCTAAAAACTGGTAAATAAAGGTTATGACCAAGGAATTTTAAACAAAAAGAAAAAGCATTCATGATACCTAAAGCACCCAGAATTCCCACCATCTATTTTTTGCCAAAGATCCACAAAAACCCGACATGCCCTCCGGATAGACCCATCGTGAGTGGTATTAATTCCATTACCTCACGAATTGGCAAATATATTGACTTCTACTTGCAACCTGTGGTTAAAAAAACACCTTCTTTTCTAAAAGATACGGGTTCCACAATCAAACTCCTAGAGAGTATAGAAATACGAGATAGCTACATCTTAGATACGGCAGATGTAGCATCTTTGTATACATGTATACCACATGAAAGAGGCATAGAAGCGGTTAAACACTTCCTAGACCAGGAGCAGTCCCTGGCATCCTTTCAGAGTGACTATGTGATAGAGCTTTTAGAATTCGCAACGGAACACAACTATTTTTGGTTGAACCAGCGCTACTATCTCCAACAACGTGGTGTAGCCATGGGAGCAAAGTTTGCTCCAAGTCTTGCGAATCTCTTTATGGCTAAGTGGGAGGAGGATGTCGTCTATGCCCACCATACCACGTCATTGGTGTTGTGGGCAAGGTATATAGACGACATCCTCCTCCTATGGAGTGGCACCTTTGAGACTTTGGGAAAATTCTTTGAGGACCTGAATTCCAATGATAGAGGGATTTCTCTTACATATGAAGCCAGCGAAACGGGGATTCATTTTCTTGACTTGGAAATTAGGATTGTGGATGGTCAATTCAAGTTTAACACCTACTTTAAATCAACTGACCGAAACAGTTTTATCCCCAGAGATAGCTGTCATCACAGCTCCTGGCTCAATGCAGTCCCCGTAGCCAATTTCTAAGGCTCCTCAGGAATTGTACTGACTTAGATAGATTTATTACCCAAGCAGGGGTCCTGAGACAAAGATTTCTGGATAAAGGATATAACCAGGTAGATCTGGATATTGAATTTCAGAGAGTTATTAATACAGATAGAAATACCCTTCTGGCGACTAAACCTGAGAGAGAACCAGATACTACATACAAATGGGCGTTGTCAACTACATATTCAATACAACACAAACAAATTAAGAGTATCATGAAAAAACACTGGGGGGTCCTTAGACAAGATAATGTCTTGGGAAAGATATTACCGGAACAAGCTAAAATTATCTTTAGGGGAGCACCATCCCTACAGGGACATGTAGCACCCAATATCATCAACCCTCCAGTACACCCATCTTTTTTTCACGATTGGGTTTTATCCCAGTAAGAAATGTGTTGTTTGTCGACATAATACGCCGATAAGACGAAAATTAACTGAATTTACCTAAACTGTCACAGTGAAGAGATACACTATCAAACCCTTCTGTACATGCAATTCCAGATATATAGTGTACTTGATTGTTTGCCCATGTGGCAAACAATATGTCGGCCGAACGACCAGAACCTTCACGATACGAGTGAGTGAACACATTAGCCTTATTAAAAGCAGAGACTCAAAACATAGTGTTCCTAGACACTACAAAGAGTTTCATAACAGCAGTCCTGCAGGTTCATTATTTATGATAATTGACAAGTACACTCCCCCATGGAGGGGTGGGGCCATGACCAGAGGTGTTTCTCTTCTTGAAACGTTCTGGATCCATGAATTACGGTCCCTCCACCCATGGGGTATGAACGTGGATCTAGACATTAATGCCTTTATCAATGAATCTTAGGGTTGTATCAGTTGGTGGGATCTGATATATCTACATATGAAAAGAGAGATTTCATACAGGATTTTTTATTCATTTTTTTCATTTTTTATTCATTTTTTCCATTTTTCTATTTTTCTATTTTCTAATTTTTATATTCATATCTATATACACGCCACTATCTAATTTTTTATAATTCTCGTATATTGTGTATGTATATTTGATTGATTTAGATCACCCATTGAGAATCCATCTTGGACCTAAATATTTTTTAGGACCATAAATTATAGGGGGCTTTTTTATATACTTCTATGTATATTCTTGGTCATGCTTTTTTCAGTCCCCAACTGTGTTGCATACAGTGTGGACGGCTATACATATTGTGAATTAGGGAAATATATATATATATGGAAGACGTGATGATGTCACGAAACGCGTAGGGCGGAGCCAGACGACGCGCTGACGTCACCCCCAAACAGTGTTGCTTCCTAAGAGGACGGGTTTGTCCGCGCTCCTGTGGCCAAGGAACCGGACTTTAGGCTATTTATTTCCGCACGTTTGTAAGTGTCCATTCATGTATTTTATTTTAAAATAAACCTTACAGTTTTACACTATGTGAGCTCCCCTTTTGTATTCTATGGTATATCCCCACTATGAGTTCTGCTGGTGTGGTTGGCGCTGTGACGACCTCTAGTGGATGTCGATAGGAGCTCCCATTGTCTGTTTAAAGTTTTTCTGCTAGCCGTGATCCTCTGTGGTGGGGGGTCATGGCCATTTGGTAAGCATTAACCCCTTCCATTTTTCGGTGGTGGATCCTCCTTTGTAGTCACGGAATAAGTACCAATCATCACCTGGACTTTTTCTACACTATCTGTGGGTTATTTGGAGCCATTACCATTTACATTGAACTTTTTATTTTTATGGGACATTTTGGTGGATCACATTCAACTGTTATTTGTTTTCACTTGTGTCTGCACGTATTATTATACTTTGTTTATTTTTTGGTTACATATTTATGATTACACATGCACTAGCGCAACTTCCCCCTTTTTTTTTTTATATATATACACACCTGGAATTATTGATCCAGTGAAATTTATGCACTTATAAATAGTATTTGATTGATCACCATTTGTCAACACACACACAGCATATTTGCTCTATTCATATTAATTTTTAATTATTTTTCACAATTTTTATACATGTTATCACATTATAATTAGTCCTCTAATTGGGGATTTTTTATATTTTTTATATTTCTATACCTTTCTCTTCTACGGTTGTCTTCTTTATCATATTAGAGATTGGGACATTACTTAGTTATTTTATATACACAGCAGTCCTATTTACACATAATGTAGCACCTTTCATATAACAGCACGTCATTTCATGTTGGGGGGCGTGCCGCCAGGCCGGGCCGCCAATGATGACATTGCGCCATGTTTATTACCATACCGAGGCGTGGCACGCATGCAGCATACGGCCGCTCAGCTCGCGCTTTACCCGGGCGGAAGATGACGATGTTTACGTCATCTGAATGGACCATCTTGATCTGCACACTTCCCGTGTGCCATCCGGACGATCCCTTCCTGTTTCATATTATTTTCTTCACTATTCTTCATTTCGTTTATCTATTTAAACACCAGTAACTTTTTCAAATTCCAGAACTATGTGGGAAATTAGTTTATTTAAATATAGTGCATTAACAAGGAAGTGCTGGAACGCATAACATACAATAGAAAGAGGCTTGGAACGCACGCAGGGCCGCCATTTTGACGACACCCGGAAGTGCATGTAAGCAATGGGCACAAGCCGGATTCTCATCAAGGGGGGTCTTGGTACCTTTATAAAGGAGTATGGCAGCAGTGGTAGGGTACCCCAGATGAAGTCTGAGTAGACGAAACACGTCGGGAGACTCCACTGCCTGCCACAATTTTATGATAAGCGCTTTTTAACACAGAGAATGTAAGTGTTTTACTTTTAAATAAATTCATTTTTACAAAACGTTATTACACTATGCGGCCCTTTTTTTATCCTTTATGGGCCACCACGAGATCAAGTTATATGTAGAAGAGCTTTGCTTAGAGTCCTAGACAGAACCTGGATTCCATATCGTTTTGCTGGGAGACCCCACTTCATTGTCTGTTGGCAATACAAGCATTACTGACTCATGGGACATATGTTTTTTATATGAGTCCAACGGTTCCGGTAAGCCTGCATTGCTTCTACGCGGGGGACCCAATATATTTGTGTCACTTTTCAACCAGCTATCCACGTGGTGTACAACACTACCATCTCTATGGGACTTTCATCTGTTTCTAGAATCTTTTTTATGTAATAGATGCCTATCAGAGTTTTTCATAATATTATTTGCGATATATGCAGTTATGTGCGTTTGTTTGGTCTATACATTACTCGCAATTTAAAATCTTTGTACTTTAACTAGCCCTACACTATTTACACCTGAGTCAGTGGAGGAGACCTGGAAGGTAAAGGTACAGAACAATTCTTGCCAGTAGCAGACCGGCTTATATTCTCTTTTGGAACCACAGATTTTTTACAGTGTGAACCATGCACCCAATACTTATAGTCTTTCAGCTTCACTGCAGTAGGAGACACAAGAATGACCTGAAATGGTCCTTTCCACTTAGGGGACAAAGTAGTCCGGGGTGTGTAATTCTTGATATACACCCAATCTCCTGCCTTTAGTCCATGAGTTCCTTCACTTGTGTCCACAGGTTGTCCTGCTTCGGCTCTGGAAAAAGTATCAGAAAACACATTTGCCAATTTGCAAACATATTCTATCATGGAATCTTGACCATTTATTAAAGTCACTGTCTCTGGCTGGACAAGAGATAAATGTAGTCTTTTAGGCGGTCGCCCAAACAATATGTCAAAAGGTGACAGTCCATGTTTCTCTTTAGGGGTAGTCCTAATGGTCGCCAAGGCTTTAGGTAACGCTTCTACCCATGTGCTTTGTCCATTAGCAGTTATTTTGGCCAAATATCTCTTCAAGGTTTGATTGCTGCGTTCCACCAGGCCACTAGCCTGAGGTCTGTAAGGAGTATGCAATTGCTGTTTCATACCCAAAATACTCACTACTTCTGCCATGAGTTTATTATCAAAATGTGTACCGCTATCTGAGGAAATTATTGACCCTATACCAAACCTTGGGATCAATTCCCTCGCCAGACATTTTACCACAGTTCTGGCATCATTTTTGGACGTGGGCCAAGCCTCTGGCCAGTTCAAAAATTGATTAATGCAAACCAAAAAATACTTAAATCGACCACAAGGGGGCATATCCGAGAAGTCAATTTGCACAATTTGAAATGGTTCCTCAGTATGTGGAATATGCCTCATGGGAGTGGGCACTGACTTTCCAATGTTAAGCATTTGACATATAGAACATTCAGTAACCTTTTTAGCAGCATATGCAGAAAAACCTGGAGCCCACCAATCTCTGGCTACCACCCGACACATCCCTCCTGTTGAGACATGGCAAGGCCCATGGCTCAAAGCAAACAAAGAAGGAAACAATGTCGGAGGAGCAACCAGTCTGTGTTTTAGTTTCCATATACCATCTGCTCCACAAACAGCTCCCTTTGTGGTCCAAAAGGATGTATGAGGTGAGCTTGCCTGTAGAGCTGATAAAATATCCAGATCCACTTGAAGATCTGTGAGCAGGAATGTTGGAAGCGCTATAGTTGGCTCATAAGAATGTATAGCATCTTTAGCATACCTATCAGCCAAAGCATTCCCAAGTGATATACTATCATCTGCTCTGGTATGTGCTTTACATTTAATTACTGCAACTTTAAGAGGCAGCTGGATCGCTGCCAATAATCTAACAATTAACTCTTTATGTTGTATAGGAGTTCCTGCTGCTGTCAGATAACCCCTCTCTTGCTAGAGTTGTGCAAAACTATGCATTATGCCTACAGCATAGGTTGAGTCACTATAAATATTTACAATAGACCCTTGTGCTTGGGGTTAATAAATTGCTGGCATAAGGAGCAAATCTAAAGTCTCCCTTTACTTCAAGTATGTTTTACTCCCATTCCTTCAGTAGTTAAAACTATAGTACTCCTATATTTATTACTATACCTCTGTCTAGTAGACTGTAAGAGGAGTATGGCGATATAACAAAAGAACATTTATGACACTGACCTCTCACTCTTACTTATAGATGTTCAGTAACTTTGGCAGTAATTACATCATTACTTACCCCGACCAAAATTACCTGCTGATTCGAAGGTGCAACATTGGCATCACATATATTTAACAAACTCTTTGAATCGCCTTTATCTATTAAACACAGAATAGACAAACCATTAACTGACACATCAATCATTGGTTCTTTTTTTTTTTCCCAAATTCAAGACAGCAAGTTCAGGGAAGGAATGAAATTTTCATTAATCAAATCACCACACTCCACTATCTGCTGAACTCGAGCCCGCACTCTTGGGGCATTTCTAACATACATCTTAGTTCTGCTAGACTAAGCTCATCTTTCCCTTCTACTTTGAACAGCTAAGACCTATAATTGTAGAATATTGAGGTAAAAACTGTCTACAATATCCCACTAATCCAAGGAATGCTCTCAACTGTTTTAGATTTGTGGGCATTCGTTGCTTTGCAATTACCTTTATCCTTTTTGGCTGTCAAATGTTTGATACCTTGGGAGACACAGTGGCCCAGGTATTGTATTTTTAATTTAACCCATTGCACTTTTGCAGCTTCTACTTTTTGTCCTATACTGGCCAGGACATTCATTAAAGAGATAGAATCCTCGGTACAAGCCTGTTCATCAGAGGATGCTAGCAAGAGATCATCCTCATATTGCACTAATATTGATCCCATGAGTGGCTGCTACTCATCTAATTTATCCTTGAGCGCCTGAGAAAAACAACTGTGGGAATCATGATACCCCATTGGCAATCTGGTCCAGGTAAGTTGCTTTTTCTCAAACGTGAAGGCTAGCAACAATTGATCATCTGGATGAACAGGAATGCTAAAGAAGGCTGAGGCAAGATCAATTACAGTAAAGTGAGTTGCTGAAGGAGGTATTGTTGCTAGTATAGTAGAGGGGTTGGGTACCACAGGTACTGATGGTATAATTACCTTGTTGATTGCACGCAAATCATGCACCAATCTTCACCGACGGCTGTCTTCTCCTGCTTTTATAGGTTTGGGAACCGGATAGATAGGAGTGTTAAAAAAAACAAGGAGTAAGAACACCCTCCTGTAGTAACTTCTCTACTACTGGCTTAATACCTTCAACTGATTCAGAAGATAAGGCGTATTGAGGTAGTCTAGGTACTGGCAATGTAGGGTCTCTATTTAACCGCACAGGAGCAACTTTCATAAGGCCAGGAGTGTTTGCTCCTGTTACCCATATGGAGGGGTCAATTTTTTGTTTGGCCTCTTCTGGAATTTCTCCCTCCATATCAGCTACTAATAAAGGCATGAACAACAGATCAGTTGCTTCCTCTTTTAACCTATGTGGTATGCCAATGACAGTTTTACCCAGTGATAAAGCAATGGTTACCCCCATTTTAGAAAGTAAATCTCCTCCTAATAAATTACAGGGGGAATGTGGAGACAATACAAATGAGTGTTCTGTTGAATGCTCTCCCAATGTCACCGGTACAGATTGTGTAACCCTTGCTGAGATTATATTATTACTTACTTCAACCAAAGAAACCCTTTCATTGGAGAGTGGTAAGTTGGGGTCAAAGACATTTAAAAGGGACCGTGAAGCCCCTGTGTCTATGAGACCACAAAATCAATACCGTTTACATTTATTTCAACCATTGGCTCATCAACAGAATCAACTTCAATTACAGCCAAAGCTTGATAAAATGGGTCATCTATATTGTCATCACATCCCACCTTATCCTAGCGCCCCCTACAGTCTCTGGCTATATGCCCACTCAATCCACACTTATAGCAAGTGGGAGAGGCACAAGGCTGCAGGGTTGGGAGTCTTACTCTATTTGGAATGATTTGTTGATATCGGGACTGAATTCTAGGGTTTATGCGTTGTCCCTCATTTTGTCTCCAATTACCACGCTTTTGCCGTGGTGCCCCATAATTAGAGATATATACCACTCCCGAAGGTGGGTAAGGGGGGCCGCCACCGGTACACCCTGAGGTGTTACCTGCACTGTAGATACTGTTACCCCCTTGGGCTCTGGTACTTTTTTCTTAACTTCTGGTAGTTGTATATTCATTATTTTTGTTTTCTCCTTCTTTTCTATCTTGTCTTTCCTTTTTTTTTGTAACACTTCGTAAGCTATTTGAGCAATCTCAACTAACTCAAGGGCGGGTTTCTTTCTCCATCCCAGTGTACGAAGCTTTATTTCTTCCCTAATCTCAGGCAACATTCCACCCACCAATACATTCACATACTTTGGTCGCTTCATATCACTTTCATCATCTGGAATCCAATCAGTATGCTTCTGAATAGCATCTTTGAATCTATTCCAGTAATCTAACACATCCTCATCTTTCTTCTGCACAACACCCATCAATGCTCGCATATCTTGCAAATACGTTCTATACATCCACATACTTTTCTAGCAAAGCACAATAAATCAAGATCCAAATTTCCATATATGTAGCTTGTTGCGTTTTCTCTATCCACATCACATAACTTTTTATACCATTTTACATGATTTTTCAGGGCATCTGGGTCTCCACTCACCATCATTCTGATGATAGGAGCACTTGGTTATAATTTAGCAATACTTAGCCCTGTTGCTTTTGCTATTTTCAATAACTTTTTTTTTCCTTATCATTTGTTAACCCAAATGTGTTCATGACAGGCAAAACATTTTTTTTCAAGCAAATTTCCCATATTTATCACAATTTCTCATTAGTCTCTTCAGAAATGACAATAATTTGGAACTCCAGGACTGAGAGCTCCACCGTTTAACATTATGGCTGTGTACCAGCAGCCCAGTACATAAGTTGAGATATCTCGCTCGTTCTACTCTCAGAAGGACGTCTCCTTCTGAGTGGCAATAGGCTAGTCCCTATCTAGACTCCCTATTCCAGAGAACACACAGCAGGTCATTCACCTCATTTGTGGCTATCAGCTGAAGGCAATATCTATCCACCTTAGGACCACAAACGCTCAAAAAACATACAAAAAAAACATACACAAAAAAAACAACACCACCACCAACTTCTATTCACTCTCTAGAAATTGTGGTACCTGCACCTATACATCCCTTCACAAAATATATATATACATTGTCATTTCTGGAGACAGGGAGAAAAAGGCAAGCGCTTAAAATGATCATTCTTTAGCATGCTTTAAATTATAATAGGTACCTTTAACATTCTCAGTAATCATACAGAGACAAAATGCAGACAAAATCAAATAGGAAACGTGTTACCTTCTGTGGCCGCACTCCCCCAACCGGTCCCTCAACACCGCACAGAAAAGATAGTATTTATCATGAGAAAATAAAAGTTTTCTCACCTGAGGCCTCTTTGCTGCTGTCTGTCCTGGAGAGGGTGGAGAGCCGGTGGTGGAGATGCAGACAAGAAGACACGAATCGGGGGTCACCACATGTTAAGTTGAACCTTGAAATAAAGGACATCAACGCCAGCTGCATTCGTCTCATCCATGTTTACTTCAGAATATACACTGAACAGCGGACCACTCCTCTAAGTCAGGAGTGATGCCGATTATAATGCGGGTACAATATTTATAAGGATTTGTTACATTACATTCTATGAAGGGCAAAAGCCCAAAATTACACGTCACAAGTACGCATTTCACCAAGTATGTCAACACAGTTTCTCGTCAGTTGTTTTGTTTTTTTCTTATTTAGGTCATCTTGACCAAAGTATCGTTAATTTTTAATTAGCGAATTATTTTGACAGAAAGGGAAGAATAATTATTTGGGAAAGGTAAATTTGACTTTTAGACAGGGACTTTCTATGTCAACATCCCATATAACATCCTTTCCGTGTCATATCATTGGCAGAACATTTGATATCAACTGGTCAGCCGCATGTGTTGCAATACCAAAAGAATTCAGAAACATTTTATGAAACATTTTATAGAAAAACAAGTATAAGAATTATCAGAAAAATAAAAGAAATTTGAAGAGGAACTCTGGATACATTAGAAGATATGGTTCATATACTTAATATCTTTACAAAAGTCTATAGCCTGGTCACAGGTTTACAGGTACTTTCAGATTTTCAAATCTAAGCCAGATTTCCACTTTTGTGCTGGCATAATGCGTGGCAATTTTTTTTTTTTAAGCAACACACTGTAATGCATGATCTACAATGCATTGGAGTGCAATTCATTTTGAAATACAGCAGCAGGCAACATACTCATACTGAAGCTTAAAGCATAGCCAAATGGGCCCTATATGATACATCAAAATAGTTTTAACCCATAGGAAACCTGCTACAAGCACTTATAATACCCAAATGGTGTAATGTGTGCCACGTGGGAGATGATCTCAGACCTAACCGGATCTTGAGAATATTACGTGGACTGGAGAGACTGAAGTCATGTGTATTGTTGTAACACTGCAGCTTGTCTTTGAGATCACAGCTACCCAAACACATGGTGAGCTAAACCTGGACGAGTCAAATGAGATCTGTATTCAGCTGTTGTTTTAGCAGCTGACTCGGGTAGCCAGGGTGTCATAGCCCCACGCGGAACTGTCTAGAAAATGGAATGAAAAGGGTAGTTCTAGTAGTTCAACTGTTTTTATATAATGAGACATACAGAAGATTGTAAAGCTCTTGTCTGTCCTTGGGTATTAATTGGATTTTTTTTTAAATGCTTTAATATTGAAAAAAAAAAGTCCTGCATGCCTGGCTTTTCCCCTGAGTTTGATGCAATCAGGACTGTACACAATAGGCAGTTCTAATTAGGTTTGGATTGTTGCAGTCATTCTGGCAGAATACAGATGTGTACAGATTACACATGACAAACCATAAAAAAACAAAAATCTAAAAACCTTTTGTTCAGAAAGTTTGGCTAATAATGTCCAATGGAAATAATGCATGCAGAATGCATAATGGATTTATCCAAATCACTACAAAACACAGAATGTTTTTGAAATAAGCAATAATGGCTGCCTCCATGTACAGTCACAAACTGTACAGGGTTTTTATATACCGTATTGTTCGCTCCATAAGACGCACCTAGGTTTTCGAGGAGGAAAACAAGAAAAAAAATATTCTGAACCAAATGGTGTACTAAAATATTTAATCAAATATAACATAATAATATTTCCAAAGTACCCCCCTTTCCTTAACCCAGGTCAACCATAAAGAGAAAAATTAAAAATAATAAACCTTGATGTACAGATTACAGTGATGAGTTTGCTCTGCAGGGGTTTGGATTCCTCATGTGATGCAGTAAAGTCAGTCCAGCCCAGGCAGCTCACGTACACAGCACAGCAGTGCGGCCGCCAGCACTCGCTCCTTCCACAGTGTGACGTGTGCCGTGCAGCCGGGCCGTGCTCGTTCGCTGAAAGGCTGGCCTGGCACTGCTGCACCGCTGATTCTGACTGTTTCCCTCTTTTGCCACAGTGGAGCCTAGCGGCCGACCAGGTGTTCTAACATGGCGACGGGGGGGGGGTTCGGGCATAGGCCTGGTCAATCTTCACTCCATGAGACGCACAGACATTTCCCCCATTTTTTTGGGTGGGGGTTGCGTCTTTTGGAGCGAAAAATACGGTAATTAATTGATGTCTATTGGATTTATAAAAATACCATTGATATTGTTTTGTTCTTTATAAGTGAAAAAATACTTGTGAGCTGAAAACTTCTGTGCTCTCTACTTCTGCATTATCTGTTACCGCTGTCTTTGTAGATTACAGAACAACATAGGAGAGGGGGAGGTGTTCTGTAGTCCTGTTCTAGAATTACATTTCTGCTCCCCCATACAGTACAGAGATTGAGCATTGACACCCAAGCACAGGATGAGTGTTACTAGCGGGATTACCAGGTGAGACTAATGAGGACAAAAACTGAAATAAGGAAGTGAATGCCGCCACTACATCCAAGGACTGGTAAGCTGTTATATAATATTTTTCTTCTTCGTTTCAAACATACTTCAACAAAAAGTTTTTGAATGAGGATAGATACCATCATTTTAAATATTTTTTTTTTGAGCTTTTAAAAGTTATAAAGTAGGAAGAGAAAGGTGGCAATATAACCACATTTACAAGGTCATATTCATTCCATTGTAAGTACAATATTCATGGAATAAGGTACAGAAAGGTGAAAAAAGTTAACACATAACAGTGTCTAAAAAAAACAAATTCCAGAGTTATAGAATACATAGCTGTGACAGGTACAATCGCCATAACACAAGGAAGCATGAATGGAGGAGACCCTTGAATTCCTCTCCACCGAAAAGTCCAGGAGGTATGGAGACAAAGGACCTCATCTCTTAGATCATAGCAAACAGAAAAGGCTAACTAGCCCTAAATAAATTGGATCTATCCTGGTAGGGTCAAGAAGCATGTGGGATCTGAAAAAGATGACCAGAGAAGTAACCCATGTGCCTTGAACTAATAAATTTGGGCAAAATAAAAAAGAACCAGAGAAAATTAACAAATAAATCAAGGGGATTGCCCCTTAAACACTGAGCTACGTAGAGTAATCATAGGGAGGGTTGCCTCTTGCTGGGAAAGATGATAAGAGATATCATCAGCTGATGAACTGACCAACCTATTGGTGTATTGGTGATGGCATGCCAATCCCCATATGCAAAAAAAGATCGCAGAGAAAATGTCCCTGAAGCAGAAAAGGTAGAGTCTACGAAGGCCTGCCACCAGTTGTCAAAGTGTTTAGAGGAAGTGTAATTCTGAGTCAACAGGTCAATCATTCCCTATAGAGCAGAAGCTGGCCAACAGGTCAAGTCATTCCCCATACAGCAGAAGGTCCCTCCTGACCTCTGTCATAGTAGGTGTTGTTGGGGAGATCAACGTGTTGTAAGATGATTCTCCGGGCCACCAAAAGGCAAATGTGAGTCCACTGTGTAATTTCCTGCTGCCGACTAGAGGGGTGAGCCTCCGAGGTGTAAGAGGATTTTGAATATTCAAACAGGAGGAGATTGGTTACCCTGTAGACATGAGAGAATCTGGTCCCAAAATGTGGAAATGGAGGGACATGTCTACAAGCAATGGTATCAGCATTTTGATATAAAGATGTTGTTTCTGGACATGTTGGATGAACAGCTTTCAACATACATTTTCTCCATTATACATTGAGGGATTCAGGGATTAAAACAAGTTATACTGCCACCTGAAGGAGATTGGGACACTAGCAAACAGAAAAAACGGTAAAATCATAAGCCAGCCCACCTGCAGACCCTCCTCTACCCAGCATGCCTCTGTTTTTTACTAGTGTCCTAGAAGGCTAGTCTTTTTTCCTTGATCTGTGCTGCACTGTTGATATTTTTTCTCTTCAGTGAAGATTCCTTACTTCTGCTTGAATTGGTCTCTATGCAGCACCCTTCCAGATCAGCAAACCCTCAGCTATAGCTTTGAAGGCCATACCCAGACTCCTCTGGAATGGATGCAGATGGCTCGCCTGGAATTTGACCTTTGGGCACTGCATTCTGAATTGTACCTTAGTGTACTATGTTGACTATGGAGTGCTTTCCGAACCCAGCATTCTCTGAAGTGAGTTAAGGGAATTTGACGATGACCCCAATGAGATTGGCAGGCTTCAGCATTGCCTGTCAAACCTCAGGTACACCTTTTAGCTACAGTATTTAGAGGGAAGGATTGCTGCACTTCTTTCTTTCTAATTTGAAAAAAAAAAAAAAAAAAAAAAAACAAGTAGAAAGGCGCAAAGCAGGTATACCTCACATAACAGATCCTAAATAGTCCAATGGCCGGGTAGGTGTATGTAGATGTATATAGATATATATACAAGAGGAAGTCTATCAGGGCTGCCACCAAAAAAAAGACCAGAAGCAAGGTCCAATGGGCTGAGGAAGATAAAACAAGGAAGAGGGGCGCCTCTGAGTATATATCAATAATCATTTATTTACAACAAACAATATCCACTCACATGGAAGACTGTAGTATTGCGTTCCGGTGCATCTCTGAGTAGAGAAGAGGCTGGAGGACCACAAGTCTCAGCAAGTCCGTGCAGTGCTGGTCACACATCAAGTCCTGGCAGGGATGGATGGTGGTGGCAGAACACGGTGGGAGCTCCCTCGGGTCTCCAGATGGCACTTCAGGATAGGTGGTGGGTTAAAATGACATAGACCAACGGTCTGTGGGTTCCAGGGAGGGGATAAGGGGACGCCAAAGCCGATCGCCGGGCGCGCTGCCGTCTGAGGCTCGTACGGCTCCGTGGAGAGAGATGGTGACGGCCGTACAGGGAGCTGCCATAACATCCGCCCCCTATG
This sequence comes from Aquarana catesbeiana, assembly GCF_042186555.1. Lineage (NCBI taxonomy): Eukaryota > Metazoa > Chordata > Amphibia > Anura > Ranidae > Aquarana > Aquarana catesbeiana. The sequence goes on along the minus strand of NC_133329.1, from coordinate 343,144,888 downwards.
CTTGAGAAAGGAGTGCCGCTATTCCTGTCATCAATAGCGCGCAGACTCGGAAACGCGTCGCAGAGCTGTGACGTCACGGCCCGGCGCCGCGCTGCGTTTGCTTCCCAGGCCTCGTTCTGGCTCCCTGTACGGCCGTCACCATCTCTCTCCACGGAGCCGTACGAGCCTCAGACGGCAGCGCGCCCGGCGATCGGCTTTGGCGTCCCCTTATCCCCTCCCTGGAACCCACAGACCGTTGGTCTATGTCATTTTAACCCACCACCTATCCTGAAGTGCCATCTGGAGACCCGAGGGAGCTCCCACCGTGTTCTGCCACCACCATCCATCCCTGCCAGGACTTGATGTGTGACCAGCACTGCACGGACTTGCTGAGACTTGTGGTCCTCCAGCCTCTTCTCTACTCAGAGATGCACCGGAACGCAATACTACAGTCTTCCATGTGAGTGGATATTGTTTGTTGTAAATAAATGATTATTGATATATACTCAGAGGCGCCCCTCTTCCTTGTTTTTTCTTTCTAATTTGGCTTGCAGCATACCCCATCCCTGCCTATCCTTGTTTGGGGGGTCTCTTGCTTACCCTTTCCCTCCTCTAGGCTGACTTAAGGGTGGATACTCCTGAGCTCTACCAAACTTGGGGGTCTTTTCCTGTTCTTGTGGTTAACATGCTGTGAGGGCTGCCACAACCATTGTGTTCTTACGAGATTTTTTTTTTCGTCTGTTCAAGCATCTTTTTCTTGATCATGGAAGCTTCCCTTCATTAAATCTAAGGATTCGGAGTGCTAGGTTTGTGTCTTTTCCTTTGGACCTGTTTGTTGTCTTAACTTTCTAAAGGAGGGCCCTTTTCTGATCCTGGTACTAAGCCCAGTGGTTTGTTTTTGTTGACCACAACTCATTGTTGGTCTAGTTTCCTCTAGTTCAGGTGGGATGTCACTCCACCTGTTATTGAGGCCTATGCCCTTTCAGGCAGAAGTTTTCCCTGGATCCTCTGTCCTGGTTTAGAACACCAGGCTGACGCTATTTGTCCTTGGTTGATAGTTTCCCTGTTTTTTTCTGAGGGTTTTCCTCATCTAGCACTGATTCAGACATTGGTTGCAAATAGTTTCCAAAAATTCTTCTTGAGCCCATCAGTGGCTGTTGTCCAACCCTCTGTTGGACTGCTTTTTGCATGTTCTGACTGTTTCTGAATCCTTATGTCCTTCAATGGATGCAAAGAAAAAATATTACAGTAGGTGAAAAAAAAAATCTTGTTATTCCTTTCAGAGCCAGTTCACATCTATGCACATGCAGTGGTGAAGGTTTAGTAAATATGCACTATAATGCCTGTGTGCTGCTATTCATTCCAATGGCTTTGTGTAACGTGCACTACTGTAGAAAGAATAGAACAAGGACATTTTTAACAACTTCTGCACCCTGATAAGTTTCCTTTACGGGGGGGGGGGGGGATGCATACTCTGTCCAGGTTGGTCAGCTTTGCCCATTACCAGGCCCCACTATAGTTAGGGACTTGCACTACTCTGTTAAGTTGACGGTCTGTGTTCCGTGTGCGATTCCCTTGAAGTGCATCTGGCAGCTTTGTTTAGAAACAGCTAAACATAGAAACATTGTCATTGACTATTGCTGCCAGCATATGTGTCATTAATCTCTAGAGAGGATTCATTCGCTCCTTTCAAGATATATGGAAGCATACAAAGATGTGCCAAGCCTTCAGGAAAACCAGAAGAGTATTATTAGTCTGGAACACAGAGCCAAGAACTGTGCCTCTAAAAACCCACATACCCATATGCAACCTGATAAAGGTTATTTTAATGATGATATAGCTTTAGCAAGTAATAGTGATTTTACCTTTCAGCTGTAATTGATGGGAGCATATTTCCACATTCTTCATTAACCATCTAATTTAACGAAATAAAACAGTAACCATTCTACTATCTTGAAATGATTCACCCTGAAATAACATATTTACAGATGCCGCCAGTATCAGAAGCAATAATTTGTGTGTGTGCCAGTGTGAGATTGTAAAAAGTTAAATAACAATTTTCATTGTGCCCAATTCTTCCTTTTTTCATATTTTGAGTATAATGTTCCAACTACACAAGCAAAATAAAGAGTCCACACCCTTACACAGTTCACTAGAACAAGTGTCACCATTGGAAAAATTCCCATTTAGTCCTGTTCTGGTGACAACTGAAAATGTTGCATTTTCCCTTATGTCACTGGGACATAGAAGGATCTCCTCAGTAGAGGGAGAGACAGCTATATAAACACAACGGGGGCTCTTACTCTTACCTGCTGAGGTTGATTTACTAAAACTGGAGAGTGCAAAATCCGGTGCAGCTCTGCATAGTAACCAATCGGCTTCCAGGTTTTATTGTCAAAGCTTAATTGAACAAGCTGAAGTTAGAAGCTGATTGGCTACCATGCACAGCTGCACCAGATTTTGCACTCTGCAGTTTTAGTAAATCTATCCCACTATTTAAAAAAAAAAAAAATGCTTTTTATACACATTAACCACTTGCTGACCGCCTAACATACTTGTACTGCGGCAGGTCAACTCTATTACGCAAAATCACGTACCTGCATGTCATTTTGTGCAATAGCTACTAGGGGCTACACACACACGATCGCACACTGATTGGACAGAGGGGGAGCCAAGCAGCGGGTCCGGTGGACCTGATGTCCGCTGGCCACCCGCGATTGTTCCTGAGAGAGGTAGAACGCCGGTCTGCTTATGTAAACAAGGCAGATCGCCGTTCTGACAGGGAAGAAGATAGAGATCTTGTGTTCCTGCTAAGCAGGAACACAGATCTCTGTTTTCCCCCCAGTCAGAGCACCTCCCCCACACAGTTAGCAAGCACCCCCAAGGCACACATTTAACCCTTTGATCTCCCCTGTTGTTAACCCCTTCCCAGCCAGTGTCATTAGTACAATAACAGTGCATATTTTTAGCACTGATCAATGTAATAATGTCACCGCCATTGCTAGTAAAAAAAAAAAAAAAATGCCATAAAAATATCCCATAGTTTGTAGACGCTATAACTTTTGCGCAAACCAATCAATATACACTTATTGGGATTGTTTTACCAAAAATATGTAGCACAATACATATTGGTCTATATTGATGAAGAAATGTTATTTTTAATTATTTTTTTTATTGGATATGATTTATAGCAGAAAGTAAAAAATATTGTTTTATTTTTTTTCAAAATTGTGGCTGTTTTTTTATGTTTATTTTTTTTATAGCACGAAAAAAAAAAAACCCGCAGAGGTGTTCAAATACCACCAAAAGAAAGCTCTATTTGTGGGGGAAAAAATTACATCAATTTTATTTGGGCACAGCGTCACGCGACGGCGCAATTGTCAGTTAAAGTAACGCAGTGCTGTAGTGCAAAAAATGGCCTGGTCATTAAGGGGGTAAAACCTTCCAGGGCTGAAGTGGTTAACACTCCTATACTGCTTGTTCTCAGCTACTTGTGAAAATCGGACAGTGTATACCTGTCCTAAATCATATGTATTGATTATAACAACGGATCCTCTATAAAACAAAGTTCTATTTTGTTTTTCAAAATAAAAAATACATGTTAAATACATGCCAAAAATTAGCCTTTTAAGTGCTAAGCTTGCTAAGTGAAATTTAGAAACCTGTTTTCATTTTTAGTAGTCTATTTCAAAATTCTAGATATTATTATGATTGCAGTGAAAATATTCCTTGGTGCATTTCACATGTATTCTCTTGTAGTCACTTTCACAAAGATATCCCTTCTAGTGACTAAAACCTACAGTTGTTTCTTTCAGTCTGTGACAGCTGCAGGAGCAATTCCCTTTTCCAAATTGGCCGACCAAATTCCATATTGTGAGAGGCCGTACCTATATTTAGCTGGTGGGCTTAAATTGCACAGAGCCTAAGCTTGCCAGAGTTCACAGATCAGCCCTTTTGCTGCTGGACTTGGGAGCTGACAAGAGCTGTACAGCCTCTCCGCTTTCGTCCTCAATTCTTACTCCATACCAAAAAATGGATCCCACCCAGGACCTGAAAGAAGAACTCAGACTTTATCAATCTACCCTCCTTCAAGATGGGCTGAAAGAACTTCTTGATGAAAATAAATTTGTTGATTGTTTCTTGAAAGCTGGAGACAAGACCCTTCCATGTCACAGGCTCATTCTGGCAGCTTGCAGTCCCTATTTCCGGGAGTTCTTTTTGTCTGAAGAGAGCGAAGAGAAGAAAAAAAATCTGGAGTTAGATAATGTTGACCCAAGTTTCATGGAAGCCATACTTAAATACCTTTATTCTGCCGATATTGACCTTAATGATGGAAACGTCCAGGATATATTTGCACTGGCCAGTCGTTTCCAAATCCCTTCCGTGTTCACAGTGTGTGTCACTTACCTTCAGAGGCGACTGTCACCTACCAATTGTCTGGCTATCTTCAGACTGGGCCTTCTGCTGGACTGCCCAAGACTTGCCATCACTGCACGGGACTATGTCTGTGATCGGTTTAGCCAGATTTGTAATGAAGAAGATTTTCTTCAGTTAGCCCCACATGAACTAATAGCTGTCGTCTCCAGCGATGCCCTAAATGTTGAAAAGGAAGAGGCTGTCTTTGAGGCCGTGATGAAATGGGCCAGGACAGACAAGGAGAACAAAGTGAAGAGTCTTGTGGAGGTCTTTGATTGCATCCGGTTTCGCCTGATGCCCGAAAAATATTTCAAAGATCGGGTAGAAAAGGAAGAGCTCCTCAAGGGGAACGCTGATATACAGAAAAAGATCAAGGATATCAAAGATGCCTATGCTGGCAATTTACCAGAGCCTTCCAAGGAGAAGGCAGATGGTGATGTTGGTGATGAAGATTTACTTCCCGGATATCTGAATGACATTCCTAGGCATGGCATGTTCGTCAAAGATCTGATCATTATGGTCAGTGACACAGCAACAGTAGCTTATGATCCCCAAGAAAATGAGTGCTACTTGGTGGCCTTGTCTGAGCAGATCCCAAGAAATCATTGCAGCATAGTCTCCAAATCTAATGAGATTTATGTGGTTGGTGGACTATATGTGGATGAAGAAAATAAAGATCAACCATTGCAGTCCTACTTCTTTCAGGTATGTAATCACAACTTTTTTTTTTTAATTTTGCATGTAGGCTCTAAAGCAGGATTAAATCCAAAATCCAAAATGTAATGTATTGCAAGGTGTGGTGGCTGCATTCGGTTTTTTTATTTCTTCCTTTTTTTTTCCTGCTTTTTTCACCTTTCTTTACCTGGTGATCCAGCTATTGAAACAGCTCTCCTCTTGTGTATTAGAGTGCCTACACTCTGGATGAAGGAGCACAGGGGCACTTTTGGACAGCAGCATTGTCAGTCTGGGGGGGAGGAGGGAAGTGTTAGAAGTGATAGCAGATTTAGATACACTAACCAGTTGAATCTGAACTCCAGCTAACACTTTATAGGCAGTTAAGGAAATAGTTTTTTTTTCCTTTTGGAATAAAGGTTTTACATACATAAATAAAAGCTGATCAATGTAAGCACCCCTGTCACTAGTAAATCCTGGGTGCTGGCCATTGTATTCTGTCTCCACTCTCCATTTAGCTCCTCTTGCAGTACTTTTTTAAATCATCAATGAATTGACTGCACACAGTAATGTCTCCACCCAAAAACCAACCTTCCTTGACACGTTTCACCACTCCCGGCTTGCTCACAAGGATAGGGGCAGTACCTTGGTTTTTGGGTGGAGACATTATTGTATATGGCAATTCATTGTTTTTTTTTTTAAATACTGCAAGAGGAGCTAACGTGTATTGAAAAACGCAAATTGCACCTGCAATATGCATCAACTTCAACCTGCATAGGTGTGAACCAGGCCTAAAGGAACAGCAGTCCTCTGAAACTTCTGCCATAATATGCAAGTATGCACAGAATACTTGCACCTTGTGGCAGACTTTTGGCCTCCTCCAGTGATGCAAGCTCTGTGCTCCCCTTCGTTGTGCTGTCCGTCTCCACTGCCTTCTTCTCCTGGTCTTCTTCTTGCCCAGTGTCTTCTTTGTTTGGGCTACTAGATGGTTGCTGATGATCGTGTGCATGCAAGCTGGATTTATATCATTCTATCACCAACCTCCATTGTCAACATCTTACAGACACCAGGCATGTACCCTGAACTATGCATATGCTGCAGACAGTGTACACAAAGAAAATATTAGCAGGCAAGTATAGGAGTTATCAGCAAAAGGGGCTTACAAGGTCTCTTCCATTATTATTATTTTTTTTTTAACAAGTTTGGTTCCATATTAAAGTTTATTGGCAGGAATAGCCTTTCTTTTTAGTTGTGGATAGACTAGGGAAGAGTTAAAACCCCTGTCACTGTTTATTGCCACCTGGGGCTCTGTTAGAGAGATTTCTCCTCACTTCCTGTCCTGGTGACAAGTTTCACTACACAAGTGAGGGAAAAATCTCCCATAGCAAGACAGACACACAGAAAATCAGTAGGTTCTTTCTGTTGGGATTCACAATGTGGTTAAACACCCATGCAAATAGAGCCTTAGGGAGATTTACTCTTGCTTCCTGACAGGACAGGAAGTGATGGGAAATATCTTCAATGGGATGCAAACAATAATGCATAATATTTAAGTTGAGTGGTGGAAGGCTGCAGTATCTGATAAGGTTTTGATTGCTGTATATGCCTTTCTTGTCCATGTGATATCCATTCCACCTTTATTTTAATAGATGTCTCAGGGACAGGAAACTAGGGGAAATCTCCCCAATGGGGTCACAGGCCACAATAAGAACGTTCCAAAAATGTTTAATTCTTCACTCTATCATAAGAAATAGCTGGTGTTAGGATTTCAATTAAAGTTTTTTATTTCTTGCATAGAGTCGCGAGATTTGAAAACAACATATTTGTATTGCTGTCTGTGTCCCCGTTAGGCAGATTTACTTTGTCTCATTTTCCTCATCACCAATGTCCCGAGGAATTAAAGTGTGAATTCAAAATTTTAAGTTGCAGGCAAAACAGGTAAAAGGGGAAAAATATGTCAAAGGATACTTCTTCCTGTGACAACTAATGGCGTATACACACGGGCGGACTTTTCGGCATCATAGGTCCGACGGTCTCTCAGACGGACTTTCAACGGACTTTTGACGGACTTCCGATGGACTTTTGAACGAACGGACTTGCACACACACGATCACATCAAAGTTCGACGGATTCGTACGTGATGACGTACACCAGACTAGAATAAGGAAGTTCATAGCCAGTAGCCAATAGCTGCCCTAGCGTCAGTTTTCGTCCGTCGGACTAGCATACAGATGAGCGTATTTTTCGACCGGACTCAAGTCCGTTGGAAAGATTTGAAACATATTCCAAATCTAAAGTCCGTCTAATTTTCGACCGAAAAAGTCCGCTGCAGGTCCGATGAAGCCCACACATGGTCGGATTGTCCGACGGATTCGTCCCATTGGACCAGTCCGGTCGAAAAGTCAGCTCGTGTGTACACGGCATTAGAGGAAATATCACTCGTATTGGAAAGATATCCTCTCACTGGTGAGTCTACAGGACAGGAAGTGAAGAGAAATGTGACAAAGACGGCAAAAAAACATATATGACAGTTGTAATCCTTCCCTACTCTATTCAAAATGAACAAAGTTTTGCCTTCAGATATACTTTTACCAGTCTTATCACATCAAATCAATGTGAGTGACCAGTGTGAACATGGATCTGGTCAGTGGCGGCTGGTGCTCTATATTTTTTTTTGGGGGGGGGGTGGCAAGCAAACCCCTTCACCCCCTTACCAGGTCCGCACTTACCCCATGACTAAGCATCTGTTTGTGATGTGAAACGCGTTACTGTTCTTCCCTGTCTTCTATGCCTAAGATATGACTGTTTTTGGATTTTAATCTTTCAATAAAGATGCATTCAGCAGTGCGCGGCCGTCCAGGATTTTTCCTTCCTTCCACACTTACCCCACCCAGGTCATGGGCGGCTTCCCCGACTTATCCTCCCAGCCAGTCTGGTCTTAGGACCCGCTTCCTGTCCTGATTGGCTGGGGAGGAGAAACAGGAAGACAATATCGAATGTTCCAGCCGCCACTGGATCTGGTGGAAGTTGTTAGGAGTAATAGCTATTTGAAGAGATAAAAGAAATGATGTACACCAATCCCATTGATTATAACAGCGCAGATGTGAAGCCAACCTGAAATTTGCTAATTTGAACCAGTTTTACAGTCCCCAGTTTTGCAAAAAACATGCAGGCATAATTCAAGGATCTACCTCACAGCTAATATGCTGTGAAATGCAGTAATGCTGCTGAAAAGGCAGTTTGTTACATATGTGTGAAAACCACTGAACAGTTTGGGGGCATTTCAAGGAGAAGTACAGCCAAAGCTCATTCAAAAGCCGGCTGACGTCAAAGAGCTGGTCCAGGCTCGAAAAAGATTGTGACCATGTGGTCAGGATCCGCTCACGTGTATGGATCGGCATCTACATCAGCCTCTCAGCGGCCACTGAGAACCTGAGCTGGCCGCTCCCACCCCCTCCACAGCCCAGCTCTGCTGGGGGGGGGACAGAGCAGACAGCGGTCACCAGCTCTCTGCTCAGGGAGCTGTGAGAACCGAGCGATCGCCGATGTTTGACCGCTCTGTTGTCAGCCTTAGAGCCGCCAGACCGATGCTGCATCCACCTAGGTAAGTATCATTCTAAAATAAAAACAATTCCCATACTTCTCTTTTAATGAATAAGGTACTTAAAGGGGAACCTAAAGGCTAAGCTCACTTTTAAAGCCCCCATACACATGGGCCAAATGTCGGGAGATATTTGCCGGTATAAAAAAAATACCGGCCAAGATTCTGTCCATTTGTATGTCGCTCTGTCCGACACGTACATGCTGAAAAACCAGCAGCTGACTGACTCCCAATTAACGTTCTCAGCCAATGGCAGATAACGCTGATGGGCGTGTTCTGGCGGGGGGGGGGGCTGTCCACCTATCAGAACACAACAGCTCAGCGGGGGAGATTGCTGGACTAACCTGGTTAGTACAGTGTCTCCAACCGGACCTGTGTACCAGGCTTAAGGATAAAATAATGAATGCACATGTTTTTGCAGAAAAAAAAGTGCATTTGTTTTTTTTTTCTACAGGAACCTGGAAAGCATCCCCGTAATCCGTGGATCATGGTGCAACATCAGGCTTCTGCACACTCTCTGTCCAGCTTTCTGTCCATACCTCTGTATGGGCTTTTTAGGTAGGAGGAAGAGTGAATGGGCTCTGAGCACGTTGATCAGTGCACTCATAGACCATTGCACTCATAGACCAGTCTGCCGCGGTGTTAGACAGGATTTGAAGTTTATTCATTTGCAGATCCCTGTGAATGAATGACACTGCTTTGCAGGATGAAGCCCCACACAGTAATGCCAATTTTATATTGTGTGACAGCTTCTGTGGGGGAGAAGAACTCCCGCCCACTGTCACTGGGAAGGGGGGTGCTGGAACATGTTACACCTTTAATACGAGTGTGACATGTACCATGTTCTAAAGGTGAACTTGGCCTTTAATTCCCAAAAGGAAGTTTGTTTTGTTTTTCCATCCCCTCCTCAAGCAGAATTACAAGAGTTTTTTCTTTGTCTGGCCTTAAATTTGACAGATATATCTGTAATTTGGAATCTCAGAATAAATGAGTAACAACTCCTTTTTGCAAATATAGTAGCACACAAATATGCGGAGCGGTAACTATGTGTTGCAGGTCCCCATAGCAAAACCATTAAGGCTCCCCAGCTTGTCTGATCTCCATGACATTTCCTGAACATACAGAACATTATTTGTTTTTGTATTTCAAAGAAATTGTATAGAACAGGAGTCTCCAACCTTTGTAGCCAAAGGGTCAGTTTACTGTCCTTCAGACTTTAGGGGGGCCGGACTGTGGCCAGTGGCAGTAGAAAATGCCCCAGTGTCAGTAGGAAGAGGAATAGTGCCCCATGGTTGGTGTCAGTAAAAGGAATAGTGCCCAATGATTGGTGTCAGTGAAAGGAATAGTGCCCAATGATTGGTGTCAGTAAAAGGAATAGTGCCCCTATGACTGGTGTCAGTGAAAAGAATAGTGCCCCATGGTTGGTGTCAATGAAAGTAATAGTGCCCTATTGTTGGTGTCAGTGGAAGGAATAGTGCCCAGTTTCTGGTGTCATTGGGAGAAATATTGCCTCATCTTCAGTGTCAGTGGGGGGGAATTATACCCCACTGTTGGTGTCAGTGGAAAGAATGGTGCCTCATCGCTTATGTCAGTGGGAGAAAAAGTGCCTCATATCAGTGTGAAGATATTGCCCCGAGAGCCAGATAAAGGCAAGCAAAGGTAGCATCCATCCTGCTGGCTGCAGTTTAGAGACCACTGGTATAGAGGTTCCAAAACCACAAATATATTTTATCTAAAAAAAACATAAATTGGTATTACTAACTGCATAGATCACAACTAAGTAACCAGACAGCTTTGGTCCCCATAGGTGTCACAGTCTGATATAACTATAGTGCACATATGAAAGAGAACTGGTGAGATTAAACATCATTCTAAAATAAAATAAAATTAAATCGGGACAATGACAATCAGTTATATCCTCTATCTTTACAATATCCACTTTGCTTGAAAATGATAGGATTACAGTAGAAGCCATCGCTAGTTATCTTCCAGCATTCTTTGTGATATTTTCTGACATTGCTAACTTTCTATATTTTAGTTGGACAGCATTGGAGGTGAATGGATTGGGCTCCCACCTCTTCCATCATCCAGATGTCTCTTTAGCCTGGGTGAGGCGGATAACTGTATCTATGCCATCGCTGGCAAAGACCTGCAATCTGAAGAGTCACTGGACACAGTGTTCTGTTATGATTCTAAGTATGCTGTTTATTGTTACTAAGCTCTTTATAATGTGACATATTAATGAATGGATATTAAGTCTCTTCTTCTGGATTCAGAGCCGTAACCTGGAAAGAAGCAAAGAATCTCCCTGTCAAGGTTTATGGACATTCTGTGGTGTCACATAATGGGCTCATCTATACTCTTGGAGGAAAAACAGATGACAAGTAAGTGGCATGGCTTTGAATAATTAGCCAGAACACAATCTGTCTACCATTAGCACTTACTAATTCTTATGTATATATGCTCCACTAAATGTAAGATCTCCCTACCAGAACTCCCATCTGTGTTCCTGTCCACCTTGGGACTCTATGGGCTCTTTCACACTGGTGGTAATGCTTACTCTCCTCTGAAAAGTGATCCACGGTAGATCACTTTTCAAAGGGTGGTATAGAAGTGGCTGGCAGGTGCTACTGCCGCCTTCTGATGCCTGTTGGTTTTTTTTTTTTTGGTTTTTTTTACGGTTCCCTTTTTTAATTTCCAAACAGCAAGTTTACATTGCGGGACTGCAAACCAAGCATCTTGTGTTACGGCAGCATTGATCTCACTGGGCAAGCTTGACAGGCGGTGCCGCCTGTGAAACTCTGCAGCCCGAGTTAAAATTGCTGCGGCGGCAAGCAAAGCATCACAGCTGCGTCATTTGTACAGCCAAGTCAGGCTGTAGTGTGAGAATTATGGTAAACTTTTTTTTTTGGAGGGGGGGGGGGGGCTGGGGTTGTAAAACCATGGCTCAGCCACATGTTTTACTGTCCTCTGGCCACCAGTGTGAAAGAGCCCCATGTGTTCCTCCTGTTGCATTCTACATAGTAAAAATTCATAATGGCCACAGAGATTCTCCATCCCTCAGCTGCACATATACAAAGGGGCAGAGATTGCCTATGACCTCATTGGCCTAATGTAGCCACATTAAAAAGATAAAGGCAGCACTATATCCCAATATAAAGTGAAATATTCAATTTAATATTCTATATTAATTAAATTAATGATAATACTCACTATTAAGCAATAATAACACAATACATCGAAAAGCATGCTTAAAATATAGAGTAATAGTCCATGGGTAAAATCATGCTTTTGGTTCATTTAGTAAAGTACATAGTGCTTCAACACATAATAGAAAAGTGTCCACTAGTAGAGTTGAGAAACGTGTCTCCCAGAAAAGAGAACCACTGTACAAATCCACCACCACGTGCATAAAAGAGCTCCGGAACAGCTTATCAGAAACCCATTACTGTCTGATTATGAGCGGTCAGGGTAAGCAATCATAGGGTTCAGCTATGCAGCTGTCAGACTCTGAGTATCGCAAACTCCAAAAAACTCCAAAGACATGCTGGTAGGTTAATTGGCTTCTATCCAAAATTGGCCCTAGTATATGAATGTGAGTTGGGGACCTTGGATTGTAGGGACTGATGTGAGTATGCGATATATGTGTTGAGCACTGCGTAAGTTGAGGGCGCTATATGGGTACCTTAAATAAATAATGATATAATAGATGAGCATCTTAATGAGACACAATGTACAGGGTTAGGGACAATTGTAGACACTCACTCAGGTTGAACTGGATGGACTGGTGTCTTTATTCAACCTTACTATGTAACTATGTAAGCTTCACAAGATCTCTCCCTCATGGAAATGATGGTATAGCATATAAAGGAAAGAAGATGGTGTAAAACCCTCAATATGCTTTAATAAAAAAAAGTTATTGCACTTACATAAGTAGCCAAAATACAAGTGTGTCACAATTCACACAGATTTCATTGGTAAACACTCATGAATATGCTGATATTTAATTGATTTTGAGTATGCATTCTTCAATTTTGCAATTCTGCACCCTTCAATTTTGTTATCTGATTGAATGTGTGATTCAATCAAAACAATAGACTCCACAAGCAATCAAATAACCATAACTTCCCTTTTGATTGATCTAGACTCAGTATAGATCGGATTTGATTATACTCAGTCGATTGGCTAGGGTGTAAAATTATTGATTGTTTTGTATGAATTGGCAGTGTTGAGATACTGTTCATGAATACAATAATATTTCAATCGATCAGATTATGGGCTTACATGCTGGAAACAGACATGTGATCGATAACTATAACTTTGTTGACTATAAGTTGATTATTCTTTTCAGAAGAGATCATTTGGAATATAAATTGTCATGTATCGAAGTGTGGATGGATGGCCACCATAACACTTGATTCAGATGGATAAATGAGGGCACCCAGATGCAGTTAAACGTCTCTTCTGAACTCAGCAGCACCCTGTGCTATGGCCACATACTAACTGGATACAAAGCTGTGGCCAGTCTGTATGTCTCCCTGGGCGCAAAGTTTCCGCATCCCAGGCTGGTTGGAATCCCTAATCATATATAACCACTCAAATGAGCGGTTACATGGCTCCACCCATTGATTTTTACTGGGTGCAAATCTGACTTTGATTGTTCACACACACGGGGGATGGTTTACTAAAGGCAAATAGACTGTGCAATCTGCAAGTGCAGTTGCACTCATTTTCCTTGGTAAATGTATTGCAGTAAAGCTTCACTTTGTAAAAAATACCCAATCAGGTGCAAGGAAAATAAATAGAAAGCATTTTTGCTTGTACATGATTGGATGATGGCTTTACCACATTTACTAAGCTCTTGAGAAAATGAGTGCAACAATACTTGCCAAGTGCACAGTCTATTTGCCTAAGGCACCTTGTAGACAGGACAGACTACGCCAAGTGGATCTCTCTGATGATCCCCGCTGACAGGTCCGTGTCCGCTCCACTATACAGAGCTCAGCGGACACAGCTCGCTCTTCTCTATTGGGTGGTCAAATGGAAATGGACTGCCTGTCCAGTTCCATCCGAATATCATCCGATCCAACCCATCGTTTCCACCCATCTGTTTTTAGCGGACCGGATTGGATGCCGGCAGGTGTCAACAGACACATGTCCGATGACATCCACTGAGCTATGGAGGGTCCGATCGGGTCCACCTGTAAAACTGGCGCTCCTGATTGGTCCGTCACTGTGAAAGGGGCCTAAAAGGGAAGTTCTGCTTTATGCCCTCCTACTCTCTCTTCTTCTATTTTTGGCATTTGTCTTGGGGGGGGGGGGGGAGCGGGTACCTGGTTTTGACAGGTACCTGCCCCCACTTCTGGTTGAATCGCCATGGCAATTCCACCGGAAATTCCCCACACCCCTTCTCTCTACAGCTCGTGCATGCACAGTGGGCAGCTGGCTGTGAAGCCACAAGGAATCGCAGCTGGCTACCAACAGTAAACATGCCTCCGCCGGGGACCTGAAGACCGGCAAAAAACGTGTTCAGGCGAGGATACCGCTGGACCCCTGGACAGGTAAGTGGCCTTTTATTATATTTGTAGCTGCTGACTTTTATTTTTTTTTCAGACTAAATAACTGCTTTAAGATTTATGTCAAGAGTTTTCATAGAAACGTGTACAAGTTGGAAGATTTTTGTCTCTCCTCTTGCTTTGATCACCATTAAAAATGTTTGGATTTCTCCTCCTTTTCTGTCTTGGTGACAAATAGAGAGGAACACAAAAAGCAAAAACAACCTAACAATAGGTTTTACGCTTCTTTACTCTAATAAAATTGGGGTAAAAATTCTCTTTTTGCCCCAGACTTCATGGAGCACATTGATTGACATTCATGGTGAAGTACAGAACAGTGCACAGTGCAGTCTGATGTCTGTGTTATACAAAGTCAGTTGTAGTTGCACTTTTATCTAGTAAGTGTCAGACATGAGAGAGAAGCTACATGTCACCCTTCCCATCACTGGGGGCCTGGCCGCTATTTTTAGATTATAGCCAGCTTTACTCTCTTTAAATGACAACCTGGTGAAGTCTGTCACCCTTCTTTATTGCACCTGTTAAGTGATCAGCTAGGAATTCTGGGGACTATACCACAGACTATCACTAAACTGGCAGGCTGCAGAGGGCTTCAGCACTAAAATGAATCATCATATTGCAATTGTGCTTCATACAGTAAATGTTAAGTGAGCTTATGTCTTTATTAAAAATCATTAAAGTGATTGTAAACCCCAACATATAACCAGTGAAGTGGCTGGCTTAGGGTGATAAAGGTTAACCACTTGCCTACCGGGCACTTACACCCCCTTCCTGCCCAGGCCATTTTTCAGCTTTCAGCGCTGTCGCACTTTGAATGACAATTGCGCGGTCGTGCTACACTGTACCCAAACTAATTTTTTATCATTTTCTTCACACAAATAGAGCTTTCTTTTGGTGGTATTTAATCACTGCTGGGTTTTATGTTTTTTTACAAAAAAAAAAAGACCAAAAATTTAGAAAAAAAAAAGTTTTTTATTTTTTTTTTCTGTCAGTAAATTTTGTAACTTTTCTCCTTCACTGATGTGCGCTGATGAGGCGGCACTGATAGGCACTGATAGGCTGAACTGGTGGGCATTGATGAGGTGGCACTTATGGGCACTTATGAGGCAGCACTTATGGCACTGATGAGGAGGCACTGTTAGGTGGCACTGATGGGCACTAATAGGCGGCACTGATGGGCACTGATAGGCAGCACTGGTGGGCACTGATAGGCGGCATAGATAGGCGATACTGATGGGCACTGATGGGCATTGATCAACAGCAGTGATGGGCATTGATGGGCAGCACTGATAGGCGGCACTGATTGCCAGCACTGACTGAATCGCTAATGGGCACTGATTGCTGGCATTGGTGGGCAATGGTGGGCACTGTATGGTGACACTGTATTTCTTTATTGTAATCAGGGCACTGATGATCAGTGCCCTGATTACATTCCTAGATGTCCCCCTGTGTGGAGATGCCGCTGATTGGCTCTCCTCGCCACACACTCTGTCAGTGTGAACAGCACTTCCTTGTTTACATGTGACTGGCTGTGATTGGACACAGCCGATCACATGGTTAAAGATCCGTGGACGCGGCTCTTTACAGAGATCGGGGTTGCACCGTGTCCTAGCATCACGGCGCACGCGCGCGAGAACGGCTGTTCTGAGATGGCGTCATAAGACTTCGTCCCAAAACGAGAGCTTCAACCCCCCCCCCCCGTCATTTGATGGTGGGTGGGTGGCAAGCAGTTAAACAAATCCTCCTGCATAGGGTGTACCTGTTTATCTGCAGTTCTCTTTCCCCTACATCCAATAAAAGTGCAGAATTTACACATGATCTCTCAGCTCTGAATAGCAGGGTACAGAGAGCTGAAGTTACATGAGTGAGAGCTGATTGGAGGGAAGGGACACACTCCCTTCACATAGCACACAGGAACAGCCTTGAGGCTGTCAATCACAAGCAGTGTGCTGGAGCTCCCTCCCACCACCATTTTTCTCTTGGTTCAGGAAAACTCATCAGAAATGATTCATGCAGATAGCAGAGGAAGGGGGCAGTGGACAGAAATGACACTTAGTGCTCTGGATTGAGACAAGTACACACTATAGAGGGATATGCTTTGTTAAAATTTTGTGTCTGAGGTTTACAACCACTTTAAGAGCCCTATTTCCAAGATATATGAAACACTGCCAACAGTGTGTCAACCCACCATCCCAGGCGATAAAGTTTACCATATACTACTGAAAACATTTAAATGGGGGTGCATATCCTCCCCCAACTGCACAATACGACAGAGCTATGGGAACCCATATTCATATGATGTGGAGATGTCTGAAACGATTTAGATATATTTCAAACTAGAGCAGGTAAATCCAGCCTTATTGACCAGATTTTATAGGGTATATACACAGTGGGTATAGAAAATAATCACATTTTGTTGTTGTTTGGCAGTCTAAAATGAAGACAGACACAGTTTCTGTTTTTTCAGCTGTATTTACTCAAAAATTAAAAACAGAATCACTGAGTTGGAAAAAGGATCACCCCTCCTATATCTGTATTTTGTTGAACCACCTTTTGCTTGAATTACAGCCTTTAGTCCGTTGGGATATATCTCTACTAATTTTGCACATCTAGACTTTGCAATATTTACCCACTCTTGTTTGCAGAACTGCTCAAGTTCAGTTACATTTGATGGTGACTGTTTGTGGACTGCAGTCTATGAGTCATTCCACTGATTTTCAATGTGGTATAACCACTTCACATCCGCGCTATGGCCGAATGACGGCCACAGCGTGGACCTGCATTCCCGGGAGGCCGTCATAGGACAGCCTCCCCTGTGCACGCGCCCTGCAGGGCGCGCTCTGAGCGCGCTGTGATCACCGAGTCACTGAGACTCGGGTGATCACCGATCTAGTAAGGGGCCGGTCCCGGCTCCTTACCATGTGATCAGCTGTCAGCCAATGACAGCTGATCACATGATGTAAACAAAAGATCGTTAATCGTTTTTTTTCTTCTACTCACGCTGACAGCGTGAGTAGAAAAAAAAGACGATCACCGGCTCGAATGTGAGGGACATCGGTCCCGAAGTGGAAGAGGCCCATCTGCCTAATAGTGCCACCTGACAGTGCCCACAGTGCCACCTAACAGTGCCCACAAGTGCCACCTATCAATGCCCACAAGTGCCAGCTATCAATGCCCACCTGTAGTGCCAATCAGTGCCACCTAGCAGTGTTGCCCATCACTGCCACCCATCAGTGCCCATCACTGCCACCCATCAGTGCCCATCACTGCCGCCTATCAGTGCCCATCACTGCCGCCTCATCAGCGTACATCAATGAAGGAGAAAAATTACCTGTTTTAAATTTTTTATAACAAAATATAAAAAAATAAATTTTTTTTTTTTTTTAAATTCAGTTTTTTAAATTTTTTTAACAAAAAGTAAAAAATGCAGAGGTGATCAAATACCACCAAAAGAAAGCTCTATTTGTGGTGAAAAAATGATAAAAATTTCATTTGGGTACAGTGTTGTATGACCACGCAATTGTTATTCAAAGTGCGACAGCGCTGAAAGTTGAAAATTGGTCTGGATAGGAGGGGGGTTTAAGTGCCCAGTAAGCAAGTGGTTAAAGCCTGGTACACATTAATAGTTTCTTCTAAAAACTGACAGCTCCAGTCGGAGCCGCTGTATTAACAATCCAATGTTAGTACAGCGATCTCCCCTGCTGAGCTGTTTTGTTCTGACCAGGGGACAGCCCCCACCCCCGCCTCCAGAACACTGCAATCAACGCTCTAAGCCATTAGCTGAGAGTGCTGATCAGGAGCTGGTCAGCTGCTGAGTTTCCAGCATGAGAGAAGCCGGCTTCTGTCAGACCAGCTGCCTTACACATGGGCCGATTGTCAGCTGGTTTTTAATGAACTGGCCGATGTCGCCCGACATTTGGCCCCAGTGTACAGGGCTTAAGTCTGGACTCTGACTAGGCCATACACACACATTCACCTTTTTCTCCTTCGACCACTGTGTGGTCATTTTTGCTGTGTGCTTTGGGTCGTTGTCATGTTGGAAGGTAAACCTTCTTCCCATTGCCAACTCTCTGGCAGAGGACAGCAGATTTTTCTCAAGAATTTTACAGTAAAGGTTTTCCCATCCTGACTGGAAATCATATGACATCCTGTCAGAAAGTGCCGCGCAGCACCACAGGACACAGCTGATGACCGATCAGAGTACCGGTGTTCTGCCGAGAAAGGTCCGCCCAGCGGATAAGGACCCCCCTGTACTGCGCAGGCACAGCGCTTGCGTAGTATGAAGGACTACGGAGCTGGCGAAAATTGCCGAACATAAAGAGCTGTGAGTGAGCTGTACACCGTGCATGCGGAACTAACATGACATTGTACCAGACGATGCCGCACGCTCCCGATGCTCGTGCTACTCTGCAAGGGGCGGGTCTATTATTACTGTTATATCGTGTAAGGGGCGGGTGCCTACAGATATAACAGTAATAATAGACCTGCCCCTTGCAGAGTAGTACGAGCATCGGGAGCGTGCGGCATAGTTTGGTAGAATGTCATGTTAATTGCGCATGCGCGGTGTTGAGTTCACTCACAGCTGTTTATGTTCGGCAATTTTTGGCATCACCATAGTAGCTTTTTACTGCGCAAGCACAGCGCATGAGCAGTACAGGGGGGTCCTTATCCGCCGAGGGAACTTTCTCGGCAAGACACCGGCTCACTGCTGGTACCATGTGACCACCGTGACCAATCACAGCAGGTCACATGACAGTTGTAAATAGATGGCTTCCTTTCATGCTATCCCTTGTGTACAATTGTGTTGCTAGCTGTGATTAGTCAATTTTATCACATGTTACAGACAGGGCCAATCACAGCTAATCACAATAAAACAAACTGAATGAATCAGTTTCATTCAGTAAAATGCTTGCTTATAGCAATGTAATTAACTGCTAACATATTGTCTAAAAAAAATAAAATAAAAAAATCCTGATCATTTTCCTAGAGTAGTACAATATTACTATGGTAACATTAAATTACTGTGGTCAAAGTGTTAAAAAAAAAAAAAATGTCATTTTTTTTTGTACTGTCATCTGTCAGTGTCCCTGATCACCACCAGACCAGTTATATGATGACGCTGTACTGCACTGGTGATAGTATGTTAAAAAAAAAAAAAATTAAAACTTAAAAAAAACTTGCCATGCCTCTAAATATCTTAGAAAGCAAGAGGGTAATGGGACTTTAAATGACGTGCATGATTATAAGCACCTTCTTCCCTAAATCAGAAATAAGAAAGGGGTTATTGGGACTTTGAGTGAGGTGAGGCACATGGTAGGAGACATAATGTAAATTGTTTCTTGGGCATAAAAACAAAGCATACCTCATAACATGTGATACATGGTTAAACATGAGTATTTTAATCTATATACAAGACGATAACATACAAAAAAGAATTCATATATGTATACATGCATGCATCTGAAATCACATAGTATCCTATGAAAGTAACCGGTATAAAAAGACAAATGCTTATTGGGTAATGGATAATGGGTTATAGAATACAGATGAATCACAGTTGAAGGTCAAGCTATGTGTTGGAAACATGATGACATTGATAGGCTTGATGCATTTCGTGGCCAGTTGCCACTTATCAGGAGAAAACGCATAGCATATCTGAAAAAAATGAAAAAAGTTACCAATTAGGATCTAAGGTTTTGCCCAGATGGTAAGAAAAAAGGTAGGGGCAAGGGGAAACATGATGTGTATCTCCCTGGAATAAAAAGGCGGTGTTGCAATTCAGGATCTGCGAAGCAAGTCTATCCCGGGCACTGAGGGAATGAACCAAAGGAAGAAGCAAGCACACCGACACACCCCAGGAACACCCTCCAAACATAATGGACAAGGATGAAAAAAAATTCTATGTAAGTATTCCAGGGAGATAGACATCTTGTTTCCCCTTGCCCCTACGTTTTTGTTAATTATTTGATCCCCTGCAGATTTTGTAAGTTTGCCCACTTACAAATGAATGAAGGGTCTATAATTTTTTATCATAGGTGTATTTTAAATGACAAATGCTGACTATGACCCTAAAAACACCATCCCTACAGTCAAGCACGGAGGTGGAAACATTATGCTTTGGGGCTGTTTCTCCGCTAAAGGTACAGACCGACTTTGCCGCATTGGGGGGCCAATGGACGGGGCCACATATTGTAAAATCTTGGATGAGAACCTTTTTCCCTCAGCAAGAACACTGAAGATGGGTCGTGGATGGGTCTTTCAGCATTACAATGACCCAAAACATACTGCCAAGGCAACAAAGGAGTTACTCAAGAAGAAGCACATTAAGGTAATGGAGTGGCCTTGCCAGTCTCCAGACCTTAATCCCATAGAAAATGTGTGGAGGGAGCTGAAACTTCGAGTTGCCAAGCGACAGCCAAGAAACCTTAGGGATTAGAGAAGATCTGTAAAGAAGAGTGGACCAAAATCCCTCCTGAGATGTGTGCAAACCTGGTCACCAACTGCAAGAAACGTCTGACTTCTGATTGCCAACAAGGGTTTCTCCACTAAGTACTAAGTCATGTTTTGCTTGGGAATTAAATACTTATTTTACTCACTGAAATGCAACTTACCGTAATTCATAGCATTTTTTTATGTGTTTTTTCTGGGTTTTTGGTTGATATTCTGTCTCTAGCATTTAAAATACACCTATGATAAAAATTATAGACCCTTCATTTCTTTGTAAGTGGGCAAACATACAAAATCTGCAGGGGATCGAATATGTACCATAGTTTGTGGACTCTATAACTTTCCTGCTTCAATCATTTTTATTCATTTTAACAAGTAGCTAACATGCTATTGTTCCGCCACGCAGGGGCTAGTGTTGACAGTGGTAACAAAAGTTTGCAAACAAAGATAGATAAACTGCAGCAGCATGCAACAAGAACTGATGTAACAACAGGAGACAGGCCTTTTCATAACGCAATGAGGGCCAAGGGATCCTAGGGAGATCCCCTACAACAACGGGGCCCACCAATATCCACACAATAGTGCAATTTATAGCCTAGGACTGTATAACTTTCCTACAGACTAAATAATATACACTGATTTTGGGTTATCTTCACCAAAGAAATGTAGCAGAATACATTTTGGGCTAAATTTATGAAAAACAATTATTGCAAAACTTTATAACAAAAATTAAGAAAAACGCGTTCCCCCCCCCCCCCCCCCCCCCTAAATTTTCAGTCCTTTTTTCATTTCTTTAGCAAAAAATAAAAAGCCAGTGGTGATTAAATACCACCAAAAGAAAGCTCTAGTTGTGTGAACAAAATGATAAAAATTTAGTTTGGGTACAGTGTTGCATGACCGCACAATTGTCATTCAAAGTGTGACAGCGCTGAAAACTGAAAATTGTCCTAGTCAAGAAGGGGGTAAAAGTGCTCAGTATTAAAGTGGGTAATGACACCAACTGTTAACTTATCTAGGAGGAACAGAGCAGCATGTTATGTGTATTACTGTCTGGAAATTGTAAATGAATGGTTATTCCTTTAAAAAAAAAAAAAAAAAAATACTTGATTAAAAAAAGTTATTAGGAGCAAATTTTTGCATTGCGGTAATGCACGGTAAAATATGCATCATTACTGTGTGAACTGCAATTCCTTTTTAATGTCACTCCAATGCACAATGTCAGAATCTCATGGCTAAATTACCTGAGGTTGGCAGTGAAGGAGTAAAAACGCATGTGGCATAGAATAGGTCGGTCAGACATGCCTACTTAAATGCATTGTGATGTTTTTCTCTTCATTGTAGGAAATGTACAGGCAGAATGTTTGTGTTCAACCCCAAAAAAGGAGACTGGAAAGACCTTCCTCCGATGAGAACAGCCCGCTCAATGTTCGGTGTTGCTGTTCACAAGAACAAGATCTTCGCCGTTGGTGGAGTCACAGAGGATGGACTAACTGCATCAGTTGAAACCTATGATATTGCTGCTAACAAGTATGTTCATGAAGGGTCTATATGTGGCTTATCAACCTACACCATGGTACCATACTGAGTGTATTATATTATGAAAGACGATCATTCACCAACATCATATTTTGGCCATATTACAGTTTGAAAAGCTCGCCTACCACTAAAATTCTTCTATGTTGTAGTTCGGCTGGTATGTGAAATTATAAACCTGACTGGTGACTGCAGCCGACAGTTTTTATTTAAGATTTTTCAACAGCTTGAGACCAGCCTTCCATGATTATTAGTATCACTTTTCATATGGTAGCACCACGGTGCCACCAACAGTAGCACAGGCCAACAAGCAGGGCCTACCTCTTTGTTTTAATCTACCTATTATTTTTTTACTATTCACTGCTGCAACAGTTATAGCCAAATGTTAAATGTACTAGCAGATTAAAAGTGGTTGTAAATGTTCGATTTTTTTTTTTAACCCTTTCATGACTAAGCCTATTTTTGAAATTTGGTGTTTACAAGTTAAAATCCGTATTTTTTGCTAGAAAATTATTTAGAACCCCCAAACATTATGTATATTTTTTTAGCAGAGAATCTAGAGAATAAAATGGAGATTGTTGCAATATTTTATATCACACGGTATTTGTGCACCGGTGTTTTAAACCCAAATTTTTTGGAAAAGGGACACTTTCATGAATTTTAAAAAAACCAAACAGTAAAGTTACCCCAATTTTTTTGTATAATGTGAAAGATGAGTTACACCGAGTAAATAGATACCAAACATGTCACACTTTATAATTGCACGCACTTGTGGAATGGCGACAAACGACGGTACCTAAGAATTTCCATAGGCGGCGCTTTTATTTTTTTTTACGGTTACCAGGTTAGAGTTACAGAGGAGGTCTAGTGCTAGAATTATTGCTCTCACTCTGATGATCGCGGCTATACCTCACATGTGTGATTTGAACACCGTTTACATATGCGGGCGCAACTTCCGTATGCGTTTTCTTTGCTGCGCGAGTTCAAGGGGACGGGGGCGCTTTAAAAAATGTTTTTTTCTTATTTATTTTATTTATTTTTATATTTATAAATTGTGTTAAAAAAAATTTTTTTTGATGACTTTTTTTGCTGTCACAAGGAATGTAAACATCCCTTGTGACAGTAATAGGTGGTGACAGGTACTCTTTATGGAGGGATCGGGGGTCTTTTAGTCTCCTTTGCACTTCAAAGTATTCAGATCGCCGAAAACGGCGATTCTTAATACTGTGTATTTTTTTTAAAACCGGCACCATTGGCAGCCAAGTTAACGGGAAGTGATGTCATGACGTCGCTTCCGCGTTTACAATTAGAAGGCTGGAACTAAGCCGCCCACAGCTTCATTCCAGCCCGCCCCCAGCCGCCGAAGGCAGCCAATTGGTCACCGGGCCTCCCGATGGAACGGGAGGCCCGGTAAGAGTGGCGGGAGGCAAGGACGTCCCCTCCCGCTGCTCCGGTATAACAGCCGAGCAGCTTTTAGCCGCATCGGTTGTTATACCAGGAAAGGCGATCACCCGCTGTAAAAAGCGGTACCGGGATGATGCCTGCAGCTGCGGCATCATACCGGTATAACCCCGGAAAGCCGAGTACGCACATCTGCGTACGCTCCGCGGGAAGGGGTATAACAAACATGCCTATACTTACCTGCTCTGTGCAATCGCTTTGCAAAGAGCACCCCTGATCCTCTTCTTCTGGGGTCCCCCGCCGGTGCTTCAGGCCTCTCCTCTTCATCGGGTGCCCCCACGGAAAGCCGCTTTCCATAGGGGCACCCGTGTGGGCTCACTCCCGAGTCCCGCTGCTGTGTCCATTGACATAGACAGCAGGACTCGGCACCGCCCTGCCCCCCGCAATGGCTCCTGCTGCTATCAATTTGTCCAATGAGGAGAGTGACAGCAGCTGGAGCCACTGCACTCATGCACATCGATGGATCAAATCGGGCACAGGTAAGAAAAAGGGGGGGAGGAGTCTGGGGGGAGCTGCAGCACAAAAGGTTTTTCACCTTAATGCATAGAGGTGAAAGGTGAAAAATCTTAAGGCTATAGAACCACTTTAAATACACTAACAAATTGAAGCCAAGCTCCAGCTACTATCTATCTATCTGGTAGAGAGCTTATTTTTAAAAAAAAATCAACAGAATTACTGGCTGAAAATAGAAGAAAGAAAGCCTAAAAAAGAAAACCAATGCAGCCATCACATCTAACGATTGGTAAACTGAAATATAATGTTTGGGTTTAATACAGCTTTAAGAGAAGGCTCTCTAATGTGGTGCTAGCAGAGTATTTTTAACCATTTGCTGTAGCAAAAAGAGTGTAGACAAAGAAAAAGGATGCCCATATTTACTATTGTGTATGCAGCCCGATGGCAACACAGTCATAAAATGAGAAGGGTCAATTTCTCAAGTTTCTCGAGCATGGTGGTTTCAGCAAGGCCCACCATGGCTTGTATTTTAGACTATTCGCAGGAATTAGCCACATTTCCAGCAGTGAATGACTAGCTTAAAGTGGAGTTCCACCCAAAAATGGAACTTCCGCTTTTCCGGTGTCACATTTGGCACCTTTCAGGGGGGAACAGATACCTGTCTAATACAGGTATTTGCTCCCATTTCCAGCGATAGATCGCCGCAGATTCCGCGGTGATCTACGCCATGTCCAACCCCTCCTCCGTCGCCCCCGCGCTGTCTTCTGGGAGACACACAGGTCCCAGAAGACAGCGGGGACCAGTGAGGATGCGCAGCGCGACTTGCGCATGCGCAGTAGGGAACCAGGCTGTGAAGCCGCAAGGCTTCACAGCCTGATTCCTTTACTGAAGATGCCGGCGCCTGCACCCGGGAGCCGGGGGACAGATCGGCTTCGGGTGAGGACATCGCGGGCACCCTGGACAGGTAAGTGTCCTAATATTAAAAGTCAGCAGCTGCAGTATTTGTAGCTGCTGACTTTTAATTCTTTTTTTTCGGCGGAACTCCGCTTTAAGGAAGCGGTCATTGCTGGATTTCCTCCTGACCCACAGGCTTTATGTCTTCTAGGAAGCACTGACCTGGGATAAGTGCACAGGTCAGGAACTAGGACTTCACTCTGATATATAAATCTGCAAAGTTTTTCTCAGACTATAACTAAGAAAGTATTGAAACCAAAGACAGCCAGGTAACCAGTGTCCTTTGAAGGATGGTTCCTTTACCAAAGTCATCTGTTTCCAGAATAGCATTGCCATGTCATGGAATAATTTTTCCGTTGCCTGGTGTTGCCCTCTATTACATGTTGACCATAATTTATTTTTTTTTTTTTTCAATTGTTAAAGGTATAAGAACCAATTCATAAATAAAACTGGAATGTCAGGGCGTACCTTCTGTAAAACAAATGGTTTGTACATGCACGGATCATCAATATAACTTATTCTTTTTAGATGGGAAACAATCACAGAATTTCCCCAGGAAAGAAGCTCCATCAATATGGTCAGTTTAGCAGGATCACTGTATGCCATTGGTGGATTTGCAATGGTTCAGTTGGAATCTCAAGAGTTTGCACCTGCAGAGGTCACTGATGTCTGGAAGTAAGTAACAGAGATGTCATTGCTGTGTGCATAATTTTCCTCCTAGTTCAGTGGCACCTAAAATAGGCTTAAAGCTAACATTGTAATTAGAATCTTATAGTCCATACTGTTATTTTGTTTGATAAACACTGGAACAAATTACATTTGTAGAGCACTGTAAAGACTATGAGATTGCATACATTTTTTGTTAAAAGGAATTTAGACTTGCATATTAAATCCTTATCTTGGAGTACAGTACAGGACACTGAACTTGTATTCATAGACCATGGGCTCTATGCTGCATTCTTCATGTGATTTGACACTGCTAGAGCATACCCATATGACCCCACCCACTCCACGAGGCACCAGTTTTCTAGCAAGCAATATGGAGTGATCAAGACACAGTCCTATACTGTATTCAAACATAAGGAATGTACAGATCAATCAAAATTCAGATTATCCTAATCATATAGTACAGGACTTGTATTCATATCCAAGCAGTAAAAGTGAGGAAAGGGCAACAACATAGAACTGCCAGTGGGGCCCCAAGAAAAACAAGAGTTTAAAAAACATGAACAAAATATTCCGATAACAGCTTGAAGCACCTTAGGGTTGAAACGCGCATCAGCTTGGGCCTGAAATTCCACCTGGTAGAACTTGGAAATTGTGCTTACAGAGGACTAAGTGGCAGCCTTGAAAATCTGGGATACAGTTGCTTGATGCTGAAAAGCCAGGGAGACACAATAACAGCTTTGGTGGAATGGGCACTGAAGGGAAAGGGAGGAACCTTTTTCTTCAGGGCATAGGCACTTGTCTGATTTTCTGATCCATGTGGTAATGGTGGAAAACCTCCAGATAGAACAAAGAGTAACTCAGTCTTATGAAAATAAGCCATAGACTCCGACAGTCCTAACTTTATCCAAACAATGTAAATCAATTTTCTTGTCATGTTTGTGGGCAGGACAGAGGGAAGGAAGGACAATGTTATCAATGCAGTAGAAAGAAGAGATTACCAGCTCTTTACAAGAGAGAGCTGCTAACACAGAAACACATCTAGCAGATGTTATGGGAACCAAGAAGGCAACCTTACAGGTTAAGTTTTAAAAAGGAATGTCTCTAATCGGTTCAAAGCGGGGTCTCTGAAGAGCAGAAAGCACAAGGTTTAGATCCCAAGGTAACACAGGTTGTCAAAGTGGAGGAATTATATGAACAACCCCTTGTAGAAAAGTCTTGATAAAGGAATGGGAAAGTGAGGCAAGAGATTTCTGGAAGAGGATGTATAAGGCAGAACCCTGTCCCTCGAGGGTATTCATAATACAAAGTGATAAAGTATTCCATAAGGTTTAGCCTTCTGTCCTCACGCCATACAAAAAAGGCCTTCCATGTGGGATGGTAAATCTTGCAATTTCCTTGCTCTGAGTAAGGTGGGAATAACCAAGTCCGATATGCTCCTATCATTTAGGAATTCTGTTTGAACAGCCATGCCGTTAAAGCCAGTTAATGAGAAGCAGGATGGAACAGTTGACCTTGGGCCTGTATATGTCTGGTCTGTTTGAAAAAGACCAAGGCTCGGAAGTCAGAAGTCTAATTATGTCTGTGTACCATGTTCTCCTGGGCCAATTTGGTGCCATGAGAATCAATAGAACCCTTTCCTCCTATCTTGTGCAGCAGTCGAGGAAGGATTTTTATTGGAGGGAAGGCATTACCTACAAGGAAGGGAGTTTAAGGAATGACCAGAGCATCTACTGCAAAGGCTAGAGTATCCCAGATCTAGGGCCACAAACTTGTTCAGCTTGTTGGTGAATCTGGAGGCCAGAATTTCCATATCTGGTTTTCTCCAACTCAGGGTACAGAGACCAGTTTCCTGAGTCCAGGCAGCGATGGCTTAGGAAGTCTGCCTAACGAATTGTACAATCCAGAAATGTGGTTGGCTAAGATAGCTGGAATGTAGGTTTCTGCCCATAAGAGTTTTACACTTCAGAAATGAATTGAGGGGAGGCGTTGTGACCCGATTGTCCCAGAGTTTAATCATAGGAAGTCTATCTTCTCCTGAGGGAGGAAGATTCTGGCTTAGGCTTTGTCTTAAGATTACACTCTGGTACTGTAGACAGTGTGAAGGTTGGAGAGCAAACTTTGGACGTAAAGTTGATCATCCAGCCAAAGGTTAGAAGGAACTGAATCATCCTCTTGAAGTTGATAGCCAAGGTTGTGGCTGAGGAATCTTTCAATTCTTGGTCTCCCATAGCAAAATTCAGTTTGAAAGGAAAATTAATTTATGGAGATAGGCATCTTGTATGTATATTGATGTAAGAAATTCTCCTTGTCTGTGAGAGAAGCAATGACAGATCTCTTTGATTTCATTCAGGGGGATTTGAGACCTTGAAATAGTTCTCCTGAAGGTACAACCCCTCTTGTGCTTGAAGTTGGTGCAAGGCAGTCATTAAATATGCCTTCCTTTGGTCTGAAGTTGGCAGATTGGAAGGTAAAAAGCGAGGAAGAGGCAGAGATAAAAGTTCTATTCTGTACCGCTTTGAAATGACAGATTGGACCTAGAGGTCCTGGAGTGGTACAGTTGTCAACAGACATTCCTCCACTCCAAGCAGTGGGAGTGCCTGTTCATTATAAAGCAGGATTCTGGGAAAGCTTGTGGGCCTTGAGATGAAAAGAAGTGCTAAACCTTAGTGTTAAGGTTAATGCCTGGGGAGAATGTAAAGATCCCTTTTTTGAGTAGAGGTAGAGGCTGTAGGTGTAGGGGATTTTGGCTTTTCCGTGTGGGGTAGGCAGGGCCGTCTTTACCGCGGGGCAAACGGGGCAGCTGCCCAGGGCCCTTTCACTGTTTGGGGCCCAAAGCAGAGCTGCCCCTTAAGCCCATGCCGTGCCCGCAAATCGGCGCTGAAAATGCCCACTGTCTGCGGTAAAGACGGCCCTGTGTCTGTCTGTCACAGACAGTTATCAGCCGGCATCAGCAGGCACGCACACAGTACTGTGCAGCAATGCCAGAGCTGCATTAGTGTCGATGAAGGAGAGAGCTGTGGGTGGGCGGGGCCTTGAGCTCCCCTGACGCTCTGGCCCCGCCCCTTGCTATGCTGCCTGTAAGCGTGTATGTGATCAGACTCGGAGGAACGGCTGCCGAGGTCTCGGTAGGAGGAGTCAGACGGCAGCGTGGAGTGGAGACTGTGGAGTTCTGTCAGAGAGAGTGCTGGTGCCTGGAGTGAAACTAGCAATAGCAGCAGACTAGCAGTGTGGAGGAATTGATCGGGTTCGGAGCTAAGCTGGCCAGGAGGACAAGGTAGGTCTTCTTTCTCCTCCCCTGGCTCCCACACCCCATGTGTAGAACAGTAGGAATTTTAAAAACCTGCCACCCCCTCTAGCACCAATAGATAGATTCATGCATTGCATGAATCTATCTATGGCTGCCACTGCCACCCCCTATTCAGGCGCCCAGACCCTTTTTGGGCGCCTGAATTACAGCGGCGGGGGGTGTTTTTAAGCACCTGATTAGAGCCATAGGCTCTAATAGGTGTAAAAAAAAAAAAGTTACCTGCGAGCACCATGCTGGGCGCTCGCAGGTCACTCAGCTGTGTTGGAAAAGCGAATGAATATTCACTTTCCTAACACTAAACCG
The DNA here is from genome assembly GCF_042186555.1 of Aquarana catesbeiana. Taxonomy (NCBI): domain Eukaryota; kingdom Metazoa; phylum Chordata; class Amphibia; order Anura; family Ranidae; genus Aquarana; species Aquarana catesbeiana. Next base: position 343,115,520 of record NC_133329.1, on the reverse strand, counting down.
CCTCTCCGCCAATCAGGTCTGTTACCTGTCACCTGATTGGCTGAAACGACAGGCACCGCTATTGGACGCCTATCAGCAGGAGAGGACGGGAGATGAGGACGGCAGGAGACGCATGAAGGACCCAGCTCATCGCTGTCAGCCGCTGCCTCACCAAGACGGGGTAAGTGCCGGGCAGACGGCGAGCGGGCGGGGGGGGGGGTCACACTGGGGGCAATCAAGGGCACACTGGCAGCATTTGATGGGCACACTGGCAGCGTTTGATGGGCACACTGGCAGCGTTTGATGGCACACCGACAGTGTTTGATGGGCACAGTGGCTGCGTTTGAGGGCACAGTGGCAGCGTTTGAGGGCACAGTGGCAGCATTTGAAGGCACAGTGGCAGCGTTTGAAGGCACAGTGGCAGCGTTTGAAGGCACAGTGGCAGCGTTTGATGGGCACAGTGGCAGCGTTTGATGGGCACAGTGGCAGCGTTTGAGGGCACAGTGGCAGCGTTTGAAGGCACAGTGGCAGTGTTTGAAGGCACAGTGGCAGCGTTTGAAGGCACAGTGGCAGCGTTTGAAGGCACAGTGGCAGCGTTTGATGGGCACAGTGGCAGCGATTGATGGGCACAGTGACAGCGATTGATGGGCACAGTGACAGCACCTGATGGCACAGCGGCTGCAAATGATGATTTTTTTTCAAAAATAATTTTGAGCACCAGCCGCCATTGAGGCTGAGTGAGTCTGTGGCTGTATTTTTTATTACAGAGCACACAGCATTTCAGCACATAGATAGCATTAGTGTATTTAACTGCTTGATGGGCTTATTTTGGGCCTGGCTGGTTCACATGTATGTGTTTTGTCGGCCCACATTTGCGCAGGCACAGCAGCCTATTCATTTGAATGGGCTGCCATACCTGCGTTTTCTGCAAGAAAAATGTGCATGCATCATGTAATACGCTGCGCACACCTCTGCCCATCAAGCAGTGAAATACAGCACTGTCTGTCCATTCTGCTTTTGCACCATGTGACTTACCTGCAGTTCCTGCATCGGCAAACTTGCTGCATTTTTAGATGTTTAGGCCACACTTTTAAAAACACTGTGCGTTTGTGTGCAGGAACTACAGGTAAGTCGCATGGTGCAGAAGCAGAATGGATTTCAAGGCCAATGCATTTTTAAAATGCTGCATGCACCTTTTTTTCTGCAGGAAACAAAGACATGGAAGCCCATTCAAATGAATGGGCTGCTGTGCCTTCCTCAAATGTGGGCCGCCAAAACACCTACATATGAATGTGTGATGTGACAATGGCTGCAATGAAATTGGGGTGCTGTGATGTGTAAATGGGCACTATGACATGAAGGGGACTCTAATGTAATGGGGGTGCTGTGATGTGTAAAGGGGCACTATAATGTGAAAATGTCTGCAGTGTAATGGAGTGCTGTTACATGAATGGGAACTGAGAACACTGTAGGACTGCTGTGAAGGGGGTCTGCAAAGTTTTATTTAGATAACTATATGTGTGTGTCTGTTTTTTAGATGTTGGGGTGAAGAGCAAAATTGCATTGGGGGGGGGGGGCCCAAGAAAAATGTTTGCCCAGGGCCCAAACCATATTAAAGACGGCCCTGGGGGTAGGAGTACATTTCCCCCAGTTACTTCCTTAATGAACTTGTCAAGGGTTTCCCCAATTTACCATCAAACAGCATGCACAGAAAAATTTCTTATAAGCATATTTAGCAGACCAAGCTTTTAGCCACAAAATCATGTACATGTGCAGAAATATAAGAGAGATTCTTGAGACGTGGCAAATTACATTCTGAAGAGCAACAACACAAACCAATAGGGCTGAAGGCATCAGCTGTAATTGTTCTAAGTAAACAGGGTCTTCAAAGACAGGTTCCCGCTCTCTGTTCATTTGTCTCAACCAATTAGTGAAAGCATGGCAAATAGACATGGCAGCAATTGCCGACTACAGAGCTGGACCTGTAAGAGCAAATAAGTCTTTTAAAATGGATTCAAAATGCCTATCAACAGAAGATCTTTATTGGGAACTAAAGTTGCAGGATTCATTACTGGAATAGTCAATTTCTTTTTAAAATCACTTTATATAGCATAGATCTCAGCAAAAAGCTAAGGAGAAGTGAAAACTCTTTCAAGGTTGAGTCAGTCCTCATTAATTGCACAATTACTCTGGGCACGTATGGGAAAAGTCTTTTAGACTTAGCCAGTCTCTTAGCTTGTGCCTTAAAATGCAGGGTTAGGAAAATCATCTGCTGCCTCTGCTACAAAATCGGTGTCTCAATACTTTTCCTTATAATATTGTCAAGTAAAGGAATTTCTGCTTCTGGTTCCTGAACAGTGTCAGAGGGAAAAGAGGACATGTAGCAGTTCAGGCCTCTGGAAAGCAAAGGTTCTAGAAGTGCCAATCGTTTTCTGAAGAATTCAGACAACATAATGGTAGAGAAATGTGCCTTTGTCAGACAGGCCACATGATGCGTGCCTGAAAGGGAGCTAGAATCAGATGAGGGGAGCACTGTCAATAGAGGACATGGCTTTGGGACAAGGGAACAGCTGTCAACCTGAGCAGTGCTCTGTGTTTCCTGTAGGCCGTCAGCAGAACACATGTTGTTCTAGTCTTTAGTCCCAGCTCCTTTGTGCCTTTGATCCAACATTGCTAGTGAGGTGATCTCCAGTGTGGTACTCAGGGTTCAAGAGTGTGGAATGGATGGGGATTTGTGTGTCTGGAAAAGGAGCCGCTATAACCCAGACGCTGACTGCATTCTTGTGGCTGTGCCTCTGTACAAGATGGTAGTGGAAACATAGCAATGTACTGCATGCATTCTCAGCAGAACGGGTGGGCAGGAACACATTGTCTAGGAGGCAGTTACCCTAGCTTTCTGAGACTAGGTCCCAACAGAAGGGGGAAAAAAACAAAAACATAAAAGGTCTCTTGGTGAGAAGCATTATGCCCTGTACACACGGTCGGATTTTCCGATGGCAAAAGTGCAAGCGGATTGTATTGACGGAAATTCCGATCGTGTGTGGGGCTCCATCTGACTTTTTCCGTCGGAATTTCCGACACACAAAGTTTGAGAGCAGGATATAAAATTTTCCAACAACAAAATCCGATCGTTTAAATTCCGATCGTGTATACACAAATCCGATGCACAAAGTGCCACGCATGCTCAGAATAAATTAAGAGACGAAAGCTATTGGCTACTGCCCCGTTTATAGTCCCGACGTACATGTTTTACGCCACCGCGTTCAGAACGATCGGATTTTCCGACAACTGTGTGCGGCCATGTGTATGCAAGACAAGTTTGGCCCAAAATCCGTCAGAAAAAATCAGATGAATTTTGTTGTCTCAATGTCCGATCGTGTGTACAGTGGCATTAGAGACAAAACTGCATTAATTGCCACAAACTCTCAAATCTTCTGCCCACTAAACCACACAGTGTGCTATGCCCTGCAGATAGTGCAGGAATCCTGTTTACCTTATTCACAAAGCCAGGCCTATTAAAGGTCTATGCTTTGCCCATCATGATGGACATACTGTACCCCCGAGGGAGTCCTCAAGGTCTGGTAACCAAATGGACCACAACCCTGGACCTGTTTAGCAACTTGGAGCTAACTTCACACTTTGAACTTCGTGCCAGGATGAGTGCCCAATGCAGGATCCAGTGACCAAAGCAAACAATAAAGGCAGTCTCCACACAGTGGAGTCCGGGTATCATGCTTCAGGTACCCACCGAGAATACCAAATCCTCTGTAACTGGTAGATAGTGCAAAGCAATATGAAGTCAGATGTCTATAGAAACTTTAGCAGTGCACAGTAAAGTGGTGACCATGCAAAAACTAAACAGGGTAGGCAGTGTATACTGCTATACGGTTTAATTGAAGAAAAAAAAAAGTATTTCATTGCTGCATTTAACATTGTAAACCACTGCAACAACACATGTGGTTTAGGTGGTTGTGGTTAGATGCAGAGGGGGTGTGGTCTGCCTAATGTAAATAACCTTATAAATGTTAACCACTGGGCACTTAAACCCCCAGACCAATTTTCAGCTTTCGGTGCTTTCACATTTTAAATGACAATTACTCAGTCATGCAACACTGTACCCATATGAAATTTTTGTCCTTTTTTCACACAAATAGTGCTTTCTTTTAGTGGTATTTAATCACCGCTGGGTTTTTTATTTTTTGCACTATAAAAGAAAAAAAGACTGAAAATTCTGTAAAAAATGCACTTTTCTTAGTTTCTGTTATAAAATTTAGCAAATTAAGACATTTTTCTTCATACATTTGGCCAAATTTATACTGCTACATATCTTTGGTAAAAATAACCCAATTGGTGTATATTATTTGGTCTTTGTGAAAGTTATAGAGTCACAAGCTATGGTGCCAATCTGAAATTGATCACACCTGAAGTACTGATGGCTCATTTCTTGAGACCCTAACAAACCAGAAAAGTACAAATACCCCCAAATGACACCTTTTTGGAAAGTAGACATTCCAATGTATTTAGTAAGAGGCATGGTGAGTTTTTTGAAGTTGTAATTTTTTCCCACAATTCTTTGCAAAATAAAGATTTTTTTTTTCTTTTTTCCACAAAATTGTCATATTAGTAGGTTATTTCTCACACACAGCATATGCATACCACAAGTTACAACCCAAACACATTCTGCTACTGGGTATGGTGATATCACATGTGTGGGACTTTTACACAGCCTGGCCACATGGAGAGGTCCAACATGCAGGGAGCACCTTCAGGTGTTCTAGGAGCATAAATTACACATTATTTAAGGTACCTATATAGCGCTGTCAATTTACGCAGCGCTTTACATATACATTGTACATTCACATCAGTCCCTACCCTCAAGGAGCTTACACTCTAAGGTCCCTTACTCACATTCATACACTAGGGCCAATTTAGACGTAAGCCAATTAACCTACCAGCATGTCTTTGGAGTGTAAGAGGAAACTGGAAGAAACCCACGCAGGCACAGCCAGAACAGCAAACTCCAGGCAGGTAGTGTCGTTACACATCTAATTTCCTGACTACCTCTTGCGCTTTTGAAGGCCCTGGAGCACCAGGACAATGGAAACACCCCCAAAATGACCCAATTTTGGAAATAAAACACCCCAACGTATAATCTTTGAGGCATGATGAGTCTTTTGAACATGTCTTATTTTTCTACAAGTTTTTGGAAAATGTGGAAAGAAAATGAAAACGCATTCTTTTCTAGACAAAGTTGTCCATTTATACAATAGTTCTAACACATAGCATGTACATACCAAAAATGACACCCCAAAATAGATTCTCCTACTCCTCTTGAGTATGGTGATAACACATGTAGGAGACTTTCCTACAGGCTGGCCACATACAGAGGCCCCACATGCAGGGAGCACCATCAGGTGTTCTAGGGGCATACATTTCTCAAATCTAATTTGACTACCAATTACACTTTTGTGAGGCACTGTAGTGGCATGGATGAGAACTGATGTGGCATGGATGAGTATGAATGGGGATAGATGAGCCATGGATGGGGATGGCTGAGCTGTCAGCGGCCATTTACTGTGATCCGTGATGTGGACCCGGTGGTCATGGATATTCCTGTGTGCGCGGGAGCGCGATTCTGGAGGAACGTCAATGTACGCCCTCCCAGAGTTATCGAGCCACGCTGTAGCCATCAATCGGCTATGGCCTTGTGGTTAAGTGGTTAGTTATTAGTAGTAAGGTGTTTCATTTGTAAGCTAAAGGAAAATCAAGGAAGCAGTTATAAATTCACTAGGAAGCAATTACATCTCTACATTTTATTATAATGTACAGTGGATATAAAAAAAAGTCTACACATCCATGTTAAAATGTCAGGTTTCTGCGATGTAAATAAAATGAGACAAAGATAAATAATTTCAGAACTTTTTCCACATTTAATGTGACCTATAAACTGTACAACTCAGTTGAACAAACTGAAATCTTTTAGGTGGAGGGAAGTAAAAATAAAAAAAACTAAAATAATATGGTTGCATAAGTCTGCTCACCCTTAAACTAATACTTTTGTTGAAGCACTTTTTGATTTTTATACAGCACTTTGGATAGGAGTCTATCGGCATGGCACATCTTGACTTGGCAATATTTGCCCACTCTTCTTTGCAAAAACACTCCAAATCTGTCAGATTGCGAGGGCATCTCCTGTGCACAGCCCTTTTTAGATCACCCCACAGATTTTCAATCAGATTCAGGTCTGGGCTCTGGCTGGGCCATTCCAAAACGTTAACCTCCTTCTGGTGAACCATTCCTTTGTTGATTTGGATGTATGCTTTGGGTCGTTGTCATGCTAAAAAGATGAAGTTCCTCTTCATGTTCAGCTTTCTAGCAGAAGCCTGAAGGTCTTGTGTCAATATTGACTGGTATTTGGAACTGTTCATAAATTCCCTCTTCCTTGACTAAGGCCCCCTGTTCTAGCTGAAGAAAAACAGCCCCAAAGCATGATGTTGCCACCACCATGCTTCACTGTGGGTATGGTGTTCTTTTGGTGATATGCAGTGTTGTTTTTGCACCATACATATCTTTTGGAATTATGGCCAAAAAGTTCAACCTTGGTTTCATCAGACCATAACACATTTTCCCACATGCTTTTGGGAGACTTCAGATGTGGTTTAGCAAAATGTAGCCGAGCTTGGATGTTTTTCTTCGTAAGAAAAGGCTTCTGTCTTGCCACTCTACCCCATAACCCAGACATATGAAGAATACGTGTGATTGTTGTCACATGTACCACACAGCCAGTACTTGCCAGATATTCCTGCAGCTCCCTAAACCGCTTCATCCCGGAAGATTTTACCCCTTCCTAACCAGAGCACATTTTGCGATTCGGCACTGCGTCGCTTTAACTGACAATTGCGCGGTCATGCGACGTTGCACCCAAACAACGGGGAAATGCATTGTTTACATAGGCACTTCCCCGTTATTAGGCTCCGTAACACGATCACCGGGAGACCGGCGGACATCGAGTCAGCCGGTCCCGCGGGCACAGTCACGCTGTATGCGGCGGGCGCGCGCGCCTGCTATCCCTGGCTCTGAAAGGGGACGTACAGGTACACCCATTTGCCCACCGCTGCCATTGTGCCGATGTATATCGGCGTGCAGCAGTCGGCAAGTGGTTAATGTTGCTATAGGCCTCTTGGCAGCCTCCCTGACCAGTTTTCTTCTTGTCTTTTCATCAATTTTGGAGGAACGTCCAGTTCTTGGTAATGTCACTGTTGTTCCATATTTTCTCCACTTGATGATGACTGTCTTCACTGTGTTCCATGGTATATCTAATGCCTTGGAAATTCTTTTCTACCCTTCTCCTGACTGATACCTTTTAACAATGAGATCCCTCTGATGCTGTGGAAGCTCTCTGTGGACCATGGCTTTTGCTGTAGGATGCCACTAAGAAAATGTCAAGAAAGACCTACTAGAACAGCTGAACTTTATTTGGGGTTAATCAGAGGCACGTTAAATAATGGCAGGTGTGTACTGACTCCTACTTAACATAATTTTAAATGTGATTGCTTAACCACTTCCCGTCCGCCATATAACAGAATGACATGTGCAAAGTGGTTAAGTTATATGACGACCAGCAGGATAAGCCACGATAGCGCCACTGCGGGGGTGGGCAGCACAGCGATCGTTGGTGTGGTGTGTCAGTCTGACACACCGCATCACCGATCTCAGTAAAGCGCCTCTGACGTAGGCTCTTTACCATGTGATCAGCTGTGTCCAATCACAGCTGATCACAGCGTAAACAGGAAGAGCTGTGTATCGGCTTTTACTCTACTCGCGCTGACAGACGCGAGTAGAGGAGAGCCGATCGTCTGCACTCCTGAAAAGGGGGGTCTGCGCTGAATATCAGCGCAGCCCCCCCGAGGGTGCTCACCAGGAATGCCCACCCATGACCATCAGGGTTGCCAATCAGTGCCCATTAGAGGTGGCAATCAGTGCCATCAGTAATGCCTGCCAGTGTCTCCTTATCAGTGTTGCCCATCAGAGCCATCTATCAGTGCTGCATATTAGTGCCTCATCATCAAGGCTGCCTTATCAGTGCCCATCAGTGAAGGAGAAAACATACTTATTTCCAAAATTTTATAACAGAAACAAAGAAAAACTTTTTTTTTTTTCAAAGTTTTCTGTATTTTTTTTGTTTCGCAAAAAATAAAAACTCCAGTGGTGATCAAATACCACCAAAAGAAAGCTCCATTTGTGGGAACAAAATGATAACAATTTTGTTTGGGTACAGTGGTGCATGACCACGCAATTGTCATTGAAAGTGTGACAGCACTGAAAGCTAAAAATTGGTCTGGGCAGGAAGGGGGGAAAGTGCCCTGTATTGAAGTGGTCAATTCTGAACACAGCTACATCCCCAGTTAGAAGAGAGTGTGCACACTTATGCAACCACATTTTTAGTTTTTTTTTTATCCCCCCCCCCCCCCACCCCTAAAAGATTTGTTTTGTTTTTCAATTGAATTTGTAGGTTGCATTAAATGTGGAAAAAGTTCTGAAATGATTTATCTTTGTCTAATTTTTTTACATCACAAAAACCTGACATTTTAACAGGGATGTGTAGACTTTTTATATCCACTGTAGCTGCTTCCCAGTAGTCTAATATCCCTTTTTAAATAAAATAAAAAAACTAACTACATTACCTGGGATATTTTATACAAAAACCAATAGCTACCTGTGACAGACCTAGCCGGGAGAGAGACCTATGGAGGGGACTGTATGCTAGCCTCTTGCCGATCGATTGGGGGCCCTTGCATTTGGGGAAACGGTGCTCTTTGTGAGCTGTATGCCTGGGGACTCTTGAGGTGGTATTACTGTGGATTCGGGTCCTGGTCCCCCAGGACACACAGACTCTGGGGACCCTGGATTTGCCATATTGGAATAGTGGCTGATTCATAATGCTGGGACAGATACTGTTAGGAGATGCTGATGTAAATTCCAACACCTGTCTGTCTATTGTCTGCTAAAATGTGTATTGTAAATAAGTCTACTATGGGATCTAAGAGTCATTAGATCCCCATTGTTATTTGTGTTAATTAACTCTGCTATTGTGTGAAGAAGAGACTATGTTGATTGTGATAATGTTGATTGGATTTTCTGAACTACAAGACGGCCAGTCTGGCCTAACGGTCATGTCTGAGTCATCTAGGCTGTCTAAAAGGATTAGTTAATTAGCTCATGTTAATTAGGTTAATTAGGTTACAGCTGTATTGTTAGAGTAATATGAGCAGGAGGTCTACACCTCCACTTTGAGTGTATAAAAGCCTGTATTTTGTCAATAAAGATAGATTCCTGGTTGAACTTACATACAGCCTGCCTGGTGTTTGTTCTGAGCTATCACAACTGGGTTAGAACGGCACATAGCTGAAGTTCTAATCCCTGAGCATTGGATGACCAAACCATCAGACGTTGCAATCTGATCCAATAGCTGCAGAGGAGTGTCGGGAGAGTGAAACTGAGCGAGTAAGGGGCTCGTTACACTACCTGTCAGAGCAAGTCCAAAACAAGAAAGCTAAAATATATTAGGTTGCTATATACAACAACTGATTTTCAGCCTGTCTGCCCTTGATTAAATGTCTGCCTTCTCTTGTCAGGTTTGAAGATGACAAGAAGGAATGGAGCGGAATGTTAAAAGAAATCCGTTACGCCTCTGGTGCCACGTGTCTGGATTCTCATCTTAACCTTTTTAAACTGACTAAGTTGTAAACATTTAACACAGTTACTTATTTTACAACACATTATTTTTTTTGTTTGCTACTGCTTGTTTTAAAATAAAGGTTGTACAGAAATTTTTAGTTACAATAATAAAGTTTTTTTGAAGTCCGACAATAAATTGTAGCCTAAGCTGGAATATGGAGGATGTTGCCTATTATAAAACTTACCAACCTGTTGCAATCTGATTGTACAATATCTATTTATATAAATTCTTTGGCCATACTCCTCTTGTGGGTCCCTGGAGTACACTATTCTGTGACCCAGAGTAAGTGGGATAGCCTGCTGTGCTAGGCTCTAAAAGGATCCTGACAATGTTGTAGGGGATCCACTCAGCTGCCTGAATGATAGCTGGCTCCACCTTTCAGCAGCATAGAGCTGGAGCCAGTTCTCGGTCTTAGAGCTGGTGTGAGACAGCTGCATCTCAACACTGATGCCACAGCATGAAGGTTTTCTTTATTGTACATCACAGGACACAGAGCCGGTTATATTCATAACTATTTGGGTTATATGCCACCTATAGGTGAATAGAAACCAGCAGATCAATCAAACAGGAAGTCCTCCCCTATATAACCCCTCCTATATAGGAAGTACTTCAGTTTTTTTGCCAGTGTCTGTAAGGTGGTGGTCACGGATGTGCTACATGTGCTCTTGGAGCATATTTGGCGTTCTGGAATGGTTCTACTGAGAATCATGGACTTCAATTGGATCTATTGGAAAAAAAAAAAAGCTATCAGCCGAAATGGATGGTACCCGAGCCTTCCTGGATAGGAGAGAAGATTCCTTGAGGTTTACCTGTAATGCAGCCTTACCGCGCTGAACCCTGCGTAATGGAACCCTGTGCAGTGTTTGTTCTGACCAAGGTACCTTCCTGCAGGGTGCTATACATGTTCAGGGGAGTGGACCCCAGGTTAAGGGGGACCAAGTCCCTGAAGGCCTTTTATGACAGAGCCCACCGTGATGGGTGAAGGTCAGATGCCTGTTATGCTCAGAGTCCTCCAGTAGAAATGGTAAGTCTGCATTTTGAAGTTTCTCTTGGTCTTTCTCCCAGTGGCCACTAGGGGCAGTGTGCTGTTTGGGCCAGGTCATGCTCTTCTCGGGAGTATTAGGCTGCTGGTTCTCCTCCAGCCACTAGAGGACGCAGGTTCGCTCAGTATTGCCTATTCTTTTATAGCCAGGAAGTTGAAGGGCAGCCATTTTGAGGAAATACCATGTGGGCTGAAGGTTTAGGAAGGCCACAGCATTCCATGGCTACTAATGAAGTGTGAGTACTCAGCTACCTAAGGACCGGAAGGATTTGCCCCCTTCCTGACCAGGAAATTTTTTGAGAAGCGGCACTGTTCGCTTTAACTGACAATTGCATGGTCATGCGACGCTGTACCCAAACAAAATGTATGTCCTTTTTTTCCCCACAAATAGAGCTTTCTTTTGGTGGTATTTGATCACCTCTGCGGTTTTTATTTTTTGCGTTATAAACAAAAACAACATTTTTTACTTTTTGCTACAATAAATATCCAAAAAAATTTAAAACTAAATTCCTTCAACAGTTTAGGCCAATATGTATTCTTCTACATACAGTATCTCACAAAAGTGAGTACACCCCTCACATTTTTGTAAATATTTTATTCTATCTTTTCATGTGACAACACTGAAGAATGACACTTTGCTACAATGTAAAGTAGTGAGTGTACAGCTTGTATAACAGTGTAAATTTGCTGTCCCCTCAAAATAACTCAACACACATCCATTAATGTCTAAACTGCTGGCAACAAAAGTGAGTACACCCCTAATTGAAAATGTCCAAAATGGGCCCAATTAGCCACCCCCCCCCCCTCGATGTCGCGTAACTCTTTAGTGTTGCAAGGTCTCAGGTGTGAATGGGGAGCAGGTGTGTTAAATTTGGTGTTATCGCTCTCACTCTCTCATACTGGTCACTGGAAGTACAACATGGCACCTCATGGCAAAGAACTCTCTAAGGATCTGAAAAAAAGAACTGTTGCTCTACATAATGCTGGCCTAGGCTATAAGAAGATTGCCAAGACGCTGAAACTAAGTTACAGCACGGTGGTCAAGACCATACAGCGGTTTAACAGGACAGGTTCCATTCAGAACAGGCCTCGCCATTGTCGGCCAAAGGAGTTGAGTGCACGTGCTCAGCTTCATATCTAAAGGATGTCTTTGGGAAATAGACATATAAGTGCTGCCAGCATTGCTGCAAAGGTTGAAGGGTGGGGGGGTCAGCCTGTCAGTACTCAGACCATACACCGCACACTGCATCAAATTGCTCTGCATGGCTGTCATCCCAGAAGGAAGCCTCTTCTAAAGATGATACACAAGAAAGCCCGCAAACAGTTTGCTGAAGACAAGCAGACTAAGGACATGGATTACTGGAACCATGCCCTGTGGTCTGATGAGACCAAGATAAACTTATTTGATTCCAATGGTGTCAATCGTGTGTGGCGGCAACCAGGTGAGGAGTACAAAGACATGTGTGTTTTGCCTACAGTCAAGCATGGTGGTAGGAGTGTCATGGTCTGGGGCTGCATGAGTGCTGCCGGCACTGGGGAGCTACAGTTCATTGAGGGAACCATAAATGCCAACATGTACTGTGACATACTGAAGCAGAGCATGATCCCCTCTCTTCAGAGACTGGGCCGCAGGGCAGTATCGACCCCAAACACAGCCCCATGATGACCACTGCCTTGATAAAGAAGCTGAGGGTAAAGGTGATGGACTGGTCAAGCATGTCTCCAGACCTAAACCCTATTGATCATCTGTGGGGCATCCTCAAACGGAAGGTGGAGGAGCGCAAGGTCTCTAACATCCACCAGCTCTGTGCTGTCATCATGGAGGAGTGGAAGAGGACTCCAGTGGCAACCTGTGAAGCTCTGGTGAACTCCATGCCCAAGAGGGTTAAGGCAATGCTGAAAAATAATGGTGGCCATACAAAATATTGACACTTTGGGCACAATTTGGACATTTTCACTTAGGGGTGTACTCACTTTTGTTGCCAGCAGTTTAGGTATTAATGGCTGTGTGTTGAGTTATTTTGAGGGGACAACAAATTTACACTGTTATACAAGCTGTACACTCACTACTTTACATTGTAGCAAAGTGTCATTTCTTCAGTGTTGTCACATGAAAAGATAGAATAAAATATTTACAAAAATGTGAGGGGTGTACTCACTTTTGTGAGATACTGTATTTATGGTAAAAAAAAAACAAAATAATCGCAATAAGCGTATATTGATTGGTTTGGCTAAAATTAGCCACCGATTACTGTATAAATTTCACTGGCAGGGAAGGGGGATAACACTAGGGGGTGATCAAGGGGTTAAAGCGGTTGTACACCTTTTTTTTTTTTTTTTTTTTAACTTTTACCTACAGGTAAGCCTATAATAAGGCTTACCTGTAGGTAAAAAAAATATCTCCTAAACCTGTACGGTTTAGGAGATATTCCCCTCGCAATGAGCCGCTGACTGCAGCGGCGCATGCGCACAGGGGATTCTCGGCTGAAAGCCCGGAAAAAAAGTCTCCTGCGCGCAAGCTCCGGCCACTAACAGCGCCGGAGCCGCGATACCCGGAAGGCACGCCGAGGGGAAATGTGAGATGTCAGCTCCTCGTTCTAAGGTAAGTATCTCATAATGAGCTAGTATGCGGTGCATACTAGCTCATTATGCCTTTTCCCTTACAGGTGTAGGGAAAAAAAAAGAAGACAGCGGGTTTACTACCGCTTTAAGTATTCCCTGGGGAGGTGTTTCTAACTGTGGGGGCAGTGTAGTGACAGGGAGTAGAGAGACAAAGCTGTTCCTGATCACTAGAAACAGCAGATCTCTCTCTACTCCCGACAGAACGGAGATCTGTCTGTTTACATTGACAGATCCCCGTTCCGTCTCTCTGTGGAGCGATTGTGGGTGGCTGTCAGACATCGCGGCCGCACGCATCGGCTCTGGCATGCACGCCCTCTATTCTTCTTAAAGCGGCCGACGTACAATGACAGGGGTTCGCGCAGGGGAGCCAACCTGTGCAGTACAACTGCAGCGGCTGGTCTTGAAGTGGTTAATATGGGGGAGCTGCATGACCAGACAAGTCATGATTATGGGGGGGGGGGGGGCGCCTTATACAACTGTCTGTCTGCTTAAACTGAGGAAGAAATGTTTTCTACATTTTTTGGGGGGGGGGGGATATTTATTATATCAAAAAGTAAAAAATATTTTTTTTTCAAAATTGTCGCCTTTTTTTGTTTATAGCGCAAAAAATAAAAACCGCAGAGTTGATCAAATACTGCCAAAAGAAAGCCCTATTTGTGGAAAAAAAAAAAACAACACAAATTTTGTTTGGGTACAGCGTCGCACGACCACGCAATTGTGAGGTAAGGCAGTGCCGTATTGCAAAAATGGCCTGGTCATTAAAGGGGCAAATTCTTATGGCCCTTAAGTGGTTAAAGTGATTGTAAAGTCTTGTTTTTAAAAAAAATTATAAATATATATATATTTATTTAGTAAAAACAATATAAAAAAAACACTCTAAGTGACAGTGTCCCTTATAATATTGCAGCAGCGCTCTTGTCAAATATTTAAAGATGGCAAGTTTCAATATAATGTTCATATATAGCAATGTGATTCAGTGATGGGTGACATATGTTAGTTGTTTTGATCGTGAAGAAACACCTTCCACGAAACAGTTCACCAAGTGAGATGATCTCCCCTTTGTGGATGCACTCACCACATATGTAAAAATAATGCGCCTTGGATCTTCTCACTTAATCTCCACCGCTCAACTCCAACCAGATTTAAAGTCATGTCATACAAGGATCCATGTGGAAAAAACAAATTGGCCACATAGTGTAATACTGTTGATAAATTTATTAATCCCCCATCAGCCCCTTTACAATATGCACTTACAAGAAATCAAATTTACTCAAGCAATGAAAAAGTGCCTGTGCAAACATCACCGATCAGCCGGTAGTCGCCAGGGAACGTCTGTGCGCACCAGCAGTCCGATCCTACTTCCTAGTAATCCAGCTGTCCGTGATACACATGCGTCACTTCCGGTAAACCGCGGAGATCACGTCTCTGACACGTTTCGTCACTTCGTCTGAGGGCGTGATCTTGTGGTGTAGAAGCCGTTTTTTTGTATGGAACTCATGTCACCACCCTGATATCATGTGACGTCCGCTCTGCCTGCCCACAAGAGTATGTAAACAGGCAGCCCGGAAATCGTCCCGAACACAGGGCCGGCAAATTATGTACCCATCGGCAGCTATAATCCAGCACAGATATAATACATTAAAATACATGAACATGATAGACTTCATAAATTGATAAAAATCTTTAAAACATTAGAATCAAAAAAACTTATACGGAGAATCTCTAAATAGTTGGGATACTTCTATGTGATCGCAAACATGTATCCTCACATGGAAGTACATGAGCTGTAATTTAAATACGCACTCTACCCATATCTCACCAATCGCCACGCTCACTAGATAAATTAGAGCGAATAAATAGTAGGTCATATATGTCAAAGACTACCAATATATTTACAGCGGCATACATTTAGTTCATAAAACCAGCAAATTCATAAATAATGAAAAAAAATGTATATGTACATACACTAAATATTATAAAACCTTAGTGCAAAAAATAGTCAAACTAAATTATTGAACGTTTCAAGATCATATTACGATTGTATTAAAAAGGCATAAATGGCCTTGAAATTTGCTTCAGCAGCTCAGCCCAGAGCAACTAACTAAACATATGTGCTATGTGGTTCTACCTGATAAACTTGCCAAGCACAAATATATTCACCTACTGTTCTGTAAATTAAAACTCAATCTGTAAAATTAATTTTGAGCTAATCCGGTCTAGGTGTCACTAATAAAACAGTTGATGTCTAGTTCAATGTTCAAACCTTTTGGGGAGAGTACATCTGTTAAGTATATCCATTGAGTTTCTCGTTTTGATAACTCGCGGACAAGATTGGATCCCCGCCAGTGTGGCTCTAGATGTTCAACCCCCCAAAAATTCTAGGCCTTTTGGATACTGATTGTGCTTCAGTTTAAAATGCAGGGACACATTATGGTCCTTGAACCCTATCCTAATATTGTGGATGTGTTCTGCTATCCTAACCCTTAAAGCGGAGCTCCACCTTAAACAAAAAATATTACAAGCCAGCAGCTACAAATACTGCAGCTGCTGACTTTTAATAAATGGACACTTACCTGTCCAAGGGTCCAGCGATGTCGGAAGCCGATCGAACACTTGTCTCTCGGCTGCCCCCACCGCCATCCTCGGTCAGGGAATCAGGAAGTGAAGCGTTGCGGCTTCACTGCCCGGTCCCCTACTGCGCATGCGCGAGTCGCGCTGCACGTCTACACTGGTCCCCGTTGTGTTGCGGGAACTGTGCGTTTCCCACAACACAACGGGGGGGTGGGCGGGCATTTGCGGCTAGCTGCGGCTAGCTATTCCCGGAAGTGGGTGCAGATACCTGTATTATACAGGTATCTGCACCCCCCCTCCCCCCTGAAAGGTGCCAATTGAGGCACCGGAGGGGGGAGGAATCCGATGAGCGGAAGTTCCACTTTAGGGTGGAACTCCGCTTTAACATCCTTTTTTGTTCGTTTTATATACACACACACATATAGATATACAAACAAACATGTTCTACTTACCTCCTATGTGCAGTTGGTTGTGCACAGGAGCAGCCCGGATCCTTCTCTTCTCAGGTCCCTCTTTGCTGCTCCTGGCCCCTCCCTCCTGGTTGAGTGCCCCCACAGCAAGCAGCTTGCTATGGGGGCACCCGAGTCACAGCTCTGTGTGTCCATTCAGACACAGAGCCCCGTCCCCTCTCTCTTCTGATTGGCTGACTTTGACAGCTGTGGGAGCCAATGGTGCTGCTGCTGTGTCTCAGCCAATCAGGAGGAGAGACCTGGATGGCTAGGACACTCGTGGACATCTCTGGAGAGAGATGAGGCTCAGGTAAGTATTGGGGGTGCTGGGGAGGCTGCTACACACAAAAGGTTTTTTATCTTAATGCATAGAATGCATTAAGATAAAAAACCTGCCTTTACAACTCCTTTAACCACTTGCCGACCGGCTCACACCGATATACGTCGGCAAAGTGGCACGGGTGCACAAAACAACGTACCCGTACGTAGCTGCATCATCTGCAGTTAGCGGGTGCGTCCCCATGGAGTCGATGTCCGCCGGTGGCCTGAGCTCGTGACATGGAGAGGCAGAACGGGGAGATGTCTATGTAAACAAGGCATTTCCCTGTTCTGCCTAGCAACATGACTGGGATCTACTGCTCCCAGTGATCGGGAGCAATGATCTGTCATGTTCTAGTGAGCCCATCCCCCCTACAGTTAGAACACGCCCAGGGAACACACTTAACCCCTTGATTGCACCCTAGTGTTTAACTCCTTCCCTGCCAGTGACATTTACACGGTAATCAGTGCATTTTTATAACACTGATCGCTGTATAAATGCTAATGGTCCCAAAATAGTGTCAAAAGTGTCCGATCTGTCCGCCGCAATGTCGCAGTCACGATAAAAAGATCGCCGCCATTACTAATTTAAAAAAAAAAAATTATATTAAAAATGCCATAAATCTAACTTTTGCGCAAACCAATATATGCTTATTGTGATTTTTTTTTTTTACCAAAGTTATGTAGAATACTAAATAAATATGTAGAATACTCGGCCTAAACTGAGGAAAAAAATTGTTTGTTTAGATATTTTTTTGGGATATTTATTATAGCAAAAAGTAAAAAATATTGCTTTTTTTCCAAATTGTTCGTTTTTTTGTTTATAGCACAAAAAATAAAAACCGCTGAGGTGTTCAAATACCACCAAAAGAAAGACTTCGCAATTGTCAGTTAAAGAGATGCAGTGCCGCATCGCGAAAAAAGGGCTTGGTCAGAAAGGGGGTAAATCCTTCCGGGGCTGAAGTGGTTAAGTTACACCTCTTGGAACCTTCTGGGTCTGCCACAAAGTCATCAGTCTTTTGCCTGGCATTGGCTCTTGGAGCAGAAGTTATGGGCTCATTATTGTAAAATTGTAGTGGTTACAAAACCAAATGGGGACATAAGGTCTATCTAAACCACCATAGCCCCGAAAGGATTTACCCCCTTCCTGACCAGAGCACTTTTTGCGATATGGCATTGCGCGGTTGTGCGACGTTGTACCCAAACAAAATTTACGTCCTTTTTTTCCCCACAAATAGAGCTTTCTTTTGGTGGTATTTGATCATCTATGCGGTTTTTATTTTTTGCGCTATAAACAAAAAAAGAGCGACAATTTTGAAAAAATAAAAAAAAAGCAATATTTTTTTAACTTTTTGCTATAATAAATATTCTAAAAAATATATAAAAAAAACTAATTTTTTTTTCAGTTTAGGCTGATATGTATTCTTCTACATATTTTTTGTAAAAAAAAAAAAGCAATAAGCGTATATTGATTGGTTTGCGCAAAAGTTATAGCGTCTACAAAATAGGGGATAGATTTATAGCATTTTTATTATTCATTCTTTTTTTTTTTTTTATTAGTAATGGCGGCGATCTGCTTTTTATCATGACTGCGGCGGACACATCGGACACTTTTGACACCATTTTGGGACCATTGTCATTTATACAGTGATTAGTGCTATAAAAATGCACTGATTACTGTGTAAATGACAATGGCAGGGAAGGGGTTAAACACTAGGGGGCGATCAAGGGGTTAAGTGAGTCCTATGGAGGTGTTCTAACTGTAGGGGGGATGGGCTCGCTAGAACATGACAGAGATCACTGTTCCTGATCACTGGGAGCAGTAGATCCCTGTCATATCACAAGGCAGAATGGGGAAATGCCTTATTTACAAAGGGATCTCCCCGTTCTTCCGCTCTGTGACACGATCGCGGGCCCCCAGCGGACATAGAGTCCGCGGGACCCACGGGAACAGAGGGCACGTGCATCCACAATGTGTAAGGTAAATCCGCGCAGTAGATATGGGTACTACTGAGATATAGAGCTGCTGCCTCTACAGATACAATTCCACCTAAGTGGGGTGTACTGGAGTGTATATAGAATGCAGGTGTAGATATGGCGCTGCTCTAGTGGGGTAAATTTTGATGATGAGATTTTTGTGCTTTGTGCAGTTTCCTTACTTCTGTGTAGAGGCTAAGTAATGTGTTTAAATAGTGAAAGTCTTAAACTTTGTGTATGTGAACAAAATCGCAGTGTTGTGCTGAAGGTAAATGGTGTTTTGTTAACAAAATATATTTCAAAGCAAAATTTGTGAATTAATAAAACCAAAACTGGGATGTTTAGGGTCCCAATTTTTGTTTTTAGCCTCTAAAGATCAGTTGTTGTTTGATTTGTGCTACAGTCTCTGGTGGTTGTTTACCAATAGAGTTTTATGATCCTAGCTGTGTTCCTGTACGTGATTTTACCCAAACATGGTGTGGATTATTCTATTTAAACATTTAATCATAAATATAAAGTGCTAATTCTGTAAATAAAACGCCGCAATCCTATATCACATGTCGTTGCATAAATAAGTAATAAGTGCAAACGTGCGTCCACAATGCCACGATTTAGAGGGGACGCCCATTTGCCCAGCCGTACCATTGTGCCGATGTACATCGTCGTACGCTGGTCGGCTAGTGGTTAAGATCTCAAGCCACTGGACATCCTTCTGTTTCAGATAGGCTCGGTCTGTTCAGTGATGACCTCTCTGCAAGAGGTAGATTTTGGGATCCATAGTCATCAATGACGCATATCTTCATGTGCCATTTTTTTCCAGGCTCATCAAGGGTTTCTGCAATTGCAGTATCAAGGCACCTTTTTAATTTTGTGACTCTGCCCTTTGCGCTGGCCACAGCTCCCGAGAGTTCACAAAGCTCCTAGCCCCGGTGCTGGACTTGTTGAAGACGCAGGGGGTGTCAATCTCAGTATACTTCAACCTTTGCTCAGGAAGCAGTAGGTCATTTGGTTGTCTGCGAGCTGGTGGTAAGTAGGCTTGGATTTTTTCCTGGGCATTCCCCTGGTTTTGTTGTTATCGGTTTGTAGCCTTCCAATGCTGCTTACTGCGAAAGCCAGCTATAAATCAGGGCTGTGGCAAGTTTTTTGTGATCACGTTGGTGTGTGTATTGGTCCAGCAACGCACCAACATCTTTGCAGCCATTGTGCTATCTGCTGGGTGTTTGGTGTGCTCCTGTATCTTTAAGAAGGGGTGGGCTCCCTTCAGTCCACCTGCCCTCACTTATCCATCAGAATGTATGTGCCTCCACTGTGGGGACAATCATAGTTTAGTGTTAAGACCACAGATATCAGGGTGCCGTGACATGGCTCTGTGGCTTACGCATGCGTTTGCAAATGCGTGCGGACTAAACCCCTGTTTTTAACGCATACTGTTAGACAGGTCAATTGGTTGTCTGCGAGCTGGTGGTAAGTAGGCTTGGATTTTTTTCCTGGGCATTCCCCAGGTTTTGTTGTTATCCGTTTGTAGCCTTCCAATGCTGCTTACAGCGATAGCCAGCTATAAATGAGGGTGGTGGTAAGTTTTTTGTGATCAGGTCGAAGCACGTTCCCTACAGACAGTCCTATTCCAGGTCTTTTGTAGAGGATCATTCTCTCTGTCTGGAACATGAAGATCCAAGTATTGGATTGCCGTAAGGCTCTGTTCCTGGGGTATTGCAGAGCTCAAATTGGTGGTTGATGTTTCGGAATGTGGAGAAGGTGAAATTTTTCCTTTCAGGGGTTTGGAAGATGATAACCACTGATGGCAGTCTGTCCAGTTGGTTTGAAGGTGGCTACAGTTCAGTGGACTTGGTCTCCACAGGAGAGAATACTGCCCATCAATATCTTGAAACTTTTGGCCAGTACACCTCGCTCTGAATTATTGGATGAACCAGTTAAAGGTTCAATCCGACAATGCCTCTTACGTGGCACATATCAACCACTAGGGCAGCACCAGGAGTCTTGCGGGTCAGAAAGGAGAACCACATTCTGTCTGGGGCAGGACTATAGGTGCCGTCTCTGTCGCCAGTACATATTCCAGGTATAAAAAAATAGCAGGGGGTTTTTCCAGTCATCAGCAACTAATGCCAGGACCATGTGGTCCTTGCATCCCGAGGTGTTTTTTGGCAATCTGCCAACATTGGAAAACTCTGCAGGTGGATCTACTGAATTCCAAGTTCTACAACAAGTTGGACAGGTGTGTTCGGGACAAGAATCCCACTGGCAATAGGGGTAGATGCACTGGTAACACACCTTGCTTCTGTTTCAACTACTGCCACATCTTTTGTGAAGAATCCGGGAGGTGGTAACACGGATAATAGTCTTAGCCGAATCAGCCCAGGAGGGCTTCGTACACTGACATAGTGAATCTTGCAGGGGCCGCTCCTTGGTCACTACTGGTCCAGCCAGACCTAAGGGTCTTGGGTCCTGTTAACTCCACAATGTTGAGCAGCAGGAAGCTGGCTTCAAGGAGTTTCCATCACAGGGCTTGGAAATCTTTTATGCCTGGGGTGTAGCCAGGAAATGGCACCCGCAGAAATATGTGAGTGGGAGATTTTTTCATTTCTCCAATCAGTAGGGGAATGAGATTGGTCTTAACTGCCATTAAGGGTCAGATTTCGTCCCTATCAATTTTTTCACAGAGACCGTTGTCTTGCACCCCATTCAAGCTTCATGCAGGGTGTAAAGCAGACAGTCCCACCTGTCAGGCCACCCTGGTGTCCTTGGGACTTAAATTTGGTCTTGGCTATCCTCACCTTTTGAACCAATTAGAGAAACTCCGTTAAGTCCTTTGACTCACAGGGTGGCTTCTTTGATTACTATTGCTTCGGCAAGAAGAATGTCTGAGCTGGCGGCTCTTTCATGTAAGGAGCCGTTCTTGGTTTTGCATCATGTTATGATGTTGCATCCTCATCCATCTTTCTTGCCTAGAGTGTTTGTCTAGTTTTCACTGGAATTAGGACAGTGTCTTGCCTTTCTTTTTCCTAGTCCACAATTGGCAGGGAAAAGATTACGGCATACTCTAGATATGGTTCGGGTGGTTAGGATTTACTTGAATTGTCAGCACAGGCTAGAATCCTGTTTTGTGCTGCCAGAAAAGCTTTGGAAAGGCTGGCGACATCCAGGTCAACTATTTCTCATAGGATCCGCCAGTTAATCAATTCAAGCCTATGGTTTGAAAGGCAAAATCCCACCCTTGCTGGGGAGAGCTTCTCTACCAGATGTGTGGGCACATCTTGGGCTATCCACCATCAGGCGTCAGTGGCTCAGGTTTGCAACTTGGTCTTTGGTTTATACATCCACAGGGTTTTTACCAGTTGGATTTCAAAACCATGGAAGATACTGCCTTTGGCCTCAGCGTATTACAAACAGCAGAGTAGGTCCTTGTCTGGTGGTAGTTTTCTGTAATGGGGTCTCCTTACCCTCACAGGCATTGCTTTAGGACATGCCAAAATAATTATGACTATAACCGGCTCTATGTCCTAAGATGTACGATAAAGAAAATTGGATTTTTTTCTACATCTTACCTGTAAAATCCTGTTCCTGGAGTACATCACAGGACACAGAGGTCCCTCCCCTCTTTTTGGGAATTTATTGCTTGCTACAAAACTGAAGTACTTCCTGTATAGGAGGGGTTATATAGGGGAGGACTTCCTGTTTGATCTGCCAGTGTCCATTCACCAGTAGGTGGCGTATAACCCAAATAGTTATGAGTATAACCAGCTCTGTGTCCTGTGATGAATCCAAGAAAAGGATTTTAGAGGTATGGTGTAGGAAATCCAATTTTTTTTTTCAATTTCCATTCTTCTCCTTTTTTTTACATTTACCATCTATGTAGCACAAGCTCCTACCTAAAACAATGCATTCAGTTTCCTTCCATTCGGCAAGGTCCTTACATTATATACTACTATATTTATTGGTAAATTAAAAAATTACACAACCAGTGTAATGTGTGTGTGTGGCCAGCTTTAGCCTCCATCTCTGCATCAATACACGGGATACTTTTAAGACCTATGCACACGTGCTGTGTGTAAATGCGCATTATGTCATGCATTAATGTGTGTTGCATAAATGCAGCCAGTTCTTTTAAATAGGCTGCCAACGCACCAGAATACCAAAAGAAATGCAACTGCTCTATTTTTACAGGTGCAGCACACCAAAAGCACAATAATGCATTAAAATGCGCTGCAACACTGGTCCATTCCTTTGTACAGGATAATGCTGGAGAGGCAGTGACTAGACGACCAGCAAAATGAAGTGGTTTCAAGGTACCATTCATAGGAATTTATTTCAGCCTATTATCTCCTAGACTGAATAGCAGTTATCCTTTGCTGTGAAGGTGAATAGGGGTGCAGAGCTCCCCTGAGAATGGGGGGAAGGGGAGCTGCAAGTGCCGGTACACTGGACAGGTGCTAGACTGGTGCCCCAGGAGCCGCTGCCGCCGGCTGGCAGACCAGGTTGCTATGCACACTGCAGCTGTGTCAGAGAGGCAGAGCAGCCAGTGTGCTGAGTCCAAGCTGGCTGCTGCCTAATAGATCATCGTTGACTGCTAAAAGGTGGATGGGTGGTCAGCCCTAAAAGGGAGATTAGTTTTGAAGCATGCAGCACCAAACAAAAGAGCTGTGCTTGGGGGAAGGGTGCGAGCTGAGAGTTGTGAATGGAATGGTGTGCAAAGGTGGGAGCTATGGACAGCTAGTGAGATGTTTACAAAGGCAGACTTCAGATGTCGAATAGGTGTAGAGATGTGGTGTGGATGGGGACACAGAGGTGACACGTGGATGGGAAGGCAGAGGTGACACGTGGACTGGGACACAGAGGCGATATGTCCATATACTGTCATATACATATACTGTCCATATACTACCTTAGCCTGTCCATGATATAACATTTTGGGGGGGCAGCATTTCATTCTTGGACCCAGGCAGCACAATGTCTTGGGCCAGCCCTGACTTTAGTCCAGCCATTACATGTGTTTTGTTTTACAGGAACCACTGTATAACACTGGCTGAACTCCAGTCTGACTAAGATATCTTACAAACAAACAGTATAGGGCTCCCACACCGGTTTTAAGTTTTGGGGACCGCTCCGTGTTAGTACAGATAGGGGCCTCAACCAAACAAGGAATCTCCATATAACCTAGGAAATACACGTCCACAGCAGTTGCTCCATAAAAAACATGTTTTTAATCACAATAAAACATACTTCAGACTGTATACACATTATCTGCAAATATCTTTTTTCTGAGGTAACTTGTCCAGGCAGCCTTTGTTCCAAGATTTGTAACGTTCAATTCATAACTGGGGATCTGGAAATCAAACAAAATGAAAAATTCCTTTAAAGGGCATTATATACATTATGGGAATATACACCAATCAGGCATAATATCAGGACCATTGACAGGTAAAGTAAATAACATTGATTATCTTGTTTGAGCAACTTTGACATGGGCCAAATTGTAATGGCTAGATGATAGGATCGGAGCAACTCCAGAACTGCGAAAAAAGTATATATATAGGAAAAAAATAAACAATAAATGTGCAGAGTGCACCAAAGTCACAGCAACATGTGTGAGAAAATCTAACTAAAATCCTGTAAATTAATCCAATACAAAATCATACATAGTGCAAGATAAATAAAAGTGACATAAAAAGTAATATTGTTGTTTAAAAAACCACTCAAGTGCCCAATATCATAAACAATACATAAAAAATACATATAAATGGGCCAAATGAACTTCTGTGTCCTTCCTGATGTGAATAGTAAAAAAGTGAATAAAAATGTGTTTTGAAAGTGAAAAAATCAAAAAGAGAGTATTAAATATGATGTAAATAAATTAGCATATGTGATGCAATCAAAATCATCCAGTATAAATTGTCCAATGGAGGTATGTCTGACAGGTGTGTAATCCCCAACGAATTTCAATGTTTAGTGTGTCCGTGACTGGCAGGCCCCCTCTTGTGCCCCCACTCACCAGAAAGCCCACTTTTTCACTGTCACAAATAATTTAAGTGTCAATATTTATTTCATTTGTAATGTTTAATATTCTTTAGATATTGCTGTCTGTTTTCACTGAAGGTTTTCCATTGCTACATTGGTGCTTTGTACCCATACGAAAAGATTTTTTTATTTTTATTAATCACAATTTCACCTGTTGTGATATACTAACCGTTTACATTGTGAGTGTATGAATATTGTCTCATAGATCAATTTAGCGCAGCTCCCCCCCCCCTTTTTATTTTTATTTAGGTCTTTCATGTGGCCCTTGCACCTATCCCACAGCTGAGGTGCAACCCCCCAATTATTTTTACACTCCCTTTAAAAAAAATGTTTTGGATCACTTTTATTCCTATTACAAGGAATGTAAACATCCCTTGTAATAGAAAAAAAGCATGACAGGACCACTTTAATGTGAGATCTGGGATCAAAAAAAGATCTCACATTTACACTTAAACGCAAAAGATAAAAAAAAAAATCTTTTTTTTTTCTTTTGGTAAAAAAAAAAAATGTTCCTTTAGGGCCGTTAGGCGGAAGTGACGTTTGACGTCGCTACAGTCCTCCAGGGCAGAGTTGAGTGGGGGCCATCATGCCCTCACTCGACTTCCTGCCCATCAGGCCACAGGACCGGATCGTCTCCGGCAAGCGGCAGAGACGCCCGGGACGCGGCGGGAGAGCACCTCTCCCGTCGCCCATAAAAGTGATCTTGCGGTGAAACTGCAGCAGAGACCACTTTTATACTAAAGCAGACCGATTGCTGTGAATAAAAATACCGGGTTATGGCAGCTATCAGCTGCCATAACAATGGTATTTAACGTCAAAGTAGCGACATAAATTAACCATGGGCGGTCCGGAAGTGGCTAATAGATACAACTGTCCCTTTGACGGCAACCATAATGCTGATGTGGCCCATGATGAAATTGAGTTTGACACCCCTGTATTAGAGATGTACTGCATATTTGTTTTATTTTGCTATAAAACAAGTGCTGTAGAAACAGGTGGACAAAGGACTCAGCTAGCTAGATCAAAAGTGAAATATAGGCCCATGTCTTGGGGGTCCTCCTATCACTAAAAAAGCACAGAAAAATCCAATATTAAATGCCTATTTGTAGTGTTTTCCCTTTGTATAAATTGTATTCACCTGTAATGCACCTCTGAAAAAAAAAAAAAAAAAACTCCAAGGAAAGTGAGTTAAACTTACCTTGTGATGGTGGATCCCCTCCAGTCATCGCATGTCTGTTAGCTCCTTTAGGACCATTTAATACTGTTTTACTGACTGGCTAATGGTGGTTTATTATCTATTTAGCACACATCCATTTGGAAGGCTACATAATACTCCATTGGTGGGGTCCATAAAGTATCTAATTTAATGTGGGGTAAGTTGGCTCTATATCCTGGTTAAATATTTTGATGCGGTTATGACCGCCATCTAGTGGGCTTTACTAATATTACAGGGGAACCATCCAAAACCATTATATGGAGGCTGTATATAGGATCCGCATTATTGGGATGGATTGTCTTATAGCCCACTTTCACAGGATGGTTATAAGAAGTGATATAGAGAAAGATATCCAAACTTTGGGTTATAACTTTATCTTCATAAATATTAAGAGGGATGAGTTTCGAATTGTAGCTATGTTTTAATAGATCCAACTATCTAGGGAAAGCCAGCACCCTGTATCTGAAGATTTTGACCAGGCCTATTTGGCTTGCTAAACTATTTATTCTTCAATACACTATTCCTAAGTGTTGTAGCTAGATATCAGGCTTCTTCAAATACAGACATACAAGGAAGTTTATGTCATTATTTGATATCCATACCAAGCAGGTCTGCTTACATGTTATATGTAATTTGTAAATGGATTCTCACTAGGGCTGGGAGATTTTCCAAAAAAAAAAAACTTGATTCACGATTCGAATCGATTTTTTTTTTTTTGACACCGCGCCGGTCCAAAGGAGCAGCGGGCAGGAGCGTCCGGCCTCGCGGACTAGGCCGAAGCCACGGCCTCACCTAAAAACTCCTGCCCGCAGCTCCTCAGGATCGGCGCGGTGAAAAAAAAAAAAAAAAATCTAAAAAAATCGATTTGCTTAAATTTTGAATCGGTTTGACCTCTCAACTCGATTCAAGATTTAAATCGATTTTTTCCCCAGCCCTAATTCTCATATGATCTTTTATGTTTAGTACATAGTTACCTGCCTACATGATCCTCACCCAGTCCTGAAAAAGCAAATTGAGAAGCACATTGACTTGAGGGGAGCCACCATCACAGGGCCATATGATAATTGACCATTATACTAGCTAAATACTTACCGTATATACTCGTGTATAAGTCGAAGTTTTCAGCCCCTTTTTTGGGGCTGAAAGTGCCCCCCTCGACTTATACACGAGTCACCGCCGTCTGCCTACATGATCAGCATGTCATGCAGGCAGACGGCGGCCAGCGTGTACTGCATACGACTCGGCAGCGGCTCTCGGCTCTCACAGTTCAAAAGCCACTCCTCCTCATCTGTGATAGGCAGTCAGTGTACAGCCTATCACGGACATTCTCTCATCCTCGTCCGTGGTATGAGGATGAGAGAATGTCTGCGATAGGCTGACCGCTGACTGCTGGTTAATGGAGTTTTCTGCCTATCATGGATGAGGAGGCACGGCTTTTGAACAGTGAATGGCCGCCGAATAAAAATAGTGACTGCTGATCGATGCAGAGCGGCACACAGAGGCATGCACAGAACACAGGTAGGATGCACACAGACACATACACAGGACCATATACACATGACACATGCACACGTACACAGGACACAGGTACATATACACATGACACATGCACATATACACATGACACAGGTACAGGACACATGCACATATACACAGGACATGGGTAGAGGACACATGACACATATACGCAGGTACATGACACATGCACATATACACAGGTATATATACACGACACAGGTACAGGACACATGCACATATACACAGGACACAGATACAGGACACATGACATATGCATATATACACAGGACACAGGTACATGGCACATGCACATATACACAGGACACAGGTATGGGACACATGACACATGCACATATACACAGGACACAGGTATGGGACACATGACACATGCACATATACACAGGACACAGGTACATGACACATGCACATAGACACATGACACATGCACAGGACACAGGGAGGTATACAGCTGCAGATGGGCATTGTTGACCCTCTTTTTCCACTTACAGTAGCTGCTGCATTTCTCACCCTCGTCTTATACTCGGGTCAATAATTTTTTCCCATTTTTTGGTGGTTAATTAGGGCCTCGACTCGGATCGACTTATACTCGAGTATTTACGGTATATTGTGTATAGTATACACTGTGCTGCAGGGTAGTAGATACACAATATGACTTCGTTTTGGATTCTAACTATGATGGAATAAAATATTGTCTTAATATGTATGTGTTCTTATTCTGTACCAGTAAAGTCTGATCAAAAAAATGTTTTTCTATGTTAAAGTGTATAATTACACTTTGCTCCTCCCCACATAACATTATAGTATGCAGCAGCCAGTAAAGGAGAGAAGGGGGGGGGGGTACTAGAGTGTCATTAGAGTGACAGCTCTGAATCTAGGGGGTGCTACTGACATCAGATGCAAGATGGTGGCACCCAGCAGCAGTCTCAGAGCTTTTAGATGTCCACACAGGGGAGGCTTTTACAGGTAAATAACATTCAGAAAATACTGTATATTAAATGCATTTATAATCTAATGAAAAGATTGTTGTTGAAAGGAATGGCTGGGTGACAGAGTCTCTTTAATCACTTCCCGCCCAAGGACGTCATATGACGTCCTGGATTTTCAGTGGGAATATCTGAATGATGGGTGCAGCTACAGGCATCATTCGGATATCCTTGTTTTCAGCTGCCGATTCTCTGCACCAAAAGAATGATCATAGCGGCAGTTCCGCTGCTTGATCGTTCTTACAGGTGACGGGAGGGGACATCCCCCCCCCCTCCCACCGCCATCCAATGCTTCTCCGGGCTCTCCCATGCCATCAGAGACCCGGAGAAAGAATCGGCTGCCAACGGATGACGAGCATAGAGATGACCAGTGACCAAATGGTCACTGGTCATCTCTATGACCATTGGAGGCCCGGGCGTGACGTTATGACGTCATGTCTGGGCCGCGGATGTAAACAAAGCCCCGATCGCGGCTGGTAAGCATGAGATCGTGGATTTTTTTTCCCGATCTCATGCCTTCCAGCCTGGAGGAGAGATGTAAGGGCTTATTCACCCCGCATCTCTCCATAAAGAGGACCTGTCACAAATGATTCCTATTACAAGGGATGTTTACATTCATTGTAATAGGAATAAAAGTGATTAAAAAAAATGTTGTAAAAGAAAGTAAAATAAAAAAAAAAAAAATGTAAAAACGCCCCCTGTCCCCAGTAGCTTGCGCTAAGAAGGGAACGCACACGTTAGTCCCACCCACATATGTAAACGCCGTTCAAACCACACATGTGAGGTATCGCCGTGAGCGTTGGAGCATGAGCAACAATTCTAGCACTAGACCTTCTCTGTAACTCTAAACATGTAACCTGTAAAAAATTTTAAAGCTTCGCCTATGGAGATTTTTAAGTACTGAAGTTTGGCGTCATTCCACGAGTGTGCGCAATTTTAAAGCGTGACATGTTGGGTATCTATTTACTTGGCGTAACATCGTCTTTCACATTATATTAAAAAATTGGGCTCACTTTACTGTTTTGCTATTTTTTAAATCATGAAACTGTTTTTTTTCCAAAAAAAACACGTTTGAAAAATTGTTGCGCAAATACCGTGTGAGATAAAAAGTTGCAATGACCGCCATTTTATTCCCTAGGGTGTCTGCTAAAAAAATTATGTAGAATGTTTGGGGGTTCTGAGTAATTTTCTAGGAAAAAAAATTATGATTTTTACATGTAGGAGAGGAGTGCCAGAATAGGCCCGGTATGGAAGTGGTTAAAGTGAACTTACAATTAAAAAAAAAAAAAAAACCTTCAGGTCTACAGCTTGCATCTTTCAATTTAAATACTTACATATCTCCTATAACGTGCCCCCTCCAGGGTATGTCCAGGAAATATTTACCAGTCTCCTGAAATGGGGTTCCCCGAGGGTCCATCCAACTACCTAATAGAATGGACCCCCAGGGGCTATTACAGCAAATACTTATCTCTATGAATGAGGTGCCACAGGGTCCATCCTGATGGTCTAATCTTTTTACTTTAGGTCCACTTTAAATTTCACGGTGTCGGCCACTGATCAGCATAATTGATTAGGCACATTTATGAATGAAATCCCCCTATAATGTGCAATAACATTATTGTAATTTCACCAGTCATATTGCTTTTTTGCACTCTTAAAGGGGTTGTAAAGTCTCATGGTTTTTCACCTTAATGCATTAAGGTGAAAAACCTTCTGTGCTTCAGCTGCCCCCCAGATCCTCCCCACCCATTTTTTCTTACCTGACCCCGTTTGTTCCAGCGACGAGCACGAGCCCAGCAGCTCCAGCCTCTGTCTCAGGTCCCTTATTGGATAGATTGATAGCAGCAGGAGCCATTGGCTTCCGCTGCTGTAAATCAAATCCAGTGACACGGGAGCCCGGGGGCGGGGCAGAGTCCTGCTGTCTCTGTCAATGGACACAGCAGCGGGACTCGTGAGCGCTCCCGCACGGGTGCCCCCATGGAATGCGGGGGCACCCCATGAGGAGGGGGAGCCAGGAGTGCAGCCGGAGCACCCTAGAAAAGGAGGAACGGGGCTGCTCTGTGCAAAACCATTGCAGGTAGGTATGACATGTTTGTTATTTAAAAAAAAAAAAAAAAAAAAACAGAACCTTTACAATTGCTTTAAAGGAACTCTTAAAAATGTCCATAATATTATTTTTACCTGAATGACGCGGTATCCCAATATCTCCAGATGTCTTTTCTTCATTGCAAATAGACCTTTTACATGGGGAGAATTCCTAAGCAATGCCCAAGGATGGAGAAAATCTACAGCAACCCTACATTAATGAAAGAAAGGTTTAACAATAAGCCATCTAAACTTGTTCAGTATAACCAAGATATGAAGGTAATAAAAAAAACAGAATGTTGTAGAGGCCACTGTCCAGGAGTGATCAGACATACCCACTTTAGATTTAGGTGGCTATAGTCTACCAGCCAAATTCTGTGCAGAGTAAAAAGGGGTTTGCAACCCCTTTCAAACCTAATGAATGAAAATGGTGAAATTCAATTACTAATCTGTAAACAGCTCAACCCCTTAGCTATGACTGACCTTTGAGCACCTGCCGGTAATGGCTTATTTTCCTGTAAGTGACTGTCAGATTCACACATCGATGGTAAGTAAGATGGCAAAACATCCTCTTGTACATATGCAATGGGGTTTCTCTCTTTATCTAGAATGTATTCAAAATCTGCAGAGAAAAATCACAATTAGAAATGTAATTATCGGTAGCACTAAAGGAAACCTGCGCTTAGGCTCGATTCACACCTATGCATGTTGCTTTTGAGCGTTTTTGGAGGTTTTTTTTTCATGCTTGCCGCGTTTTTGAGCCGCGTTTTTGCCGCGTTTTTGCCGCGATTTTGCCGCGATTTTGCCGCGATTTGCGTTTTGCGTTTTTTTTTTTTTTTTTTTCATTTTTTTTTACAGTCTTACAAAAAAATTACAAAAAAAAAAAAAAAACGGCAAAAACGCATCAAAAACGCTGCAAAAAAGGTGCACTTGCGTTTTTGATGCTTGTCCATTGAAAACCATTACATGCAAAACGCTGCATTTTGCATGAGAAAAAGTCCCCGACCCTTTCCAAAAACGCGGAGATACAAAAAAGCATTGATGTGAACATGTTCCATAGGAACCCATGTTAAAAAATTCCCGTGCATTTCTGCAAAATGCAAAATGCATCAAAAAACGCGCTAGTGTGAATGGGGCCTAAGAGAAATATCAAGGTATTCTATACAAATATACCATGCCTGGCTGTCTCTGGCTTCACTACTTCCTTTGTGTCTGACCCCATTTACATAAGCAAATGAGATGGTCAGAGCAAAGTCAGCAATAGAAGCCGACCTTATCACTTCAATACCGGTTTCTTTTAAGCTGGCAATGCTTGCATCATCCAGGCTTCCAACCTGATTTGGATGTATTACCAATACTTATTAGTGTCATCAATATAAGGATTTAAGACAGTATGACCACAATTTGAGGGTCGGACAAAATGAAAACTGCATTTAGGTCACAAATGAAAGCAGATGTGATCATTTTCCCTCCCCTCACATTAATATGTAGGCAGAAAATAGTGAGATGTAATAATCAAATTTCCAATTTATTTTTTGCCTGAACACACTACATGGCCAAAAGTGTGTGCACACCTAGCATATGAACTAATTCGACATTCCATTCCAAAACCTTTGACATTAAAACTGAGTGGACCAATTTTGGGTTAATGCCTGTAAGGGTATATATCCAGTAACCAAAATGGCGGAAAGTGAGCTTCCTGAGGACAACCAATCAGATGAAAACGCGTTGAAGCTATACCCGCATCATCGTGACGTAACTACCACTGACTCCATCTTTGGACGGGAACCCGAGCCGTACTTCCCAGTAAGGAAGCGGTACGGTGGGCCCCGCTTACAAACAACCAATGCTGTACACACCAGGTGCCAGGTTCTAACCGGCACTAATACAAGTGAGTGTATTCCTTACCTTTTGTCTAATAAATTGTAAAAAACGGTTTTACACTACAGGTTTTCAACATTAAGCAAACCTAATACAAGAGATACTGGATTTAATGGGCACATGCCCCACAAGTGCATCTGACCATACTAGTGATAGTTAGTCATATACATCTGGTGAGTGCAAATCCATGTGGGGCATGGTATGCACTAGTGGAATCAAGCACCAAGTTTAACTTTTATACAGAGCACCCGCACTTGCACAATGGGTATACGTGAGTGGGACTTTATATATTGTTTTATCATTTTTGTTCACATTTCTATTAGATCTCAAGCACTTTATATGGCATGTATATTTGTTAATCACATGAAATGGTATCCATGACAAGCACGGTAAACTACTGAATATTATGTAAGTTGTGTTAACACTGGTACACAATAGAACTACAGCTGTCAATTTTTGGAGGCCGCTTTTTTAGAGCATTAATTCTCAGGGCACAATTCACCCATATCCTAGGCGCTGAACCAAAACATTTTTTCATTAATATGGAGTTGGCCTCCACTTTGCAGCTATAACAAGCAGCCTTTACTCTTCTGGGAAGGCTTTCCACAAGATTTTGGAGGGTGCCTGTGGGATCATCTGCCCATTCAGCCAAAAGAGCATCTGTGAGGTCTGGACGTGAAGATCTGGCTTGGTGTTCAAATTCATCCCAAAGGTGTTCAAGGGGGTGGAGGTTGGGCTCTGTGCAGGCCACTTGAGCTCCTTCACACCAAACTGGATCGCAATAATGCTGGAAAAGAAAAAAGGACCTTCCCCAGACTGTTGTCACAAGACTGGAAGCATTAAATTGTCTAAAATGTCTTTGTATAGTGTAGCATTAACTGCGCACTTCAAGGGAAACACCTGAACTCAATCATTTGGAGGGGTGTTCACATACTTTTGGCCAGACGCGTAGCTTGAAGCTTGTGGGCCCCAATGCAAAAGTTGACTGGCCTATGCTTCAGTTATAAAAATGAGCACTTTGAGTGGTCGGTACTGATCGCTCACTGCGTTCATTCAGAAAAGGAAGGGGCCGATAAATTACATATTTGACGCCCCCTTCCTCTGCTCTCCATCCTGAAACATTCCCCGCAGCAGCTGGCAAAGCTGCGGACTGCGGAGGGGCACACAGGTTCCAGCGGCTGCAGGAGGAAATGAAGGGCATTGGTTCCTCTGTATGCCACCCCCTGCACCCCTTCTAGCCAGGTGTAGAACCAAATGTAACAGGGGAGCTTCACAGGCCCACTGGAGCATGGGGCCGGGTTGCAATTGCTACCCGTGACCCCTATAGCTATGCCAGTGCTTTTGGCTATACAGTATATCTATATGCAGTTCTGTCTGTTCTGCAGAGGGTCACAAATCAGTTATCCAGGCAGTCAGATGTACTGGACATATCTCCATGCAACTATCCATGGAAGCAAAATGGCAAGAACCCCGTTTGTGAACCGATTTGCTCATTGGTCAGACAAAAGGAGTCACTGGCTCCCCATAATTCTACCATGTATCCATTTTTATCTATAGGTATGTATGATGTAATGATTAATGTAATGGTATAGATTATAAAGAAAATTAAATAAATCCCATTCCTGCAGCTTACCTATAGAGTACGAGTATGGTATCCTCACAGACATTTTTGTATAATCTGTGCCCCCAAATATTTCTTTGAGTAGCTGATGAATCTGCTGATGAGTCACACTTTTCTCTGTAGGATGAGATTGTAGGTCAGTGTTAAAGAGGAGCTGAAATGTGGAAGCTGTGCCCAAAAACATGCAGGCAGAAGGCAAAGGACCAAGTCACCAGTACTGAAGTCTCCCTGTAGCTGATCTTTTCCCCTTTACTGACTTACATAGGCAGCTCACAATCACATACCAGAAAGTGCAGGGCTATTTTTCAGGTGGAATCACAGACAAAAAGGTACATTTTCAGGGCACAAATAACATTTCTACATGTTCCCTACAACAAAGCAAATCTTCACTTTTTGAGTTCAGTTATATTTTTATGCATGGTTAGATTTTTTTTAGGTTTCACAATGTAACTTGCAGAAAAATGACACATGCACCAACATTATTGATATGTTTATTATACTATATCTGTTGTATTTGGAGGTCTCCTCACTTCTTGGCGCTGGTAGCTTATGTTCTCATTGTGGCTGAGAGCTCTTAAAAGCAACATTCAGCATCAATTTCATATTCAGTGTTGTTGCTAATTTGGTAAGAAGACATATATTTAAAGTGTATATAAACCTGAAATAGAGAAGTTAACCAATTTCTATATAAATATTTAGTAAGCCATCTAAAATAATGTATGCAATATACACCAATCAGTCATGACATTATGACCACTGACAGGTGCGGTGAACAACATTAATTACCGGTATCTTGCTACAATGGCATCTGAAAGTAGGTGGGATATATTAGGCAGCAAGAGAACATGTTGTTCCTTGAAGTTGATGTGTTGAAAGCAAAAAATGGGCACGTGTAAGGATTTGAGCAGGGGCCAAATTGTAATGGCTAGATGAATGCGTCAGCGCAACTCCAAAACTGCAGCTCTTGTGGGATGTTCCCAGGGAGGATAAAAATTGATGATTTTAAAAAAATAAAATAAAACATAATCTGATTTTTTTTGGATTTAAATCAGATTTTTTTTTTTTTTTTTATCAAATTTATTTTAATAAAATGTTTTTGGAGTAAAAATCTATCCAAGGATAGTTTTCTATTTAAGATACATTAATAATTTCGTTTATTCAGCATGAAATGGAGCTTAGTTACGCATGAGGCTGTATATTCTGCAATATTTACATTTTTGGTAAACTCATTCAATGAATCCAAGCTCTGCAAGCTGAGATAACATGCACTGGCAATGTTATTGTTTTTTTTTTTTTAATCAAAAGTAACTTTTATTGAGCATATAAGAAAGGATAGAGTAAGATACGGATATGTTTAGTGCAACATGCACTACATTTACGGATCAGTCCAAATGACATGTATTGCATACAAAACATTAAAGATTATATAATACTTTCACTGTATTTAGGCGGTTAGCCGGTTATGTAAGGTGTCAAATTTACACAGACTGGTGTAGCCTGTTTAGTAGGATATGTCCAAAAGTGAGGGAGCCAGATGAAAGGTAGGTGGGAGCAACCCAAGCAGCCTATACGCTGGTCGAGGTGTCCCCAATCCATCTATCCCAGATTTTGTAAAATTTGTCTGGGCAACCCCTATGTATATATATTATCTTTTTATACGGTAAAGTAGCATTGACTGCTCTGATCCACTGTTGTAGGGTGGGGGGGATCCCCCTTAGCCATGTTTTGGCAATCTGTAGTCTGGCTAGGAATAACGTTTCTTGTAGCAGAGTATTTAAGTATTTTTCACTTTCAGAGAGCGAAAGGAGTCCTAACAAACATTGGCGGGGGCATAAGGTTATTGGAGATCCCATGCGGTCGTGTAGGAACTGTACCACTTGAGTCCAGAACCCGCGCATGGAGGGACAGGACCACATTAGATGAAAGAAGGGAGCTGTGCAATGTCCACAGTTCGGGCAGTTTGGGTTGTGATCGTGTTTGTATTTAGATATGCGACTAGGGGTTAAGTATGATCTATGGAGCATATATAGATGGGAGAGACGATCGGAAAGTTTAGGAGAGACTGCTTTGCAATTGGCAAGGGCCTCCTCCCAGTCCTCA
This sequence comes from Aquarana catesbeiana, assembly GCF_042186555.1. Classification (NCBI taxonomy): domain Eukaryota; kingdom Metazoa; phylum Chordata; class Amphibia; order Anura; family Ranidae; genus Aquarana; species Aquarana catesbeiana. Next base: position 343,079,365 of record NC_133329.1, on the reverse strand, counting down.
TCCGTCAGGCTGCCCAGGTCTGATTCCCAGCGCAGCTTTAGCTGGTGAGCAACCGCATCAGCAGCAGGTCTCATAAGATAGGTATAGAATTGGGAAATCAATTTTTTGGAGTCCCTTCCCATAATTATATCCACTGGAAGCGGGATCTCGAGGACTGGGATGAGGTTGCCGAACTGCGTGTTGAGCCCATGTCGGATTTGGAGGTAACGAAAGAGCATGCGATTTGATAAGGCAAATTCATCTTTAAGTGCTTGGAAGGGTTTGACCATTCCATGAGCTACAACTTGTGCTAGGTATATGATGCCCTTGGAAACCCAAAGTTTGCGGTCGGGAAGAGAGGTGAGTTCAGGGAGGTTAGGATTATCCCATAAGGGGGTGTGGGAATGCGGAGAGGGTGCTTGACCAATGCGCATGGCTGCATGCCAGACCTTACTATGATGTGCTAGCATTGGTCCCCCAGTGTTGGTGTGAGTTGAGTCGCGAGGGTCGCAGAAGAGAATTTGAAAAGGGTGTGAGATCTTGCCAGAGGACTGTGGGCATACCATTTGAGTATATCGGACGTTATCTGTGTGATTGATGTGAAAAAAGTGGGACAGTTGAGCTGCTATGTAGTAGATGTATAGATCGGGGAGTGCAGTGCCTCCTAAGTCAGTTGGACACTTCAGGACTTTCCATGACAATTTGTGGCGGGAGGGTCCCCATACAAAAGTATTGAGGATGGACTCCATTGCTTTGAATATGCGTTGGGGGAGGTGGACTGGGGACTGCCAGAATATATAAAGTAATTTAGGGAGGAGAATCATTTTTACGAGATTAATGCGACCCATGACCCCAAGGGGGAGCCTGGACCATACCTGCGTTTTGAGTTTAAGAATGCAGAATAGTGGTTCAATATTGAGTACTATATAATCGGTGATTGAGCGGGATATGTGTATACCTAAGTATTTAATAACGCTTGCTCTAACTAGTGGGAGGGCGGCCTGTTCGGACGTAGGGGCACCCAGGTCTAGAGGGAGGATTTGAGATTTAGCCCAGTTTATCTGGAGCCCAGAATATGTGCCAAATGTTGTGATTACCTGCAGAGCCGCCTGAAGTGAGGGACCTGTGTCGGCTAGGTATAGAAGCATATCATCAGCATAGAGACTTATCACCTCAGTTAAGTCACCGATGCGAAGACCCTTGATATCTGGATGGGACCTAAGTGTTATCGCAAGGGGTTCGACTGCCAGGGCATATAGCATGGGTGAGATAGGACAGCCCTGTCTCGTACCGCGCGATAATGGAAAGGAGGGGGATATTCTGCCATTCACCTGAATACGTGCTGTGGGAGCATAGTAAATTAGCTGAAGCCATTTTATAAACTTTGGGCCGAAGCCAAATCTTGTGAGGCATTCCCACAGATAGTTCCACTCTACTGAGTCGAACGCTTTAGCAGCGTCGAGACTGACCACTGCTCTACTGCCAATGTGTGTGTGCTGGGTTTGGAGATTCATGTGGAGCCGCCTGAGGTTAAAGGCTGTGTTCTTATCCGGCATAAAGCCTGTCTGGTCGGGGTGTATTAGGCTGGAAATAACCTTGTTGAGACGTAGGGCTAGGATTTTAGCGAGAATTTTGACATCGAGTTGGAGAAGGGATATGGGCCTATATGATTCAGGGAGTGAGGGATCTTTTCCTGGTTTGGGAATAAGGACTATGAGGGCTTCATTCATGGATTTTGGAAGGGTGTTGGTATCAAATATATGATTGTATAGTTTACTTAGTCTAGGAATCAGGGTGTCAGCAAATTGCTTGTAAAACTCAAGGGGTAGTCCGTCGGAGCCAGGGGCTTTGGATGTAGGAAGAAGGGACAAAGCTTCTGTAATGCATTCTACGGTTATGGGTGCTTCCAGCTGGGCAATTTGTGGTGGCGAGAGTGTAGGGAAGTCTATGGTTTGTAGGAATTCTATCAGCTCAGCTTGGGTACGGTGGGAAGTGGATGTGTATACCTTTGAGTAAAAAGACCTAAACTCCTCAGCGACCTGATCGGGGTCAGTAATTGTGGCCCCGGAGGCCGACTGAAGAGAAACTACCACCGGGGTTTTGTGTTCAAGATGTGCCATATAAGCAAGGAGCCTACCAGCTCTCTCTCCGTGTTCGTAAACACGTTGCTTGTTGAAGAAGATGCCTTGTTTGGCCTTTTCAAAGTGTAGCTGGTTTGTGAGTTTGGACTGTTTGTGCACCTGAGAGGCATTCATAGCCGAGGGGTTGTTTTGGAAAGCCTGCTCTAGAGTTTGGAGGTGTTCCTCCGCCTGTCGCACAAGATGCCTGGATGTGATCTTGTGCCGGTTAATACGTGTGGAGAGAATCATGCGAGCGTGTACCTTAAAAGCCTCCCATGTGGACCCAGTCAGAGCAGTGCCATCATTCGTGTGGAAGAAGTGCTCCCACTCGCGCTGGAGATCGTCCAATCCAGGGAGGATGGTTAGCCAAAACGGGTTTAGTCTCCAGACCCGAGTGGTGGAAGGAGACGGCATCTGCAGCTTGATCCAATAGGGAGAGTGGTCAGATAACACCCTGGCATCAAATCCCGCATCTGTCAGGTGAAGGAGGAGGGAGGGGGTAAGGAAAGTGTAATCTATGCGGGACATTGATGATTTAGAGGGGGTAAAACATGAGAAGCGTTATTGTGTAGGGTGTAGGTGCCTCCAAGTGTCTGTAAGGGCGAACTCTCTGAGAAATTTCCCGAACCTGGTGACGTGAGTGGTAGGAGGCATAGGATTAGCTAGACTAATCCTGTCAAGATGCAGGGTTATAACTGCATTGAAGTCCCCTGTCCATATTGCGGGGACTGAAGGGTACTGAGCCATGAAATCTACGCCCATCTGTAGTATTGTAAACTGGAATGGGGGAGGGATGTAGAAGGCCAGGAGCAGAAATTCCAACCCCCCCACAGTAACATGCAAAAACAGTGAGCGACCCTGCGGGTCAGACTGCAGGTGATGGAGCTGAAATTGCACTGTCTTAACAACCAGGATTGCAATTCCGCAGGAGTTAGAGGTGTGGGGGGCCTGGTACATCCAGCCCACCCACGGTTTTTTGAGGCACATTTGTTTCTGGCCCGCAAGGTGAGTTTCAACAAGGATTGAAATCTCTGCTCTCTGCGATTTTAAGTGTGAAAGAACCGCAGTCCGTTTGGCTCCATCACCCAGTCCCCGGACATTCCAGGTCAGTATTTTAAGCGTGGCCATATCATTGTAGTGAAGACAGGGAAATGCAGCCTGATCCCCAAGAGGTCGCAGAAGATGCACAGCGTAACAAGCCTCAAAAAACAGTAATAATAACTAGTCATGTATATTAGAGTGTGGAGCACCTCTGGAGCGCAGTTAGCAGCAGAGGGGCCCCACGTCTGTATCCATGAAGCCGCCGCATGCCGGTGACCGTCTCCCCCCGCCCGTGGGCATGGGGAGGGGGTCACGTTAAACATTACCAACCTCAACCACAAGAAATTTTCAGGAGTATACATGTCATTTATCAATGTGGACTTAACTTTAAACGGATGAGAAAAAATTAAAACATAGAAATGAACAAAATAAAACAAAACTGGGTCTGCATATACACTGATCCAGCAGGGCAGACTTGACTCACTGCTCTCCCACGAAACTAGGGAGGCAGAGGCTGGACAGGGAAACATTCGTAGGGGGGTGAAAAACACTGGTGGCGGGTGTACCACAGTCTTGGTGCGACCAACGAGGTCGGGAGGGGGCGAACAAACTGAAGAGTGCATGGTGGTGCGGGGGGTGCCGTCCAGCTCTCGGGTGTCGGGTGCATGTGCCCGCTCGAGACCATCAGGTTGAGCTCAATAGGGGATGGGACAAAAAACTGGCAATGTATTTCCAGGAATAGCAATAGGGGGGTTCATGCCAATAACGAGCTTGTGGGATAATACAGATTGTTACTCACAGTTCCAGGAGATAACAGGATGCGGCGGGAGTACAACGTGAGAGGAATGTACAGCGCCATGTCCGGGTACAAATAGCCAGTAGATTTGGTGCAGATCACTAGGGGTTGCTTAAGCCGGGTCCGCGTCGGGTTCACCTTGATGCTCCAGCCAGGAGATAACAGCTTGAGGGTCTTCAAAAAATTGGGCTTTTCCTTCATGTATCACGCGGAGGCGCGCAGGAAAGAGCATCGCATATTTAATGTGGTGTATGCGGAGTTGACGTTTCGCCTCGGTAAAGCGCGCCCTTTTCTTCTGTACCTCGGCAGAAAAATCCGGGTATACCGCCACCGTGACATTTCCTAGAGGGATGTTGCCTCTTTCCCGGGTGAGCCGAAGTACTGTGTCCCGGTCGCGATAGTTCAGTAGCTTAGCTATAAAGGTTCTCGGTGGGGCTCCTACAGGTGGAGGCCTTGCCGCCAGGCGGTGGGCTCGCTCGACCACAAATGTGGAGGAGAAGGCCTCCCTACCGAAGGTTTTGATGAGGAGATTTTCCAGGAAAGTAGGGGGGTCAGTGCCTTCGGACTTTTCTGGTAACCCCACAAAACGGAGGTTGCACCTCCTGAGACGGTTCTCCATTTCGTCTTGTTTAGAGAGAACCATACTCAGCTGATGTTGCATTTGCTCAGTGGAGATTTGAAGGGGGTGTATGTCGTCCTCCACGAGTCCCACCCGGCGCTCCGTTTCAGATACACGGTCCCGCAGTTTCTGAACATCTTGCCGGATTAAGGAGATATCAATTTTCACCTCCTCAATTCTAGAGGTGAGTGTAGACTGGCAGAGAGCGATAGCTTCCAGGACCTTGGCGGTGTCGCTGGATGTGTGTTCGTCGGGAGCAGGGGATTGAGCTGCGCCATCTTCCTCCCCCGGGTCCCGCTCGCCGTGGCGGTATTGAGCCAGCCTGGCCGCAGCGCCGGTTCTTTTTGGAGGAGACATGCCCGAGTGTGGTTAGGTGAGCAGGGCAGAAGGATTGAGTCGTTCGTGGAGGGTATATCCCTACAGGATCAGTAAATAGGATAAGTCCCGAGCGGAGCTCTCACAGCACACGTCTCACTCCATGCAGCTCCAGACCACGCCCCGGCGGCAATGTTATTGTTTTAATTAAATAAAAGAATTTGAGTAGTTCAACTATGTGTGATTAACCTAAAATCAGTTCTGATATTGCCGTTTTACTAACCTGACAGCTTATTATTCTAAATAGGAAACCTTCATTTTGTTTGCAAATATTAAAGATTCTAACTACCAGCAAGAGTAAGTCCTTACATTTAAAGAGCACCTGTCATTTCAGATCCATCATGGCAGCGCCTGTTAGCGGACATCCGCGTCCCTCACCTTGTTGTGTCCCTGACGCATCACCAGCCGTCCATTCAAGTGAACAGGACTGTTTTAAATTGGCTTGATTTAAATCAAATCCACCCTGGATGTTCCCAGCGTGCAGTGGTCAGGACCCAACAAAAGTGGTCCAAGGAAGGAAAACCACAGAACAGGCGACAGGGTCATGGGCAGCCAAGACCCATTGATGCACACAGAAGTGAAGGCTGGCCTCTGTTGTCTGCTTGTTGAGAAGAGCTACTGTAGCTTCAATTGCTGAAAAAGTTGTCAAAAGATACAAATGTTTTGGCTTAAAAGGCCAAGTTCACCTTCCCTCCGCCCCCCCTGGACTGACAGCTAGCAGAGATCTTCTCCCCCATCCCTGCTAGCTGTCACAACTTTGAAAAAATGCAGCCGCGTCACTGATTCACAGTGTTCTGTGAATGGAAAACTACAAGTCCTGACAGCCTTTGTGGCTGTTGGCTTGTGCTTTTCAATGAACTACCAGGACGCTGCGGAGCACTGTGGTAGTTAATTGAGCCTTCCTGTCAGATTGTATCTGCTTGCCCGTACGATGGGACAGGCACACAGATACAATGACAGATCTGCATGAGACCTGCTGATCTCTGGTGCAATGCTTTAGAAAAAATAAAAATAAATGCACTTTTTTTACCTACAAAAAAAAAATGTGCACTTATTATTTTTTGTTATAAGTTGAACTTATACTTTAAAATAAAAAAGATGTTATACAGTGGATATAAAAAGTCTACATACCCCTGTCAAAATGTCAGGTTTCTGTGATGTAAAGAAAATGAGACAAAGATAAATAATTTCAGAACTTTTTCCACCTTTAATGTGACCTATAAACTGTACAGTTGAACAACAAACTGAAATCTTTTAGGTGGAGGGAAGTAAAAATAAAAAACTAAAATAATATGGTTGCACAAGTAAGCACACCCTTAAACTAATATTTTGTTAAAGCACCTAAAGCTAAAAAAACGTGATGTTCGTTATTGGGCAAGACAAACCAGAATGGTCATATGGGAGTCAAAATGCGCAATAAAGTTTTAATAAAGTTTTAATAAAACGTGTCTCCACTAAAAAAATGAAGATAAACACAATAGAACTGTATATAGGGATATAGATGTGTCTGTAGACCCAAACAGACCTAGATAGTGCAAAAGAAGCCCTTAAAAGTCCAAAGACTATAAAGGGATATATGTATATGTGAAAAATATTCCACAAAAAATTGTAAGAAAATTGAGTGTGAAAAAATATAGGTGCAGAAAGAATTAAAGTATAACTACCAAGAAAATACCTTAATGTGCTATACATTCAAATAAATAAAAATCAACATATACACCGCAATCTAAAAACAGTATATATGGAGTTCATTAAGTGTTCACAAAACGTGCATCAAAGGTTGATGTAAGCTTGACTTGTGGAGCCTTCCACAGAGTATATCAATCATCCATGGCTGGGACAAACTCTGGAATGGTGTACTGCCCAGGTGCCCAAGCATATGAAAACAGGTTAAACACCCTTACCAGAACAGGTGGACTCACTAGCCGTACGGCTGAGAGTCTGACAGGCTTGTAGGGGGTGGCCCAAGACGGTTGTCCTGGAGCGAACAGATCTGATTCCACGTCCGGACTTGAAAATAAGGTGGCCGCACCACTCACCAATCACCTACTCGGTGTCATCCTGCATTGGGATCTCCACAGTAGAGGGTTGTATAGTAATTGGTAGATCGAATCCTCAGGCCGGCATAAAAGAGGTATAACCCTTAAGGTAAAAAATAAAAAGAATTTCTCCACAAAGTGTGAAACTGCGTCAAAAAAGAATTTTTAATAAAAAATTCAAATAAAAACACTCTGGCTCCTAAGACAATAAAGGACCAGGTGTACACAGATAATATAAAAGCGCTTACAAGAGTCGTGGCATAACAGGCATATCAAAACCCGACGCGTTTCGTCCGCATGGACTTCAACTGGGGTATATGCCTGTTCTCCACTGGTATGCCTATATATATATATATATATATATATATATATATATATATATATATATATATAAAAAAATGATAACAAACCTTAAACAGCTGTTTGCGCCATGTGAAGCGCAACTTCCGGGTTTGTAAAGATGGCGTCGATGGGTGTGTCTACAGAAATCAATGATCCAATTAAAACAAGGACAGCCAAGCCTCGGTCTGGCCAACCTGTGGTTTGTTCCACACTGGAGGGGTGAATCTCTTAAGAGGGGGGTTTCTAAATTGGAGACCTTCTGGATACACCAGCTTAAATGTTGTTTGCCACATGGCCTCAATATTGATTGGGATATAAATGCATTTATTAACCAATCTTAGACTACTCTCTTACCTCCTCTGTCTTCTGGTCCCCGGTGGTCTATCAAGGGGAAGGATCGCTGATTTTGTGTATTATTATTTTTTGACCCAGTGGCTATATGTCTTTTCTGTAATAATTCCAGTATTTTATTATTTAATTCCCGGTGAAGTAGGGGATGGTAGTTTGTGAAAGTTAAGACATACCGATAAGAACATGTATGGAAGATCTGGCATTTATAGATATATCACACTACCTTAGCACTTTTAACACTGTTGATGTCATGTGAAGATAACTGTTTTTTAAAAAATGTCCTTCAATAGTGCTATCACCTTTATAGATGATAGCTCGATCCTTTTGATTTTTTATATTCGTTTTTTAATTTTTTCCCTTCTTTTAAATTTGTAGTTTATTTCCGGAGCTTGAACCGCATTTGCGTTTCAATGTTCCGATGTTTACTTCCTGTTTTCGGCAGTGATTTCGGCTGACGTCATGCGTGGACGTATGGCGGGCTGGACGCGCTGACGATCATGACCGGCAGTTTGGATGTGACTAGCTCTGCCTTTGGAGGCGACACGTGACCTCGTGATGCTACCCAGATGCCGGCCCTGATTGGCGCTATGCCCGCTTGCTAACGTTCACGTGAAGGGGAAGTGATGGCGAAGCTTTACGTGGCAACCCACAGGTTGGCCAGACCGAGGCTTGGCTGTCCTTGTTTTAATTGGATCATTGATTTCTGTAGACACACCCATCGACGCCATCTTTACAAACCCGGAAGTTGCGCTTCACATGGCGCAAACAGCTGTTTAAGGTTTGTTATCATTTTTTATATATATAGGCATAACAGTGGAGAACAGGCATATACCCCAATTGAAGTCCATGCGGACGAAATGCGTCGGGTTTTGATATGCCTGTTATGCCACGACTCTTGTAAGCGCTTTTATATTATCGGTGTACACCTGGTCCTTTATTGTCTTAGGAGCCAGAGTGTTTTTATTTGAATTTTTTATTAAAAATTCTTTTTTGAAGCAGTTTCACACTATGTGGAGAAATTCTTTTTATTTTTTACCTTGAGGGTTATACCTCTTTTATGCCGGCCTGAGGATTCGATCTACCAATTACTATACAACCCTGAGTAGTGAGTAGTGCGGCCACCTTATTTTCAAGTCCGGACGTGGAATCAGATCTGTTCGCTCCAGGACAACCGTCTTGGCCCACCCCCTACAAGCCTGTCAGACTCTCAGCCGTACGGCTAGTGAGTCCACCTGTTCTGGTAAGGGTGTTTAACCTGTTTTCATATGCTTTGGGCACCTGGGCAGTACACCATTCCAGAGTTCGTCCCAGCCATGGATGATTGATATACTCTGTGGAAGGCTCCACAAGTCAAGCTTTGATGCACGTTTTGTGAACACTTAATGAACTCCATATATACTGTTTTTGGATTGCGGTATATATGTTGATTTTTACACTATTTATTTGAATGTATAGCACATTAAGGTATTTTCTTGGTAGTGATACTTTAATTCTTTCTGCACCTATATTTTTTCACACTCAATTAATTTTCTTACAATTTTTTGTGGAATATTTTTCACATATACATATATACCTTTATAGTCTTTGGACTTTTAAGGGCTTCTTTTGCACTATCTAGGTCTGTTTGGGTCTACAGACACATCTGTATCCCTATATACAGTTCTATTGCAGTTATCTTCATTTTTTTAGTGGAGACACGTTTTATTAAAACTTTATTAAAACTTTACTGTGCATTTTGACTCCCAGATGACCATTCTGGTTTGTCTTGCCCAATAAGGAACATCACGTTTTTTTAGCGCCACATTTTGTTATTTATATTTGTTCACAATTGGTCTGATTGTTATGTTGGCTGCTCTGTACACCTTAGTTGGCGCAGTATTTTTCTGATATTTACTTTGAATGTCACTGTTGTGCCATATTTTCTCCACTTGATGATGACTGTCTTCACTGTGTTCCATGGTATATCTAATGCCTTGTACCGTACTCCTGACTGATACATTTTAACAATGAGATCCCTCTGATGCTTTGGAAGCTCTCTGCGGACCATGGCTTTTGCTATAGGAGGCGACTAAGAAAATGTCAGGAAAGACCTACTAGAACAGTTGAGCTTTATTTGGGGTTAATCAGAGGCACTGTAAATGATGGCAGGTGCGTACTTAACATTTGAGTTTGAATGTGATTGCTTAATTCTGAACACAGCTACATCCCCAGTTATATAAGAGGGTGTGCGCATTTATGCAACCACATTAAAGCTTTTCAGTTTGTTTTTCCAATTGAGTCGTACAGTTTATAGGTCACATTAAAAGGTGGAAAAAGTTCTGAAATTATTTATATTTGTCTCATTTTTTTACATCACAGAAACCTGACATTTTAACAGGGGTGTGTAGACTTTTTATATCCACTGTACCTACTTGCTCTGTGCAATGATATTGCACAGAGCACTCCCTTACCTCCTCTTTAGCATGTCCCTGCTGGCGCTTCCAGCTCCTCCTTCCTCTTGGTGACCCCTTAGCAAGCCGGGTGCTAAGGAGGCACCTGTCGCACACACTCCTGAGCCAGGCTGTGCGGGTCCATAGACACACACAGTGCTGGTAAGCCACATCCCCCATCCTTCTGGCTTCTGCTGTTCCCAGTGTCTCCTGTGAGCCCAGGAGTTCCCAAGATCTGGTACTGACAACTTTGTGCCGTTAGCTTGGATACCACAGCATACCTTCAAAGGTCTAGGGGAGTCAATTCCTCGATGGGTTATGGTGAGTAGTCAAAGTTATGGCTAATCGGTGTATAGTCACAATTAACATTTCTAGGTGTTACATATAACATAGCAAATCTTCGCTTTTTGAGTTCAGGTCCAATTTAAGGAGCAGATCAATATGTTTGAAGATTCAGAAGATGGCCACATTCCTCTTATGTTGGGATTTGTTACAAAAGGTACAGGGATGGATATACCATTTGTCCAGACTGTGCAGCTACATAAGGGACTTGGACTTAGGAGCCCATTTATATTGTATGTTGGTCCGATGGGTATTGGGGACCCTCCTCTTACACAGATCTAGACACGGCCCACTTCTTTATGACTGCAAATTCTTACACGGTTAATCAGTCTTGTTACTTGGCCAGAAGTTGCAAGGGGGGGAAGAGGGGGAAGCTCAACAAAATTGGTCTCGCATAGGAGCCCTTTGGTGATTCTAACTGCCACAGCAAAGATAGTGATGTGAAAAAATATAGCAGTGCACATAGTCCACATGATGATGCATTATCCATTGTAAAATGATTTACATTCTGTCTACCCGTGATAGCATATAAAAAGACTGTAATCTTCAATTTCCAAGCAATAGGAAGATCTCAAAGTGCTCATAGCTTCCCTTTTATAGTGACCTAAAAACAAAGTGATCAAATATGCAATTACTGACTTCAACTAAAAAGTCAGCACTTGGTGTCCCCTCTCTTGGTCAATGAAGCCACCCCCATAATATTTATGGGCAAACTGGAAGACAAGAGCATTATTACTTATTTGAAAGAGTCACTGTAAATCCAAACAGTACTTGAAGTTCCGTTTTAAATAAGGAAATGACCTTTGCTTAAGGCTCTTCTGTGTAGGAACAAAAAGGTGCTTTAAAGACAGAAATCAGGATCACATATTACATGAGAGCTGTATAGAGGACTCATCCTTTCCCACTCACCTCTCTGCAGCAGTTGCTGGCAATATTGCTCATGGAACCAGGGAACTCCATATTCTGGGTGCTCTATACAGACCGCACGATTCAGCTCCATAAGGAAGAGACGTAACCTCTTGTTTATTCTGTAATTTAAGGCTAAAATATAACAGAGTTGAAAGATTATATACTGTATAGTTACTAATATTAATTGGTATCAAAAATCTTGCAATTGAATACAAATATAAACAGTGCTCTTTGAAAAAAAAAAAAAATTTTAAATGTATGGAAAGCTTTTTTCTTGTGAAAAAAAAAAATTATGGAAAGCTTTACAATCTACACAGATCTTATTAAAAACATTTCCGTTTTCCACTGGTATGTGAATGCGATTGTCAATGAGATACATCATATGGAGAACCTTGCTGCATCTCTACATCACTGAGAAGACTAATTTGTTCTACCTGGTTTTAGTGGAACAACTATTAGTTTCACACAAGAATACAGTGACCTTGCAACACAGCTTGAGAACCTTTTGTGCTTCTTCAATGGAGACCCATAGCAGCCCCTGCCTCTTATACACAACGGATGATCCTGAAGTGATGGACGATAGAGGAGTGCCCCCCTTTTTCCGACCCCTTTCCCTTCATCCAGTTTCTTTTTGACCCCTTGGGCCTCGCCGTTCCCCAAGCCCCTTTACCTTACATTTCCATACAATGCTAAATAAATTTAGCAGATTGTAATGTGTTTGAACAGATTAAAGGGCATTCCTAAAATAGTGCACGTGGTGTGGGGTAATGCACAACTTCCAAAAAGTTTTATATGTAAAGAAGCTTAAGTATGGGGTTCTTTAAAAATAAATAAATATAATAAAAATAACAATATATTTTTTTTTCTAAGAATAAAATATATATTCACACACACACACACACACACACACACACACACACACACACACACACACACACACTAGGGTTGCCACCTGTCCAGGATTCACCTGGACAGTTCGGGTTTGGAATCATGTGTCTGGGTTTCAGACTGCCTGAAACCCGGAAACACATTATTCAGACTGGACTATGGCTTCCCAGCAGGGTTGCTGGCTGCAGTTGTCTAAGCTGAGAGTGTCTGTTACACTCTCTTTCATGCTGCCCAAGGCCAACACTAACAATTCCCCCCAACACACACACAGACAGGAGAGGAGAGAGGGCTTGATCTGCACCTCTTCATCCCACCCCTACACCTCTGTGTCTGCCCACACTCCAATCCCCAGCGCTGTGCCTCAGAATAGGAAAGTAAGCTGGTGCCGGAAATTTAGAGTCCAGCAGCCTCAGATACATCTGGATGAGAGGTGCTGACTGCCAAGGGGTGAGTGAGCTCACCATCCATCCCTGTCTGTGACTGAAGTCTCCCCCTTCTCTCTCCTGCCTCTGAGTGAGTACACTAAAGAAAATCAGGGTTCTCAGAGCACCCCTTACTTTAGAGTTCCTCTTTACACCAGAGGCCACAGTGTTCCCCCTTACATCAGAGTTCTCAGTGTTCCCCCTCCTTAAATCAGGGTTCCCAGAGAATCCCTTATGTTGGGGTCTCCAGAGTTCTCCCTTACATCAGAGTCTGCAGAGTGCCCCCTTACTGTGAAAGGGAACTCTGCAAATTCAGATGATAAGGGGAACCCTGTGGACTCTGATGTAAAGGGGGACTCTTGTTATTAACTTCATATGATTAGAAATGTTATTTATTAGCAAAATATATGTATAGTTTATACAAAAAAATAAAAATATTGCTGTGTGCCTCTAAAGTGTTCGGGTTTGACTTGAAGAAAAGGTGGCAACCCTAACACACACACCTACCTAGTTGTATGCTGCATGTGAATGGCTCAGTTCTCAGTCTTCAATGAGCAGAGAGCTGGTGACTGTCAGTCATTGTCTCTCTGCTCCTCCAGCGCTCACTGTAGTACCGGGCTGCCACAGAGTCAGCTGCCAGATAAAAGTTGGGATCTTTCCAGTGCCTGGAAGCCGCTGTCGGCTGAAAACTGGTCACAGGAGTGCAGAACGAATTGCACTCCTGTGATCCATAGCGTTAGGGTCAAAAAAGCTTTGGCCATACTTCTCCTTTAAAGCCCAACTCAAGCCAAAACCTTTTTTCTGGATAGAGATGAAAGGGGTTTTTATTGCCATCTGTGTCTCTATTGGGGCGAGTTCCTCATCACTGTCAGTCAAGACAGAAAATTATGGGAAATGTCTCAAAAAGGAACAAAACATATTTATATGAAGGCAAAGAAGGGTTAAAATCTCAAACAATGCTTTTGTTCTTTCTGCCTACTTTTCTCTGTGACAATTGCTCCCACCATTTATAGTATGGGCATAGTATGGACAGGAAGAAAGGAGGATGAAAACTCCCCAATGGGGTCACAGACAGAACCCAAAATCTGACAGAAATTTTAACTTTCCCCCACTTTATCCAAAACTAAAATTATTGTGATTTTTTTTTCATAAATCAGATTCTACTAAATCATTGCTTACTCGCATTTGCAATATTTTATTAGTTCCCTCCTCTGAGCTTCATTTTGTTCCCTCTGTGCTGCCGAGACCTATGACATCTACTCTACATGCACAGTCAAAAAAAAAAAAAAAGACATGTCTCAAAACTATTTTTATTTAACAATCCAACCTTCCCGCTTTAAGAAACAGGTAAAATGATGCTGGGACTTTTGTTTGGTGCAGTTCCAATGAAATGTATGAAGATCACTGCCTAAAGAAAACATGAAAAATTTCCGCAATCATCGATGATTTGGGGTTGCATGTCAGGTACAGGTACGGGGGGAGATGACAGTCATTAAATCTTCAATAAACACACAAGTTTATATTAACCACTTGCCGACCACCGCATGTACATATACGTCGACACAATGGCATGGACAGGCAAATGGGCGTACAGGTACGTCTCTTTAAATTTGCCACCGTGTGGTCGTGTGCATGCCACCATCGCCACGCGCGCGACCCTGCCACAAGCTCAGTGAGTGTGATCGCGGGTCCCGCGGACTCGATGTCCGCAGGGATACCCGCGATCGTCTCACAGAGAGGAAGAACGGGGAGATGCTGATGTAAACAAGCATTTCCCCGTTCTGCCTAATGACACTGACCATAGCTCCCTGTAAATCGGGAGCAGTGATCAGTGTCGTGTCACACACACAGCCCATCTCCCCCACAGTTAGAACACATCCCTAGGACACACTTAACCCCTGCAGCTCCCCCTCCTGGTTAACCCCTTCACTGCCAGTGACATTTACACAGTAATCAATGCATTTTTAATCACACTGATCACTGTATAAATGTGAATGGTCCCAAAATAGCGCCAAAAGTGTCTGATCTGTCCGCCATAATGTCGCAATCACGATAAAAAAAACAGAGAGGTGATCAAATATCACCAAAAGAAAGCTCTATTTGTGGGAAAAAAAGGACGTCAATTTTGTTTGGGAGCCACGTCGCACGACCGCGCAATTGTCAGTTAAAGCGACAGTGCCGAATTGCAAAAAGTGCTCTGGTCTTTGGCCAGCCAAATGGTCCAGGGCTTAAGTGGTTAAAGCGTTGGACACTTTTCTTATTCCATCAATTGAAAGGATGTTTGGTGATGATGACATCATTTTCAGGATATAATCTGATGCAGTTGTTTGTTTTAGAACTGCAAAGTACATGGTGATTCCATAATATTTTCCTCAGAATTTAGTGATTCCATTTTTTTCCTCTGCTTGATCTGCAAAAAGTTGCAACTGACTACAGTTTTCTTTCTTTAACTGTTTCTTAAAGCCAGAATTTTGGAATGGTAAATACAATTAGTTTTGAGGCATTTCTGTGATTAGTTTTTATTTCTACACAATTAAACAACTGAATGAACATTTTCTAAGAGTGGGGATTCCATACTTTTTGCCAGGGTTTGTAGGAGTGTTTTGAAATTGTTCCCACTGACACCACTGATTGTGAAAGGGAGTTCCACATCCTTATTGTTCTAACAGTAAAGAACCTCCTAGCAAGTTTAAGGTTAAACCACCTCTTCATTGAGTGGCCACAACCATAAAGAAGAGCAAGCATTTCCTAAAACAAGCTGCTGAGCAGAAATTATCAAACGTTTATTTGTACAATTCCAAAAAATTTGAGTATACAGACAGTACACCCTAGCCTATAAAAACACTTGTAAATCATCATGGTATACCCACAACAAAAAGAGTAACCTGCCCCATAACAGATACATCAGCGGAAAAAAGTTTTTTTCACTGGCGTCTGTAGAAATTTGCTAAATAAACGAGTATTCACTTGCAGGCTCAGAAATGTGCAAACGTAAACATGCACAGAGTAAAAATATCAGAACCAAGTGCTAACTTAGTGCTTATGTTGTAGAGATGAGAGGGAATGTGATTTAGTAATTTAGCAAAAGAAAACTGGGCAGGGCTGATACCACTCAGTCCACAAAAATGCTGTGCTGTGAGCCCACAACAGGCAAAGTACATTTTTGGCATATTGACAAGTGCTTGTCTGTATTTTCATAGTCTACTCTAGAGAGATAAAACATGGGGGAACGTACATGAATTTCAAGATATATAGATAGATGGAGATACAATAGATAATACATTCAAAATTGGACTGAAAATTAAAATGATGCAAAAAAAAAAAGTGAAATACATTTGTCCACAACATATTGATTAAGATACATACAATTGCATACACTATTTTATGTGATTTGGTAAATTATTATGTGCAAATTGGTAAACTAAAATATACATGGTATAAGCTTGATCTGACTTTTTATAAGTTTAATATATGACTTACCATCCAACTGAGAATCAAAACGGAGAAGGAAATTGGTGCTGAATATTGCTTTTATGAGCTCTTTTGGGAAGTACCCAGCCAAAGCTAGAGCATAAGCTGTCAGCACCAAGAAGTGAGGAGACAAAGAGTCTGAATGCAAAGGATATAAAAAACAAACAAAATAATCATGTTAGATCACCACGCATTTTCTGCATACCTAAAGTTATACTGCACAACAAAAGTTAACCATATGTACCATAATTAGATTTGGCCTGATTGGTCAAAGAAAACCAAAAAAAGCCTATGACTATTGTAAGAAACAAAGGATACGTGACAAAACGCATAAGTGGAAGCGTGGCGACGTCACTTCTGGTACGCCGCTGGAAGCCACCATGTTGGTACACCCAGCCTCTGTATTACATGTGGTTTATGGGTTTTGGAGCCCTTTTTCTTTATGTGAGTGTTATTATATTGCCTTTTATTGAGTTATTAAAAGCATTCTACACTATGGAAAGCTTCTTGCTTCTATTTTCTGAGCATTGATCTACCTGAGTGAGCCACCTGAGATGGACATATCGTGTATTTCCATGGGAACATACTGGATATGATGGAATGATTCTGGATACTATCTGAGCACTTATTGACCTGTATATTCTATAGATCCAAAGGAGGAGGCGAGAATGCATGCCTGGTGCTGGAGCACTGTGGTGAGTTGCTTTGAAGATTCACTATATGGATGGATTGATATTGCTGAGAAAAGTGGGACCGCTCCACGATTCTGGAAATTGCACTATTGACGGAACTTTATTTTTACTGCATTTATATATTACATCGGTTAAATATTTAATATATCTTGCACATACATGTGTGTATTTAATGGTCAGGTGGGTGCTTACTGTTCACATGCTTATTTGTTATTTACAGATATTGGGATTTTTTTTATTTATTGTGACATCAATATATATATATATATATATATATAACTCATCTCACTACCTGCTGCTTATGCTTAGAGGGGCTGGCGGGTGCTTATGTATTTTTATCCTTTAATTGATTTATCTACTTATGCACTTGTGGATTTGATATAATATGTATGTATCCTCCTAGGGGTTTATTTACCACCTATTTAAATTTTTTAGAGTGTTGGGTAGGCTGGGGAATGTTTGTTGTTTTTGGTTGTTTATCTTTAGTTATTTTGCAGCTCAGCACTTTTTCTGTTTCCTGTTATTTGATGTATGCCATTGCCGCAGCATTGTCCGACTGCATCCTGCCAGAGAGACCCTAAAGGCAGGACAGACCAGTGTAGGCGAAATGCACAAAGCTCCAGGATGTTGACCAGCAACTTTTGCACCTCTGACTTCTATGTTCCCTGAACTGAGAGGTGCTCCAGAATACCTCCCCGGCCCAATAGACTGGCAAGTCATTGGAAAAATTTTCCAGTATCCAGCATCTGCATGGAACTCCACTATTCCAGAGCCAACCTGGCCTTCCTTGAGAGTCTGATGCACTGGCAGATCCAAAGCCACCTGACACTTGTCCCAAGAAGAAAGGACATGTGTTGTAGACCTTTGGAATGAAACTTATATCATATGGGACTACATCTTCTCTATCACCCTTATACAGACCTAAATCGGGGGACTTTCCAATAACCTCAGGGACGTCATCTGGGATCAAAGGGACAGGCACTTATCCTGTGGAAGCAGTAGCTTTGCCTGTGCTGTGTTAGACCCCTTTCACACTGAGGGTGTTTTGCAGGCGCTATAGCGTTAAAAATAGTGCCTGCAATCCGCCCTCAAACAGCTGCAGCATTGTCTCCAGTGTGAAAGCCAGAGGGCTTTCACACCGGAGCGCTGCGCTGGCAGGACGTCAGGAAAAGTCCTGTCAGCAGCTTCTTTGGAGCGGTGAAGGAGCGGTGTGTTTACCGCTCCTCCACTGCTGCTCCCCATTGAAATCAATGGGGCAGCGCTGGGATACCGCTGGCAAAACGCTGCTATTGCGGCGCATTGCGGGCAGTTTTAACCCTTTCTCGGCCGCTAGCGGGGGGGTAAAAGTGCCCCGCTAGCGGCCGAAATGCGCCGCAATTCCGACGGTAAAACGCCACTAAAAATAGCGTTTTACCACCGACGCTATAGGCGGCTCGGTGTGAAAGGGGTCTTAAGGACTAGGCCTAAATACTCCAAACGCTGCCCTGCGCCCTGTGATGTACAATTAAGAAATACATGTTGATCCTGCCATCTTGAATCTTGTCAGCTGATAACTTCCTGTATGCTCTCTGCTGCACCATTGTATCCAGGTATCTCTAATGGCTAAAGCTCCTTTCAAATGTTTTAACCGCTTCAGCCCCGGAAGATTTTACCCCCTTCCTGACCAGAGCACTTTTTGCGATTCGGCACTGCGCCGCTTTAATTGACAATTGCGTGGTCGTGCGACGTTGTACCCAAACAAAATTGACAGCCTTTTTTCCCCACAAATAGAGCTTTCTTTTGGTGGTATTTTATCACCTTTGCGGTTTTTATTTTTTGCGCTATAAACAAAAAAAATCGTCAAATTTGAAAAAAACAGCCTTATTTTTTACTTTTTGCTATAATAAATATCCCCCAAAAATATATAAAAAAAAATGTATTTCCTCAGTTTAGGCCGATATGTATTCTTCTACTTATTTTTGGGTATAAAAAAAAAAAAAAAAAAAAAAAATCGCAATAAGCGTATATTAATTGGTTTGCGCAAAAGTTATAGCCTCTACAAAATAGGGGATAGTTTTATGGCATTTTTATAAATTTTTTTTTTACTAGTAATGGCGGCAATCCACAATTTTTATCGGGAATGCAACATTATGGTAGACACGTTGGACAATTTTGACACATTTTTGGGTCCACTGGCATTAATACAGCGATTAATGCTATAAAAATGCATTGATTACTGTAAAAATGTCACTGGCAGTGAAGGGGTTAACACTAGGGGGCGATCTAGGGGTTAACTGTGTTCCCTAGTGTGTGTTCTAACTGAAGGGGGAAGGGACTGTGTAGGGGAGATGACAGATCGCTGTTCATACTGTGTATGAACAGACGATCTGTCTGTTCTCCCCTCAGAGAATCGGAAACTGTGTTTACACACACAGATCCCACTTCTCCGTGTGTCAGCGGCGATCGCAGGAGCCCAGTGGTGATCGTGACCGCTGGGCACTCGAATCAGCTCGGGGGGAGAACGCGTGCGCCCCCTAGAGGCCACAGGGCAAGGCGACGTTGCATAACGTTGGTTCACCCAGCCGTGCCATTCTGCAGCAGTACAACTGCCGCGGCTTTTCGGGCAAGTGGTTAAAGAGGGGGAAGATCATGTAGTCCTGTCCTATAGTGACAACACTGCTTTTCCATAAATATCATTGGGTGGGTGAGTATTGTCACCCTAGAACAGAAGTGTGTTACTGGCAGGATCAACAGGTGAAAATTAAGGGGGAAAAAAAGCTAGAAAATAGGAAAACATATGTAGTCGTGTCATACCCTAGAACTGGTAAAGGATAAGTTTAAATTTTGAAAATGTAACATGTTCTAGTATCTGCAGCCTCTCTCCCCAAATCAAATCACATGCCAAAACGGTGCAATGGGACACTCTTTTGACCCAGTTCTGGCCCCTTTTGGTCCCAGCAATGGCACCGCCCGAATCAGTGCAGTGCCGACTTTGTGGCGCCGCACCGATTCCCAAAAGTAGTTCCTGTACTACTTTTGGCAAATACGAGGGACGATTGGTATAAACATCTGTGCAGGAACCCACACAGATGTCTGTCAAATTGCCCCTGAAGTCAGATTGCATTGCTGGGTTGAATCTGAACTCGCACGATTTCTAACCCGCAGAATTGTGAACCTACACTAAACATGCTTTAAAGCATTCTTGAGCTAGGTATACTAAGGACTGTAAACACCTACTGTACTCAGCAAAACAACTGAACATATACATATGTTAGAAGAGTATGAGAGATGAATGTGAGGCAATTATGACCCTACAAAAGGTACCATCCCATATAAAACAATTACCGAATGAGAACAGAAATGGGGTGGGACTTTACATGTACCTTGCAGGGTCTAATAAATACACATACCAAAAAGGCTTAAAAATAAACAAATCTTTAATTTCCATTTACAAATGGTTAGATTTAAAAAAGTTGAATACAACTGGTTAAAACCAGTTAGTGTCTATCCAGGATGTGGTGGTCCTGGCTGAAGAATCGAGAAAACTGGCCTACGCGTTTCACAGGCAGTCCCGCTTCATTAGGGCCTTAGATTGGAGCACAAATTTGTACATATACTATGTAATTTGTTTCAGCTGGCCCAGTGGAGGAGAAGCCTGGGGATCCCGTGGGGAAAAACTCTGTGTCCCCCCCAAAGAGAAAACAGACCCCTTAAACAATCAAAAGGGGCCAGAACTGGGTCAAAAGTGTGTCCCAAGTTACAAGAGGCAAAATTGAAGAATGAATCAAGCCACACCTAAGCTTTTGCTTATCCTTGCAGCATAGATGGAACCATGAAAAAAATCTATATTAACAGCTTACTGGGTGTGCATACTATCTCCGTCTGTGTCTTCAAATGAATGAACATACACATATTTTCGATCTATGGGGTAAGCTTTAAAAGCATATCCCTAAAAGCGTGTGTTTAAATTTACAAAATATTTTTCTAGAGTTTGTAATTATACTTGCACATATGCAGCCATTGTTCCCATTATATATGTTGGTACTTCCCAGTGTTTGTTCTTTACTGTTCTCTCAATGCAAGTTTATTATGCTACTCACACTAATTGAAAGCAAAACATACACTTTAAAATGATACTCACCCTTATCGTTACATACATGGTGTGCACAAGCATCAAAAAAGTCTTTCCCTTGGGGAGGTTCATAATTCATATAAGAAAAAACACGTAAAATAGGGTACACAGCAGATGGATGTATCTGAAAGAGAAAGTTATAATTTTTGCAACATACTATTGTAAAAATCAGGGCTGGTCGCAGCATCTCACACATTCTGAGCTTTCGTATTATTCAGTAAATCCTCCAATCATTTTAACCACTTTTCTACTGGGGCAAAAAAATTTTTGTTGTTTTAATTGCAACTTTTTTGCTAGAAACTTACTGGAAAACACTCCCAAACAATATATCATACACACACACACACACACACACATATACATACACATAAATATAAACACACATATACACACCCATCATGGCCAAAAATATTGGCACACCTGCATTTGTCAGATAATGAATGCGCCACTTCGCCCAGAAAAATGTGCCAATTACAAATGTTACAATTCCACAGGTGCTCTATGGGATTTAGATCTGGACTCATTGCTGGCCAATTTAGTACTCTCCAGCACTTTGTCTTAAACCATTTCTGGGTGCTTTTTGGCGTGTGATTTGGGTCATTGTCCTGCTGCAAGACCCATGACCTCTGATGGAGACCTAACTTTCTGACACCGGACCCTACATTGCACCCCAGAATTCTTTGATGGTCTTCAGATTTCATAATGCCATGCACACTGTCAAGACGTCCAGTGCCTGAAGCAGCAAAGCAGCTCCAAAACATCAGTGAACCTCCCCCATGTTTGCCTGTAAGGACTATTCTTTTCTTTAAAGGCCTCATTTCTTTTTCTGAAAACAGCAGAAATATGGGCTTTACCAAAAAGCTGTAATTTTGTTTCGTCTGTCCACAGCACATTCTCGCAAAAGGATTTTGGCAATCATCCAGGGAGATTAGCTACAGTGCCATGGGCTGTAAAATTCTTGACGATGTTGTACACAGTGGACACAGGATCATTAAGATCTCTGGGGATGGACTTGTAACCTTGAGATTGTCCAAGCTGTTCCATAACTTTTGTTCTCAAATCCCCAGACAATTCTTTGCTGCTCTTTCTCTTCTCCATGCTCCGTGTGGCACACAGAGACACACAACAGAAAAGCTGAGTCAATTTTTTGCCATTTTAACTGGCTGCCGGTGTGATTTCTAGATTGTCAGCACCTGTTAATTGATATCGGTGAGTTTAATTACAAATTACAGGAGCATCACAAACTTGGAATGCAATTATTTCTTACAATTTTGAGAAAATGCCAGTCATTTTTTCCAGTCCATTTTTTGGAGCTGTGTGTGGAATGTTTTAGATTTCGCTTTTTGTTTCTCCACTTTTGTGTCATACCAATACAAACAAAAGAAATAAACATGAGAATGCCTAAACATTTATAATTGCAACAATTTTCTGGACGAAGTGATGTATTATCTGACAGAAATGCAGAGCAGAGGGCAATATTTTTGGCCATGACTGTAATT
This sequence comes from Aquarana catesbeiana, assembly GCF_042186555.1. Taxonomy (NCBI): domain Eukaryota; kingdom Metazoa; phylum Chordata; class Amphibia; order Anura; family Ranidae; genus Aquarana; species Aquarana catesbeiana. The sequence continues at coordinate 343,056,940 of NC_133329.1, read as the reverse complement.
TATATTAAAAAAAAAAAAAAATTATATATATATATATTTTTTTTTTTAACCACTTCAGCCCTGGAAGATTTTACCCCCTTCCTGACCAGAGTATTTTTTACAATTTGGCACTGCATCGCTTTAACTGACAATTGCACTGTCGTTCGACGCTGTACCCAAGCGACCTTTTTTCCCACAAATAGAGCTTTCTTTTGGTGGTATTTGAACACCTCTGCGGTTTTTATTTTTTGCGCTATAAACAAAAAAATAGTGACAATTTTGAAAAAAAAATAATAATACTTTTTACTTTTTGCTATAATAAATATCCCTAAATTTTTTTTTTAAAAATTATCCCCCAAATTTTTTTTTAAAAACAAATTTCTTCATCAATTTAGGCCAATATATATTCTACATATTTTTGGTAAAAAAAAAAAAAAAAAATCACAATAAGCTTATATTGATTGGTTTGCGCAAAAGTTATAGCATCTACAAACTATGGGAAAGATTTATGGCATTTTTATTTTACATTTTTTTTACTAGTAATGGCAGTGATCTGAGATTTTTAGCGGTATTGCCACGGACAGATCGGACACTTTTGATACTTTTTTGGGACCATTGACAATTATACAGCGATCAGTGCTATAAACATACACTGATTACTGTGTAAATGTCATTGGCAGGGAAGGGGTTAACACTAGGGGGCGATCAAGGGGTTAACTGTGTGTTCCCTTTACTGTGTTCTAACTGTGTGGGGATGGGAGTGACTAGGAGAGGAGACATATAATTTTTCCTATGAACAAACGATATGGCTCCTCTCCTCTGACAGCACAGGGATTTGTGTGTTTACACACACAAATCCCCGTGCTAGCCCTGGGGCACGCGATCGAGCGTGGCCGGCGCTGATCGTGCCCGCCGGTCACACGCATCGGGCTCCTCACCGTGCAGCGGGAGCGCCCTCTGGTGGCCGAAAAGCTGAAGGATGCACCCGTATGGGATTTCGCCCAGGGGAGCCATTCAGCCGCAGTATATCTGCGCAAGCTGGTCGGGAACCAGTTAAAATAAAATAAAATAGAGGCCCTGTAGAATAAAATGTTGGCAGTTGCACACTTTTATGTTTCACAATATTTTCCCAACTGTTTATCATATCTTTATTTTCAGAAAAAAATTAAGTATAGTGCACACAAACACAATACAATACCCAAATTGTGTGGTGAAATATAAAAGATGGGGTTGCATTGACTAAAAAGGATGCCAAATGTGAAACCTTAGCAAAGCAAAATAGTGAGAAACTCAAAACAGTCCATAGGCGACACTTCAGCACCTTTTACAGTTCATCAGGTTAGAGCGAACAAAGAATGATGGCCCTAATATTATTGCTATCACTCGGGTGTTCATGGTGATACCCAACATGTGTGGTGTAATCGCTATGTGAACCTTTGCATTATTTATTTATTTCAGGTACTTATATAGTGCCGTCAATTTACGCAGCGCTTTACATATACATTGTACATTCACATCAGTCCCTGCCCTCAAGGAGCTTACAACCTAAGGTCCCTAACTCACACTCATACATACTAGGGCCAATTTAGAAAGGATCCGATTAACCTACCAGCATGTCTTTGGAGTGTGGGAGGAAACCGGAGTACCTGGAGGAAACCAATGCAGGCACAGGGAGAACATGCAAACTCCAGGCAGATGTCGTGGTTGGGATTCGAACCAGCGACCCTTTTTGCTGCTAGGTGAAAGTGCTACCCACTACACCACTGTGCTGCCCATACCGGATTTGTGCAGGGCGATGGGGTTGCTTTAAAAAATAGCTATTTTTTAAATTAGAATATGAATTTATGTTAATTTAATGTAACACTTTTTGCTCATTTAACTTTATTGCCAACAAGCCCCTATGTGCATCAGCAGATTCTCTTTATGGAGACACGAGGGATCTTTTGGAACCCTATTATCTTTCCTGCTCTGCACTTCATCCGATCAAGCACAAGACTTTGTTTGATCTGCCGTTTACCAGGCATTTCAGCCTGATCTTACAGCTCTAAACCCAGAGACGCAAAAGTGATCAGACGGCTTTATACCCAAAAACTGTCAACGTTTTTACTGAAATCCAGGGCTGCATTAGAGAGATTTTTCAACAACAAAGACAAGAATTAAAAAAAAACACACTTTGTTTAGTAGGGGTACAAGAAGGCTAGAACCCCTTTTAAATCTTTATTTTTGTTCCTGTCCTTTCGGAAATTTTCCCTCACTTCCTGTCTGGTAAAACTGTTGTCACACTAACAGACAATGATAGCAGGTTATGGAGGAAAGGGCATATCAGAGCTTAGGGCAGAGTTTGAGGGTTGTAAGCCAGGGAGATATGTGGTATGGTAATAAGGTGTAAAAAAAAAAAAAAAAAAAAAAAAAAATCTTCTCTGCGTTTTAGCTAAGATCAAGCATAGCATCTGTTTTCATCAGTGATCTAGAGGAGGTTCTGTGCTGTCATTCTAGCCTAACCAAGGTTGGTGGCTATGAATCACTGCTAGAATGATGGGTGCTTGGAAGGTTAGTACTGGCTGGGACAGAAACCGGGGTGCCCACAGGCAGTTAGGGCATGAAAGTAACCTCCCTAGGAAAGCTGAAAAAGACCATTACCTCCTGATTTGAGCGATTTACTATGTCTGGTCTTGGGCTGGGAAGGCAGAGGGTCCGCAGGGTCTGTGCCCCCTGGAAGTGGTCACCCTAGGGTTGCTCTTAGTAACACTTGGGTGTGGGACCCCACGGTGTAAACAGACATATGGTCACAGTCAAATTGCTTTTCTTTTGCACTGCACCTTTTAGGGCTGGGCCTTTTGGCTAAGTCCGGGGCAATTATTGTCTTCCATGCCTAAGGGCCCGGCCAGTGCACATTGCAAGGCCACTTTTTTATTTCTTATTTATTTTTCTGCCACCGTTTGTCACTGCTTTCACTTTTGTGTGTGTTTTTCACTGGATGAAGGATGCGAGTCCTCGGGCTTGCCCTGACATCAAGGGGGAGGATGTGTGGCCCTCAGGTTCCTTCCTCCTCTGCCCCTGGGGGGGGTGTCTCTCTTCGGGAGAGCCCCTCGACCAAGTATTTGATGGTCGGCTTTGATTGGCCTAGAAGAACAAGGTCTGCCAGGCCTTCTAGCTGGGCAGACCATTGTAAACCTTAGTCCCTGTCAGGGGCTTTGCGCCCCAGGGGATCAGGGTAGAGGTCCTACTCCTTCAGGGTGTGGACTAAAAGCACACCCTTAAGTTTCTAGTGTGCGTTTCCTATGCACGTTCTTTGTTCACTTACAGTTTTTTTTTCCATTTCAGGTTTTTGCATCACTGCAGACTTTTTTTTTTAAATGTAAAAAGGTGTAAAAATCTGATTTTAGAGCAGTCATTCCCTGGCAGCCTGGCAAAGCAGCTAATTAAGAACAATCTTGATTAGCTGCAGTGGAGAGCAGGGTATACATTATGGGTGTAATAGACCCCTGATGTCCTCATAGAGAGGACCAGTAACCTACCCATCATTTACAGTTTACTCTGTTGTGCTGTAAAAGCATTTGAAGCGGTGCATATTGATAATTTTGTGCGCCATAATTTTTTGCCATTTAGCAGGCACGTGCTATTTTGAGACTTGCTCTATTTAGTATCTATTTCTTCTAAACTACCTCATCTATTATTATGTACAAAAAAAAATAAATTGTGTTTGTGTGCAATAAAATTCATTTTGGTGCATTTTTTTTCCTGAAAATATAGATTTAACAAACAGTTGCACAAATATTGTGTGACAAAAAAAAAAATTACAACTAGTAGATTTTCAAGGCCTCAAGGCCTCTGCTTTCAGAAAAATAGGATTTTTTAAAACAGCTTACCTGTAAAATCCTTTTCTTTCGAAGGACATCACGGGACACAGAGCCACAGTAATTACTGATGGGTTATACAGGTATCACTGGTGATTGGACACTGGCACACCCTATCAGGAAGTTCAACCCCCTATATAATCCCTCCCTCTTGCAGGGATACCTCAGTTTTGTAGCCAAGCAATATAGTGTATTAGAAGAGGGGCGGGACCTCTGTGTCCCGTGATGTCCTTCGAAAGAAAAGGATTTTACAGGTAAGCTGTTTTAAAAAATCCTATTTTCTTTCTCGAACATCACGGGACACAGAGCCACAGTAATTACTGATGGGATGTCCCAGAGCAATGCTACCTGAGGGGGGGGAACCACGACCAAGTAGGGTGCAATCAGACCTGAGGACCCTGTACCGCTGCCTGCAGCACACTACGCCCAAAGGCGATATCCTCATGCCTTCTCACATCCACCTGATAGAATCTGGTGAATGTATGAACTGAAGACCAGGTTGCGGCCTTGCAGATTTGAGCCATAGAGGCCTGGTGATGCACTGCCCAAGAAGCACCAATAGCCCTTGTGGAATGTGCCCTGATCTGAAACGGAGGAATCTTCTGTTTCAAACCGTAAGCTTGAATGATCAACTGTCGAATCCATTTAGAAATGGTAGCTTTTGACGCTACCTGTCCTCTATTGGGACCCTCTGGCAGCACAAACAAAACATCCGTCTTGCGGATCTGAGCAGTTGCCCCTAGATAGGCCTTAACTGCTCTTACTACATCCAACGAATGTAGAGATCTCTCTTCCGGAGAACAGGGATCTGGAAAAAAGGAAGGTAGAACAATGTCTTGGTTTAAATGAAAATCAGAAACCACCTTCGGTAAAAAACTAGGATGAGGGCGTAGTACCACTCTATCCTTGTGTATAATCAAATAAGGCTCCTTACAGGAAAGAGCTGCTAATTCTGATACTCTTCCAGCAGAAGAGATGGCCACCAGAAAAATTAATTTCCTTGTCAACAAGACCAAAGGAATCTGACTTATTGGTTCAAAAGGCCGTTTCTGTAACACAGCCAGGACCAAATTCAAGTCCCAGGGGTTTAGGGGCGCTTTAACCGGAGGATTAAGAAGCATCACCCCCTGCATAACGTTTCGGACCAAAGAATGTGAAGCAAGTGGCCGCTGAAATAATACTGATAAAGCAGAGACCTGGCCCTTGATGGTACTCAAGGCCAGCTTCATCTCTAATCCCATCTGTAGAAAATCAAGGATTCTACCTATGACATATTTCCTGGGATGCCAACCTCTGGATTCACACCAGGTTATATAAGCCTTCCACACTCTATGATAAATCATCCTGGAAGCTGGCTTCCTTGCATTAATCAAGGTAGATATGACAGGACCTGAGAGCCCACGACTCTTCAGAACGTGGGTCTCAATAGCCAAACCGTCAAATTTAGCGTTTGTAAGGCAGGATGGAACACTGGACCTTGAGATAACAGGTCTGGGCGTTCCGGTAGTGTCCATGGGGAACCTACCGTCATCCTTACTATTTCTGCATACCAAGTCCTTCTGGGCCAAGCGGGGGCCACCAGAAGTACCGACTTCCTTTCCTGCCTGATCCTGCGAAGGAGTCGTGGTAGTAGCAGAATAGGCGGGAATGCGTAAATCAGTGAGAACCGATGCCACGGAATCACCAACGCATCCGTCCCGCATGCAAGAGGATCTTTTGTCCTTGCCACAAATCTGTCTATCTTTTTGTTGAATCGGGATGCAAAGAGATCTTCATCTGGAACCCCCCATCTTTGGCATCTGGCCCAAAAGACGTCGGGATGCAGAGACCATTCCCCTGGGAGTAACTGCTGGCGACTTAGATAGTCCGCCTGCCAATTCTCTATTCCCGGGATGAAAACTGCCGATATGCATGGCACATGCATCTCTGCCCAGACTAAGATCTGGTTCACCTCTTTTTGAGCAGCTCGGCTCCGGGTGCCTCCCTGATGATTGACATAAGCCACTGCTGTGGCATTATCGGACTGGATCCTGACCGGACAACCCTGTAGCCTGATAGTCCAGGCCTTTAGAGCTAGATGTATCGCCCGGATCTCCAGAATGTTGATGGGTAAGGTCCTCTCTGTCTTGGACCATACCCCTTGGACCGCAGCCTGTTCCAGAACTGCTCCCCAACCTGACAGACTGGCATCTGTTGTTACCACCGTCCAGGTAACCGGTAGAAAGGATTTCCCCTTCTGCAGGTTTTCGGGTATGAGCCACCAATTGAGGCTCTGACGCACCGCATGCGACAGGTGCATCGGAAAGTCTAATGCCTGAACCTTCTTGTTCCAGGTTGACAGAATACTGTGTTGCAGCATTCTTGAGTGAAACTGAGCATAGGGAACTGCTTCGAATGAAGACACCATCTTCCCTAGTAGCCTCATACAAAGGCGGACTGAGGGACCCTTCTTGGTCCTTACTGTCAGAATCAGCTCTCTCAAAGCAGTGATCTTTGCCTGGGGTAGAAATATTTTCTCCTGGCTTGTATCTATAATCAGACCTAAATACTCCAGTCTTCTTACTGGTTTTAGGAAAGACTTTTCTAAGTTGAGGATCCAACCCAGGTGTTCTAGATACCTGACCGTGGTCCTCAAGTTTCCATTCAAAGAGGCTACCGACCAGTCTATCAAGAGCAGGTCGTCTAGGTATGCTATGACAGCTATACCCTGAGCCCTTAATCTGGCCAGAGGAGGAGCCAAGATCTTTGTGAACACTCGAGGTGCAGTGGCTATCCCGAAAGGCAGAGCCACAAACTGGAAATGGCGCCCTCCTACCTCGAAGCGCAGAAACTTCCGATGAGCAGGAAAAATGGGCACATGCAGATATGCATCTCTGATGTCTATTGATGCCAGAAATTCTCCTCCCTGCAGGGTGGGAACTACTGTTCGAATTGATTCCATGCGGAAGGATTGAATCCTTAGGAATCGGTTCAGATCCCTTAAGTCCAAAATGGGCCTGACATCCCCATTTGGCTTTTGGACCGTAAAAAGGTTGGAATAGAAGCCCAATCCCTGGTCCTTTGCGGGAACTATCATAATGACCTCCTGCGACAAAAGTCGCTCTAACGCTAGAAGGAGCGACTGCTTCTTCTCTGGGTCTCTGGGAACATTTGATCTGAGGAACCGAGGAGAAGGGAATTCCTGAAACTCCAGCTTGTACCCTAAGGTTACCGTGGAGATTACCCATCTGTCCTGGAAGTCCTCGTGCCAGAGCTCTGAGAACTGTCGCAGTCTTCCCCCCACTCGAGTGAGCGGGGGCGCCCCCTCATGCAGAGGTCTTAGTGTTTTGCCTAGTAGGCTTCTTTCCCCAGGACTTCTTTTGTCCCTGGGGTTGACTCTTGTCTATGGACCCCGATGGAGGCGGCCGTCGAGACTGCCTGGAGGCTGAAGCCCCCGGCGCTGGGGAAAGAGTCCGTTTGAAAGAGGGACGCTTACTCTTCTTCTTGACAGGTAAGAGAGTGCTTTTCCCACAAGAGATTCTCTTGATATAGTTATCCAAGTCCTCTCCAAACAACCTTGCACCACGAAATGGAAACCCAGCCAGTAGCTTCTTACATGGTGCTTCGGCTGACCAATTTTTCAACCATAGAATTCTACGTATATGCACCAACCCCAGTGAAAGACGGGAGGTTTGCACGATAGAATCTCTAATGGCGTCAACCACAAAGCATAAGGCCGCTGGAAGGTTAGCAAACCCCTGGGCCTGCTGTTCAGGTAATACTTTGATGACCTGCTTAACATGGTCTCCTAAGTATTGACAGACTCCAATCGCTGCTACTGCAGGTTGGGCCACTGATCCTGCTAAGGATAAAACATCCTTCAATAGGGATTCCATCCTCTTATCTACAGGATCCCTGAGCATCTGAGCATTGTCTACAGGACAAGTCAGGCTATTATTTACGGAGGAAATGGCGGCATCAATAGCCGGTATTCCCCACATTTTAATAAACTTTTCTTCCATCAGATAAAGTGTTGAAAACTTTCTCGGCGGAAAAAAACGTTTGTCTGGGTGATCCCACTCAGAATAAATGAGCTTTTCAAGTAAAGTATGAACAGGAAAAGCATGTGCTGCTTGGAAAGGTTTCAGTGACCCCAAAGCAGAAGAGGATTCCTTAGCAGTTTCAGGTATGGGCAACTTAAATGTGGAGCGGACCAATCCAGTGAGGATCTGCACTAAGACTTTCTCCTCTTGGGAAGTCGCAGAGGGTCCCTCTCCACCTGATTCACCCGAAGAGGAATCATCCGTCCCATCCCGATCCTCTGAAAGGGATTCATCTCCTTTATCCCAGAGCTCCTCTGTCTGAGGGTCTTGGGGAACAGAGGAAAGCCTAGTGCGTTTTCTTCCACTGAGTGAAGACGTAATCACGGCCATTAATCTTTCCTCTAGACCATTAATGGTTGAGGAAAAAACCTCTTGTGTAATATATACAGGGGCTGAAGTGCCAGAGGCAGGTGTAGCCCCTGACCCCGATGGCTCTCCCCGGCTAGCCGTCTCTGGCCCATCTTTAGGGGGGGAGGATGCTGCCGACAGGGGGCCCTCAGAACCTGAACGAGATCCCCTAGTGTCTCTGGTTCCTGGGGTGCTTGAACCTCTTCTACCCATAGTGCAAAGCAACAAGGTGTGAGGTATACAAATGAACACTGCCCGCTGAGCGATGTAGTCTGGCTAAAAGCCTTGCTACCCAATGCTCAGTCTGGTGTTACTTCAGTAAATGCTGCCTAGGAGAATGCCTGTGTCCCACCTTACATGCGACCGTCAGCTCTGTGTCTCTCAGAAGGCTGAGTGCACCTGTACAGAGTGCCTTTAATAGCCTGCAGCTGGCCTGAGTGGGAGTCTAAGCACTCTGTGCTGACGTCCCGCCCCCTCCTCTACCGCCCCCCCCCCCTCGAGTTTTGAAAAAAAACGAGCGCTTCCCGCACTGCCGACTCTCCTGTCATGCTTCTGGAGAAAGGCTGGGGATGGGGGGGGGGGAGGCTGGTAACAAGATCTGCCTGAATGGCTATCTTCAGAGATGGTGGCCATTAGGCCGCAGAGCCCGGGTGGTATAACCACTTTCTAGACCCCTGTGGCCCCTCTCTAGCCTGGGGGGGAACATTCAAACATGAGAAATCCCCCCTTCCACCTTACTTGTTTGCAGCCTGCTTGAGACGCTGGGACATAATCAGCGATTACAACACCTGAGACAGACAGTCAGCATGTGCAGGTTTGTGCTCTTGGCAGCCCCCGGTGGTCACAATAGGCATAGCATGCATTTACCTTAAAGGAGAAAAGCCACTAGAACTCAAAAATTCTGTGGAATCTCCTCTTACCTTATCCAGCTGCAGGGTGCTGTTTACACAGACCCAATCTTCACCTCTCACGGTGGGCTCCGTTTGAAAAAACCGTCAGAGACTGGGGCCCCCTACGAATAGGGGGATCCAACAGTTCTGGGACCGTAAAGCACCTCGCCAGAAATTAGGAAGTTTAAAGCCATTTTCTGATCTGCGGGGTCCAGCTCTCTAAAAAGAGAAGCATTACGGGTAAAACCTCGTTTCTTTGGACACAAGGCCCGGGTACCATTCAATTCGGCCATGAAAAGACACTTTGAATGGATCCGGTTCGCCTGGCTTGCCCCAGTATAGGATCTTAGGATATTCCCTTTGGAGCTCAGCACAGGACATCTTTACACGTCCATCACCTAAGACACTGGCGTAAAAACTGAGGTATCCCTGCAAGGGGGAGGGATTATATAGGGGGTTGAACTTCCTGATAGGGTGTGCCAGTGTCCAATCACCAGTGATACCTATATAACCCATCAGTAATTACTGTGGCTCTGTGTCCCGTGATGTTCGAGAAAGAAATACACGGATCTGTGGGTTTTAACCAATTTTATAGCAGATATATGTGAAAAAAAAAAAAAGAAGGGGAGGGGGGGGAGTCTCTGGGGGAACTAGTTAATGGTCTGGCAACAGGATCTCTAATACATTCAGAGAGATGTAAATGAGCCCCAAAGGGACCTCATGAAATATTAGGGGGGGAGGGGGGTGTAGCTATCCTCAACATTTACATGCAAAGTCAACATTTGCATATAGCATTGTCTGCCTTTATCGCAGATCTAATGATTACGTTGTAGTTTTTACAGAATGTAACATCTGCTTATGCATTATTTCAATGCACTGTAAATTGTGCAGGATTTTGCCAGGTTCAGTGCTACATGGGATTTATGGAGTTGGATACTTAGACTGTTTTGCCAGATCTTCTCCCAGAATACATAGTTCACAATATACAATGATGAATATTTAAGCCTCATTGACATGAGTGTACTACAGTGTACCCCAGTGTGAGGGTGTTCCATGCATTCCCGTGTAGGCAGTTGCATTCATGTCAAGTGAGATGCAGTTGCTGCATGGACACCACTGCTGCTCCCAATTTGACAGCCGTGTGGATGTGGGTACATGGACCCAAACACATACTGTCTGCGTTTGGGGCTGCACATCCACACAGCTGTCAAATTGGGAGTTGGGGCTGCGACTGTGCAGCCATTGCCTCCCAAATGACATGAATGAAATGATGGAAAACACTTGTGCATCCCTTTGCAGGCAAACACTGCCCTCACGTGGGCATCCCCCATAGTGCACCTGTGTAAACAAGGCCTTACAGTAGGGTTTATTATTTTAATATACGTTATTCCATCCTATTCCCCTCTTTGTTTCCAGGGTTGCTCGCAGGAGGGCACCATGGCCCACATCTGCTGGACATGTCCTAGGGTGTGTAGACCAGCCCTCAAATTTTCCACTCGCCTATTCGCATTTTGCAAGTGGAAAATGAGGGCTAGCGAGGAGCCGGGCTGCCTGGGAGTGGGGGGGTGAGCACCGCCGGTGGGCGGAGATGATCGGGAGCCGTTCTCCCGGTGGAAGAGTGCACGGTGTTTTAGAGGAGAGCCGCGGGATCACCGAGCGGTAAAACATGCCGTATCAGCTGACATTGAAACTGTCTCCGCTCTGATCACTCTCACACAGCCCCGCCTCCTCCTAACCCCGCACCCTGTGATAAACAGAACACGTGTCCAATGCGGGGATGCATTCTGTCTGTCACAGGCACGGGGTTAGGAGGAGGCGGGGCTGTGTGAGATTGAGCAGAGCGAAGACAGTTTCAATGTCAGCTGTTACGGCGTGTTTTACCGCTCTGTGATCCTGGCTCCCCCTAACTCGTCATGATCCGGCCGCCCTCTCACTTCCTCTGCCCTGGCAAGGTTGCAATGGGGGCACTGTGAGGCTGCTATTTGGGGCACAGTGAGGCTGCAATTTGGGGCACAGTGAGGCTGCAATTTGGGGCACAGTGAGGCTGCAATTTGGGGCACAGTGAGGCTGCAATTTGGGGCACAGTGAGGCTGCAATTTGGGGCACAGTGAGGCTGCAATTTGGGACACAGTGAGGCTGCAATTTGGGGCACAGTGAGGCTGCAATTTGGGGCACAGTGAGGCTGCAATTTGGGGCACAGTGAGGCTGCAATTTGGGGCACAGTGAGGCTGCAATTTGGGGCACAGTGAGGCTGCAATTTGGGGCACAGTGAGGCTGCAATTTGGGGCACAGTGAGGCTGCAATTTGGGGCACAGTGAGGCTGCAATGTGGGGCACGGTGAGGCTGCAATGTGGGGCACGGTAAGGCTGCAATGTGGGGCACGGTAAGGCTGCAATGTGGGGCACGGTAAGGCTGCAATGTGGGGCACGGTAAGGCTGCAATGTGGGGCACGGTAAGGCTGCAATGTGGGGCACGGTAAGGCTGCAATGTGGGGCACGGTAAGGCTGCAATGTGGGGCACAGTGAAGCTGCAATGGGGGCACAGTGAGGCTGCAATGATGGCCACAGGTCAGGCTGCAATGATGGCCACAGGTCAGGCTGCAATGATGGCCACAGGTCAGGCTGCAATGATGGCCACAGGTCAGGCTGCAATGATGGCCACAGGTCAGGCTGCAATGATGGCCACAGGTCAGGCTGCAATGATGGCCACAGGTCAGGCTGCAATGATGGCCACAGGTCAGGCTGCAATGATGGCCACAGGTCAGGCTGCAATGATGGCCACAGGTCAGGCTGCAATGATGGCCACAGGTCAGGCTGCAATGATGGCCACAGGTCAGGCTGCAATGATGGCCACAGGTCACGCTGCAATGATGGGCACAGGTCACGCTGCAATGATGGGCACAGGTCACGCTGCAATGATGGGCACAGGTCACGCTGCAATGATGGGCACAGGTCACGCTGCAATGATGGGCACAGGTGAGCCTGCATTGATGAGCTTGCACACAGCCCCGCCTCCTCCTAACCCCACAACCTGTGATAAACAGAACGCGGGTCCAATGCGGGGATACATTCTGTCTATCACAGGCACGGGGTTAGGATGAGGCGGGGCTGTGTGAGAATGAGCAGAGCGGAGACAGTTTCAATGTCAGCTGTTACGGCGTGTTTTACCGCTCTGCGATCCTGGCTCTCCCCTAACTCGTCATGATCTGGCCGCCCTCTCACTTCCTCCGCCCTGGCAAGGTTGCAATGGGGGCACAGTGAGGCTGCAATTTGGGGAACAGTGAGGCTGCAGTTTGGGGAACAGTGAGGCTGCAGTTTGGGGAACAGTGAGGCTGCAGTTTGGGGAACAGTGAGGCTGCAGTTTGGGGAACAGTGAGGCTGCAGTTTGGGGAACAGTGAGGCTGCAGTTTGGGGCACAGTGAGGCTGCAGTTTGGGGCACAGTGAGGCTGCAGTTTGGGGCACAGTGAGGCTGCAGTTTGGGGCACAGTGAGGCTGCAGTTTGGGGCACAGTGAGGCTGCAGTTTGGGGCACAGTGAGGCTGCAATGTGGGGCACAGTGAGGCTGCAATGTGGGGCACAGTGAGGCTGCAATGTGGTTCACAGTGAGGCTGCAATTTGGGGCACGGTAAGGCTGCAATGGGGGCACAGTGAGGCTGCAATGTTGGGCATGGTGAGGCTCCAATGTTGGGCACGGTGAGGCTGCAATAATGGCCACAGGTCATGCTGCAATGATGGCCACAGGTCACGCTGCAATGATGGCCACAGGTCACGCTGCAATGATGGCCACAGGTCACGCAGCAATGATGGCCACAGGTCACGCAGCAATGATGGCCACAGGTCACACTGCAATGATGGCCACAGGTCACACTGCAATGATGGCCACAGGTCACACTGCAATGATGGCCACAGGTGAGGCTGTGCTGAGGGGAACTGATAAAGTTGTTGTTATTTATTTTTGTAACTTAATTCTGCATGAAAGCTCTGATCAGTGTGTTCTGAGGGTACTACGGTTAGAATACAACAAAACAATGGAAGAGATCGCTACATCAATTACACTTGTGTTGATGCGAATATCTGTCAGGTGTGTGTACCAAGCTTTAGATTGTAAGCTCCGTGAGGACAGGGACTGATGGGAAAGTACAATATGTAAAAATTCTGCATAAAATTGTCAGGGCTATATAAACACCAGTAATGATTAAATAATTATTATATGCAAACATTACCTCTTTGAGATTATCCATAGTTACTGTTGCAATTTTGTCCATAAGTAGAGGACAGTGAGTATTTGCTCGAAGGACTAAAATAGAAAAAGGGATAACGTTCTTCAGGCTAAGCTGGTGTATGAAACGTTGACAGGTATGTAATGTGGCTTCTACAAGTGCCGTATCCATTTGGTTGAAAATTTCTTTATTTTTTAATTCAAGTATAAGAGAGTCCAAACACTTTGCCTCACTAACTCTCTTCAGTCTATAGCTGTACAGTTCCTTAAGGAGTTTCATTAGATTTTTTCTATCAGGCATATGAGCTGACTGCAACAGCCGGGTGACAACAAACGTCATGTGGCTTAAGTCATAGATGTTGCACTGAGCAATGATATCATCAAGTTTAGAAAGAACAACTTCATCGATCTTGTTAGGGCTCAACAAAGACATGGCTTTGATGCTCTGGGAAACATCAGATGGAACAGAACTTGAAAACATATGCCTGAAATAAGAAATAAAATGGGTTTCAGATGGGTCTAAAGTGAATCAATTCTGAAAAAAGCCTAGCCATATAATAGTCTCTCTCCTCGATATTCATACACAGTAGCAAGAAAAAGAATGTGAACCCCTTGGAATTAACTGGTTTTCTGCAGTAATTAGCTGTAAAATGTGACCTGATCCTCATCTAAGTGACAATAGACAAACACAGCGTGCTTAAAAGAAGAAGTTCACCTTTGGAACATGTTACATGATTCACCCTAAAAATGGGTGAAACATGTAACATGTTCCAGCATCTGCAGCCTCTCCCCCTGATTCCCCCCAGGGCAGCAGGCAAGGGATCTTTTCCCGCACCCGCTGTCACAATTTGAATATAGCGTGGCCATGCAGGTCTCCACCCACATGGCCGCATCATTCAATCACAACTTCCTTTGAACTATCGCCTACAAGTTCCGCCAACCATTGTGGCTGACAGCTTGAAGTTCTCGATGAACTATGAAGATACTGTCAAGTGCTCTTGTTGTCCAATGAACTTCCTGCTTTCAGGTAACTGCCTGCCCATACAAGTTATAGGCAGACAGCTATCCTGAGTGCCTGCAGGAGTCTGAGATTGCACTCGCGATCTGCTGATCAGAGGTGCAATGCTCTGCAGGCTCCTTAGAAGATTTTTTTTCAAAAGGTAAAGTTATCAAAATCTTTGCCCTTTTATAAGGCCCCTTACCAGTAGAGGTGTATTTTGCAAATTTGATAAGGTTTGGAGCGGATGGCTCTCCTCCACTGTTTCGGCTTGAGAAAATGGTTTGAGTGAGTTACTTGGAAAACTTTGTTTAGCTTCTCTTACTTTTTCTTGTGTTCCTGTGTATCATATTGCCTCTTTAACGGTTGGGGTTTCCCATCAGTAGCCCTGACCTTCCTTTGGGGTAAATGTCCAATCTAATAAGTGAGTTACTTCCCTTTTTATATTATATTTCTATTATTTGGGTGGGGAGGATGGGGTAAGCACCTATATCCTACTTTAATTGCATTGTCATTGGTAAAGATTATACTTTGCTGGTCACTGTTTTGTTCTTTTTGTTATATGTCTGTCTATCATAGTGTGGACACTGTTCTGTCCTTTTTTAGTTATTTGTCTTTTTTTTTTTTGCTGATTTTGTATGGTTACTGTTTCATGTAAATGTTGAAACTTCAACTAACTGCTGAGAAAAAAAAAAGGTGAACTTATCCTTTAAGCTGATAACAGTGCTGGAGGAAAAGTGAACCTTTGGAGTTAATAGCTGGTCGAACCTCCTTTGGCAGCAATAACTTCATGCAAGCCTTTCGGTAGCTCTGGATCAGACCTACACAACGTTCAAGAGGAATTTTTGACCTTTCCTCTTTGCAAAACTGCTTCAGAGCTCTGACACATTTGTAGGATGTCTGGTGTGAGTTAATTCCACAGGTGATGAAATGAGCCCTAAAATTATAATCAGCCCTGTCAAATCTAATAACACTGGTGTTAATGGTACATTGGCCACATAAGTGCTGTAAATAATGATCCCAAAAACTTGTGCTGATTATTGCCTTCGGCAGATAGAAGTACTGTTGCAAAACAGAAAAAGTAAATATACTTACAGCTCTGATTGCAGGTTGCCATTTTAGGATCTCATCTACTTGAGGGCCTGTTCACACAGCAGTTGCACTAAAACGCAGTTGCTGATGTGAAGTGGGATGGCAGAGGTGTCAAACATCAGTCCCAGTGCATCACACAGGTTACTTTAAAAATGTTACTGGAATGTAACAAAGTGACTGGCTGCAGCAAAGTGAAAGATGGTGGATTGTGGTGTCCGTTTATGAAGCAGTGAAATCTATTCACTGCTTCATTCTCCGGCATTCACAGTGAAGATCTTTCTCCTCTGTGTGCCAGTTTATGAAGCGGTGTAGATCGCTTCACCTTCTGAGGAGTGAAGCGATCTACAAACGCTTCCAAAAGTGGAGAACGGCCCCTGATACTGGAATCTCGTGAGACTTTACGAGATTACAGCACCCGAAATTCACCGAAACACCAAGATGTCAGTTTATTAAGCAGTGATAAATTATCACCGCTCAATACACGGACAGACGGTGTGGATTAATGTTAATAAAATAATGAGTCCCCCTACATTATATACACATGTATATACACACACATTATATGTATATATATGTATACACATAAATATGACAGGGGGACATGGTTACAGTGTTGGGGGGTCTGAACGAGGCATAAGGAAGTTAAAAATCTTCCTCTTTCCCCCTCAGATCCCCCCAGATTTCCTCTTCACTCCCCGATTCACCACTTCTGAGCTGGTGAACCTGGGAGTGTGAATTCTGACTCAGATCGCCAGTGAAGCGGTGAGATCACCGCTTCATAAACTGGCCGTTACTGTGTCATTCATGAGGATTATCCATGTGTAGAGATAATCTGCGGGAGAACAAGTTCAAACATGTTCTCCCCAATTATCACTGTTTCATAAACTGTTTATGGACTGTGATCAGCGGCGATCCTTGGGATCACCGCTGATCACTGCTTCATAAACGGACACCTGTGTCCCACTGCGCTGCACTGAGAAAAAGTACTGCCTGTCACACTTTTTCAGGTGTGGTGGGAACTAGCCTGATAGGAAAAAATACATTTTGGTTTGTCTTGTGGTGGGACTGCGCCTGGTGTGAATGGGCCCTGATTCTGTACAGCTTGTCAGAGCAGTAATGCTACACACAGGTGTGTTACCAATTGTTTTCTTGGCGACTACAGTCCCAACTGCCTTGAGATCATTGACAAGATTCTCCCGTATAGTTCTGGGCTGATTCCTCACCGTCCTCGTGATCACTGAAACGCCACATGAGAGCTTGCATGGAGACCCAGACTGAGGGAGACTGACAGTTATTTTGTTTCTTCCATTTGCGAATAACCACATCAGCTGTTGTCACCCTCTCACCAAGCTGCTTGGCGATGGTCTTGTAGCCCGTTCCAGCCTTGTGTAGTTCTACAATCTTGTCCCCGACATCCTTGGACAGCTCTTTGGTCTTGGCCATGGTGGAGAGTTTGGAATCTGATTGATTACTTCTGTATACAGGTGTCTTTTATACGTGTAACAAGCTGAGATTAGGAGCACTGCCTTTAAAAGAGTGCTCCTAATCTCAGCTCATTACCTGTATAGAAGCCACCTGGGAGCCAGAAATATTGCCGATTGATAGGGGATCAAATACATATTTCACTCATTAAAATGCAAATCAATTTATAACTTTTTTTGAAATGTGTTTTTCTGGATATTTTTGTGGTTATTCTGTCGCTCACACTGTAGTAGTTCATTGAAAACTACAAGCCGACAGTAGTTTTCCTTTCACAGAGGACTCTTGACTGAGTGATGCGGCTGGGTGGGCGGAGCAATTTTTTTTAATTGTGGCACCAGACATGGGAAGAAGATTCCTGGCCTGCTGTCACAGTAGGGATCAGGAGGAGGGGGCAAACATATCCTTTCTCTGCATTAAAATAAAAAGTGAAAGGTGTCCAACGGTCCGTCACTGATGCCGGTAACTTCTTCTGAGTCCCAGTCTTCAGGCCTCCTCCTCATTGGCCAGTCGGGGATGATGTCACTCCTGCGTATGCGCAGGAGCTAGTCACCCTGCACTGAAAGCAGAGTTGCGCATGCACAGCTCAGTTTACAGCACCATAGAAGACACCATAAAAGACAGCGAGCAGGTAGATAGGGGCATTTTATTGCAGAAGAGAGAATGCATATCTCTTAAAAGCCTGCCTGCTCACTGTTTCTAACAATTAAACTTTAGTTCCATTTAAGGGTAAAAAGCAATGCACCACCTGTTCTGCCCAATGGCCCTCCCCCGCCACAGTCCCTAAACACTCACCGGACTCCTCTCAAGCTCCCCTCACTTCCTGATTCACAGGAGACACTGAGGCAGCATGAGCCATAGGCTTTTGCTGCTGTCAGTCAAATATGGAGCAGGGGCAGGGCTTACTGTCACTATGCTCGTTGGAGATGGAAGAATTGAACAGTGCCACCGGGAGACTGTAAGAAGAGGAGGCAAGGGACCCTTCTGTGTAGTAATATTGCACAGAGCAGGCAAGTATTACCTCTTTTTATTTTATCCAAATAAATAAAAAACAGCCTTTAGTATCATTTTAAGTGCATTCAAACTGAAGAGAAAATATATATTTTCATTTGATTTTGTCCCATTCTTACAACAGCTGGTTGAATGTACATACGGATTTTGTTTGATTTAAAGCTACGATTTGTTATTTTTATAGGAATAAACTCCCATACACTTCTGCAGTAAAAATCAATGTAGAAGTTAGTGTTCTAAACATGGACTAGAAAGAGCATTTATTAGCACATTTACAGAAGAATAAATATTCTTGCCTTTTTAAACTCATTTGAAGTTCTGTATGTAGACCGTCATCCTTTAAGCCCAGTAATACCACAGCCTCTACGATGCTGCATAGCTGTCTCAATGAGTAAACCATCAAATGCTTCTGTACCTGTGAACAGATTCTAATACAAAATTTTAAAAAAAAATTAATCATATTTCCTACCGCACTAAAACCAGTGAGCCACACACACATACATATACACATATATATATACACATATACATACAGCCCTCAAAAATTCCACTCGCCTGTTCGCATTTTGCGAGTGGAATTTAGCGGAGGGCGAGTGAGGAGCAGGGACGGACCAGGCTGACAGTTTCCTGGCAGAAGCGGTGCGGCCGTCAGAGCGGCCCGGAGGGCAGGGGTTCCCTGCCCCCAAGGCCACTCTGATGTCCTGTAAAAAAAGACTGCACCGCTTCTGCCAGAAGCGATCAGCCAGGAAATGGTCAGAAGGATCCTGCATTCGGAGGACACCGAGTGGGGATCTCCAGCTGAGACGCGGCTTGTATATGAATAGCCAGGCGATGTCAAACAAAGTCCCGCCTCCGGACTGGCATTGGGTCAAGTATGCTATTCGATTTCAGGAGGCGGGACTTCGTTTGACAGCGCGGCTTATCTTATCCATATACAAGCCGCATCTCAGCGGGAGATCCCGCTCTGTGTCATCCAGCCGCCCGATCCTCACGATTCCTCCCTGGTGCACTGCTGGGTACGGATGACTGATGAGGCTGCACTTTTGGGCAATGAGAGGCTGCATGATATGCTGCATTGGTGGGCCCTGATAGGCTGTACTAATGGGAATGGTATGCTGCACCGATAGGCTGCACTGATGGGCAATAACACGCTGCACTGATAAGGCTACACTGATGGGCGCTGATATGCTTTATGTTAATGTTGTTAAAGTTGTTGTTAATATTTGTGGAACTTAATTCTGCATAAAACATTTAACAGTGTAATTTCATGAGATAATTTACGAGGGCATGTTAAGGGGCAGACTTAGGGGCAGGGCAGGGTAGAGTTTGGGTGGGGCAACTGGTGGCGAGTAACTCTTAAGGCCTGGCTAGTGGCTCAGGAGTTGAGATTTTGAGCCCTGAATATATATATCTCACACACACACATACATTTACGCACACTGTATAGGAACATATGGCCATATAGTTATGCAGGTAAACAACTTTCTCCTGTTATGGCTTTGCAATTAAAACTTAACCACTTAAAGACCAAGCCTCTTTTTTAGAATTGTTGTGTACAAGTTAAAAACAGTTTTTTAACATTTTTAAAGTTATTCTTCAGTACGAAAACAGGCAGAGGCGGAAATATATTACACCCAAACTGTGAGTATTATTTTGGGATTAGCAAAGTGTCTCAATGACCTAAAAAAAAAAAAAAAAAAAAAAAAAAAGGATTGGTCGCCGGACTCCCACTTTAAGTATGGATAAAACATGGGCATTACCGGCCACCTTCCACCAATAAGGGGTACATAGTCAAATGACACATTTCCTTTTTAACATACAATCAACCAATCACTGTCATTGACTCTAAGCAAACCCATCATGTCACATTATTATGTCAGATTTAAATGCAGACATCTCATGACACATACATAACCTCCCATGTCTGGTTTCGTTTTCAACACAAGACCCATTTATACAACAAATATTTTTGCGTAAATCAGCAACAATGATAACTTAAAGGCACAGTTCGTGTATTAGATTACAAAACACAAGGGGGCTTTTTCATGACCCTTTCAGGGGATACCTGATGTACACCTACCAGGAAGGTTTACTACACTCCATTGTACTCTGGGTATAGTTTATCTGTTTGACTGCAATGTTTTACTTTGTTAGAAACTGCTGTTTTATAAATAATGAATTTGAAAAAAAAAAAAAAAATCAACATACAACAATAAGGATAGCTGATGAGCAGATCACAAGTTAAAGATCACTAATATTGATAATGTAACTTAAGGATTTTTCTTGTAATTTTTTTTTTCTATAAATGTTAAAGTGATATTAAAGTGTCATACTTATCTGCTCTGTGCAGTGGTTTTGCACAGAGCAGCCCGGATCCTCCTCTTCTCAGGTCCCACGCTGGCACTCCTGGCCCCTCCCTCATGTCGGGTGCCCCCACAGTAAGCGGCTTGGTCAGGGGGCACCCAAGCAGGTGCGTGCCCGAGCCACGGCTCTGTGTCCATTCACACACGGAGCTGTGGCTCGGCCCTGCCCCCTCCATCTCCTGATTGGCTCACTGGCTGTGACTGACAGCAGCAGGTGCCAATGGCTCCCACTCCTGCCAAAAGCAAATTAGGAGTGCAAGTCTCTCGTGTACATCGCTGGGTCAAGAAGGGGCTCAGGTAAATATTAGGGGGAGGCTGCTGCACACAGGTTTTTTACCTTCATGCAAAGAATGCATAAAGGTAAAAAACCTTGTGCCTTTACAACCACTTTAACCACTTACCACAAACCGCCGTCATTGTAAGTCGGTACTTTGACATAGCTGCCATAACCCCGGTATTTTCTGAAATGGCAGGCGGTCCTCTTTAAGATAAAAGTGGTCTCCACGGCAGCTTCACCGCAAGGTTACTTTTAATCGGCAGCGGGAAAGGTGCCCTCCCTCATCCCGCTGCGTTACGGTCATCTCTGACGCTTACCGGACCCGCCGGTAGCGGTGGAGAGGATTTCATTCTTTCCCCCTCAAAGGCTGTGAGTCGAGTGAGGGAATGATGGACCCCACACGACTCAATGATGTTGGATGACAGAAGCGATGTCAAACGTCACTTCCGCCCAATGGCCTTAAAGGGGAAATTTTTAAAAAATTTTTTACAATTAAAAAAAAAGTGTAAATGTGAGGTCCGAGGTCTTTTTGACCCCAGATCTCACACTTTTCAATTACAAGGGATGTTTACATTCCTTGTAATAGGAATAAAAGTGATTAAAAAAAAAAAAATGTTGACAGGGACAGTGCAAGTAAAAAAAAATTAAAAGTGCCCCGTCCTGCCTGGCTCATGCGCAGAAGCGAACGCATATGTAAGTTGCGCCTGCATATGTAAACTGTGTTCAAACCACACATGTGAGGTATCCTTGCGATCGTTACAGCGAGAGCAATTATTCTCCTCTTTAAATCAAAACTGGTAACCTGTAAAAATTGTTAAACGTCGCCTTTGGAAATTTTTAAGGGTCAAAGTTTGTTGCAATTCCATGAGCGGGTGGGCTAATTTTACTGTTTTCTTATTTTTTTTATTAAAAAAAGTGTATTTTTTCCAAAACAATTGCGTTTGTATGACCGCTGTGAAAATACAGTGTGACAAAGTATTGCAACAACCGCCATTTTATTCTCTAGGGTGTTCGAAAAAAATATATACAGTGGGGACGTCGAGTATTCAGACCCCCTTAAATTTTTCACTCTTTCTTATATTGCAGCCATTTGCTAAAATCATTTAAGTTCATTGTTTTTTCCTCATTAATGTACACACAGCACCCCATATTGACAGAAAAACACAGAATTGTTGACATTTTTGCAGATTTATTAAAAAAGAAAAACTGAAATATCACATGGTTCTAAGTATTAAGACCTCTTGCTCAGTATTTAGTAGAAGCACCCATTTGAGCTAATACAGCCATGAGTCTTTTTGGGAAAGATGCAACAAGTTTTTCACACCTCTGCCATTCCTCCTTGCAGATCCTCTCCAGTTCTGTCAGGCTGGATGGTAAACGTTGGTGGACAGCCATTTTTTAGGTCTTTCCAGAGATGCTCAATTGGGTATAAGTCAGGGCTCTGGCTGGGCCATTCAAGAACAGTCACAAAGTTGTTGTGAAGCCACTCCTTTGTTATTTTAGCTGTGTGCTTAGGGTCATTGTCTTATTGGAAAGTAAACCTTCGGCCAAGTCTGAGGTCCTGAGCACTCTGGAGAAGGTTTTCGTCCAGGATATCCCTGTACTTGGCCGCATTCATCTTTCTCTCGACTGCAACCAGTCGTCCTGTCCCTGCAGCTGAAAAACACCCCCACAGCATGATGCTGCCACCACCATGCTTCACTGTTGGGACTGTATTGAACAGGTGATGAGCAGTGCCTGGTTTTCTCCACACATACCGCTTAGAATTAAGGCCAAAAAGTTCTATCTTGGTCTCATCAGACCAAAGAATCTTATTTCTCACCATCTTGGAGTCCTTCAGGTGTTTTTTTAGCAAACTCCATGTAGGCTTTCATGTGTCTTGCACTGAGGAGAGGCTTCCGTCGGGCCACTCTGCCATAAAGCCCCGACTGGTGGAGGGCTGCAGTGATGGTTGACTTTTTACAACTTTCTCCCATCTCCCGACTGCATCTCTGGAGCTCAGCCACAGTGATCTTTGGGTTCTTTTTACCTCTCTCACCAAGGCTCTTCTCCCCCGATAGCTCAGTTTGGCCGGACGGCCAGCTCTAGGAAGGGTTCTGGTCATCCCAAACAACTTCCATTTAAGGATTATGGAGGCCACTGTGCTCTTAGGAACCTTAAGTGCAGCAGAAATTTTTTTGTAACCTTGGCCAGATCTGTGCCTTGCCAAAATTCTGTCTCTGAGCTCTTCAGGCAGTTCCTTTGACCTCATGATTCTCATTTGCTCTGACATGCCCTGTGAGCTGTAAGGTCTTATATAGACAGGTGTGTGGCTTTCCTAATCAAGTCCAATCAGTATAATCAAACACAGCTGGACTCAAATGAAGGTGTAGAACCATCTCAAGGATGATCAGAAGAAATGGACAGCACCTGAGTTAAACATATGAGCATCACAGCAAAGGGTCTGAATACTTAGGACCATCTGATATTTCAGTTTTTCTTTTTTAATAAATCTGGAAAAATGTCAACAATTCTGTGTTTTTCTGTCAATATGCTTTGCTGTGTGTATATTAATGAGGAAAAAAAAATGAACTTAAATGATTTTAGCAAATGGCTGCAAACAAGGAGTGAAAAATTTAAGGAGGTCTGAATACTTTCCGTCCCCACTGTATAATGTTTGAGGGTTCTAAGTAATTTTCTAGCAAAAAAAAATGTTTTTTAACCTGTAATCAACAAGTTTGAAAAATAGGCCTGGTCCTTAAGTGGTTAAAGAGCAACATAAACTAGTGCGATATTTGAAATTAATTCTGAAGGCGCTCATCGGATATTTTGGTTCTAATTTTGCCCTTCATGTGCTTTATCGTTGAAAATAGTTGCTCACAAATAGAGGTGCTGCTGAAAACTGAGAACACGAATAAGGTATGAGTGTGAAGAATGGGACAGAGACACTGTCCAATTTTTCTTCGGCAGCATGCGTGCTAAATTTTAAGCCTTTTTACGAAAAAAAAAAAACAAAACAAAAAAAATCGAGATCATTTTCAAGTAAGTTTACGATATTGTGTTGGGCAGCATTCATAGCCATTTTGGGCTGCAGGTTTCACACCTGCAGGTTCCACACTCCTGAATTCTATCCAATTCCAATATGAAAAAGTTTACATTTTTGAAGTTTACAGATGTGAAACTGTAATTGTAACGTAAACATTAAACGAAAAAGAGAAAAATAGTTTGAATACAGAAAAAATTACTTTTGGATGAGCTCAGTGTTTGTACACTCTGTGTCTGCCATTGTCTTCAGAACATTGTGCAGATTATTGGGAGACATCTTATCTGCAAAGTATGAGAGCTTCTTTTCAAGCCTGTAAATGATAAATAATGGTAAAAAAATAAAATAAATGTATTAAGTGTAAGGCTTTAAGAATTTTTTTTTTTTTTTAACTGGATTTTTAACTTGTAAAAGCTTTTTCTTGGAGTACATCACAGGACACAGTATCTTCATCTCCATTACAATAGGGTTATGCTACCACCTTCAAATGATTGGACACTGGCAAAAAAAAAAAAAAAAAAAAAAAAGACAATGACGACGACTACAACAGGAAATACCCTTGGTCGCCTGCATGGCATATCCCCTACCTGTTAGGCAGAGCTTTCGTTTTTGTAGAAAACAATAAACCACAAGGCAGATGGGTGGGTTCCCTGTGATGTGTTTCAAGACGAGGATTTTACAGGTAAATTAAAAATCCTGTTTTCTTTATCATATATATCTCAGGAAACAGGGCATCTTCATCTCCATTACAGTAGAGATGTCCCAAAGCACTAAATACGAGGGGGAGGGCAACATGAATAAGCCAAAAGACTCTAAAAACAATTAAACCCAGAACGGGTTAGAAAACGCATGCTGCAGCCTGCAAAACTCGCCCACCAAAGGTGGAGGCCTCAGCACCTGGAACATCCAAGTGGTAAATCTTTGCAAAAGTATGCACCAAAGACCATCGAGAATTGGCTGCGTGACCCTTCCTTGGGACTCCAGAAAGCACAAAGAGGGAAACAGACTTACAAATTGCACTGATAGACATCAGGTAAGACCTGATAGCACATACCACATCTTAAGCAATTAGGAGCCCCCCCCCCCCCCCCAGAGTCTGACGCATAGGACAAAAAAGGAAGGCAACACAATGTCCTGGTTGAGATGGATCAAACCACCTTCAGTAAAAAAGGACAGCCGAGTCCAAAAAAAACACCTTGTCACAATGAAACACCATAAACTGCTGCTTACAGGAAAAGCAGCCAATTCTGAAACTCTGCAACTCAAAGCAATGGCAACCAGAAAATAAAAAAAATAAACTTTCTGATGCAGAAGGACTAAATGCAATATCCCAGATGGGATCAAACAGAGAATTCCGCAATACAGAAAGCACAAAGTTCCAGTGGAGGCATAACCTGTAGGAGGATGCACGTGACACCTTGGACAAAGGCCAGTCCAGATTAAATCCAAACTGGAAAAAAGCCTTGATGCAACTAAATCCCCTAGCCTCACACAGCACAGCAAAAATTCAAGTTACGTGTACAAGCGACATCTTTTCCATGAGAGACTTTCAGGACAGCCCCTTGGGAGATATCAGCTCCCCTTTATCCCTGGAAAAACAGCACCCGCTTCTTAAAAGAATATATACTCCAATCCTCCCCCTAAGAATAAACAAAACAAAAGGTGATAGGTAGTTGCTGCTAGACTGAAAAACTTCTGGAAATTACATTACCATTTCCATCTAGGGTGGGACAAGAGCCTGCAGAACCTTTCAACCGAAAGCTTGGTCCCCAGCCAAACAGAAATTTCAGTCTATAATGCTTGACAAATGTAGAGAAACTTTGACCACCTCAGAAACCACGCCACCAGATTGAGTTTGTACACTTAAGGATGGTATACTGGATACTGAGTAAAAAAAATTCACTATCTCTGGAAGCCCCCATGGAGGTTCAACTGAATGTTCGTGCAAAATGGAAAACCTAACCTTCCTGGCCCAATAAGGAGCTATCAAAATCAGAGAGGTCCTTTCCTCAATACTAGAATAAGAGAGAACGGGGAAAAGTGTAGTAAAGCAGGAACGCCCAGGTCTGAGCCAACATGTCCACTCCCAGTGCTCTATCTTGCCTCCCCAGAAGAAAAAAAGGCTGGCACCTTTGTATTTTCCTGTCTATCCTTGAGTAACTCAAGAATCTGCTGATTTTAAACCCACTTGGCTTAACTCAACTGGTGTCTGCTGAGATAATCCACAAACTGCCCCTTCAGATGAACTGCTGACAGGAATGCCAGGTCCTTCTCCAACCACCCAAGAATATCCTCTGCCAGGAGCCAAAAGGTCCAGGTCCTGGTGCCCTCTTATTGGTTGAGGTAGGTTACAACTGGTGTATTGTCTAACAGGACCTGCACATGCTGATCTATCAGTTCGGAATGGAAAGACTTGAGTGCTAGGCCTATCTCTTCAGCTCCCTCCAGTTTGATTACCTCACTAACTGATCAGGTGTCTTTTTTTCCAGCAATTCTCTACATGTGCCCCCCAGCCCCAAGCACGTGCCCTGAGACGACGTCCGCCTAGTGATGTGTTGACTTCACCGTGCTTTTCTCTTGTTTGCACGGGCGTGTTTGTACCATTTGCCGGCCGGCCTAAACATATTTTATGGAACTCTTTTATAGTCTGTATAT
Source organism: Aquarana catesbeiana (assembly GCF_042186555.1). Lineage (NCBI taxonomy): Eukaryota > Metazoa > Chordata > Amphibia > Anura > Ranidae > Aquarana > Aquarana catesbeiana. Next base: position 343,030,670 of record NC_133329.1, on the reverse strand, counting down.
ACAGACTTTTTTACCAATAAAAAACCATTGGTTTTGCCTATGGCGATATTTTTTGTTTCTTTTTTACGGGTCCAAATTTACCCATTGATGTCAATCTTGTGGCTGCTTCTTTGAGTGCTGGTGTCCACTAAACCTGCAGGAAGGCTCGGCTTGATCAGCCATCGGAGGTGTCGGGAGGATTTAAAGGCCCTGGCTGGGTATTAGGCACAAGATTTTCTAGCTTCTATAGCTGGTAAGCCTCCAATCTATATGGTGGTGGATTCACAAATGTTCTTTGTTCATCGAAAATTTCTCACAGGGTGTCCTCACATCCCCCATTTCCTGTTCAGAAGTTCTATGGAAAATAATTTTTTTTACACTTGATATTTTATTTCTAATTTTAGTTTTTAATTTCACATGTTAATGCCATTTATTCACGCGTTCAATTGGTCACTTGTGTTCGTTCAATAAGCCATTTTTGTGTGTTACTTCACTGGACTATATGTAATAATCGTTAGCCTTTTTTTCATAACTAGCGCAGCTTTTTTACTTTTCTTATCTGTTTTGGTGTGTATTTCACTTTTAAGTTGCAGCTTTTTTCTGAATTTAGGCATACTAGCGCAGTTTTTTCTTTGAACATACTTGCATCCATTGTCACACACTTTGTGACCAAAAATGTCTATTACCTGCCCTCTGATTGGAAGCCTTCCGCCACCACTAAAGAGCCCTTTTGACATTGTCAAAGTACCAAGTTCCACAGTGCGTTCACAGAGACAGGATCAACAAAGCAGGACTTCCTGTCTTTTTTTTACCAGTATCTAATCACTGGCAGGATAACCTTACCATAATGGGGATGACGATATCCTGTGTCCTGGGATGTACAATAAAGAAATTACAATACTTTTGTTAATGCCGATAATAGAATTCTACTTAAACCTAGTGTAAAACCATATGTAAGTATATGTTCTAACAATCGGGACCCGGAAATTCCGATTCTGGGTCACCTAATCGCTGTGATAGCCTATGATTGGCTATCACAATGTTTTCTCTCCCTGTGAATGGAAGAGAGAGATGCATTGCATCTCGCTCTGTCCTTGCAGAGAGAGAAAAAAAAAAAAAAGAAATAATAATAATAATAATTTTAAAAAAATACGTAGCTCAAGGTCAGTGCCAGGGTTAGTGTTTGGGTCAAGGTCAGAGTAAAAGGTCAAGGGAAGGGTCAGAATTTTTTAGACAGGATTTTTTATTTTTTTTACTTTTTAAAATGTTTTTAAATATAACAGCCGCTGGCAATAATCACATGTACAATACAGCAGGCCGGTGATACAACTTGGGTACATTCAGCCTGCCCATACAAAGTTCGAATCTCGGGCAGTTCAGCAGGAACTGGCCAAGCTTCGAACCATCAAAGGCCAGCTTAAAGCGGGGTTCCACCCAAATTTTGAAATCTCTTCCTTGCCTAGATGCTGACGTGCCGTTTAAAAAAATTTAAATCGCCGTAATTACCTTTTATTTTTCTATTCTTCTTTGCACTTCCTGGTTCTCCTCCCATGGGAGTAGGCGTGTTTCTAGCCTCTCCCAAACTCCTGGGAGCTAGTCTCAGGCTTCCCAGGATGCCACTGAGCATGTGCGGGAACGAGCGGTGAATGCTGGGAGCACAGCATTCACCACATCCAGGAAATAAATGCTTGTGGGCTTCAAATGCCCACAATGAAGATGGAAACCGCCTGCAGTGAATAATATAAGTTATTCTTTCCGACGATAATGTGAGTATGTAATGCTGAGAAGAAAAGTTTGTGAATGAACTAAAAAAAAAAAAAAAACGATAGATAGGTGGACCCCCGCTTTAAAAAGGGAACAAATAAGAGAAGAAGTTCATTATCAGGGTTTACATATACTTTAAACCTAAAGTGACAAAGCTAAGAACTGCCATAGATGGAGTGAATTTCTTTCCTGTAACCACAGGTTGCAGGAAGGAAATTTGCTCAATTCCCCCATCAAAACAGTCAATGTTGACAGGGAAATCCTTCCTGCTTTCCCCACATAGTTCGAATCTTGGCCAGTTCAGCAGGGACAGCCTATGGTCAGTTTAAGAACAGCTGTAGCGTACGCTTTCAGACACCTACTGTTGCCTAAACTTTCAACTCAGACTTCCCAATTTACATAAAAGATAGGCTTACCCCTGCCCCCAACTGTGACTCTCCCCAGGACTCCTAATCAGCAACTCAAACTGGTCATACACTAATTAAAGCAGCTAAAGCTGGGTACACAGGGATCAAAAGTCGGTCCCACAGTGACCGTCCAGACTTTAAATCTGTGTGTAGTCCTCACAGTTTGACATAACCTATAGTTATGCCTAGTACACATGGGCTGAATGTCGGGAGATATCGGCCAGTTCAATAAAAACTGTCCAACATTTGGCCTGTCTGCATGTCAGCCGATCTGACAGAAGCTGGCCGTTTGGCCAGGTTCTGTTTGTTAGAGCATGATGGAAAACCAGCAGCTTACCGGCTCCCGATCAGTGCTCTGAGCAGAGTGTTCTGGTGGTGGTGGTGGTGGTGGTGGGGGGGCCCTGTTAGAACAAAACAGCTCAGCCTGCTGGGTTGAATGAAAAAAAACCTATTAGTGTGTAACAGGCTTTAGATTGGTTTCTGTCAAAAGGCCCTCAATCGATCAGTGGTCTTCAGCCAATGGCTGCAGTGCTGATCAGTGTATTCTGACAGAGGAGATCCCACTGTCAGAATACAATAGCATAGCGGGGGAGATTCCTGCATCCACATAAGCAAGATTTGTTTTTCACGTTCAAACCGCTGGTTGAACGAAAAAAAGAAAACTACATGTACCCAGGGTAATAGTTTATGGTCAGCTTTAGGCATTGCCTGTTATTGTTAGGTCACCTACCTTTCTCTTATCTTCAAAGAAACAATGGGTCCTAGGGCAACAAAGAGATCAGCAAAATTGCCTGGATGATCACAGAGCTTTACCTCCTCCATCAGTCTAGCCTTCGCTGTAACAATGAACTCACAGTTGGTGAATTGCAGGGATTGATACAGTCTCATAATGTTGCATATGGTCTGTGAGTCTATGGCACTAGCATTCTTCTGGAAAAATCGATCACATTTCTTCATCAAGTATAAATTAGATTTGTCCTTACTGAGAACTTCCATAAGTTGGATAGGACTCTCTAAATGAGAAGCATCCAGTTTCTCCAAGCTAGACTCTGCCTTTCTAAGCAGCCGCTCATGAAGACGGGGTGAGCTTACAGCATACAAGTTGCAAACAAAACTGGAGAGCGTCCTATGGAATAAAGGAAAAAAATAAAAGGATATAGCAGTATTGATGCAACTACATTGTAACATACATAAAGGATGCACACTTTATATAGAATCTGTCACAGCTAACTGCATTAATATAAGTTTACAACTATATACTGTAGTTAGGCAGAGCAGGACATAAGCAAAAAAAGAAGGGAAGAAGGCAATGTCTGCAATAAGGTGGAAGGCTGATACCACCTTAGGGAGAAAGAAGGGTTTTGGACTAAGACCACGTTATCCTTGTGAAGAATTGGGAAGAGAGAGGGCCACTAATTCTGAAATATGTCTGAAAGATATGGTAGCCACCCAGAAGGCCACTTTTCAGGAGAGATCACCCAAGGAAGCACAGAAACACAGGGTGCAGTAATAGGGTCTGATCTGTGAGACCAAAAAAAAGGGGGGGGGGGGGGGGGGGATTGAAGGGAAAAGAGAACCTCAACCTCAACTTCTCCTCAATACCTGTCCAGTATTCTCCCAGGGAAGGAATTGGCCCTAAATTGGCCTTACCCTTTTAGAAATTAAACCGGTTTCACCATCCCAATCAGATATCCCAGACAATGTATATTTATCGGAGACCTCCGTATTGGGTTGTCCTCTGAGTTTAAACAAAATTCTATATAAACAAATTCGTGACAGTCACAAAGCAACTCTTCTATGAGAACAAACCGGTGATAAAGGTATTGATCTTTAATAAAGTCTATCCAAATATAAATATAAACTAACAAATACAACAGGTTACAAAAAGAATATATCCCTCTTCCCAATTCATGTTAAAAAGACCTAAAGTCTAAAGAGGACATAGGTGGCCACCATTTCCACACACTACCTCACATTCCTCTCACTCTCACATACACATACATTGACCGATCTCAATCGATCACAAGATCGACAGAGATGATGAATATAAGGATCAACTGACCAGATGGAATGTCTATAAGTATGGCTCATATAATCTTGTAATGATAGGAGCAATTGATCAATGGTAGTTGAATGATCCGATGAAGTTCATACAGTATGCAGGTGTGGTGATACAGTTCCTTTTTGTGTCCGTAGCCTAACTGGTGACAGTAGCAACTTCAATGCTAAGTGAATATTCAAACTGATATAAATTTCTCAGTAGTATAACAACAGCATAGCAGGTGTAGTGTATCACTTAGACTGTACATAAAAGATGAAACTGACTTTACCAGCATCCGGACCGGTACAGCATTCAGCAATTTCGTGTCAGATAGTGATGGGGAGCCCGCAATACCTGGCATCCAAACCGGATCATAACGATCTATGATGTGCCATCACAAGCGCAGCAGGCGCTGTGGGAACGGACCCCCCCGCTGGCGGCAGGGCAGCTTCCTTCGTTCCTGCTTCGATCAGCTGTTTAAGCAAATGTACGTCCTTGTTAGTGTTTACCCGGAGAGCACCCGCTATGAAGTCTGCTAGAGTCAAGCTCTGACGTTGGCTGACAGACCAATGGATAGTAAAGAGATTGAAGGGGTAATTTGAGTGGATTGGTGGGTGGCCGGTCCAAAGTCCTCCTCACATATACCAGATTCTCCTGCTGCTGATCTGTGAGACACCATAAAAAAAAGTGGGGTTTTATTGTTTTTTTTTTTTTTTTTTTAACAAACTTATCATATCTGCTCTGTGTAATGGTTTTGCACAGAGCAGCTCTTATCCTCCTCTTTTCGGGTTCCATGACAGCGCTTCTGGCTTCTCTGCTCCTCTGAGTGCCCCCATACAAGCAGCTTGCTATGGGGCACTCAGGCGGGCTCGATCTCAAGCTACACTCGGTGTGTCCATTGACACACACAATGCGGCTCAGCTACACCCCCTACTCTCTCTTCACAGGCTGTGATTGACAGAAGCAGGAGCCAATGGCTTCCACTGCTGCCTCCATGGCCAGGCACAGTTTGAGATCAGGCTCAGGTAAGTAGGTATAGGGGGTCTGGGAGAGGAGCTGCATACAGATGATTTTTTAACTTAATGCAGAAAATGCATTAAGGTAAAGAAAAGCCTTCTGCCTTTAGAACCCCTTTAACCACTTCAATACAGGGCACTTATACACCTTCCTGCCCAGACCAATTTTCAGCTTTCAGTGCTGTCGCAGTTTGAATGACAATTGCGCGGTCATGCTACACTGTACCCAAACTACATTTTTATCATTTTGTTCCCACAAATAGAGCTTTCTTTTGGTGGTATTTGATCACCTCTGCGATTTTTATTTTTTGCTAAACAAATAAAAAAAGACCGAAAATTTAGAAAAAAATAAAAGTTTTGCTTTTGTTTCTGTTAAAAAAAAATTGTAAATAAGTAAGTTTTCTCTTTCACTGATGGGCACTGTAAGGCGGCACTGACAGGCACTGATACGGTGGCACCGATGAGGTGGCACCAATGAGCGGGCACTGACGATGGGCACTGATATGCGGCACTGATGGGCATTGATAGGCGGCACTGATGGGCACTCATGGGTGGCACTGATAGGCAACACTGATGGGCACTGAAAGGCGGCACTGCTGGGCACTGAAAGGCACTGATAGGGTGGCACTGATACACGGCACTGATAGGCATCCCTGGTGGCACGCTTTGGAGTGGGCACTGATTGGCAGCTGCCTGGGCACAGATTGGCAGCTGCCTGGGCACATAGTGGTATTTCCCTGGGGGTCTAGGGGGCATATCTGGTGGTCCAGTGTGGATGGCTTCCCTGGTGGTCCTGGGCAGGGTCCGAGGGGGGGCTGTGCTGATAAACAATCAGCACAGACCCCCCCTGTCAGGAGAGCAACCGATCGGCTCTCCTCTACTCGCGTCTGTCAGACGCGAGTGAGAAAAAGACGATTACCGGCTCTTCCTATTTACATCGTGATCAGCCGTGATTGGACACCCCATCAGAGTGACACCCCGCAACAACGATCGCCGCGATGCGCACTGTGTGTAAAGATTACACTGTGTGTAAATTAAACACACAGTGTTTAATTTACATTATCCCATTATCCCCCAGTGTGTAAAGATTACACTGTGTGTAAATTAAACACACAGTGTTTAATTTACATTATCCCTTCTTTTTCTGTGAATGGATGATGGCACTGTAATTATCTTAACAAAAGAAAGAAACATGAAAGTACCTTTTTCCTAATTGATATACAGCTGTCACATGACTCAGATCTTTCTCAGCCTGCCTGGGAATATAAGCAGGAGGAGCTTCTAGTCCTCTGCTGCTGGCCTCGTGATAATAAATAAATTAAAAAAAACAAATACAGCCTTCGTGATACAGCATAAAAATAATTAATATCAATAACCTGTTATAAAATGGTCATACAAATATACTGTATATTTGAAAACAAATCTTTATTATTTTTTGGCAACAACATTTCTTCCAGTCACAGACTGTTGCACTCCCCTCCAGACTGTGTCTTAGAATAATGGGGAGGTGAAGCCTCCGTTAATCAAGATGTAATATCCCCCCCCCTCATTGTGTTTAGCTCGTTAGTGGGCATGGAGGAGGAGGGAGAGAGTAAGCTGTCATTTACCACTGTATATACTCCATGTGTGACTCTATAGTCACATGGGCTGCTCAGATGTGATAGGGAGGAAATGCTCAGCATGGGAACTCAGTGAAAACTGGGCTTGTGCAGAGCTGCCAACACTGCTCTGCAAAATCTCCAACTGCATTGGGGACATGACCAAAAGGAGGGGACAGAACAGCAGGATCAACCAGGTTTTTTGCAGAATACAGACAACTAATCCCATGGTGAATTGAGTGGGTAAAACAGCATGTAAAACAGCATCTATTGATAGTTTTTTTATGATGTGAGTTTAATGACACTATTAAGGAGTACCTAGACCAAGGCTTTGGCCAAGCAGTTACTGCATGAAATACAAAATGCAAGGTACCAAGTATTCTTTGGGGTTGAAATGTCTGTCTTCACACCAGACAAAAAGGATCTCCAGGTACAGTAATACCTGGGCCTTAACCAGTGAATGAGAACCACCAATTTCTTCTCTTTCTTCATTTTGCAGAGCGGTTGAGGAAGAATCTGCACTGGAGGGAAGGCATATATTAACTGAAACAGAGTCCATGGAATTACCAAAGCATCCAATGCAAGTGCTAGAGGATCCTTGCTCCTGCCACAAACAGGGGTAACTTGTAGTTGAACCTGGAAGTCAGGATTACCCACACCCTGTTTCTGACATATGAGATATTGGGGTGAAAGGATCATTTTCCTTGGTCCAGTTGATGATGACTGAGAAAATGTTCCTTCTGACGGTCAACTCCCAGGATGTGAACAGCAGAAATTGCTGGGCAGTGCTTTCTGACTAGGAGATGATCAGAATTACTTCCTTCAAGGTTGCTGGACTCCTGATTGACTACACCCGATTGCAAGGCAGTCCCATACAAGATAAGCTCCAGCACTTCCTTGTAGTTTTGAAGGTTGCCCCACCTTGCCTTATTCACATTCCTATTGGTCCATGAGGAAGGCAATAAAAGTGATGGGAGAATAGGAATATGTGATGAGGCAGAAAGAAACAGGAATCCTTCAAAACTACTAAGAAGTGGCAGAGCTTTTTCCAATTAACACGATCCTGGAATCAGCTGTAGTAACGGGAAGTACAGGCTGCTAAGAGTTTGCATGCACTTTATAACTGATAGCAGCTCACACACAAGTGACAGGTATATACCTGAAGAGAAGGGTGACGCCATCTCCAGAGAGCCATAAAATTAGAGGCCTCAGCCCAAGAGGCCAACTCAGTGGCCACACCAGGTGTAGGAGAGAGCCTGTCCATCTCATGATCCAGGGCCATATTAAAAACACCAAAAATTAAATATCATCTGTAGAATACATTAAGGCTTGGTTCACACTATTGCAAATTGGATGTGGGTTTCCCACATCCAAAGTCCACAGTCCATATTCCCATCACACGCATTCCTGGAATAAGCTCTGAAGGTATTGGGTGCTGTAGCACAGCTGGATACGGGAACCAATGCGATATGTACATATTCGCCAGCACACCAAGGATCATCAATTTTGTCCAAAGGTTTTTATTCAAAGAATGATCACATCACAAAAAGGTGTAGTGCAACATTTTGGAGCCAAGCAGGGCCCCTTCGTCAGGAGTGTGATCATCATGTCCGAATTCAGCCAAAAATTGGGGCTGAAATCGGACCTGAAACAGTGAACGGTGACGCATAAGTCCCCTGCTGTGAGCCACTCCATGCTGCGGTGTTAACACAGCCTAAAAGTTTAGCAGCCAATTGGTAAAGCAAATTAACGGAGGTAGATACAACCCCACCAGGACAACATCTAGGCTATCTAGAATAACATGTAAGAAAATAAAACAGCCTTCCGAGTCCAACTCCAGAGCCAACAAGCAAAAAGGTTGAGATTTGTGGATCAATATAATGACCCCTCAAGCATAATTAGAAAGGGTAGAATGATAGTGATGACCCACCCAGGGCTTTTTTCTTCAAATCAAAAAGCTTATTCCCAATCAGATGGGTCTCCTGAAAAATGATAATATGGAGACAATAGGTTTTCAAAAACGGGAAGACCAGCGATCTCTTATTCCTCTAATTGAGACCCCTGGTAATCCAAGACATATCGTACAATTAGTCATGACCAACTGGACAAAAACATAAGGGCAGAAGGGAATTAGGGGGAAGGCCTGGATTTGGAATCAGGCCCCCATAAGCATCTAATACGGACAGAAATCACCAAAATAACAAGCCCAGCTCACACATAAGTAGAACCTCAGCCACACTAGTTTTATTTGTTTAGGATTAAGTGGGGAAAGGTTAAAACCTCTGTCAGATTTTAATGCCATCAACATAAGAAATATCTTTCTTTTTTTTTCTGTTCCAGAAACAGAAGAGGAATGGAGTAAAAATATCTGCACGAATGGTGGAAATTCCTCTAACAGTTGTCACCAAAACAGATTTGCCCAGAGAGATTTTTCCCAACTATTTACCCTCCATGGCAAATGTAAAATATTGGATTTCACTTCTTGCCCTGTTGACAATAGCAACAAGCAAGGCCAGGCCAACCTAGAGGCAGACAAGAGCGACCACCATGGGTGCTGAAAGCTGCTATCCCTACCACCCCAATTTTAGCAGTTCTGCTACCACTACACACACTGAATCCACGCTGTGATGGATAGGTATTACAGTGGGGCCAAAGTCTGCAGCTGGGCTTCTTGTAAAAAATGACAGCCGAAGTTTGTGAACAAGCAGCAGCCCTACCGTTTAGTGAATGTATTCGGTCATTGTAATTCTGATGCTTTTTCCACTCTATCTAGAACTAGAAAATAGGTTTTGGCTGGAGTTCTATATTAATATGATGGATGGCTTCACTGTCCACAGGAAGGTGTTAACATTTCCTTTAATCCTTGGCATCATACTGTGGAAGTTTCAGTGTGTCCCTGGTTTTGTAAAAGTCAGCACTCTCAGGTGACATCATTCTGATTACCACTTACAATAGAGCCTTGTGATGGTTATCAGAAGGATAATCAACATACATATATATATATATATATATATATATATATATATATATATATAATAAATAATCAGCACAGGAAGCTTAATCGATCTTATTATCAGCCCGTAAACATGCCTACAGAGGAAGGGAGGACAGAGTGATTGGCCTTCAAATGTATAAGCCTGAATGAACTCACAAAACAAGGTATATAGCAATGTGGAAGCAGTAGGGACTCACAGCACCTAACTGGAGGATTGCTGGCAAATAACTAATGAATTGGTTAAGCCAATAATTTACTAATTGGAGTCCTGTGAGTGCGATATTTAGATGTTATATATTATGTGGATTTGATGCAGACAGACACTTAGCTGCCTTACACAGACAATGACTGGGCTTTTGGTGTGTTGTACCTTTGAGGAGGAAGGGGCCTCCAGGTGAGCCTGCTTTCTGTTTGAGCTTTGCTATAATATACTGTATGTTCCTATAGTTGGGAAAAATCAGAAAGTTTAGAGTTAGGGGCCACTTTTATCAGAGCTGCCTTGATGCAGCAGTGTGGCTCCCACATATATTTGCATAAACACACACTTAATTTTTATTTCAACTCCGTATTTAGCTTTCTGCCTTGAAGTCGAACAAATATCTGCATTTTCCCCATGACTTAATACTCACACAGGATCTTCTACATCATCCAGACACAAGTCTACAATGCTGGCTATCTGACCCATGAGTGGGCTTCTGGTCATATTTTGCCTTCTCAAGCAAGCAGCAAACGTTGACAATGAGAGAGGGTCAAGCCTGAGTTACAAGAATGAAAAATATATTAGAAAACTCTTGTAGATACTTGCCGGCATCTGTTCTTTTACAAACACTTCCTATTGAATGCTGAAAAATGTTCATCTACACAGGAGTCCAATGGAATTTCCTGTAGGGGTGATAAGATCAGCAGTGCAGTAGGTCTATATTAAAAATGAAACTACAGATCCAATGATCATTCAGTGCTGTCATTATGCTGCGGGACAATTAATTACTGAGTAAAATATTAGTTTATTATAAATGAGAAAGGTCGTTACACCACCTGGTGTGCCACTCTTATCCAACTCTGCTCTCACATCTGGCACTGCAATGCTCATCAATCAGGGTAGCAAACCATCTTGTTCCGTATCCTACACCAGTGTTTCCTTAACCTTTTTTTTCAGTCAAGGCACCCTTTAACCCCTTTTGCTGCCAGGCCCTGTGCTCCATTTTTAAACTCAGGTGGCCAGGCCATTTTTGCAATTTTCCCATCGCTATATTTTTTTTCGCTTTCAGAGTTTGTTAAAGACGCCCCCAGACCATATATTTTCTGGAAGCACATGGCCAGTAGCATACAAATAAGGTGCTGCTGATTTTTAGGGCACAATGATATTTGCGCAAATGTTTATTAAAACAATATTTTCTTTAAAAATACACTAAAATCATTATTAGCAAATAAAAACAGCACATTTTACAAAATTCCTACTAAATATACTAAATAAATATACTAAATAATACTAACGCTTAACCTGTATTGAGTTAAAAAAAAAAAAAACAATATTTGCCTTTTAAATTACGCCTTTTTGCAAAATGGTGAAAACTGAACGTACTCAAAAATGTAAATAACTACATTTCTCTAAATGTTGGATGGCAATGATACCTCTGCTGCACTCATATCCCACCAGTGCCATCAGCCCTGCTCAAGTTCTCCTCTGCTGCACTACAGAACACACGTGCCTTCCCTCATCTCCATGACATAAGAGAGAGGTCCAAAAGGGGAGAACTCAGACAAGGCTGACAACACTGCTCAGCATTTCAGTGCAGAAGAGGCAGCAATGTCAACCAACAATGTCTAAACATTGCTCCCCCCCCATGTTCGCTCACCAGCGACACAACAACCTCTGGATCTTCAAAGTAAGACATACAGTATATTTCTGCAGGAGCTTTGAGTACTTTCATTTGACCATTTTCAGCTTGATCATGGGGGATTTTAGAGATCCAATACTACATTTTCCTTATTTACACTTTATTATTACTTTGTTTTCGTTTTGTAACCCCTGCCCTTTAAAGCAGAATTTCAAGAATTAAGCCACTTTGTAAAAATGCAGGCACACTATATGTTAAGTGCAACGAGTTGCATGCCACCTCCTGGACTTATTTCTATTATTTACATCTGACAGGTTTATGGCTCTGAGTGCAGCGCCATCTAAAGTGCAGCATTGATAAAACATTTCAATGAAAAGGTAAAACTCACAAGATGATTGTGATAACAGCGCATAGGTAATGTACTGGGATCATCCACTCCTGGGGAGGACGGGCTGCTGGTAAAGGATGAGGTGACCACTTGTTCCGTGTGCGCTGGTAGCTCCCAACCCTTCCAGGGACTCGAGTACTCTCGGACCGAGCTGTAGACGTCACTTCTGAGTTGAGAGCCTCAATGCGGAAGCAATGTCTGCAGCTCGGTCCAAGAGTACCCCAATAAAATGTTTTATCAATGCTGCACTTAGATGGCGCTGCTCACCTTTTTTCTCCATTTCCACAGAGTCCCTTCTAGCTCTTACCAGATCCTGCAGCCGTCTAATAATCAGCATTCCACCCCAGAGACCATTAACTTTTATGAATTTTCATTTCATCTTATGAACTTTCATTCCATTAATTTCCCATGCTATTGACACAGTCAGCCCATGCTCTTTTCATCCAACTATCAGTGCGCACATGATGAGTGTTTTTTGTTTCAAGTTTATGGCTCTGCAGAGGATACACTCCTGTGAGAATAGAGAGGCACATAAAGTAGTTAAGCCCACCCCTCCCCTCTGTTGCAGCGACCAGAAGATCCAGCATTGGGCTCCGGGAACTACAGCAATAGTGGTCTTCCAGGAGTTCCATAACTAGAACTAAAGAACTATAAGCTCTAAAAGTCATGCACCTAGTTTGACTTAACCCATAGTATGCCTTCACTTTTTACAAGGGGACTTGATTCCTGGAGTTCAGCTTTAAAACATATCTAAAGCCACATATGAAACCTTTCTTTTAGTTTCAGATTGAGGTGGGGATGGTGAAAGCCTTTGTCAAGTATTTTTTCTTTTTTGCTGTCTATGTTATTGATTGGAAGACTTCCCTTCTAGAGACAGCAGGAAGTGAGAGAAAAGCTCTCAAACATTTATGGAAATAACCTTCTAAACAGGTGACCCCACTGGACAATTTGAGCTTAATTCCTGTTTTGGTGACACATGCAAAATTTTGCATTCTCCATAACTTCCTGCCCCATGACCCCCCTTGATTTTCTAGCCCTATTTTGGCCTTCCCCAATCCAAAGCAAAAACTGTTTTGAACTTAGATACACTTTGTCATGTGTTTTATTGTTAGGCAATTATATCATATTCATGGTCTCCTGTGATTGGAATACTAATGTCCATGACAGGTTCAACCTATGAGCATCCTCCTACAACCCCAAATTGGTTGACCTTTATATCGCAGCTCCAGCCAAAACTTTGAATTTTAAATAGACTTAGAAAAGGTCAATTTTTATTGCTGTTCAAAAGTAAAAAACAAAACGTTTTGGTTGGCGTTGAGCTTTCACTGTAGTCTGCATGTTCCAAGATAAAGACCAAGAGAAAGGGAGATAGACACTCACCTTTCTAATCTTCTCCAGCCTTCGGTTACCAGCCGTTGCACTAAAGAACTGTGAGCATCTACTTGTAAACTTCAAAAACATAACGAAAAGCGATATTAAAATCAGAAGAAGTAACAAAAATATGTGCGAAGGAATTCTAGTTTTACTTACCTGTCAACTGTGTTTAAAATAGCCACAAGTTCACTATCTTCCATAATATCAATATTATTTTCTACTACAGTACAAAGTGATATAAATTCTGGGTGTTTTCGGATGTGGTCAACACTGATCAACTCATCAGACTTCACTTTATGAAACTGCCAGAGTAAATTCATTGCACAGGTCACATGCTCCAAGGTAAGTACGGGTCGATGTATCCCAACCAGCTGAAAGATGTGGTACTTGTTGGTAGATCTTTTTAACTGATCCAGCAAAGTGTCAGTCCTTGCACTGCGGGTGCAAAGCAACCGCAATGAGTGATGGAGAGCGGAACTCCAGCGCAACATATCTGGGCTTAAATAGAGCCTCTCAAAAAACAGCTCTTGTTTTACTGCAGGTTTCAATTCTAATGATCGTTGTCATGCCAATTTATTCCAAACTGTAAAAAGAAAGAAAGACTTATAAGTCATTTAGAAAAGAGTTTCAAGCTGAACTCAAGGTATGATCTTTACTGTATATTTACATTGGTCCAGCTTAGATCAATGTAATTATGCATATTTAATACCCGAGGAGCCACTGGGGAATCGGACAATCACTGTAGTGGACAGCAATACTTCAGTGATAGCCGATATCTTCTGCATCCTTTGAATAAATACAAATACAATAAATATAAGGCATTCTTTGACTGGATAAGGCAGAGATCATGACATCACCACTAGAGGTCGACCGATATGGGTTTTTCTCTGGCCGATGCCGATATTTAGAAATCTCGGTGGCCGATGGCCGATATGTGATGCCGATTTTTTTGGGCCGATATATTAGGCCGATTTTTTTTTTCTTTTTTTTTCCTTCATCTCATCAAATTTAACAGTTAGACCCCTTTCACACTGGGGCGTTTTTCAGGCACTTTTGGGCTAAAAATAGCGCCTGTAAAGTGCCTGTAAAACGGCTCCCCTGCAGTCTCAGTGTGAAAGCCCGAGTACTTTCACACTGAGGCGATGCGCTGGCAGGATGTTAAAAAAAGTCCTGCAAGCAGCATCTTTGGAGCGGTGTATACCACCACTCCTGCCCATTGAAATGAATGCGCACCGCTGCCAAAGCGCCTGCAAAACGTTTCAGCAGCGGCGCTTCAGGGGCGCATTTAACACCTTCTTCGGCTGCCAGCTGGGTTATAAGCTCCCCGTAGCAGCCGAATAGCGCCGCTAAAATGACGGTAAAGCGCCGCTAAAACTAGCAGCGTTTTATCGTCAACGCATGCCCGCTGCAGTGTGAAAGCAACCTAAAGTGATACAGAAAATTTTTTACATTTAAACATTTATTAAACAAACCTCCAATCAGTTCACTTGTATGTATAATTTAGATAAAAAAAAATATATAAAAAAAAACTATATCTTAAAAATAAATACACAAAAACAGGTAATCAAAACTTTTGGACGAAAAAAAATGGGCTAACTTTACTGCTTAGTTTTTTTTTTAATTTATTAGTGTATTTTTTTTTTTTAAATTGCGTTTGAAAGACCGCTGCGCAAATACCGTGTGACATAAAATATTGCAACAACCGCTATTTTATTCCCTAGGGTCTCTGCTAAAAAAAAAAATATAATGTTTGGGGGTTCTAAGTGATTTTCTAGCAGAAAATACAGGATTTTTACTTGTAAGCAACAAATGTCAGAAAAGATTTAGTCTTTAAATGGTTAAACTGAGAACTTCTCCACACAGAGTTCAGCTCATTCAGAAGTGTAAACATTGTATCCTTCAGGTTCTTTTTATCAGATTTGGCAGGCTGCCCAGAGAGGAGAGAAGTAGCTTCACAGAAGACTACAGGCAACTTGTATTGACTTCAGAAGTCATTTGCAAGTTCACGCTGAGTTATATCGGCCTTTTTTATCAGCACAATCGGCCGATGCCAATTAAGAGAAAAACACCAAATATCGGCCGACCTCTAATCACCACCCCTCCTCTCCACCAATCAGAGAACTCATTATATTCAATGAAAAAATTCAAGGCGTTCTATGAAGGGTGGCAGTGCCAAGCCAAGGACCGCTTGTGATCAGTGTGTATAGGGGAAGCTGCTCGGCACAGACCCGGAAGATCGTAGCAATCATTGTAGTAATGCCTACCAGCACAGTGTTTGTCAGGTTCCACAGCGACCATTATGTATTAAATATGCATAATTACCATTGGTCCAAGTTGGTCCAAGATCATACCTTAAGTCCAGCTTTAAAGTATAAATTCGGCTTTTCACAAAAAAAATTAAAAGGTGAATTAACACCCTACACCAGCGGTTGCCAACCTTTCAGACCTAACGGACCACTATACTCACAATTTTGAATCCCACGGACCACTAACATGAATTTAACATGTCATATACACACATTGCTCTGGCTCTCTGCCCCCTCCTTCCACCCCGCACTCTATATCACTCTGCTGCCTTACACAGACCCATCATTGGATCTCACCTCCTTATCCAGCCATGTGCTCGAGCTCCGTGCTCCCTCCCACAGTCTGATCAGCGCTGTCTTTGGAAGTCCCCTCCTTCACCTCCCGCTCTCTACACTACTGGCACCTTCCTCTGAGTTCACAGGAGTTGGAACTACAGAGGAGGCATCGGGTATCAATGCATGCAGACAGTGTTGACTCTCAGCGCACATTGAGAGTAACACTGCAAACAACATTGAGCGGTGGTATACATCTGCAACAATGTTGATTTGCAGCAGAACCCCTGGGGACCACCATAATGTTCTCGTGGACCATCAGTGGTCCACGGATCACTGGTTGGTGACCACTGTCCTACACTATCCCTACCCCACCTGGTTCCCACTTCACTCACCACTGTGGGTATCTAGTGTGGAAAGAGTTGCAGGGTGTTTAGTTGTTTATTTCATAATTTGTGAAAAGCTGAAGTTACACTTTAGATCCTTGACTTCAGTGGTTACTTTTATTTCTTCTAGATATTCTAAAGACAGCGTATTACTTGATAGCATAGAATGGTAGAGGTAGAAATGGTTGCAATTTAATAAAAGTTATATGTATGTCCAGCTCTCTCTCTTTCCCTCCTTGAGTTTTGAGAGATATGACAGTGCTCAGGAAAGGGACTCAATAGTGGTGGACAAAATCAGAGCCCCCCGTGTGTATCTACACCCAAAACTTTTTTTTAAGTTTTGGAATGAGTAAAAGGCAATAACTCATTACATTGTACTTTCTTCTGGGGCTCCATTAGATTCTAACACCTCTTGCTGGAAAAATCCCTTAACTTCTTTTTCAGACAGATTAAGGCCTCTTTCACACGGGGCAGATCAGTCATGATCCGCCCCGTGAACACACGCTGGCTCAGCGGGGATCGCTCCGCCGATCCCCGCTGAGCAGGAAGATGACAGGTGCATCGCTGCACGCTGTGCAGCGACGGACCTGTCAGAGCGCCGCTCTCCCCTATGGGGGATCGGATGATGACGGTCCGTAGTGTCCGTCGTCATCCGATCCGAAAACGGAGGGAAAAGTAGGTTTTTCCTCCGTTACACTTTTCGGATCGGAGCGGGGTCGGATGTCAGCGGACATGTCACCGCTGACATCCGACGCTCCATAGGGATGACTGTATGTCCGTTTTTCATCCGAAAACGGATGGATGAAAAACGGACATACGGATCATCCGTGTGAAAGAGGCCTTAGATGGTTTTGTCCTGATATGGGCTTCAATGGGAGTGCACTACGCACAATTTTCATGTGTTTTTTTTCCCTGCAAGGTAAAGCCATAGTGGTTGATTTACTAAGGACAAATCCACTTTGCACTACAAGCGCACTTGGAAGTGCAATCGCTGTAGATCTGAAGGGAAGATCTGAAATGATGTGGAAGCTCTGCTGATTTTAAAATCCAATCATGTGCAAGCTAGAATTCTGTTTTTTATTTTCCTTGCATGTCCCCCTCGGATTTACAGCGACTACACTTCCCAAGTGCACTTTCAGTACACTTGTAGTGCAAAGTGGATTTGCCTTTAGTAAATAACCTCCATAATGTGCTAGTATGCTTTGCATGGCTGTTCCTTCAGAGCGCACACACCATTAATGTCACTAGCTGCATATAATGTAAATATCTCCTAAACGGTGCACGTTTAGGAGACATTTACACTACCTATAGGTAAGCCTTATTATAGGCTTACCTATAGGTAAAAGTCAGTAAAGGAAGTTTACTTCCCCCTTAAGGGTCCTTTCACACGGGCAGTCAACCGGCAGACTCTGCTTTGCTCAGAGGGGGATCGATCCGTCTCTGCTCACTGTGCAAAGATGGACCTATCAGAGTCCCGCTCTCCTCTATGCAGTGATCGGATGAAAACGCACTGCCTGTCCGTCTTTATCAGTAGGAACAGTAGGATGAGCTTGGGCATGTTCGTATCCTAGTCTACACACACCTGAGGGATCTTGGCAGGAAGCTGTCACTGTATTTGGCCAATCAACACACCCCTTGTATATGTGTGGCTGAGAGGCGGTATACGCCTCAGCAGCTTCTGATTGGTACAATACAGATGACAGCTTCCTGGCGGAATAGCTCAGGTGGGTTCGGACCAGGATCCGAACATGCTCAAGCCCCTCCCCAAATGGCAAAAAGAAGTGAACTTTGCAAAGTGCAGTTACTCCAGAGCTTAGTAAATGATTTGAAGCTCTGCTGACTTTCATCACCCAATCATGTGTAAGCAAAAATGCTGTTTTTTTTTTTTTTTTATATTCTCCTTGCAAGTGATTGGGTTCTCTTTACAAAGTGAAGCCTTACCTCATTTACTAAGCTCTGGAGCAACTGCACTTTGCAAAGGGCAACTGCATTTTGCAAAGTGAACAGCCTTTAGTAAATAAACCCCAGTGTTTGGAGCTGCAGAGCCATACAGCAGGAGGGAGGTGTGATGCGCATTTTACCGCATTACACAGCTTTTTTTTTTACTGAACTTTATTTAGCCACTTGCTACCCGCCGTATAGTAAACTGACGGCAGTGGGGTGGCACTCTTGTTCTGGGACAATGTCATATGACGGCGCCCCAGAACCGCCACTCTCATGTGACCGCAGGGGTGCACAGCATGGCGGTCATGCCATGTTCCTAAGACACGGTCTCGCTACCGATCTCAGTACATAGCCAATGACTGGGCTCTTTACCCAGGTGATCGGCTGTGTCTAATCACAGCCGGTCACATGTAAACAAGGAAGTGCTGTTTATTGGCTCTCCTCAGCTCACATTGAGAGTGTGTGGCGAGGAGAGCCGATCAGCGGCATCTCCTCGCAGGGAAGAATGTACAGGTAATCAGGGCACTGGTCATCAGTGCCCTGATTACAGTAAAACCCCAGCAGTACCAATCAGTGCTGCCTTTCAGTGCCTGTTTATTAGTGCTGCCCATCATTGCCACCTACCAGTGCAACATATTAGTGCCTCATCAGTGCCACCTCATCAGCACACATCAGTGGAGAAAAAAAAATGTATTTACTCAATTTACCAACAGAAACTAAGAAAAAATAAAGAAAAATACCACCTAAAGAAAGTTCTATTTGTGTGAAAAAAAAAATGATAAAAATTTGATTTGGGTACCGCGCAATTGTCAAAGAGCGACAACGCTGAAAACTGAAAATTGTCCTGGGCAGGAAGTTGAAGTACCTCTTGTATGAAACATGTCGGGTATATAGATACTAGGAGAACTATGACATGGACTTTATAGTCCATGTCATAGTTCTCCTAGTATCTACATGCCCTTTTAGGATGTTGGCACACAGCTACTTGTGTACCCACAGTGTCACCCTGTGTCACCCTACACACTCATTTGGAAATATTTTTTCAATGTCGGGTATATAGCCTGCTTAGTTCTACATACCACGCTTTTTATCGATATTTGGGATTACGTTATGTACACATCTGATGCGATGTCTGTAATTTTTTGTCTATTTTATTTGAATAAATTTCTATCTCGGATTTACCTGCACTATGTGGAGGCCTTTTTTCCTATGATGCATGCTGCTTTTTTGAGGACAAGAAGTATTACTCTGTTGGAATCTTCATCATCACTGACCCCCTGGATGTAGAGGTTGGGATACATCATCCTTTCTACAGGAGTTCTAGTGGGAGAGTGTGTCCTGGAAGACCGTTTCATGCTTGACTGACCCACCGCCACTGCTGTCTGTGTCCATGATTTGGGGTAAGAGTACCCATCCCCCTTCCCTGGTGTTGGATACACATCCCTGGGTGCCGTGTGTGGAAATAATTTCTTTCACTACAGTTATGTCATCTTCTTCATAAGAATAATTACATCTTAATACTATCTCTGTGAGACGGAATATTCTATATTGGATGTCTATATGGACTTGTGAGTGTTCACTATAATTATTTTGCTATGTGGGAAAGCCTTGGTCAGATAACTTTTCATGTGTAACTAACATATAAATGTTCCTTCTGCTTAAGGTATTGTGCTGTGTCCACACGAGTTCACCTATTGTTTTTATTGATGCACTTAACACTTATATGAATGTGTATTCATATGCACTGAGAACTTTTATGTACTTATTTGCATGTGTATTCATACAATCATTTCACCTTTGAATACCTATCCCGGAAGGATTACTGGGTGTGTCATAGTCTCTTAGCGCTGCATTTTTTTAATTTCTAAGGGGGTAAAAGTGCCCTGTAGGCAAGTGGTTAAAGTGTACAAAGTGACACTTCATTCATGTCACTGCACTAGGGTTGCCACCTGTCTGGGATTCACCCGGACAGTCCGGATTTTGATTCATGTGTTCGGGTTTCTGGTGGACTGAAGCCCAGACACATTATTCAGACTGGGCTGTGGCTCCCCAAGTAATCAAGTCACACACAAATCTGTTGCCATCCGGGAGCTGTGGGCAGGTTTGGCATCACTTGGGGGGCAGGGCGATGATGTTAGCAAGAGCAATTTGGCCGCACCCACTGTTCACTGCGGCACGCTATGCGCACTGCATTACTACTCTCCTTGGGGCACCCAAAGGTGTCCCAAGTTGCTAAAAAATTCAGGTTTGGCTTGAAAAAGGGTGGCAACCCTACACTGCACAGCGGCACGGTGACACGCCGGACCACCCAGAATGGTGCGATGTCATGCAAACATGTTGCACAATACTGCACAGCTCTGAAATGCATGAAGCCCTGCGTTTTGGTCTGAATGTAACACACAGAGAACTATTGTCTTTGTTTTCTGTGTCATTACAGTTACCTGCGTTTACCCATGAGGAGAAAACGCAGGTAACTTCATATAATGTGAATGGACCCTTGTGTGCACAGCACTTTAAATCGTTCAGGTGTGAATGGGGGGGGGGGGCTCAGCGGAGGGTTTTCCAAACAACAGTAAAATCAAAGTGCAACTAAACTTGTACCACTAAATATATTATATAGATAGAAGGCAATCCCTGTGTACATCCTGCGACAGAGAGGGCACAGTCTGAGACACACACATGGCTGCTTGTCGCACGTGTGACGTCATTATGAAAGCCCTGCATTGAGTACATACAAGGTCACCGTCTAGTCTAAGTACTCAGCAGTCAGTCTGCAGATGCACGTTACCGGTAGGGCGGGTGTCCGCCTTCCTCCGCTCAAACTCGGCTGGAAGGTCCCTGAGACTTCACAGGAGCCATATGAAAGGAGAAGACATGCTCGTCACGTGACTGGGCTGTACGGTGACATTGCACCACGTGACCCCCAGCTGTTCTATACTTAGTGAGTCCAGGCTCTATGGTGTTGGCGGTGCAGGGTGTAAAGCAATGGCAGTCAGTCTTATTCCCTTGTATAATGCAGAATATCAGAGGCGTAGTGTGTACAGGAAGCTAAAGAGAAGCAGAGGATAGACATATAGAAGTTGCCATGGCAGACTTGTCATCCTGTAACTGGCTGCAACCAGTAAAGTGGTTGCTTTTTCACTTGTACCTACAGACAGGCATAGGTGTTCCTATTGCATTAGGGTGTGCACCCCACAGTTCAAACACACATGCCTTTCTCTGCAGCCTCAGCTCTGGACAGTGAATGAAAGGGAAATGCTGTGTGCTGAGCGGCTTCCTGTTTATTCACAAACTGAAGCCTAGTGAACGCAGTTTCCTATGCTTCAGTTATGAATGAACACAGTGAGTGTGTTCATTTAGAAAAGGAAGGGGCCAGTAGATGACACATTTACCAGCCCCTTCCCCCACTCTCCATTCTGAAACATCCCCCACAGGAGGGGCGAGAGGAGGTAAAACAGAAGCACAGCGAGGGGGGAGGCAACACGGAGGGAAGCCCAGGTAATTGGAGGAATTGGCACTGCATGCAGAGATTAGGGTGTGCCCTAGGCATAGGCTACCTGGCACAAACCCTGCACACGCCTATGCCTGCAAGTAAGCTTATAACAAGTCTTACCTGTAAATACAGAAAATGCCTCCGAAGGCCCCTTCACACGGGCATTCGGATCGGTCTGCCTGTCAGTTTTTTAGACGGACCTGATCCATTCATCCCTATAGAGCAGCGGATGTCAGCGGTGACATGTTCGCTGCTATCCGATCCTGTCTGTCAAATCCAGATGGATGGTGACCCTATTTTCCATCCATCTGGCGGATCGGTTCGGATGAAAACAGGCGGTCTGTTTTCATCTGATCTCCCCATAGAGGAGAGCAGGTCTCTGACAGGTCGGTCTCAGCACAGTGAGCGGACACAGACCTTTCATCCACCTGCTCAGCGGGGATCAGCGAATCAATACCCCACTGAGCAAGCAGAGTCCGTCAAACAGGCAAGCTTGTATGAAAAGGCCTTAAATGTGCACCATTTAAGAAATATTCACATTCATTTTAGCTGATTACGTCACTGCGCATGCACAGAGTGCTTTGCATTGAGGGCACACCAAGTATGTTGTAAATGCAGAGATCGCTGTGCGCTGGCTCATGCATATTTCCTGCACTGTGTTCAAAACACTCCTTTTAAAATCTCCTGCGGGTGCCAGTAGATTGTTAACGGCACTCCAGGTGTTTCTGTGAGTACTGGGGTACTGTGTGATTTGGTGCAGCGTGCTTTTGAAAAGTAGAGCATGCACTGCTTTTTGTGTATTCCGATGCAATTAGCAACCCATTCAAATGAATGAGGTTCAAAATCGCACTGCAAAGGAACAGGCAGGAAATCGCATGCGACTCTGATGCCAACCGGCCCTGAAGTGTAACTAAGGCTGGTTTTACATGGGCTGTCCGATCAGGTCCACCTGTCAGTTTTTCAGGCAGACCTGATCGGACCATCCATAGCTCTCCATGGAGCTGCAAATCCGCTGACAACCACTGGCATCTGATCCTGTCTGCCAAAAAATCAGATTGGATGGTAGTCAGATGGAAAAAGACAGGCGGTCCATTTCCATCTGATAGTCCCATAGTGAACAGTGAGCTGTGTTCGTGTCCACTCTGCATAGCGGAGCAGACATGGACCTGTCATCTGCCTGCTCAGCGGAGAGTTCCCATGTGTCCATGTGAAACCTTAAAGTGGTTCCAAAAGCATAAGGTTTTTTATTTTAATGATTTCTATGCATTAAGATAAAAAAAAAACTTCTGTGTACAGTAGCACCCCTCATCCCCCTAATACTTACCTGAGCCCCATCTCGATCCAGCGATGTTGCACAAGAGCCTCGGCTGTTCAGGAACTCTCCCCCATTGGCTGAGACAGCAGCGGGCGCCATTGGCTTGTCAATCAAATTCAGTGAGCTAATAGGAGAGAGGATGCAAGGCGCTCCGTGGCTCCATGTCTGAATGAACACACAGAGCAGTGGCTCAGCTAAGGTGCCCCCATGGCAAGCTGCTTGCTGTCGGGGCACTCAGCAGGAGGGAAGGGCCATTAGTGCCGGCGAGGGACCCGAGAAGACGAGGATCTGGGCTGCTCTGTGCAAAACCACTACACAGAGCAGGTAAGTATGACATGTTTGTTATTTTTAACTTCTTCCCACCTGGCCACTGCACATAAACGGCCGGGTGGGCCTTTGATCATTCTGAGAGCCCACTCGCAGCTGCTAGGCCACGCTGCGGCGCGATCCTGTGATGGCCGTGATCATAGGACATAACCAGGATAGGGATATGGGCGCTGTGATTGGCCCTCCTGATCATGTGATGGCTGTGTCCAGTCAAAGCCTTCACAGTGTAAACCAAGACACTTGTCTCTGTGTCAGTTCTAGCAGGAGAATCTGACAGCTCTGTGTGTGTAAGAAATTATTTTACACACAGAGCTGTCACAGATCCCCACACACAGTACACCAAGCACCACATCTGTCAGTGTTCCCATAAATAGCTGTCACAGTGCCCTTATAAACATCTGTACCAGTGCACAAAATATCTGTCAGTGTCCCATCACATCTGTACCAGCCCACAAAACATCTGTCAGCGTCTCATCACATCTGTACCAGTCCACAAAACATCTGTCAGTGTCCCATCCCATCTGTACCAGTGCACCAAACATCTGTCACATTGTCCCCATGAACATCTGTACCAGTGCACAAAAACATCTGCAATAGTGTTCCATTGTGACATCAACATCTGTCAGTGTCTGCTGGTGGCCGTTCAACATCTGTCTGTGTACCAGTGCAAAAAACATCTGTCAGTGTCCCATTACATCTGTACCAGTGCACAAAACATCGGTCAGTGTCCCATTACATCTGTACCAGTGCACAAAACATCGGTCAGTGTCCCATCACATCTGTCTCTATCTTGATTGGCCAAGCTACCAAGCTCTATTGTTAAGCACTATGAATAAACAAAACACAGGCTCCAGAGGGAACTCGAGCTGTGGAGCTAAGGATGTGAGGACGGTGGTTATGTCTGTGTTACTTGGGAAGTTAAGGGTGTACACAGACACATTATACCATAAAGGCTGAAAGGGCACTTTATTAGCGCAGGAGACATGGATTACGCATAGCGTAGAGAGAATTTCCACGTCAGTGTGCATTGAAATTAATTAAAATGTATTCATGTGTTAGTGTGTGAAATTACATTTGAAAAACTGCTGTGCGAATACCATGTGACATAAAAATTAGCAAAAAAATCATTTTATTCTCTAGGGCCCCTGCTACAAAAATATATAATGATTGGGGGTCATTTTCTAGCAAAAATTCAGAGTTTTACTTGTAAACAAAAAAGTGTCAGAATAAGGTCTGGTCTTAAAGTGGTTGTATACCTCTTTTTAAAATTTTTACCTACAGGTAACCCTATAATAAGGCTTACCTGTAGGTAAAATGAATATTTCCTAAACCTGTACGGTTTAGGAGATGTTCACCTTGCATGCAGCCGCTGACGTCAGCAGCGCATGCGCAGTAAAGGTTCGGCGTATTGTGCTGGAACTTGCTGGAATGGAGGGCTCCCGCACGCATGCGCGAGAGTGACATCGTCGGAGCCGTGAACCAGGAAGAGACGCCAAGGGGAAAATGTCAGCTCCCTCGGCGGTGACCGGGATGCAATGCCGACGCTTCGTTCTGAGGTAAGTATTTCATAATGAGCTAGTATGCGGTGCATACTAGCTCATTATGCCTTTGCCTTACAGGTTTGTTTGTTTTTTTGTATTTTTTTTTATGCTGGTATACAACTGCTTTAAAGGGGTTGTAAAGGTTCATTTTTTTTTTTTTTTTATAACAAACATGTTATACTTACCTCCTCTGTGGCCCCGATCCTCCTCTTCTGGGGTCTCCCAGCGGCGCTCCTGGCTCCTCAACGCATCAAGTGCCCCCCCAGAGACCCACATTCCAAGGGGACACTCGTGCGGGCGCGTATTCCCGAGTCCTGCTGCTGCGTCTGCTGACACAGACAACAGGACTTGTCCCCGCCCCCCAGGTTCCCGTGTCACTGAATTTGATTGACAGCATCGGGAGCCAATGGATGCACTGCTATCAATCTATCCAATGAGGACCCGAGACAGTGGCTGGAACTACTGTGCTCGTCCCCGTCGATGGAACAATCGGGTTCAGGTAAGTAAAAGTAAAAGGGGAGCTGCTGCACTACAGAAGGTTTTTCACCTTAATGCATAGACTGCACTTTTGCAAAGTTGCTCCAGACCTTAGTAAATGAGGTAAAGCTTCACTTTGCAAAGAATATTCAATCATGAGCAAAGAAAAAAAACAGCATTTTAGTTTGCACATGATTGGATGATGGAAGTCAGCAGACCTTCTGCTCATTTACTAAGCTCTGGAGCAACTGCTCTTGTAGAGTGCAACTGCAAACTTTGCACAGTCTAATCAACCCCATTGGCTTCTGTGAAGAAAATGATTTAGGCTGGGTTCACACCTATGCGAATTGGATGCGGTTTTCTCCAATTTGCACGACAGATGATTGTGACCGGCTCTCTATGGAGCCGGTTCACATATCTCCATTACATTGCGCAGGAATGCTGTGTGTCTTTGGCTTTGTTTCAGGGCCGAATTCAGGCAAAAATTTGGCCCTGATTCTTCCCTGAAATGGAGAACAGGGACACACCGAACCCCTGCTGCAAGCTGCATCCGTCGGAGGTGTGAATCCAGCCTTAATTTTTTGCCCTAAGGAATATTTATAACCCCCAAAGCATTATCTATTTTCTGAAAGCAGAGGACTTACAGGATAAAAAGATAGCAGTTGCAAAATTCAAAGAAATTGTAAGGAGATTTTTTTTTTAATAACAAACGTCATACTTATCTGCTCTGTGCGATGGTTTCGCACAGAACAGTCCCGATCCTCCTCTTCTAGTATCCCCTGCTGGTGCTTCTGGTCTGAATACTACACCCCACCAGTAATCTCTTGAATCAAAAAATATTATTATACATTATTATTATATTAAATGAACACCTACAGAAAAGTCACTCTGATATCTGGCCCACACAGACTAATCCTGTAAGTGCAAAGTAGCTTAATTTTTCAAAAGTCTGGGTGGAGAACATTAGCGATAGATGGGACTCATTAGTAGTTGCCAGAGGAGATGTTCTGAAAGCAGGAAAATAGTGAGGAGGCTGTCGGGTGACTTGGCGGGCAGGCTGCTGAGCGGGCCGCCGCCGCGGGTGGGTGAGCAGGCTGGTGGGCAGGTGCCGTGAGTCAGTGAGCAGCGTGCGGGCAGGCGCGGTGGGCAAGTGACAATCCGCATCTGATGACAGGCGACATGGCAAAGGACAAGTGGCATCTGATGACAGGCGACGTGTCAAGTGACAATCCGCATCTGATGACAGGCGACATGGCAAGTGACAATCTGCATCTGGTGGCAGGCGATGGTGACAAGTGACAAGCTGCATCTGATGACAGGCGACGTCACAAGTAACAATCCACATCTCATGACAAGCGATGTGGCAAGTAACAATCTGCATCTGGTGACAGGCGACGTGGCAAGCGATAATCCGCATCTAATGACAGGTGACGTCGCAAGTAACAATTCGCATCTCATGACAAGCGTCGTGGCAAGTAACAATCCGCATCTGGTGACAGGCAACGTGGCAAGCGATAATCCGCATCTGGTGACAGGCGATAGTGGCAAGTGACAAGCTGCATCTGGTGGCAGACAACAGTGGCAAGTGACAATCCCCATCTGGTGGCAGGCAACGGTGGCAAGTGACACGCTGCATCTGGTGGCAGGTGATGGTGGCAAGTGACACACTCAGGGCTCCCACTGATTCTGTATAAGACCCCTTTCACACTGAGGCACTTTACAGGCACCACAGCGCTAAAAATAGCTCCTGCATAGCATCTGTAAAGAGCCGCTCCTGTCTCTCCAGTGTGAAAGCCCGAGTGCTTTCACACTGGAGCGGTGCACTTGCAGGACGTTAAAAGAACTCCTGCAAGCAGCATCTTTGGAGATGTGTATACACCGCTCCTGCCCATTGAAATCAGTGGGGCAGTGCTGCACGGCTATACCGTCGGCATAGCGCTGCTGCGGTGGTTTTAACCCTTCCTCGGCTGCTAGCGGGGGGGTAAAAGCTCCCCTCTAGCGGCTGAATAGCGCCACGAAATTGACGGTAAAGCGCTACTAAATATAGCGGCGCTTTACCGCCGACGCACCCACCGCCCCAGTGTAAAAGGGGCCTTATGGTGAGTTGAACTATTTCATTGTACATTACAATGTAATAATAGAAATAATGCGCTTCAATCATCCTGACATCATACAACCATGGTGCCGTGATGATAGAAGTTTCCAGATTTGTCTTTTCTCGCAAAAAAAATAAAATAAAAATGCCTCTAATTCTAAGCCTTGGCTGCTACGGTGCCTTGGCAAGATAGCACAGAATGAGATTCCAGATATCGTTTTTGCATAAGTGGAATCGAAAAATGTATCTCAGATCTTTTGAGAGTTAGGCCTCATGCACACAGGATGTTTATTTGACTCTCCTAGAAGCCAGCACAGTTTTTGCAGAAAAAATGCCTGACGCTTGTAAAAATTACTAAAGCTTTTACAACCTTTTAGGCATTTATTGATTTCATTGGCCAGAATAAATAATTTATTCTGGCCATTGTAGTGAATGAATGCTCAAGCACTAAGTGTGCCTAGCGTTTAGCAGCTTTTAGTAGTGTCAAGCGTTTTTTCTGCCCAAATTCTGCTGCTCCTGGACAGTTCAACAAGCAACGGGTATGATGGGGAATAGAAAGAGGGAAAAGGAAGGGAAAAATACTTCACAGGCCCAAAGCTTTGTTGAAAGGACAAAGACACAAAAGGGAGAGTTTGGGAAGAGAGAGGAAATCTTATTCCAATGTCCTCTTATGACATCGGCCAGTTCAATAAAAAACGTCTGACATTCGGCCCATGTGCATGGCACCCTGTCCGGCAGGAGCCGGCCGCTTGGCTGGAGTCTTTTGGACGAGCATGCTGAAAAACCAGCTCCCGATCAGCGCTCTCAGCCAATGGTGGAGAGTGCTGATTGGAGTGTTCTGGCAGGGGGCCGTCCTCCTGTCAGAACACAACAGCTCAGCAGAATAGATTGCTGTAATAATGATGGATCATTAGTACAGTGGCTCCGACTGGAGCTGTCAGGTTTTTTTCGTTCAACACGCTGGGTTAAACGAAAAAAAAAAAACGAGTAATGTGTACCAGGCATTACCCTTTAACTGCCCAGCTTCGTTATGGATCACTGTTATATATGGCTTCAGATCTATGTGTTGAGTAAATCAGGCACTTTAATTAGAATGGCAGCCCAACACACAGTAGTGTAGTAGGTACGTTGGCGTGCACGGTGTAAAAAAAAAAGTGCAGTTCCAGTTCATTGACCACAATTGACAGCCTATTCTAAATGAACACAACACATGATAAAGTTGAACGTCACTTTGTTTAACCCGCTTAACAATTCCGAACACTTGTCCTTGTATTAAAATAAAATAAAGTGAAATATACTTACTAGACCATGGAGTCCAGCATTGTCTTGCTTGAAGTTTGCCTTTTGCTCCTCTTCTCCAGGGCTGCTATCTGTAATGGAGATTTGGCACATTTGCAGACTCACAGAGAGTCTCTGCCACGTCTACAGGAACATTAAATCATTCTGGCCTAGGACAGGACTAAAGGCTCGTACACACTATAAGAAAATCGGGCAAACATTTTTATCCGAGGATCGATTTTACAATTTTCTGATAGTGTGTACACAACTTTCGACAGCCGATTCCAACCTTCCAAATGAAAATTTTCTCCTACGAGAAAAGAACAAAGCTTTTCGTTTAATGTGTACCGTTTTTTGTTAAATTCTCGTATGAGAAAAATCAGAAACAAAAGACTGTGCATGATCAGAAACAATAAACAACAAAATAAGCATTTGTTGTATGAAAATTTTCGCACACTATTTCCTTCCTCAGTTCTGACTTGCTGTGAAATGAGGAAAATCTAGGCACTGTAGCCACGCCTGTGTTTACATTAATTTGGCCCAGCCAATTTCACACCTCTAGTAGTAAAGACAATGCAGATTTTCACAAAGTGTGTATTCACACTGTCTAGATGGCACACAGCAGCAATGTTGTTGTCTGGACTCTCAGACACCCATTGCTCATTACTTAGTTAATCGATTGTCATTCATTAGAGTTAATCAACATATGTTTACAGCTTTAATACCTCCTAATCATATGTTTGTACATAATCTAGTTGATGCAGGATATGATTTTTAAAAGTCAGAGAACCGTCTCATTACATAACATTTATTTATCCAAAATACAGTATATACAGAAATGCACAGCAGTAGTTATTTTAACAAGCAGGGTTTGGAGTAAAGGGTATTGTTTGTTTAAAGTCAATAATTAGTAATTTAATTACCAGTTAGTATGTCTAATGACTTTATTCTCAAATTATCTAAGTGCATCACAATGTAATGATTTTGTAGAAACGAAGGTTTATTGTAAAAGCTTTTATTGTCAATGCACTAGTAACATGCAAAATAGTTAAAAAAAAATACTAACAAATCACACTAAAATGTATGTAATAATAAAATAGAGAGCTAGTATGCCTAGGATGTTAAAAACATAAGGAACTATTGATGTGCAGCACATAAACCAGATCATTAGGTAGGTTAAACAATTTGTTTGCTCAATATATTGTTAAAATGTCCAATACTAAAATAAATCAAAAAAGCAGGTCATCATTAATACCGATGGAATTGATGGCAGCTTCTGTCCAGCATGGCTGGAACTCTTCTAGGATGTCTTGCAATGAAAATTTCTGATCTGCACTCATACCAGGCTGAGAGGCTGAGGCACAAGCAGATGTGTAGTCTGGGCTATGTGTCTCCAGGGGGCTTGTGGCATGGGGCAGGTTACTGCTGGAAAAGAGTTGCGGTTTCATATCTGGCATTGGCTGGAGCTGAGGTTGTGTGATATCAGAGGAGTTCCGAAAACAGGATGGTGCTACCACCCCTGTTGGCTGACAATGATTTGGCCACACATAACTGAAAGGTTGGGGACCTGCCAAATTGTTCATATGTAAGTGGCTCCGTGTCTGCAAAGGAAGGGCACAGGTCTTGTAGATTTCTTCAGATTTCTCAGTATATTCCATATTTCTTTCTGGCTGGGCTACTTGGCCTTCTTGGGAGATCTGAGTAAACTGTGGCCATGCAGTATCATGTAGCCGATTCTCTTCTTCTGTAGTAATTTTCCTATTCTTCCTGGCTCTTCGGTTCTGAAACCAGACCTACAAATATAAAGAGAAATGGTTTATTTCTTCTTTCAACACAAAATGCATCAGCAGTGATGTGGAACATTTTCAATGTGTAGAGAATTGCTAGTAGCTCTTAGGGGAAAGCCAACAGTCTATACTTAAAATTAAAGAACAGTTACAGTATATATTTTTTTTGTTTTGGATTGCGTGAAAGAAGTCTGGAACATCTGTCAACGGGATAGCTTTGGAAGGTAGGATGATCCCATCCTGTTTTGCCTCTGGGACAGGAAGTAAGGGAAATAAAATAAATAGATACCATCTCAAAGCCTGTGTTTCGTCAGATTAGGCGACCCATCAGAATTTGTAACGGAAGTGACGTTACGTTGCCGCCATCTTGCTACACTCCCCACTTCTCCACAGTAAGGATACAGTGAGAAGGCGGCAAGCGGACATCTTGTTACATCCACCGGAGTCATGCATTTCAGACTTATTTTTAACAGTAAGCTTATATGGTGAAATACAGTATTTAGAAATCAGACGGACTGTTTAGATGTTCAATCTTAAAAGCAATGGCAAGCCTGCTGATCTCACAGGTTTGCTAACCTGATAGAACATCACTGCTTTTATAATTAAACATGTAAACAGTCCGACAGATTTCTAAATACTGTATTTCACCATATAAGCTCCGTTTACTGTTAAAAAAAAGTGTGAAATGCAAGACTCCGATGGGTGTAACAAGATGTCCGCTTGCCGCCTTCCCACTATATCCTTACTGTGGAGGACTGTAGCAAGATGGCGGCTACCTAACATCACTTCTGTTACAAATTCTGATGGGTTGCCTAATCTGACGAAACACCTGCACTAAGTTATTATTACTCATAAAAGACCAACGATCAGGGACTGTTGTCATACATCATAAAACATCAAACTTATTATTTAATACATGGAGCATGTGCACTAGCACAGATCTGATAAATGCTGCAGCAATAGCCCATGCTGTTATTCTCATTATTTTCATGACAGCCAGATTCTTGGTTATTGCAGTAGAAGGCTGTAATGAAAATCCATGGTGAGACAGAACTGTAGCACAATTCATGGATGGAGGCATGTGCCTTTGTGTGTTTCTGTCTATTGAAGAGTCTTCCAGCACTGGTGGCTTTATTTTACACGGCAGCCAGCATCAACACTGTGGAAATAAAATAAACTAGTACTGTAAAAAATATGGAGGTTGCCGTTATTCCCATTATTCATCGGTAAGTGCTAGCCTCTAGCATAGAAAACACTTAGTCACTCACTTGTGTCCGAGAGTAGTCAGAAATCATTACCTACCGACTTACTCTGAGTAAATTACTTAACATATGGAAACCAGTAGAGTAGCATGTCAGCCAGAAAATGTACATTTTCGGGAAAAGTTGTCAATGGCAACTTCCATATTTAGCTTAGCACAGGTTTCCTTTAAGTTGATAGCAAGCTACATCTGAGAAGAGGAAGCTGTGCATTTGGGCCCTTTAGGGAAACTTTGGCTAAATGGTAGCTCTTATCCAATCAGCTGAACCTACAGGTAATCTCGCAAATCTAAGTAGCTACAAATATTGCCAATGTAACATGCATCCTGATAGCCAAACTAACCATAAACAGAAAAAGATAGTCTTCCTGAGCTTGTACTAATGAGGATATAAATATGAGCTCCATACCTGAATTCTGGATTCATGTACACCTATGAGTTGGGCCAGCTTCTCCCTCACTAAAATGCCTGGATAGGGGTTGGTTTCAAAGGTTTTAAGCAACAATTCCAGATGGGATCGGCTGTAGGCAGTACGCTGTCTTCTGACTTTTGCAGTGGTGGAGCTGGTGCCATTTGCCAAAGCACAATCTTTAACTAAAACAAAGCAAATATCAAGTTAGTTACAATATACAGTACACAGCACTAGAAAAAATAACAAGTGATATTCATGTACACGTAAAATGCATGCAATAATACAAATAAAAGCTGTTTGTACAAATAGGATTTTTGATATATTTGACGTTCATTTCTGCACTGAACTCACCTTAATTAAAGTCACATATTTAAAAAAAAAGTTCTATCCAAATGGCTTTTATTTGTATTATTACTTTTATTGTATATAGGAGTTTTTTTTATAATGCACTTGTACACATTGGTGTAAACAGGCCCTAACAAAAACTATTTTCTCTTTCCCATACATTTTACTGAGTTGAAAAATGCATGGAAAAGCATTTGGTATGAGCGATCCCTAAAGCTAGCCCCGTAAACATAAGAGATAAGTTGGGTGTGCTGCCACAGTTCACATAGTCATATTGTTTAATTATGCACATTTATATGCTTCGCAGAATACCCTAGCGCCAACCTTATCTCAGGCAAACAGTAGCATTGGCTGGGAAAATCCATCCAGAGCATTCTACTTTCCCCAGAAGATCTGCTTGGAATTGTATCAAGAATAAATAATTAACATGGGCCAATGTAGATGAACTTGGACAAACGTAGGTGACTGTCATTGTACACATATGACCTGACCAGCTACAGCTGTCATCATACTAGGGCACAGTATGGACAACAGCAAGAGGGCTGCCAATTTTTTAAACCTTTGATGTGTGCACAGCCACAGTGGTTTATGGCAAAGTTATAATATGGAAACCAGATTCACCTTAATTTGTGTCAAGTATTTGAGAGGTTTGGGTAAGAATCTAAAACAAGGCTTTATGGTGCCACTTACCTTTAATAGTCTTCTCCAGTTCTGTCATTTTGATCTCAGCAGAGGATACTAAGGTGAGATGCTTCCGTTAAATCTGACAGGGAAGGAGAGGGCCACTGCTTTTATACACTCAACCTTCCAGCTAAAATATTTAAATGTGGAATGGGATGCGTCTACTGCTGGCCTATTCATAACAGGGTGTGGAAGGGTCTGTAACTAACAGTGACACAAGTGTCCACAAATGCCTACCTTCTATCCCTACTATGTTTTGTGCTATGCAAGACAATACACAGGTAGGGGAGACTCACTGAACATCGCTATTTAGCATACTCATACTTGTCTACAGACTCAGACAACTCAATACACATCCAAAACATCCTGTCAGCATAGTAGGTAAAAGAGAAAATAGCCATACGAAATTCAGAATGGCAAAACAAATAAGTACAATTTATTAATAAAAATACTTAAATTCAATCAAATGTACCGGTATTTATAAATTGTGATTGCTATACTATAAATTATTTCACATACTTTTATTGCAACTGGGCATGTTTAGTTTTCACTACAAAGAGAAAAACAACTACTGGTTGGTTATTCCTACCACCACCATATTCCTATCTTTACATATTTAGAGATGAACACCAGTGCACCTGCTCACATTGATGTACAGTATGACACAAATGTGAGTACACCCCTTTACATTTTTGTAAATATTTTGTTATATCTTTTCATGTGACAACACTGAAAAAATGACACTTTGCTATAATGTAAAGCAGTGAGTGTACAGCTTGTATAACAGTGTATATTTGCTGCCCCGTCCAAAAAAACTCAACACACAGCCATTAATGTCTAAACCGCTGGCAACAAAAGTGAGTACACCCCTAAGTGAAAATCTCCAAATTGGGCCCAATTACCCATTTTTCCCACCCGGTGTCATGTGGCTCATTAATGTTACAAGGTCTCAGGTGTGAATGGGGAGCAGGTGTGTTAAAGTTGGAGTTATCACTCTCACTCTCTCATACTGGTCACTGGAAGTTCAACATGACACCTCAAGACCATACAGCGATTTAACAGGACAGGTTCCACTCCGAACAGGCTTCGCCATGGTCGACCAAAGAAGTTGAGTGCACGTGCTGAGCATCATGTTCAGAGGTTGTCTTTGGAAAATAGACGTATGAGTGCTGCCAGCATTGCTGCACAGGTTGAAGCACACTGCATCAAATTGGTCTACATGGCTGTCGTCGCAGAAGGAAGCCTCTTCTAAAGATGATGCACAAGAAAGCCCGCAAACAGTTCCCTGAAGACAAGCAGACTAAGGACATGGATTACTGGAACCAAGACAAACTTATTTGGTTCAGATGGTGTCAATCGTGTGTGGCGGCAACCAGGTGAGGAGTACAAAGACAAGTGTGTCTTGCCTACAGTCAAACATGGTGGTGGGAGTGTCCTGGTCTGGGGCTGCATGAGTGCTGCCGGCACTGGGGAACTACAGTTCATTGAGGGAACCATGAATCCCAACATGTACTGTCACATACTAAAGCAGAGCATGACCCCCTCCCTTCAGAGACTGAGCCACAGGGCAGCATTCCAACATGATAACGACCCCAAACACACCTCCAAGATGACTACTGCCTTGCTAAAGAAGCTGAGGGTAAAGGTGATGGACTGGCCAAGCATCTCTCCAGACCTAAACCCTATTGAGCATCTGT
Source organism: Aquarana catesbeiana (assembly GCF_042186555.1). Lineage (NCBI taxonomy): Eukaryota > Metazoa > Chordata > Amphibia > Anura > Ranidae > Aquarana > Aquarana catesbeiana. The sequence continues at coordinate 342,995,655 of NC_133329.1, read as the reverse complement.
GGGGTATCCTCAAATGGAATTGGAGGAGCGCAAGGTCTCTAACATCCACCAGCTCAGTGATGTTGTCATGGAGGAGTGGAAGAGGACTCCAGTGACAACCTGTGAAGCTCTGGTGAACTCCATGCCCAAGAGGGTTAAGGCAGTGCTTGAAAATAATGGTGGCCACACAAAATATGGAAACTTTGGGCCCAATTTGGATATTTTCACTTAGGGATGTATTCACTGTTGTTGCCAGCGTTTTAGACATTAATGGCTGTGTATTGAGTTATTTTGAGGGGACAGCAAATTTACACTGTTATACAAGCTGTACACTCACTACTTTACATTCTAGCAAAGTGTCATTTCGTTAGTGTTGTCACATGAAAAGATATAAGAAAATATTTACAAAAATGTGAGGTGTGTACTCACTTTTGTGAGCTACTGTATTTCCATTAATATTGTAAGTTATTTATGTGAATCAGGTGTCCAAAAACAGCCCATAAGTCCTAAAAACACAAATCACTAATTGCTAGTGATGCTAATGGAGAGGAGTCTTTAGTGGATGCTAGAAAAGACAGATCATCAGCATCTGACAGGTAGCTGGAAACCTTTCCTTAAAGCCTAGTACACACAGGCCGAATGTCGGTTCAATAAAAACCGGCCGACATTTAGCCCGTGTGTACTGCAGCCGGGCATGACCGAAAAATGTCTGCCGATCAGCGCTCTCAGCCAATGGGCGCTGTCTTGGAGTGTTCTGGCAAGGAGGCCGTCCCCCTGTCAGAACACAATAGAACAGCAGGGGAGATCACTGTACTAACATTGCATAGTTAGTACAGCGGCTCCAAACTGAGCTGTCAGTTTTTTCCAATCAGTCTGCTGGGTTGAACAGGAAAAAAAACTAGTAGTGTATATGAGGCTTAAGGCACCTGGCACGGTGTATTTTAAATCACTTATAAATCAGCATTTGCAGTCAGTGCAAGCGTTCCATCTGCATATAAAGCATGTATGTGTATATAAATATATATATAAATATATATATATATATATATATATATATATATATATATATATATAGTTTTCATCAATGTGGCAATATTTTCATTATTTTTCATATGTGCATATTTTGAATGCACATTTATAACTGGAAATCATACACACAGTGGCATAACAATAGCCATAGCAGCCAATGTGACTACTATTGGGCCTGGGGTAAGACTGGGCCCCATTAAAGTGTAAGTGTACTACAATTTAGCCTATAATAAGGCTTACCTGTTGGTACTGTAAATATCTCCTAAACTTTCACGATTTAGGGTATATTCAGAGTGCATGCAGCTGATGGCATCATCGGCGCATGTGCTCTGAAGGTCCGTCTTATCGTGCCGAACCTTCAGAGCCTGTGCTGTAAACGGCGGCTCCCACACCCATGTGCCGAAGGGACATCATCGCAGCTCCGGCCACTCACAGCGGCGGAAGCCTACGGACCCGGAAGAAGCACCGGGGAAGATGGCAGCCATCTCAGCTGTGTGCAAGCGCCGCTGGAGAGCTTCATTCTAAGGTAAGTATTGCATACTAGCTCATTATGCACCTCTGCCGGTTTAGCCCCCTCCCATATCAAAATTTTTAAAAAAATCTTATGCATTTTGTTAGATCTTTGTCAGATCAGGTTAGATCAATCGTTGATTGCGTTAGATCTCACACAGAAGAAGCAATATTAACAATTATTTGCTGGGGGGGCTAACCCGTCATCAGCCGTTATCAAAAAATTGACCAAACAATTAGGTATTTTGGAAGCTATTTGTTAGATCCGGTAAGATCAAGTGGTTTTAACGTTAGATCTCACATAGTTGGAGACTTATTAAGTGATAAACCACTTCAATACAGGGCACTTATACACCTTCCTGCCCAGACCAATTTTCAGCTTCCAGCGCTGTCGCAGTTTGAATGACAATTGCGCGGTCATGCTACACTGTACCCAAACTAAATTTTTATCATTTTGTTAAAACAAATAGAGCTTTCTTTTGGTGGTATTTGATCACCTCTGCAGTTTTTATTTTTTGCTAAACAAATAAAAAAAGACCGAAAATTTAGAAAAAAATAAAAGTTTTGCTTTTGTTTCTGGTAAAAAAATTTGTAAATAAGTAAGTTTTCTCTTTCACTGATGGGCACTGATAAGGCAGCACTGACAGGCACTGATACGGTGGCACCGATGAGGTGGCACCAATGAGCGGGCACTGACGGGCACTGACGATGGGCACTGGTAGGCGGCACTGATGGGTGACACTGATATGCAGCACTGATGGGCATTGATAGGCAGCACTGATGGGCGCTCATGGGTGGCACTGGGTGGCACTGATGGGCACTGATAGGCAACACTGATGGGCAATGAAAGGCGGCACTGATGGGCACTGATAGGGTGGCACTGATAGGCGGCACTGCTGGGCACTGATACGTGGTACTGATACGCGGCACTGATATGAGGCACTGATAGGCATCCCTGGTGGCACTGGCAGTGGTAGGCATTGGAGTGGGCACTGATTGGCAGCTGCCTGGGCACAGATTGGCAGCTGCCTGGGCACATATTGGTATTTCCCTGGGGGTCTAGGGGGCATACCTGGTGGTCCAGTGTGGTGGCCATCCTGGTGGTCCTGGGCGGCTTCCCTGGTGGTCCTGGGCGGGATCCGAGGTGGGGCTGTGCTGATAAACAATCAGCACAGACACACCCCCTGTCGGTAGAGCAGCCGATCGGCTCTCCTCTACTCGCGTCTATCAGATGCGATTGAGGAAAAGCCGATCACTGGCTCTTCCTATTTACATTGCGATCAGTCGTGATTGGACACGGCTTATCACGTGGTAAAGAGTCTCCGTCAGAGACTCTTTACCTAGATCGGAGTTGTGGTGTGTCAGACTGACACACCGCAACAACGATCGCCACGATGCGCGCGCCGGCCAAAAATTTTCTGCCCAAAAATCATTCAGGGTAATAGATATTCGTTAGATCCGGTAAGATCAAGTGGTTTTAACGTTAGATCTCACATCATTTCAGAGATATTCCACATCAAAATAGAGATATTAGGTGGTACATATGGACGGGTTAGCCCCCTCTTATCAAATTTTCTGGTCAAAAATCATTCAGGCTAATAGAGATTCGTTAGATCTGGTAAGATCAAGTGGTTTTAACGTTACATCTCACATCATTTCAGAGATATTCCACATCAAAATAGAGATATTAGGTGGTACATATGGATGGGTTAGCCCCTTCTTATCAAATTATCTGGGCAAAAATCATTCAGGCTAATAGATATTCATTAGATCAGGTAAGATCAAGTGGTTTTAGCGTTAGATCTCACATCATTTCAGAGATATTCCACATCAAAATAGAGATATTAGGTGGTACATATGGACGGGTTAGCCCCCCCTTATCAAATTTTCTGGCCAAAAATCATTCAGGCTAATAGATATTTGTTAGATCCGGTAAGATCAAGTGGTTTTAACGTTAGATCTCACATAATTTCAGAGATATTCCATAAAAAATAGAGATATTAGGTGGTACAGAAGGTACATCCATCTTCAACCGTCTCTGGATGGTCTCTGGAACCTTCTTTGCATGGTTCTTCAGCGGGTGCCTGTAGTCTCTCCTCATGCCTCCATTCACCTCCCTGGTGATCTCTCCTCAGACCAACAAGCTTAAGTCTTTAGCTAGCCCTCCCTTCTTGCAAAGCAGGCTGGGCTTGGTAGTTCCACCCCCTGTAGAAATCAATGGGGCTGTATTGTGGGCCATGGTCCTCTGCTGCTGCTTGATTGGCTCCCTCTCCCTGCCAATAAGGACACAGGAAGAGGAGAAGGAGGGGGAGAAATCCCCCACAGGGATTGACAGGCGTGCTCTCCCTCAGTGAGTGCCTGTGTCAGTGTCTATTCAGTCTGGCGGTCACTGGCAGGAATGGCGGGAGGTGCGGGACCACGGGTGATAGAGTAGCCCCCGCTACATACTCCCCCCACCAAAGAACCTTTGGTCCGCCAAAGGAGGTAAAGAGTCTATGACCTGTTACATGTTTTTGATATACACACGGAAAAAAAAACAGGTTAGTGTGCACAGGAAACCATACAATTTACATCTGCATAAAACCCTGGCAGAGGAACATCCCACCAATTAGCATAGGAGGGGAGGTTGTCCTGCCTACAGGCCACCTTAACTGGAATGGCCCAGCTAGATGTGCCAGGGGGTGAGTGTCAGAAACCAAGAAATAAGGCCGAGACAGAAGTACAGTTAAATCACACTTGTTTAATAATAAAAGTAAAAATAACAAACGTAGTCAAAACATAGCCAAAGTTCAGTAACCGGAACGGATAGTCAGCCAAGCCAGAAGTCAGGGATCAATGTAGTGGAACAGCAAGCAGGATCTGGAGCCAGAAGGAATGTCAGCAAAGCAAGTCTTGAACAGGATCGCAGGAGATTGTTTCTGTGATGTTGACCAAGGCGAAGGCAGAGATCCTCTGGACTGGACGGCTTAAGTAGGCAGGACTGACAAGCAGGATATCATCAACAGCTGAGTAACTGTGGAGAGATAGGAGCTGCCAATTATCCGACAGCTGAGCGGCCAGCTCAGAGAAGGAAGGGCTGAGCCCAGCCCTGACAGTGAGTCGGGATTGTCCACCACCAAATCTGCGGTGGAAGGGTCAGTTACTTCAAGAGTCCTTTTTGCAATGAGAACGACCTCCTCAGAGCTTTCACCCAAAGTATCATATGTTAGTCTTTTGGGTGGGTGAATAACCCTTCGCTCTTGCTGTTCCTTAGGTTCTGGGGTTACAGGCATTCTGGTCTCTTCTTCTTCCTGCATTTCAGCTTCCTCAATGAAGGATGAAAAGTCTTATGGGTCTGTTGTCCGGAGGGAAGATTGAGGGTCTTCCAACTCTTCAAAAGGTGGACTTTGAGGTACAAACTCAGGAGCCTCTGGCCTAAGAGTCACCTCAGTCACATTGGGAGGAGAAGAAAGGGGGGGTGGCAGGCCCTGGCATTTGAGATGGCCACAGACAATCTTTCTCTTCATCCTCGCTGTTTTAATCTTCAGCAAGGGGGGCAGAGTGAGATCTAGTCACTGGCCGGGATCTTTGAGAGGCCGTGGGTGTGGACTGTAAATCTGGCTGTAGTGGCACATGAACTTTTTCTGACAGAGGCAACAGATGATTGTGATGCCAAGTCTTCAGCAGGCCTGTGCTTCCCTCTGGCTGGATTTGATATACTGGGTGTCCTGGCAGATGCAAACGACATAGGGCTGCAAATTTCAGCGGTTAGCCAACTTGTGCTTTCCAGGGACACCCAGGTTTCTCAGAAGTACCTTGTCATCCGGCTGTAGGTCCTGCACTCGTACCCTGAGGTCAAAGTTTATTTTGTTTCTCTGTCCTTAGGCATATGAGGCAGCTTGAGCCTTATCATAGGCGGTTTTCAGATGTCTCTGCAGGCAATCCACATACCCTCTGTGGAAAGTTGAGGTATGGTTGAGGGATGTGCTGAAGGCCAAGTCTACTGGCCTACGGTCCGAACATCAAACTATAGGGAGAGTAACCTGTGGCGTCATTGGAGGTGCTGTTATAAGCATGCACAATAGCCACTATATGCTTGCTCCAGTGCTGCTTTTGTTCTGAATTTAGAGTTCCAAGCATATCCAGGAGGGTTCGGTTAAATCTCTCTGGTTAAGGATCTCCCTGAGGATGATACAGGTCTAAAAGTCTCTTGATGAGACTACTCTTGAAATCTCTCCCTTGATCAGAGTGGATGCGTTGGGACAGACCATAGTGCACAAAGAATTTCTCCGCGAAGATCTTGGCCACCATGGATGCTTGTTGGTCCCTCGTGGAAAACGCCTGGGCATACCGAGTGAAATGGTCAGTCACTACCAGGATATTTCCCTGCCCGCTCAGATCAGGCTCCAAGCACAGAATGTCAATGCACACCAGCTCCATGGGTCCTTGACTCTGAAGATGGTCCATTGGGGCAGCTCGGTGAGGCAAAGTCTACCTTTGGATACATCTGATGCAGAAGTGGCAATAGTCCTCAACTTCAGCCTGCATGCAGGGCCAGTAGAACCGGCCCCTCACCAGCAGAAAAGTCCTCTTGGGCCCTAGGTGGCCATGGTTGTCATGTAGGTGTCAGGGCTGGGCTCAGCCCTTCCCTTTCTGAGCTGGCCACTCAGCTGTCGGCTAATTGCCAGCTCCCATTTCTCTCCACAGTTACCCAGCTGTTGTTGATTCTGCTCATCAGTCCTGCCTACTTAAAGTTGTCCAGCTCACTTGATCTCTGCCTTCGCCTTTGTCAACATCACAGAGTCTTTCTCCTGCGTTCCTGTTGAAGACATGCTAGGTTGACGTTCCTTCTGGCTCCTAATCCTGCTTTCTGTACTACTACGTTTATCTCTGGCTCTCTGACATTTGCTTGGCTGACTACCCAATCCGGTTACTGAACTCTGGCTTGTTTTGACTACGCTTACTCTGTTTACCTTATTATTATTATTATTATTATTAATAAACAAATGTGATTTAACTATACTTCTGTCTCGGTCTGATTCATGGTTCCTGATAGTAGGGCAGTTAATACTCTCTCCGTATGTTTTTCAGGTCGGAATAGCTGCCATTTTTCTTCAGAATCATCAGAGGAGCCCCTTCGTTAGACCAACTTTCCTGTGCACCTGAAACCGATCCCACTCTCGGTGCAGCAGATGGGTTTCCTTCGGGGAGTCAGTGAGGAGCAAGTCAGGGCATTGGCTCTCCAAGGCCTTCAATACCAAGCTACAGGGAGGGTCCTCCAACTGGTCCTTCCACAGGTCTTTGACAGCTTGGGCAGACCTTCATCCCCGACTTGGGCGACATTGCAATAACATCTGGGGACACCAGCGGCTGACACTCCAACCTCTTCGGTCCTGGATCCTACTCCAGGTTGATGTTCTGCTCCTTGACATAAGGCTCGTACCCTTCAGGTGTCAGCTGGGCCTATTCTTCTGGAGGGTCTCTGGAACAATGGGGCCTTCTTGACAAAGCATCCGCGTCTTGTTTCCTGGCCCAGGTCGATACTTCAGGCTGAAAATAAACCCTGATAGAGCAGCCAACCATCTGTGACCCGTGGCGTCCAACTTGGTGGTAGTGAGGATGTAGGTGAGAGCATTGTTGTCGGTCTTGATCACGAACTCCGCTCCATACAGGTAATCCCTCAGCTTATCCACCAGCGCCCACTTCAAGGCCAGGAACTCAAGTTTGTGCATGGGATAGTTCTTCTCGGCAGGGGCCAAGTTCCGACTCACGTAGGCAACAGGCCGTAGATGGCAGAATGCTTTTGATATAGCACCCCACGTAACCCATCTCGACTGGCGTTAAAGTGTAGCTCGTATGGCTTGGTTGGATCTGCATAGGCCACGACTGGAGCGGTTGTTAGGCTTCACTTCAGCTGCCTAAAACCTCTTCACACTTTGGAGTCCATTGTTCCTGAATAGACTCTCTGGGTTTTCTGGGCCCTCCAGCTGGTCTGACAGGCTTTGCCAGATCAGGGTCAGCGTCTTAGCGAATCCCTTGACAAATTCAAGGGAGAATTTGAGACAGCTTCAACCCCCTCATCATGGAGTCTCTTCGGGACCTTCTGCAGAAACTCTTCGTGCTCTTCCAGGGTCTTGCTGAAAACAACGATGTTGTCTAAGTACACCAAAACCTCGATCAGTTTCATGTCACCCACGGTCTTCTCCATTAGCCTTTGGAAGGTGGCTGGGGCACCAGACAGGCCTTGATGCATACGGTCAAATTCAAAGATCCCCTCCGGGGTAATGAAAATGGTCTTCTCCTGATCCTCAGGGTGCATGGGGATTTGGTAATACCCACTCTTCAAATCCAGCATGCTGAACCACTTCGCTCCTGACAGGCTCTGCAAGGCATCTTCTATCCTTGGGGTGGTATATTGGCCGGGAATGGTCCTTTGGTTCAGCGTCCGGTAGTCAATACCCAGCCTCAGTGACCCATTCTTCTTCCGTACCACCACTATTGGGGAAGCGTATAGACTCTGGGACTCTCAGATGATACCTGCCCTCTTCAACTCTGCCAGTTGTTTATGCAGATCCTCCAAGTCCCCTAAAGGAATCCATCAAACTCTTTCCCTGAACGGCTTATGCACTCGAAGAGATGGATCCGGTATTGGGCACTTTTTGCACACCCCACATCAAATCCACTCTTGGAGAATGCAGCCTGCCATCTCAGGAGCTGATTCTTGGCACTTTCTTTCCATTCAGGCAAAAGGGGAGTATTCTTCGGATAGAGCTCCTCCACAGAGATCCCATCCTTTGCTCCCCCCACCAAATCAGACGGCGGGACTGGGGTGGCCACATTCACTTGTTCCAGCAACATCTGAGCCGGCATCTTCACTGATGAGGCTGTTATGTTGTGGACACTAACCAAGATCTTCCCGTGACTTCTTTGCAACCCTTTGGTTGAAACCACCTCGGGAATTATCTCCACTCCCATGTCTTCTCTCTGTCCGTCTGATTCAAGGAAAATGAAAGGGCCTGCTTGCTTCCAATTTAGCTTGACAGATGCTCGTAAATAGGCCACTTTACCAGGCTGTAACACTTTCTCACACTGGTCCAAGCACCAGATATTTCCCTTCTGTTTTTGTACCAGGTGCTGGTAGGGTTGTCTCAGCATGGGGTGCACACTTGTAGTTGAAGTGCCCGGCTCCAGAACAAGAGGTGTCAACAGCCTTCTGACAAGATCAGTATTGGTCCCTGTGATGAGAGAACTCTTACTGGCCCTTGGTGGGCGAGGACAGACCACTGCCTAAGTTTCAAAAGTCTCGGCTTTCCCAGCCACGGAGAGATCAAAGGTCAGCTTGACTGGTAGATAGCCATCATAGGGGAAGTTCTGAATCACAATGCCCCATATCTGCAGCTCTTCCAACTTCTGCAAAGGCAGGTGCCTGAGGTGCCTGCCATAGACGTCTCTGTAGAGAAGGGTCACTTAAGCTCCAGTATCCAGAAGGGCCTTGGTGTAGATCCCTTTACTTGGATGGGAACAACAGGAGAAGATCCCACCAGCTTGTCAGGGAGCATGGAGGAAGTGGTGGCCCTGGCCTGTTTGGTGGTTTGTATCCGTGCTTCTCTGCGAGGTTCTGATCGGGCTTAATTCTGTGCTAAGTTCTGGGAGTCTGGTGTGCATTGACTCTCCGACACCAGGCAGCATGTCAAAAGAAATTGTCAAAAGAAACAGGACACTGGGTTGCTTGGAGGCAACAACGGGGGGCCCTCTGCAAGGTTTTGGACTTTTGCTGCTGTCTCTTCATGTCATTGGTTTTGAGCCAGGTACCGTAAATGGGCACCCGGTTGGCTCCTTCACCAGAGTCCTCTGAAGTTTCCCTCTGGCTTCTGGCACTGTGCTTTAGGCTTCACTGGGCTTGGACACACCTGTCGATTAATGACCCACATAATTTCAGTGTACCTCGCTATGCTCAATGGCACTCCTCACTGGATATAGACACTAGTATGGATATGCGTGCATCGCTACCAAATATCCATAATATCCCTGTAATTATGGATAATCAAACATTAAAATCACTTGATCTTACTGGATCTAATGAATATCAATTAGCCGGGGTTATTTTTTGGCCAGAAAATTTGATAAGAGGGGGCCAGCCCCCCTCATTAATCACTTAATAAGTCTCTATTTATGTGAGATCTAATCTCATCCTTATGTACTACCACCTAATATCGCTAACGTTAAAACCACTTGATCTTACCGGATCTAACGAATAGCTATTGGCCTGAATGATTTTTGGTCAGAAAATTGCATGTGGGAGGGCTAACCCGTCCTTATGTACCACCTAATATCTCTATTTTTATGTGGAATATCTCTGAAATGATGTGAGATCTAACGTTAAAACAATGTGATCTTACCGGATCTAACGAATATCTATTAGCCTGAATGATTTTTGGCCAGAAAATTTGATAAGGGGGCTAACCCGTCCTTATGTACCACCTAATATCTCTATTTTGATGTGGAATATCTCTGAAATGATGTGAGATCTAACATTAAAACCACTTGATCTTACCGGATCTAACAAATATCTATTAGCCTGAATCATTTTTGGCCAGAAAATTTGATAAGGGGGGGGCTAACCCGTCCATATGTACCACCTAATATCTCTATTTTGATGTGGAATATCTCTGAAATGATGTGAGATCTAACGTTAAAACCACATGATCTTACCGGATCTAATGAATATCTATTAGCCTGAATGATTTTTGCCCAGATAATTTGATAAGAGGGGGCTAACCCGTCCATATGTACCACCTAACATCTCTATTTTGATGTGGAATATCTCTGAAATGATGTGAGATCTAACGTTAAAACCACTTGATCTTACCGGATCTAACGAATATCTATTAGCCTGAATGATTTTTGGCCAGAAAATTTGATAAGGGGGGGGCAGCCCCCCCTCATTAATCACTTAATAAGTCTCTAATTATGTGAGATCTAACGTTAAAACCACTTGATCTTACCGGATTTAACGAATATCTATTAGCCTGAATGATTTTTGGCCAGAAAATTTGATAAGGGGGGGCTAACCCGTCCTTATGTACCACCTAATATCTCTATTTTTATGTGGAATATCTCTGAAATGATGTGAGATCTAACGTTAAAACCACTTGATCTTACCGGATCTAATGAATATCTATTAGCCTGAATGATTTTTGGCCAGAAAATAAAATTTGATAAAAGGGGGGGCTAACCCGTCCATATGTACCAACTAATATCTCTATTTTGATGTGGAATATCTCTGAAATTATGTGAGATCTAACATTAAAACCACTTGATCTTACCGGATCTAACAAATATCTATTAGCCTGAATGATTTTTGGCCAGATAATTTGATAAGGGGGGGGCTAACCCAACCATATGTACAACCTAATATCTCAATTTTGATGTGGAATATCTCTGAAATGATGTGAGATCTAACGTTAAAACCACTTGATCTTACCGGATCTAACGAATATCTATTAGCCTGGATGATTTTTGGCCAGAAAATTTGATAAGGGGGGGCTAACCCATCCATATGTACCACCTAATATCTCTATTTTGATGTGGAATATCTCTGAAATGATGTGAGATCTAACGTTAAAACCACTTGATCTTACCGGATCTAATGAATATCTATTAGCCTGAATGATTTTTGGCCATAAAATTTGAAAAGGGGGGCTAACCCGTCCATATGTACCACCTAATATCTCTATTTTGATGTGGAATATCTCTGAAATGATGTGAGATCTAACGTTAAAACCACTTGGTCTTACCGGATCTTACGAATATCTATTAGCCTGAATGATTTTTGGCCAGAAAATTAAATTTAATAAGGGAGGGCTAACCCGTCCTTATGTACCACCTAATATCTCTATTTCAATGTGGAATATCTCTGAAATGATGTGAGATCTAACGTTAAAACCACTTGATCTTATCGATTCTAACGAATATCTATTAGCCTGAATGATTTTTGGCCAGAAAATTTGATAAGGGGGGGCTAACCCGTCCATATGTACCACCTAATATCTCTATTTTGATGTGGAATATCTCTGAAATGATGTGAGATCTAACGTTAAGACCACTTGGTCTTACCGGATCTTCCAAATATCTATTAGCCTGAATGATTTTTGTCCAGAAAATTAAATTTAATGAGGGAGGGCTAACCGGTCCTTATGTACCACCTAATATCTCTATTTTGATGTGGAATATCTCTGAAATGATGTGAGATCTGACGTTAAAACCACTTGATTTTACCGGATCTTACGAATATCTATTAGCCTGAATGATTTTTGGTCAGAAAATTTGATAAGGGGGGGCTAACCCATCCATATGTACCACCTAATAGCTCTATTTTGATGTGGAATATCTCTGAAATGATGTGAGATCTAATGTTAAAACCACTTGGTCTTACCGGATCTTACGAATATCTATTAGCCTGAATGATTTTTGGCCAGAAAATTTGATAAGGGGGGGCTAACCCGTCCATATGTACCACCTAATATCTCTATTTTGATGTGGAATATCTCTGAAATGATATGAGATCTAACGTTAAAACCACTTGATCTTACCGGATCTAAAGAATATCTATTAGCCTGAATGATTTTTGGCCAGAAAATTTGATAAGGGGGGGCTAACCCATCCATATGTACCACCTAATATCTCTATTTTGATGTGGAATATCTCTGAAATGATGTGAGATCTAACGTTAAAACCACTTGATCTTACCGTATCTAACGAATATCTATTAGCCTGAATGATTTTTGGCCATAAAATTAAATTTAATAAGGGAGGGCTAACCCATCCATATGTACCACCTAATATCTCTATGTTAATGTGGAATATCTCTGAAATGATGTGAGATCTAACGTTAAAAACACTTGATCTTACCAGATCTAACGAATATCTATTAGCCTGAATGATTTTTGGCCAGAAAATTTGATAAGGGGGGGCCAACCCCCCCTCATTAATCACTTAATAAGTCTCTAATTATGTGAGATCTAACGTTAAAACCACTAGATCTTACCGGATCTAACAAATAGCTTCCAAAATACCTAATTGTTTGGTCAATTTTTTGATAAGGGGGGGGCTGATGATGGGTTAGCCCCCCAGCAAATAACTGTTAATATTGCTTCTTCTGTGTGAGATCTAACGCAAACAACGGTTGATCTAACAAAGATCTAACAAACTGCATAAGATTTTTTCAAAAATTTTGATATGGGGGGCTAACCCGGCAGAGGTCATTATGCCTTTGTCTTACAGGTTTTTTTTTTGGTTTTTTTTCCCAGGGGATTACAACCTCTTTAAGGGGCCTATTAAGGAAAACAAAAAACTGTAAAGCTTCCAGTATAGAAGGTCTGAAGTGAGACCTAAGGATCATATTAGTCATACAGTAGATCCTCCTCAGTGCAATAAGAAATATTTGCTTATCTCTAACAGTGTAGATTTATTGCCCTCTGAACTGATAGAAATGAATCTGATGCTTAATGCAGTCACAAATCCCCAAGGTTCTCTCTGCAAAATCCTAAAGGACAGCTAAGGTTTTAAATGAAAATTTGTAAGCATCTAGATTTTAGAAGTTTCAATTAGCCTCGGTTCACACCAGAGGCGGCACGACTTGCAGGTCGCCTCACCGAGGCGACCTGCACACGACTGCCGGGGCGACTTGCAAAACGACTTCTGTATAGAAGTCTATGCAAGTCGCCCCAAGTCGCCCCCAAAGTCGTACAGGAACCTTTTTCTAAGTCGGAGCGACTTGCGTCGCTCCGATTAGAACGGTTCCATTGTACTGAACGGGACGCTACTTGTCAGGCGACCTAGGTCGCCTGACAAGTCGTCCCAGTGTGAACCGAGGCTTAGGGTTATAAAGTAATTGCGTGCAAGAACATTAGTAATCTTTTCATAATGTACTATATCATTATGATTATTAGTACTGCAACTATATATTTCAACCCTAGTAGAGTTTTGACTATAATGACAACCCCCCTTGATTTAAGCAAACTTTGTTATTTTTACAGTTGACACTGCCAATTGCTGTAGAGAGAATAATCCATCTGGAAGGGGGGGGAGGCTGCATCAAAATTTTGCTATGGGGCCCTACGATTCATAGTAATTCCCCCGAATACACATTTGTCAGATCATTTATTCTGCACAAGTCTTGATCTTACTCAGCTGAGTTAGAAACTATTGAACAAAAAATAGGAACCGACGCATGTTGATTTTTATTTAAAGGTCACTGGAGTGACGGTGAGTGTGCACTTCCCACACTGGTGGTGGCATTTAATAATAATAATACATTTTATTTATAATGCCCTTTTCATCAAAAGATCTCAAAGTGCTACAGGTTAGAAACAAAAAAAGAAAAATGAGCAGTTTATACAACGAAGCGAACATCTAAAAAGGACAAAAAGCTTTGCTAAAAAGAAATGTCTTAAGACCTTTTTTAAAACAGTCAGTGGATTGAGGCGCCCTCAAGGTGTCAGGTAGGGCATTCCACAGGCACGGGGCAGCTGCACAAAAAGCCCGTCTCCCATTGTCTTCAGTCTAGTTCTAGGTATTTGAAGAAGGTTTGAGTGAGTAGAGCGGAGGGGACGTGTGTTTTGGTGTTCCATTGGAGAATTATTCACCAGAATATAGAAGAAATACTACAGTCAGCGGCATCTCCTTCAGAGGTCCAACAACATGCAAACAAAATCAGACAGAAGGTAATAGTTGATCTGGGGTGTCCAGATTCCTTTGAATTTATAAACAGTCTTTAAAGGGCACTGACATTATATAGTTAATTTTCTGTAATTTTGGAAGTAGATGATCACCACACTCTAGCAAGAACGTGTTTGGCTACATATATTTCACATTTATAGGTTAATAGACAGTTTATTCTTCAGGTCATGAGTTAAAAAACATAAACTTACAATAGCTGGTTCCTATCCAATCCAAAAGTTTATTGTCGTGTAGCTTGACCACTTCACCACTTGACATTTAGCTCTACTAACGAAAATATAAAAACTTCACAGCCAAAAGAGTTTTACTGTACATGGCCTATGATGGGGGTTTGTCTGCACATGACACTGCTAGAGGTTTCTCTATTCCTATTGTGGACACTGACAGTGTGATATCTAAACCTGGCATAAACTACAAGTGACAGATACCTATAGACTAAACATGTCCTTACATGCCCAATGAGGCAGAGGCAAGGTCATTTCCATTTTTTAAACTGGTGATTGCAGATTGGATTCAGCAGACCGCCTATCATTGTCTGTATGCTCTATTATATCAAGTCACTAATCAAAGGAGGAAGTGTGGATACACATCTTATGCCCCGTACACACGGTCGGATTTTCCGATGGAAAATGTCCGATCGGAGCGTGTTGTCGGAAATTCCGACCGTGTGTGGGCTCCATCGGACATTTTCCATCGGATTTTCCAACACAGAAAGTTGGAGAGCAGGAGATATAATTTTCCGACAACAAAATCCGTCGGAAATTCCGATCGTGTGTACACAAATCCGACGGACAAAGTGCCACGCATGCTCAGAATAAATAAAGAGATGAAAGCTATTGGCCACTGCCCCGTTTATAGTCCCGACATACGTGTTTTACGTCACCGCGTTCAGAACGATCGGATTTTCCGACAACTTTCTGTGACCGTGTGTATGCAAGACAAGTTTGAGCCAACATCCGTCGGAAAAAATCCTAGGATCTTGTTGTCGGAATGTCCGAACAAAGTCCGACCGTGTGTACGGGGCATTAGTTAATGTTATATTCAATTTGGCAACAAGAACATGTGTTTCAGAAGGACATGACTCCCCTACTCAAAATGCTATCCACTTCGATATTGTTTGGGTGGGGTAGATTTTTTTTTTTTTTTTGCAAATAACTGTGTTTAGCTGTATTTACATTTGTGTAGGGTGCTGAGTGACCAGGTAATACAGATTTGTTGAAATCTGTTGAAGATCAATGCACTTATTAGGCATTAGCAGATCTGTAGACCACATTTGGAAGTGCATATTCAGGTGACATGTCTTGCAATAACTACTCAGTGTACTGTATGGTGTGTAAATAATCACTCAGGCAGCATCCATTGCACATTAGATTATGAAGGTTGGGAAATTTATCCATTTTATTTTGCTGTTGGATCAGGCAAGAATAGGCCTGTTTAAATAATAAGATCCTCATATGTAAGCACTGTAGGAGATTAAGCATAGCTCACAACTATTATGCCAGCCATACAGGGTTCGAATCTTGACCGGTTCCTGCTGAACCACTATTGGGCAGGCTGAATGTTCCTGATTTGAACCATTATTGGACAGGATGAATGTACCAAGTTGATCAATCGATCAACTTGGGTACAACCAGCCTGCCGGATTCACTTGCAACTATCGGAAGCGGCTGGTAAAGCCGCTAGCGATAATCACTGTCTACTCCTGGTGGGCGGAGGTGGGGCTGCTGGGTTTCCCTGCCACTGCACGTGGGCAGGATGGAGTGGGGAACTGCAGAGGAGCCGGGACTGGAATCAGCGCTGAAAGCGCTGCAGGGAGCCCCCAAGCTGCTCCCCACACTGGCTCATAGTGTCCCTGACTCCCTTTTGCATAGTGGCGACACCACCCCCCCTGAAAAATTCCACCCAAGGAAAACACCTTTTATGCCTCACCGTAGATTCCCCCCTGTCTGTCACTGTAGTATGTTTGTCTGTCTTGTCTCTAACCTCATGTAGAAAGAAAAATGCTTAAAATATAAGCTTTAGACAGTTCTCTTAAGTGCAAAGTACTAAAAAGATTGTAGACTGTCCATTTTGGGACTACAGTGTTTGCTGTACATCTCTTCGCTGCTGCCCCATCTGTGTGCGCATGCTCAGCTGTAAAATGTGGGAAGGGAGCATACTCCTTTATGGAGGATTGACAGCAGCACCTGTTCACCCAGAGTACGGTGAATTGTCTGGAAACAAGAAGAGAACAAACTGGGCAATAGACTCCAAATAACGCACTGCAGCGCACATCGCTTGCCATAAACTAGTAGAATCATCCCTCCACCACAGCGTCTGTCATTCATCCACAGCCCCCCTCAACCACCAAGCTGACCTTCCTCTGGTCATAGGGCTTCCCACCTACCGCACTCCTCCCTTATAATGCTTCCCTCCCATCTAACCACTTCGCTTTCACTGAATTCCACACCTCGGTTGCCACTTCCCTCATCCCTGCACAGTGCCACCTTCTCCTTCACCCCCCCCCCCCCCCATGCTCTGTCACAGCATCTCCAGACTCTCCATCTCACCACCCCTCCAGAGTCTCAAACTCTCAGTGCTTGTCGCCCCCCCCCCTTTCCCGGTCATTGCATCTCCCACCCATTTTATCCCTCTGTTCAAAGCGCCTGTCAGCCACCTCACCCCCACATCCTCAGCAGTGCCTGCCACCCAACTCACCCCCTAGCACAACACCTACCACCCACCTCACAACACCCCTCAACCACCAGCCTCATCCCCTGTGCTGCCAAAATGCCTCCACCACCCCTGCCATAGATCCAAACTCACAGGGCCCCTCACCCTCCTTGCCAAAGTACCTCCCAGCCCCCTCTCCCCCACAGCGTCTCCTACAGCAATTCACAAGACCCTGTCACAGCACCCTCTCACTCCCCTGGACACGGCATCTTTCAGTCACTTCACCCCCTCGTAAAAACATCTGCTATCCACCTAACCCCTCCACAGCACCTTTCACCCAAATTACCACTGTCATCACAGAGCCTGACACCTACTTCACAGCACCCTTCAACCACCAACCCCCCTTTCCCATCTGCAGCTCATCCTGCCCATATCATCCCTCCAGTCAAAGCACCTCACAGCCATCTCCCCCCCCCCCCCCCTCCCAATACAGTTCCTCCTTCTGCCAAAGCACCTTCCACCCACCTCACTCATTTTGCTCCAAGCTTCTGGCAAAGCAGTGCCTCCTACCCACCTCACCTCCATACTCTACCACAGCACCTCCAATCCCCCCACCTCACCACTTCCCTGCCACAACACCCACCCCCTCCAGTAATAGTGCCTCCCACCCACTTCAAAACTTCCAGCCAAAGTGTCTACACCCCACGCCTTCCTGTCCACACAGTGCTTTTGTCACTAACTCCCCCCCCCCCCCGTAAGGTCTACAGTCCACCTTATAGCACCACTCAACCATACACTATAGTCCCTTTCTCTGCCACAGTGCCTCCAACCCACCCACCTCACTATCCCCCTTCCACAGCAACCACTTCACAGTGCCCCTCACTGATCCACCTCAACTCCCTGATCAAAGCCTCTCTCGGCCCTCATCTATCCATTACAGCGCATTCCACCCAATTCACCCCCTCGCCACAGTGCCTAACACCCACCTTACAGCACCGTTCAACCACTACCCCCCCCATCCCCTCTTTCTCAGTTGCAGCGCCTCCCTTCTCTTTCAACCACCCAGAAAACGCTCCTGACACCCATCTCACCCCCCCTCCACCACAGCGCCCCCCCCACTCAAATTCCCCTCCCCAATACAGCTCTCCCTTTTACCAAATCTCCCCCCTCACTACAGATCCTAAGACCTAGTTCACCGCACCCTTCAACTACCAACCCCCCCTCCCTTTCCCATTTACAGCTCCTCCCACCCTCATCAACCCTGTGGTCAAAGCGCCTGATTGGCATCTCTTCCCCCACCACAGTGCCTCCTACCCAAATCACCTACTGACCAGAATACCTACCACCCCACCCCTCAAATGTGGAGGGCTGGGGAAGGGACAGGTTATAGAGGTTTGCCGATTGGCTAAGGAGGCAGCAGGAGGCAGAGTAACACATCAGCAGCTCCGTCCTCTGACCCAGATGAGCAGCGCTATTGGTTGCTGCGCTGCTCATCTAGAATTATAGTTTTCTTTATGGACATGTGTTCATGAACCCGCCCAGCAGCACACAGAGCAGCTGCTTGAATGCACTTCAGCATCGGGACAGTTGGCAACTATGCTAATTTAGTGAGAGGGCACAGAATAACCTGGTGACGCCACTGACTGAGTGTATCACAGGACTGGAGATCATGATCCAAGCTTAGCTTGGAGGAAATGAGTCATGAGTCGATTCAGCGAATTGAATAATTTCACTGAACTGATCCAAATAATTTGAATCACTAAAAAGAATCACTTTTCCCAAGTCTACTAGAGACCCACACAACAAACAGCTTTGCTTGGGTGGAGCTTTGTCTTAAGGTGTTCTTGGCAATTTGCATACTAGGGCCCCAGAACACCAGGGTAAACTCGATTAGCCGGAATTTCTTAATCTAAAAGATTGGTCTCTCAATATTAGACATGTCGTGCGTAATCCATGTCACTTTTAGCCTTTTGGTATAATACATCTTAGTACGACCCTGTTTCCCGTATCTTCCCGAGGTAACAGACATGACCACCACCCTTACATCCTTAGCTCCACAGCTCGACTGTCTGACCATGGGAGCAATCTTTATTCATATAACAATAGAGCTTGGTTGCTTTCACAAATCAGTCAATCAAGCACAGGCAAACAGGAGGAGTTATACAGATCTAAACCAATGAACAATGACTAGGGCGGTGTATGAGTGCATCTATGCAAGGGCAGTGTGTATGATTTCCCGCCCCCTGTACCTGTAAGCCATGCTCTCCAGTAAGACAAAAGAAACCACATGGCAGGCCTTGAAATCATGGACACTGTCCAACCATAACACACCCAAGACTCCCGTTTTTACCGTTTGGCGTGAATTCTTATTCTGCATTGTTCAGAGAACAATGCATACCCAGATTATACTACCATTCCTGTGGATGGGAGAATATCTGCAGGGGCACGCCATGGTCCCTCCATGTGCTGATCAGACACACAGAAAGACAAAAGTGTGCATCCCCCCCATAACCGATAATGTCTTTGCAGAGTGAACACCCCCCCCCCAGACGATAGTCTGTGCATCGCACAGGGACCCTTTGATAGCGGACATATCCCCACTCACTTCTCTGCATCCTCAGGAAGCTTTCCACTACCAAAACGGGTCTCAACTGGCATCAGTCTGCCCCAGTCCACTCCTTAGAGCGGGCTGCAGGAGAACTAACACTGGGAGACACCGTGACAATACATATTAAATACATCTTAATAAAATTTCCACAACAGACATCTGCTACTAATTTTTTGTGGGTTAACTGGTCATAGTGAGATGATGGAAAGGAAATTTTTTTTTTTCCATTTTATGCTTGCTCAACAGCCTGTAAATGAGATCTTCATTCTGTTACAGACCTGCCAGCACTGATGCTCTGACACATTCAGGTGTGTCAAATGCTTGGTTTCCCTGCTGGACGATGTGGTTCCTCCTACTGACCTCTATATCTCTACAGGACAATCATTACCGGTTTTCTTCCATCTTGCTTGTTTCTCATTTTCAGTATAATGAACACTTCATTGTCTGCTTTTCACATGGGTCTCGTGAAGATGTTCTAGAACTGTATTAATTTTGCAGATAAAAAACTGATACGGTGGTACCTTGGATTACGAGCATAATTCGTTCCAGAAGAATGCTTGTAATCCAAAGCACTCGTATATCAAATCAAGTTTTCCCATAGAAGTCAATGGAAACTCAGATAATTCGTTCTACAGTGACTTCTATTGTATGCAGTACAACATGTGGCCAGAGGTGGAGGGTGCCGAAGACACTCGGAAACCGCTCGGATGCATTCGGAAACACTCGGAGAGACTCGGAAACACTCGGAAACCAAGTGTTTCCGAGTGCATCTGGATGGCTCCGAGTGTCACCAGCGCCCCCGCACCCCTGGCCAAATGTGGTTCTGCACACCGCAGAGGCTTAAATCCTGCTCGTTTTGCGAGACAACGCTCACAAACCGAGTTGGGTTTTTTAAAAACGAAGAGCTCGTATTGCAAAACGCTCGTTAAACGCGTTACTCGCAATCCGAGTTCTTACTGTAATTCCTTTGCCTAAGTTCACCCTAATGCGGTGCGTGAAACCCTGTGATCTGTGTACATTTCTCACACCTAATTAAAATCGCACCGCCCTTTGTGATCTGCTGCGGGTGTCAGTTCAATCTTAACAGCACCCCAAATGCATTGCGTTTGCCCACCCCATATCAATTGGTACAAAAGTACCATGTGATCAGCTTGCAGTGCGGTTCCAAAATTGATGCTTGCACGACTTTGGTGCGATGCAGTTTCGCACATCACTGAATAGCATGTGAATTGATCAAGAATGTGGTGCAGTTCCTGTGCAATTCACATGCGGTTCATAGTGTGAACCAAGGCTTAATGTACACAATTTGCAACTGTGTTATCCAAGCAAGCAAAAGTAGAGAGAACAGAAGGGGCCAAATAGCACGGGAGTTAATGGCTAGCTTTATTTACATGGAAAAAAGATGATGACCAAGACAATCGCGCTACCCTTGGGTCACCACCACTGCGCTAAAGTGTAAAATAGTGAATGAATATGTATATGTAACCAACTCCCCAAGCTGCCACTTTAAAACATGAAATCTATAAAACATATATTTACCTACAATAGTGGTAAAGGAAATTAATATAAGTGGCGCTAAAAAAAGTGACACTTGAATAATGATGAAGTAAACGTCCGTTTGTTCAACCTATATCATGAATACTTATGATATAATCATATAAAATCACTCTGTGTCAGTAATCAAAGTGCTAGTATTAGGTGCAAAAAGTCCATATATGATGAACACCGTGAATGCTGTGCAATCTTCTTAGATTATCCACCACACCACACGTGCCAGTGATTCCTCTCCCGTCAGACTCAAATCTCACCGAATAACAATGCCTCGCACTCTCGTGTTTTGGCAAGAAAAGCGTGATAAACCTCGTAAGTGGGTTTAAACAAGTGATCCAACATCCATCCGTGTATATCAGGTTCAATCCACATGTAAATAAAAATGCACTAATAGTGTAGTAACGTAAAACCAAATTTAATAACCAGTGTACAGTTCAATCATTGAACTCACATAAATCTCTTTAAAACGAGCAAAATCCACAGCAACTTCACATCAAATGCTCCTGTGTAAACGCCCAACACCAATGTATAAAGGTCACGGTGGACCTGAGGTGTGCGGATCGAATCTCACCACCACTCGCTATCCTTCGCGTCTCAGGCTTGGATCCCCGCTCCCTGACTCGGCTCAGCCCGTCCTACGTCACACGCTGATTCAGATAGTTGCCGTACAGCCACGCCCCGACATGTTTCGTCACATCGACTTACTCATGGGTTTATCACGCTTTTCTTGCCAAAACACGAGAGTGTGAGGCATTGTTATTCGGTGAGTTTTGAGTCTGATGGGAGAGGAATCACTGGCACGTGTGGTGGATAATCTAAGAAAATTGCACAGCATTCACGGTGTTCATCATATGTGGACTTTTTGCACCTAATACTAGCACTTTGATTACTGACACAGGGTGATTTTATATGATTATATCATAAGTATTCATGACATAGGTTGAACAAACGGACGTTTACTTCATCATTATTCAAGTGTCACTTTTTTTAGCGCCACTTATATTAATTTGCTTTACCACTATTGTAAGTTAATATATGTTTTATAGCTTTATTTACAGCTGGAGTTCAGCTTCAAGTTATTTCAGGAAATTTTGCTCAGTGCATGTTTAAGGGGTCATTTCACCCAAATAGATGTTTTGGGTAGGTGATGGCAGGTTCAATAATCCACCAACTTCTTAAAACACAGGGTTTGATTTACTAAAACCAGAGAGTGAAAAAACTGGTGCAGTTCTGTGTAGAAACAAGTCAGCTTCCAGGTTTTTTAAGTCAAAGCTTAATGGAACAAGCTAAAGTTAGAAGCTGATTGGCTACCATGCAGAGCTGCACCAGATTTGGCACTCTCCAGTTTTAGTAAATCAACCCCACAGTTGGGAGATTTCTGCACCATAACTCCCAGCTATGGCTACCTGCTGCCATTTTAAGAAATCTCAGTCTCCCTGGCAGATTTTTAGTTCATTCAGGGAATGAAGTATGATGTAAGAGTTACAAACCTCAAATGGAAGTGTGCTCTCCAACTTAAAGTAGTTAGTGCAGCCTCTATCTTATATAAACCAAATAAAAAGCAGCACTGCTCACATGCTCCTGTCAGATATACTGGCCAGTTCTACCACTGCTGCTGGGTCACTGACATCAATCCTGTCCATATAGCCACAAATGTTTCCCAGGGCTGCACACCAATATAGTAAATCACAAAACGACTTCAGCTGGCTCTCCACCAATTAGGAAAGCCCCTCCAACATGTTTCACCCATGCAGAGCTTAAAGTTGAGTTCCGGACATTTTTTTTTTTTTCTTAAATAACCCCCGTGACCGTCACAGCTCATAGATTATACATCAGCATGTGTTATCTATTGTACTGCTTTTGGTCTCAGTTTCCCTTTCATTACTTACTAGAAACTCCAGATTCAGCACACAGCCATCCTGATTGTGGGCATCTAAAGCCCGCTGGGAGTCTCTAGGTACAGCTGGCTACCCAGGATGCATGCCTCGATCTTGCACATGCGCAGTGGAACGAATCGTAGGCCACTGTGTGTCTAGCAGGTTGCCATAGCAACTGCCTAGCATCATGTAATTTCCAGTTGCGAAATAACACGATGCTAGCAGTGGGGGATGCCCATTAACTCCTGGGATTGATGACACAGCTATGGAGCCAATTATAAAGCGAATATGACGTACCTTGCCGATGTGAGGTTGGACGTAAGTACAGGCTTTAGACTACAGTAAAGGTAAAAAATGTCAAACAAAAGACAAAAAAAATAAAAGAAATAGGATTTTACATGAATGGGGGTTGAGTAATTTATATTTGCAGCCATTGTTGTAATTTAGGCTGGAACTCCACTTTAATCATAGAGGCCACTATCATTAAAGCGGAGTTCCAGCCTAAATTGCAACAATGGCTGCAATTATAGATGACTGCACCCCCATTCATTTTTGGATCTTTTTTTTTTTTTGCCTTCCGTCATGTCAGTATTTCCAGCTAGGGATGGCTGTGTCATCAATCCCAGGAGTCAATGAGCATCCCCCACTTCTAGCATAATGTTATTTCGCAACTGGAAATTATGCAATGCTAGGCGGTCGCTATGGCAACCTGCTAGACACACAGTGGATCGTGATTCATTCCCACTGCGCATATGCGAGAACAGGAGCCTGAATGAAGACATTGTACGTTCAGGGCTGGTCACCTGCACACCTGTCTGTGCAGTCACTGCATCCTAATACACTTGATGAGTTTGCCTGCATGTAGCACTTGGAGTCTAGAGAAGCTGGAAAAAAAAAAAAAAAAAAAACAGCCCATTTACGGCCTCAGGGCCCATGTGAACAAGGCCTAAAAAAAACTTAATGAGCAGGAAACTCAGTGGTACAGGTAGGCAACTCCTAATAACATCTGCTACCCTAAAAAATACCATACACTAATACAGATGAATTGTTCTGAAGAGTAAACATTGTCCTGTTATTGTAAAAAGGTAGAACTTTATTTTAATAAAAAATACATTTATATCTAAATAAAACATCAAAATTCATCGGAAAATATCTTTTTTCTGAGGTAGTTTATCCAGCGCTCAACTGTTCCCAGTTCCATTGAATTCCATTCAGTACTAGGGATCTAGAAAGACAAAACAAAATGAATTAATCTTTACACCACATGAAACAGTCTCTGTGTCAATGTGCATTAGTTAAAGTGTTATTAAACCCACAACAGTAAAATCAGTCTGTATATGCAGCAAAGAATGCTTGTTATACTCTCTGTAATCCTCTGCATTGTGTAAAAAGTCTGTTTGAGCCTGTCTCCTCTGATACTCCCCTTCTTCCACTGTTCCCAATCTATCTCCTGATAGTATAGAGCCTTAGGAGATACTCTGCACATGCTCGGTTTGGTGTGTATTACTAGAGTTTTTTTTTTTTTGGAAGGGTTCAACACAGGGCCAATTAGCACTGTCCAGGCAGAGGGTCAGGGGTCCTGCAGCCTCATAGAATAGTCAGAGTAGAATGAAAACTCCTCCTAAAAGCTTTAGCCAGACACTGAAAGAAGTCACAAGACTGCTATATACTGCTTTTGAGAAAGGGTATTTAGCAGCTTGTATTTATTAAAATGATTGCATTTTCAATGTTATGTGTACTGTGGGAGACTCTATATAGTGAATGCAGGGTCCTGGGTTTAGTAACACTAATTCTTTCATAATTAAATGAAAACATTAAAAAGTTGCAGGAGCAAAAAAAAAAAAAAAAAAAAAAAACACAAAAGGGTCCTTTCACACAAATGAGGTGGCTCCACAAGCTGAATCACAGAGGAAAGGCACAGATGTCACAAACGTGGTTTTTATGAATATTTACAGTGGACTGTAGTGGACCCGTTCTGGATGCATGGGCTGCCAGATATAAAACAGACTTGTGTTTGTTTACAACAGGCTACCTCTGATCCGTCACGTCACAAACCAAGATTATGCAACTCCAATGCATGCACACAAGAGTTTATTCCTCCCAACAAGACGTGCTAAGAATGTGCATTGAACCCCACATGCACAGTTCAGTGTACATTCTAAAGAAAGTTGTAAAAAAACTGAGCAGGAAGTTAAAACATTATTGCAGAAGAGACATATTGGGGGTGATTTACTAAAACTAGAGCACTCATAATCTGGTGCAGCTGTGTGGTGGCCAATTGGCTTTAAACTTCAGCTTGTTCAATTAAAAATAGGATTTTTAGAACAGCTTACCTGTAAAATCCTTTTCTTGGAGTACATCATGGGACACAGAGCCTTAAGTAATTACTTAATGGGTTATTGGCCACCTTCAGGTGTTGACACTGGTATACCCAATACAGGAAGTTCACTCCCTATATAACCCCTCCTACTTCCAGGAGCACATCAGTTTTTGTAGCAAAGCAATATACTTAAATTCCAAAAGAGGGGAGGGACCTCTGTGTCCCATGATGTACTCCAAGAAAAGGATTTTACAGGTAAGCGGTTATAAAAAACCCTATTTTCTTTATTGTACATCATGGGTCACAGAGCCTTAAGTAATTACTTAATGGGACGTCCCATAGCAATGCTACTTGAGGGGAGGGAGACACAACCCGCAGGATGCTTCCAGACTTGAGGACTTATACTGCTGCCTGCAGCACACTGCGCCCGAAGGCGATATCCTCATACCTCCTTACATCCACCTGATAAAATTTTGTGATTGTATGCACTGAAGACCAAGTTGCAGCCATACAGATCTGAGCCACGGAGGACTGGTGATGCACTGCCCAAGAAGCACTAACCGCCCTGGTAGAGTGCGCCCTAACTTGAAAAGGGGGAATCTTACCCCTTAAATTATAATTTTGAATTATAACTTGCCAAATCCACTTAGCCACAGTGGATTTCTACGCTGCCTGTCCTTTCTTAGGACCCACTGGCAAAATAAATAAGACATCAGTTTTACGAATCTGAGCAGTTGTCTTTAAATAGATTTTCACTGCTCTCACCACGTCAAGACAATGTAGTGACTTCTCTTCCCTGGAACATGGTTTTGGAAAAAATTATGGCAGGACAATATCTTGGTTCAGGTGAAAACCTGAAACCACCTTTGGTAAAAAGTCTGGACAAGGGCGTAACACCACTCTGTCCTCATGAATAAATCAAATATGGCTCTTTGCACGAAAGAGCAGCCAATTTCGAAACCCTCCTTGCTGAGGATATGGCAACCAAGAACACCAGCTTCCTTGTCAGAAGGACTAAGGGAATATGCTGTATCGGTTCAAATGGCTGTTTTTGTAACACTGACAAAACTAAGTTCAAGTCCCAAGGACTCAAAGGTGATTTAACTGGCGGATTAATCCGCATCATCCTTTGCATAAAACCCCGGACTAAAGAATGCGTAGCAAGCGGTCTTTGAAATAAGATTGAGAAGGCTGAGACTTGGCTCTTAATAGTACTCAAGGCCAATTTCATCTCTATGCCTAATTGTAGAAAGGCAAGAATTCTGCCTATGATATATCTCCAAGGGTGCCAACCCTTGGATTCACAACAGGAAACATAAGCCTTCCAGACTTTATAATATATAGTGCTGGAAGCTGGCTTCCTTGCATTAATCAAAGTAGAGATAACTGACCCGGAAAGCCCACGTTTCTTCAGAATGTGGGTTTCAATAGCCAGATCGTTAAATTTAGCGTTCGTAAAGTAGGAGGGAATTTCGCCCCCTGTGAGAGCAGGTCTGGCCTTAGTGGAAGGGACCATGTATCCTCCAGCGCCATCTTTACAATTTCTGCATACCATGGCCTTCTGGGCCATGCTGGTGCTACCAGAATTACCGCTTTCTTTCCAGCTTGATCCTGCAAAGAAGTCATAGCAGCAACGGAATAGGGGGGAATGCATAGATCAGTGAGAACTGATCCCACGGGGTCACCAACGCATCTATTCCGCATACGAGTGGATCCCTTGTCCTGGACACAAAGTTGACTAACTTCATGTTGAATCTGGACGCTAGAAGATCTACGTCTGGAGTCCCCCATCTTTGGCAAACAGCCCAAAAAATGTCGGGGTGAAGAGACCATTCCCCTGAGAATAATTGCTGGCGACTTAAGTAGTCCGCCTGCCAATTCTCTACTCCCGGAATGAAGACTGCTGATAGGCACGGAACATTCCTTTCTGCCCAAGTTAGAATATGGTTCACCTCTCTCTGCGCTGAGAGACTCTTGGTGCTCCCTTGGTGATTGATATAGGCCACAGCCGTGGTATTGTCGGATTGGATCCTGACCGGACAATCCCTTAACCTGGAAGTCCAGGCCTTCAGAGCCAGATGCACTGCCCGAATCTCTAGGATGTTGATGGGCAAGGTTCTTTCGGTTCTTGACCACTGTCCCTGGACAGTCGTCTTCTCTAGTACTGCTCCCCAGCCTGAAATGCTGGCATCTGTCATTACTGCTTTACAGATAATTGTTCTGAAGGATTTTCCTTTCAGCATATTCTGGGTTAGTAACCACCAACTGAGGCTTTGGGACACCCGCATTGGCAAGTCCAAAGCTTGGATCGTTTTGTTCCAAGTAGACAGGATACTGTTTTGCTACAGTCTCGGATGGAACTGGGCATAGGGGACTGCTTTGAATGAAGCCACCATCTTTCCTAACAACCTTATGCAAAGGTGAATTGAGGGATTTCCTTTCGACCTGACCATCCGCACCAGCTCTTGTATGGAGTTGATGTTCGCTTGAGGCAAGAACACCTTTTTCTGGGCTGTATCTATGATCAGACCCAAATACTCAAGCTTATTTAGCGGTATTAAGGAAGACTTCTCTAGGTTGAGAATCCAACTCGGATTTTTCAGGTAATTGTTTGTAATGCGTACACTTTGCTCCAAACGAGCCATCGATTGGTCTATTAGCAATAGAGTAGGTCTAGGTACCCCAAGACTGTTATGCCCTGTGCCCTTAACCTGACTAGAGGTGGGGCCAGCACTTTTGTGAACAGTCTGGGTGTTGTAGCTGGCCTGAAGGGCAAGGCTACAAACTGAAATGCTGTTATTCTGCTTCGAACCGCAAAGACCTTTAGTGAGTGGAAAATGTAGGGACATGCAGATATGCATCCCTGATGTCGATAGACGCCAGAAGTTCTGCTCCTTGTTGGATAGAAACTACTGACCTGATAGACTCCATTGAAAGGAGCAGATCTTCAGGAACTGATTTATATTCTTTAGATCTACAATGGGTCTGTTGAATAAAACCCCAAATCTTGCTATTCTGTGCATGTACAGGAAACGCCTGAAAATGCTGTGAAGGTTTTAAGGAACCTAAGGAAGAAACAGAACATCAGCTGACTCTGCTAGAGGTAGCTTGAAAGAAGCATGCATCTTCAGTCACGTATACAGGGGCTGAAGTGTGATAAGCAGTTGCACCACCAATTGGTTCCAATGACTCACCCTGGCTTGCCATAACTGGAATCTCCAGAGAGGATGACAGTGTGGAGGCATGACTGGGAGTTCCCTGCGCCTGGGGGTGGAATTTTTGGTACCTTTCTGGTAAGTCTGGAAGCCATAGTGCTAAGCACAAAAGCAGAGGCACTTTAATAATCTGCTGTACCCCCAGCCCCTTAGTTCCCACAGAGGGGAGAGGAACACCTCTGTTTAATTAAGAACCCCCTCCTGCTGCTGGGACACACACATGCGGTTTAAAGCTGGACACAGAGCTGCTGAGATTTTAAGGCATTACAATTTTTCATATGGAAGAAAAAGGCATAGGTGGACTTTTTACAGTTCCTAAGCTTTTTCCCTTACCTTTTCCTCGCTGTAGGATACTGCTGAAAACAGACAGATCCAAACTTCACCCATCACGGCAGGCAACGTTAGTAAACCTTCAAAGACCGGGTCCCTTAATAGGGGTTCCACTCCTTTGGACCTGTATAGCACCCCTCAGGAGCAACTTTAGGTAATGTAGCAAGACCAAAAAGAGTCCTGGTTCCTGGGGTCCAGCCCTCAAAAGAGAGGCTTACAGGCAAAACCTTGTTCTTCTATGCGAGGCCCGGGTACCATCCTGTGGCCTCAGTGGCTTGGATTTTCAGATCTTAGAGGATTCCTGCTAACAGTTGTTATAACTACAGCTCACAGGGCATCAGAGTTAAAAGCAGAGGTCCGCCCACCACTGCAAAAATTAAAAGCCAGCAGCTGACGACTTTTAATAATCGGACACTTACCTGCAGGGTCGGTTACAACGAGTGGAAGTTCCACTTTTGGGTGGAACTCCGCTGTAAGAGCAAGTTATCAATAGAGGAATACAAGCATAAGGAAATCGGCTACTCTGTGTATTTGACACCCTGTACCCTGGTGGTCAGTGTAGTGTCCCAATACACTGGTGGTCAGTAAAGTGCTCAATTACATGAGTGGTCATTGAAGATCTGCCCTCCTCCCAGCTTAGTGGTCATTGGAGAAAGGCCCTAATACCCTAGTGTTCACTGGAAGAGTCAAACTTTCTCTGGAGGAATCCTAGAGTTTTGAGAATCCCAATTGAGAAAAGCTGCACCAGAGGGTACATTCTTTGTTAGAAAATCTATTACAGAACAGAGCATGTGGAGATTGTAAGGCTAGGTTCACACTGTTGTGGGTGCAGAACAGCAGTCAAATCGTACCTGTTCCCGCACCTGCAACCACCCGCAGCCAAACTGCACTGCCATTTAATCTTAATAGCACCCCCAACAGTGAAATTGCAGCGCATTTTTTAGAGATGCACCAACATTTTGGTAGCCAAAAATTGTGTTATTGGCATTTTGCCGATAAGAGAAAAAGGTGCCAATAACGGCACCGAAACCGCAAATGATTTGGCCACGATGTTGCTGTGATTTTACCATGATTTCACTATGCATATGGGGTGTTTTTCATATGTCATGTGACTCAAAAAAAAATGCATCAAAAAGGTAACACGGGTATGTTATTGATGCGTCCTTTCTGCGTACCATCCTGTGGCCTCAGTGGCTTGGATGGATCCAGTGTGTGGAAGTTATGTAAAACTAGCATGGATCCCTCCTGGAGCTTCTCAGAGCACATCTTCACTTGTGACCAACACCTTAGACACTGGCGAAAAAACTGATGTGCTCCTGGAAGGAGGAGGGGTTATATAGGGAGTGAACTTCCTGTATTGGGTATACCAGTGTCCATCATCTGAAGGTGGCCCATAACCCATTAAGTAATTACTTAAAGTGGTGTTCCGGCCGAAATTATACTTTTTAAATAAAAATACCCCTATAATACACAAGCTTAATGTATTCTAGTAAAGTTAGTCTGTAAACTAAGGTCTGTTTTGTTAGTTTATAGCAGTAGTTTGTTATTTTATAAACTTACAGCAGGCCGTGGCCATCTTAAGTCTGGGCATCTGAAGCCAGACTGTATTTCTTCCTGGATCTCATCCTTGCAGATCTCACACATGCTCAGTTCAGCACAAGCAGTGTATTAGGTTTCAGGTTAGGTTTCCATAGCAACGGCAGTGTCAGAGGAAGTTGCCGCCCCTTCCCAGAAGGCATTGCAAACAGGAAATGATGCGATGGGCCGCGGCCAGGGAAGAGGAAGTGAAAAATGAATACAGCAGATATACAGTAAGTGCTGAGAAAAAAAATAAAAAAATATCCAATTCGTTTACAGTGCACAGTTTAGTGAGGGATGCTGAAGAGTTGTGAAAGTGGGTGGAACTCCACTTTAAGGCTCTGTGCCCCATGATGTACGATAAAGAAAGAGACGTTTGTTTTATTTATTTATTTTTTAATTATACTTACCTAGGTCAAATGCTGCATCTGTCCCTGTCGGCTCTAAAACTGAGAACTGAGCGATCAAAGACAGCTCTGTGAGCAGAGAGCTAGTGACTGTCAGTCACCAGCTCTCTGCTCTGCCCCCCAACCTGCGCTTACTTGAGAGCTGGGCTCTGGAAGGGGTGGGAGTGGCTGGCTCAGGCTCTCAGTGGCTTGCTGAGAGACTGAGTCGGGTGCTTGTCCAGGCATCTGGGTGGATCATGGCCAAATTGTTGCAATCTTTCCCCAGCCTGGACCAGCCCTGTGACTTCAGCAGACAGCAGGCCTTAGCCTGCTGTCTGCTGAAAATGGGTCACAGGAGTGCAGAACGAACAGTGATCCACAGGAGAAGTACAGTCAAATGAGCTTTGGCTATACTTCTCCTTTAAGCTTTGACAATAAAACCTGGAAGCCGATTAGTTTCTATGCAGAGCTGCACCAGATTTTGCATGCTCTGGTTTTAGTGACCCCCCCATCCCCGTTCCTTCTGCAATAAATATGCCTCCTGCTCAATTTTTTTGAAACCTAAAGTTCTAGTGGACACCTTTTTGGATAAAGTTTGTTTACGTAGACCTTGGCAAGTTTTGTTTACCTGAATCACATGATATCCTAGCATTTCTAGATGTCTTTTCTTCATGACTGTCTGTCCCATGGGATGTAAAGAGTTTCTGCAGTATCTTACTGGATAAAGAAAATCCACAGCAACCCTGACAACATTAAAAACAATGTGTTATTTATGTGGCTGAAATAAGTCCTGGTGGTCATATTTGAATAACATTTCTCGTACATATGTGTAGCCACTAGAGCAGCCTTTTTAAACCTTTTCAAAAAGGAGGAGCCCTTGAAATAATTTTCAGATCTTAGAGGATTCCTGCTAACAGTTATTATAACTACAGCTCACAGGGCATCAGAGTTAAAAGCGGAGGTCCGCCCACCACTGCAAAAATTAAAAGCCAGCAGCTGACGACTTTTAATAATCGGACACTTACCTGCAGGGTCGGTTACAACGAGTGGAAGTTCCACTTTTGGGTGGAACTCCGCTGTAAGAGCAAGTTATCAATAGAGGAATAAAAGCATAAGGAAATCGGCTACTCTGTGTATTTGACACCCCGTACCCTGGTGGTCAGTGTAGTGTCCCAATACACTGGTGGTCAGTAAAGTGCTCAATTACATGAGTGGTCATTGAAGATCTGCCCTCCTCCCAGCTTAGTGGTCATTGGAGAAAGGCCCTAATACCCTAGTGTTCACTGGAAGAGTCAAACTTTCTCTGGAGGAATCCTAGAGTTTTGAGAATCCCAATTGAGAAAAGCTGCACCAGAGGGTACATTCTTTGTTAGAAAATCTATTACAGAACAGAGCATGTGGAGATTGTAAGGCTAGGTTCACACTGTTGTGGGTGCAGGACAGCAGGTAAATCGTACCTGTTCCCGCACCTGCAACCACCCGCAGCCAAACTGCACTGCCATTTAATCTTAATAGCACCCCCAACAGTGAAATTGCAGCAACATTTTTTAGAGATGCACCAACATTTTGGTAGCCGAAAATTGTGTCATTGGCATTTTGCCGATAAGAGAAAAATAACGGTATATAACGGTAAATATAACGGTAAATAACGGCACCGAAACCGCAAATGATTTGGCCACGATGTTGCTGCGATTTTACCATGATTTCACTATGCATATGGGGTGTTTTTCATATGTCATGTGACTCAAAAAAAAATGCATCAAAAAGGTAACACGGGTATGTTATTGATGCGTCCTTTCTGCGTTTTCAATGGATTTCAACGGGGAGGTGCTTTTTTTTTTTTTTAACTGACCAAATATGCAGCAAGCAGAATTTTAACACCACAATGGAAGCACAATGGACCAGTGTGAAGACATTCATTGAACCTAAAAGTTTGCGTTTTACTTGAACTTTTTTTGCGCTAAAAGGTGCCAATTACGGCCAAAAATAAATTCATATTCATTTAAATTGATGACATTAATTAAAAAGTACGGTATATATATATATATATATATATATATATATATATATATATATATATATATATATATATATATATATATATATATATATATATATACATATATACATATACAGTGGGGACGGAAAGTATTCAGACCCCCTTAAATTTTTCACTCTTTGTTATATTGCAGCCATTTGCTAAAATAATTTAAGTTCATTTTTTTCCTCATTAATGTACACACAGCACCCCATATTGACAGAAAAACACAGAATTGTTGACATTTTTTGCAGATTTATTAAAAAAGAAAAACTGAAATATCACATGGTCCTAAGTATTCAGACCCTTTGCTGTGGCACTCAAATTTAACTCAGGTGCTGTCCATTTCTTCTAAACATCATTGAGATGGTTCTACACCTTCATTTGAGTCCAGCTGTGTTTGATTATACTGATTGGACTTGATTAGGAAAGCCACGCACCTGTCTATATAAGACCTTACAGCTCACAGTGCATGTCAGAGCAAATGAGAATCATGAGGTCAAAGGAACTGTCTGAATAGCTCAGAGACAGAATTGTGGCAAGGCACAGATCTGGCCAAGGTTACAAAAACATTTCTGCTGCATTTAAGGTTCCTAAGAGCACAGTGGCCTCCGTAATACTTAAAAATGGAAGACGTTTGTGACGACCAGAACCCTTCCTAGAGCTGGCCGTCCGGCCAAACTGAGCTATCGGGGGAGAAGAGCCTTGGTGAGAGAGGTAAAGAAGAACCCAAAGATCACTGTGGCTGAGCTCCAGAGATGCAGTTGGGAGATGGGAGAA
Organism: Aquarana catesbeiana; assembly: GCF_042186555.1. Lineage (NCBI taxonomy): Eukaryota > Metazoa > Chordata > Amphibia > Anura > Ranidae > Aquarana > Aquarana catesbeiana. The sequence goes on along the minus strand of NC_133329.1, from coordinate 342,962,082 downwards.
AGTTGTAGAAAGTCAACCATCACTGCAGCCCTCCACCAGTCGGGGCTTTATGGCAGAGTGGCCCGACGGAAGCCTTTCCCCAATGCAAGAAATGTGAAAGCCCACATGGAGTTTGCTAAAAAAAAAAAAAACACCTGAAGGCCTCCAAGATGGTGATAAATAAGACTCTTTGGTCTGATGAGACCAAGATAGAACTTTTTCTAATTCTAAGCAGTATGTGTAGAGAAAACCAAGCACTGCTCATCACCTGAAAGCAAAATAAGTGTAGCGCCAATATGACAAATAGAGTGACCTTAGAAGACCATTACATCATCAAATAGACAAACCCAAAGAAAAGTACATCCAACAAAATAAAATAAAAGTCCTCAGTGGGTATGTGACTCCTGTAAGGTAGTGACAGTCTTCAATGCGAATGTGACTTCATAAATATATCAGTGTGCACGTGACATCTGAAATGGAAGGAACACCACCACAGACAATAAGGAGGCTTACCGGAACGTTTGAACCCAAAAGGACATACGTTCAATTGGGTCAAACAGGCTTGAATAATAAACAGCCGATGGATATCCGTAGAGGTTGTAGAAAAATCCTGAGATGATCTGTGAACCGGTATGTCCCTCGGGGGTGATGCCCACAGTGGGAGATGATTATATCTTACTGTCCTCCATCCATGTTTCCAAACGTATCTCTTGCTTCTGTCTTACTTCCTTACAGACTTTAGGTCACAACACTGCTCATCACCTGTTCCATACAGTCCCAACAGTGAAGCATGGTGGTGGCAGCATCATGCTGTGGGGGCGTTTTTCAGCTGCGGGGACAGGACGACTGGTTGCAATCGAGGGAAAGATGAATGCGGCCAAGTACAGGGATATCCTGGATGAAAACCTTCTCCAGAGTGCTCAGGACCTCAGACAGGGCCAAACAACTCAGTGACTGTTCTTGAATGGCCCAGCCAGAGCCCTGACTTAAACCCAATTGAGCATCTCTGGAGAGACCTAAAAATTGCTGTCCACCAACATTTACCATCAAACCTGACAGAACTGGAGAGGATCTGCAAGGAGGAATGGCAGAGGATCCCCAAATCCAGGTGTGAAAAACTTATTGCATCTTTCCCAAAAAGACTCATGGCTGTATTAGATCAAGAGGGTGCTTCTACTAAATACTGAGCAAAGGGTCTGAATACTTAGGACCATGTGATATGTTCAGTTTCTTTTTTAATAAATCTGCAAAAATGTCAACAATTCTGTGTTTTTCTGTCAATATGGGGTGCTGTGTGTACATTAATGAGGAAAAAAATGAACTTAAATGATTTTAGCAAATGGCTGCAATATAACAAAGAGTGAAAAATTTAAAGGGCTCTGAATACTTTCCGTCCCCACCGTGTGTGTATATATATATATATATATCATTTTCGGCCAAGTGCATCCTGCATTTTCGATTTAGGTTTAGGCATCAATATTTCCATTCAGTGCACCTCTAGCATTTTCAGCTGCGGGAAATTGCATGGTGCAAAAAGTACCATGCGATTTCCCTCTAGCTGCACCTTAAAAAACATGCAGGAACCTTTTTCATGCTTAAAAAAGCAGGCACAACAGCCCATTTAAATGAATGGGCTGTCATGCTAGCACAAACGTGGCTCACAGACCTGCATAGATTTGAACCAAGCCTAAAGTATACTAGGTTGTTATTAATCTGAGCTAGCAAGGTTTTGCTCATGTGGCACTCCCACATCTTTCAATTTAACTACCTCATATGCTCTGTTTTTGCAGTTACATAGAGGAAAGAAACAGTCAGGAACAACCATTGTGTTGTGCTTCTCAGGAAGGACAATTTCCATGAACAAAAAAATACACATTTTTTAAATTTTCTTTCTCGTCCATAGAGGAACACAGGAAGTCCTTAAAGTAGATCTCCAGCTTTTAGTTTGAATGTCAGATTGGACCAAACTTCACTAAAGCTAGAAATTAACTTTAAAAAACCCAGGTTTTACCTACATCTACAGGGGGAATGGACACTGGCAAACAAAAACTGTAAGCCAGCCCAGAATAACTCCTCCCATTTTTTATGGTGTCCTAGAGATGGACATCTTTTCTGCAGCTCTGCTGTGGTTAAGAGGAACTTTTTTCCCTTTCTCCACTCTCAATCACAAGATAGTGTTTCACTTCTGCAAGGCGAGTGTCAGCACAATCTTTCTGGGAACCTTTTCGGTCTTTACATAGGGACATGGTGGGGTTAAGGCCTGGGGACTCCCTTCTTGCTTTAGGTAATTTTTGTGCTTTACCTCCTTCACTGTAAGTAAGTTCAGCTGTGAGAATCTCACAGCCACATTTTCTTTCAAGAAAACCATTTTTTTTCCCCGCTTCCAGATGAATCCAGCAAAGTTGCACCTTCTCATTCCACCACCTCAAGGCTACTCTGGCAGACCATTATTATAGCTCATGGTCTCAAGTATTAGGTTCCTTCCATTTCCATTAAAGTGCATTCTACTAGATCTGGCTTTTCGGCAACAAGCAACTGTTTCCCAGGTTTGCATCGTGCCCTGAAGAGCAATTCACATTGGATCTCTTGGAGTACTTGTCGTAAAATACTTTCCTTGGAGTCTATTGAAGGACATAGGTCTCACCCCTCTGATTAGAGGTAGTGGGAGGAGTTATCCTAGAATCACCTATGATTTGTTTGCCAGTGTCCAATACTCCTGGCAGCAGTCTAATATAAAAGGTAAATAAAGCAACCATGGATAAAAGGAGCATGGCACCGCCTACTTGCATGTATGGTTGTGGTGACCATTCCCTTTCTCCTCCAGCGATGCACCCTTTTTCCCAAAAGCCAATTTAAATAACCACTGTGCATGCAGCTGTTGTCGGTGCCATTTTGGGTTATTCCAAAGCCGAAGCTACACATGCATGCACAATAGTTATGTTATTTTCACACAAAGCAGCCCCATTTTTTCATTCTGACTCCCAACAAGCTAAGCCAGCATCCCTACTCATGCAAAATTTTGGCCCCATCCCAGTGCAATTTTGAAAAGCCATTGCTGTAGAAAAATATTCCATTGTGCACGCCTGACAGCAGCAACATCTTGAACAAGTCCAAGTACAATAATTATTTTCTTTTACTTTGCAAGCAAACTATAGTTTATTTTGAATGGCACCCCACTGCAAATCCACTGTGCAACTCATTTTCAATAGCACCCCAAAACACCTCTACAGCACAATCCAATTAAGGGGCACATGCATAATAGATTATGTTAACACACCACCATGCATTGTGGTGCACTTGTAAATCTACTGTAGATACCTTTTTAGAAAATGAATGGCAAAGCAGCTGCACCAACACATGTAATGTGTGCCACCACAATGCATTGTTGTGAATAGGCTTTTAGGATGCATATGTTGTTGTATACATGTGACACAGTTATCGCTTCTTATGCTTCTGCTACAAACCTATTGATGCTGCCAGTAAGAGTGTAAGCATTTCCTAGGAAGGGTGACAACGTGGGATGGTGGCTGCCAAACAAAGTAGTGTTGTCACACATTCCTACAATATTACTAGACTGCATTGGCACCCAGTCTTTGCTTCTTGCATTGCATTTATGTAACTGTTGGCTAAATGCTTAGCTCTTCTCATTATGGCTGTCATGGTCAGCATTGCCTCTCACTCTTGATTGACACCTTAAACAGACATAAGAACAGCAGCAAGGTGTGAAGAGAGTTGAAGTTTTCTTGCCATCTGGAGAGGATGTGCAGGGCAGACACCTCTATTCTCCACACTGCAGCCATTGTCATGGAAAAAAGAGTAAGAATTTAGTCAAGTGACTGCTTTTAAAATAAGAAAAAACAATCTGATTATTGGAAGGATTAGCTTTTAAAAGCAGCTGCCAAAAGGCCACCCTTTCTACTGCAAAACTGCATCTTTATGCCCATGTTTCATGTTACATGGTCAGAGTCCACATCCCTTCACCTAGGTAGAGGAAGATCCGTGCAGAGGCCAGAGCATTGGACCCCTGATCCACTGATTGTGACTGCAATGCTTTTCAGGCTCCAATAAAAAAATAAAAAAGGCACAGTTGCTTTTTGCAATATGGGTGCATTTAGGATTTTTATTTTTTTGCAAAAAAGGTGGAATTCTCCTTTAAAGTGGCAGACTTGAGATCTTCAATAGGGAAACAAAACGAACTTCTCTGGGTACTGACCTTTGAGCTCCTGGTGGTAAAGGTTTATTTTCCTGCATCTTACTGCCAATCCCAGGCTGCAGTTTGGAAACATCCTCAGAAAGCAGGTTTAGGTCCATGTAGGAAATTGGGTTTTTATTCTTGTCCAGTATACATTCAAAGTCTACAGACAGCAAATATAACACCATGTCAAGGGCTTTGAGGTCAAATTTCCCTGTTTCTATAAACTACTTTACTAGTACCTTCTGTTTTAGAAGGACACCTTTAGAAACTTGCAAATTGGAATAACAGACATGAGGAAAATCTGACATAACAATCTTGGCTGGCAGAATCGAAAAAAAAAAAATGAAGACAGTCAGGGAGGGAGTTAAAATAATTTACTTAGAGCTCATGCATGCACGTTTTTAACACTGTTTTTACGGACATCTGGCGGTTTTTGTTTTCTGCCTCTAATCGTCCCTTAATGTTAGCCTTTTTGTTCCTGAACACATAGGTGTTTAGAGACAGGGATGTTTAGAAGCAGAAAGAAACCCACTGCCAGCGCGTCCAGGAGCAGCTGTGTTTTGGCAGAAAAAGGCGGTTGACGCATGTAGATGCATCTAAACATGCAGAAGTGCTTGAGCGCCAATTCATTTAAATAGCTAGAATTTTGGCCAATGAAATAATACATTTATTGTTTTTTCTTTCTTTTTTTGGAGGGGGCAGATGAGGCTTTATTTTATTTTCAATACAATCTATAATCAAAATACACTATGTTACCAAAAGTATTGGGGCGCCTGCCTTTACACGCACATGCCAATGACATGCCAGTCTCAGTCCATAAAGGTTCAATATTGAGTTGGCCCACCCTTTACAGATATAACAGCTTCAACTCTTCTGGGAAGGCTGTCCACAAAGTTTAGGAGTGTGTCTATGGGAATGTTTGACTATTCTTCCAGAAGCGCATTTGTGAGGTGAGGCACTGATGTTGGACGAGAAGGCCTGGCTCGCAGTCTCCGCTCGAATTCATCCCAAAGGTGTTCTATCGGAATGAGGTCAGGTCAAGTTCCTCCACCCCAAACTCGCTCATCCTTGCCTCTATGGACCTGGCTTTGTGCACTGGTCCAAATCGTTTGGTGGAGGGGGATTATGGTGTGGGGTTGTTTTTCAGGGGTTGGGCTTGGCCCCTTAGTTCCAGTGAAGGGAACTCTTAAGGCGTCAGCATACCAAGACATTTTGGACAATTTCATGCTCCCAACTTTGTGGGAACAGTTTGGCGAAGGCCCCTTCCTGTTCCAACGTGACTGAGCACCAGTGCACAAAGCAAGGTCTATAAAAGACATGGATGGGCGAGGAAGGGGTGGAGGAACTAGATTGTCCTGCACATTGATGCTGCAGCATGTAGGGGAGCAAAACCCCAATCCCAGAAAAGTTGTGAGTCTGTGTAAAATCATAAAAACGGAATGCAAGGATTTGCCAATCTCATAAACCCCTATTTTATTCACGATAGAAAACATATCTAATGTTTAAAACTGAGAAAGTGCACCATTTTATTAAAAAAAAAAAAAATAGATCATTTTCAAATGGTTGGCAGCAACACATCTCAAAAAGTTGGAAAAGGGCCGCGTTTACCACAGTGTAGCATCCCCTCTTCTTTTAACAAAACAAAATGTCTGAAAACTGAGGAGACAAGTTATTGAAGTTTTGGGAGAGGAATGTTACCCCATTCTTGCCCGATATAAGATTCTAACTGCTCAACAGTCCTGGGTCTTCTTTGATGTATTTTTGGTTTTAATATGCACCAAATATTTTTAATTGGTGAAAGGTCTGGACTGCAGGCAGGCCAGTTAAGCAACCAGACTCTTCTACTATGAAGCCATGCTGTTGTCATAGATGCAGTATGTGGTTTAGCATTGCCGTAATGAAATATGGAAAAATAATAAATAGTTGAAGAGAAATCACCTGAGAGTTGTTTCCCAAAAGACTCCTACCACATCCCATAATACAACAATTTTGGAATAGAAATGCCCTTGGGGATTGTACAGGTAGGTTTGAAAAGTAAGGCATAGCTAAGAAAATACCAAAGTATATAAAACATACAAATTTTATTACAAGGTAACCAAAATTACAATATACAGTGAAACTTTCCTAAAAACGGTGAATAGGACATATATTACATCTACAGTTGCTAATTTTTGGGACATTGTTTTTTTTTTACTAAAGCCAGAGAGTGCAAAATCAGATTCACTTCTGCATAGAAACCAATCAGCTTTTCTAGGGTTTTATTGCCAAAGCTTAATTAAACAAGCTGAAGTTAGAAGCCGATTGGTTTCTACGCAGAAGTGAGCCTGATTTTGCACTCTGCAGCTTTAGTAAATGAAACCCCACAGTCCGGAAGAGAGAATATGCTACTCTAAAACCTGGATATATCTTTTAGCCGTGACTTTTCCAGATGTGCAAGCTAGCTGCCCATTCCATAAGCACTAATGCACCCCCATACACATCAGAGATGCAGGCTTTTGAACAGAGCGCTGATAACAAGACAGAAGGTCCCTCTCCTCTTTAGTCCAGAGGACGTGGCGCCGATGGTTGCCAATAAGAGTGTCACATTTTAACTTGTCTGACCACAGAACAGTTTTTTACTTTGCAACAGACCATTTTAAATGAGGTTTGGTCCAGAGAAGACAGGAGCTTTTCCATTTTTGGATGGCACAGCGAACTGTGTTCACAGACAGTGATTTGTGGAAGTATTCCTGAGCTCATGCAGTGATGTCCATCACAGAATCATGCCTGCCATTCATGCAGTGCCACCTGAGGGCCCCAAAGATCACGTGCATCCAATGTTGTGTTTCAGCCTTGTCCCTTGTGCATGGAGATTTCTCCAGATTCTCCAAATCTTTTGATATCATGTACTGTGGTGATATATTTAAAGTGATATTAAAGGCATTTTGTTTTGAATTAACAAACATGTTATACTTACCTGCTCTGTGCAGCAGTTTTGCACAGAGCAGCCACGATCCTCCTCTTCTCAGGTCTCCTGCTGGTGGTCCTGGCCCCTCCCTCCTGCGAGTAACCCCAGAGCAAGCAGCTTGCAATGGGGACCCAAGCAGGCTCGCTCCCGAGCCACTGCCCTGTGTCCATTCACACACTGAGCCGCTGTTCTGCCCAGTCCCTCATTGGCTCACTGCTTGTGCTCGACAATGCCTCCCGCTGCTGTCTCAGCCAATGAAAAGGGAGAGGCTCTAGTGCACATTGCTATGGGGCTCAGGTAAGGATTGGGGGGTAAAAAAACTTCAGCCTTTACAACCATTGAGGAACATTATTCTGAGATATCTGATGATTTTTAGATGCAGCTTTTGACAGTTTGGTGAACTTCTGACAATCTTTTCTTTTGAGACAAGCTAAGATTTTTATTTTATGCCCAATCATGTTAATGACCTGTTGCCAAATGTTATTCAAGCTCTTCCTTGTTAGTGCCACTTACTTTGCCAGCTTTTTGTTGCCCTGTCCCAACTCTTCTGAGACGTGTTGCTGCCATCAATTTCAAAATTCCCAAATTACAAAAAAAAAACAAAAAAACGCAGAGGTGATCAAATACCACCAAAAGAAAGCTCTACTTGTGGGGAAAAAAGGACGCCAATTTTGTTTGGGTACAGTGTTGCGCGGCCACGCAATTTTCAGTTAAAGCAACGCAGTGCCGTTTAGCAAAAAGTGGCCTGGTCATTAAGCAGGCAAATCTTCTGGTCTGTAAGTGGAATGCATGTACAAAGCTATTGGGATCAGAGGTATTTTCTCTTTTGCAGTGGTTGTCGCGCTGCAATCACAGAAAATCGCAAAAGAAGCTTCTGCAATAACAAGTAATGGCAGCGCAAATGCGTTCCGCATTTTGCGGCGATTCTACCCGTGATTCAAATTGCCTAAGTGTGAATGGAGCCTTAAAACTTTTAAGTTTGCTTTAACCAACAGATATGCAGATCGAAGGTCATAATAATGTTGTTACATATTATTTCTCCATGAAGCTTCTGAACAGTCACTACAAAGAAAATCTTTTTCATCCACCACATCCCATACATACACATAGAAAAATCAGAGATAGGCAAGCACTTTGAAAGTCTCCGAATAGTCTGTGCAGTACGTCCAAGAGTATTTCTATGCTTCTGAACATTGTTTGGACATTTGACAGAGCAACCACTGCTGTGATACTGAGCATGTCCCTGCAGTACGCCCATTGAAGTTTTTAAGGACGTACATCATCACGTCTACAGTCCACAATTGGTTATGTTTATTCACATTGTCTTACCTACAGTATAATAATATGGTGTAACAACGGACATTCTCGTATAATGTATTCCTCCGAGGGCCTCTCCCAACAGATGCCGAATCTGGTGAATTATGGGATTTTCATGGTCGCCATCTAAAAGAGAGGGGAAATAAACAAAAAAGAAATTACGTCTCATCAGCTGCAAAGTCTAATTTATTCACCAGCACAGACCTCTATACCAAATGCCTGAAGTTAACAGTATGAGTGTTTTTTTTCCCCAAAAAATCCACTTTAAGAAAAGCAAAACTATCATGACTGGGCTTATACAGGTGTAGCAATAACTCTCGATGGAGCTGCTGGTTTAAAGCGGGCTGTTACCTTCACTCTCGCTACCTCTGTTTCACCAGCACCAGGTCTAGGGTCCCGTTGAGTTTACCTCTGGACGATGCAAGCACCAAACACTTGAGTATGTTTTCCAATGCTTTAATGAACAATTAATAAAGGAAGTAGCAGGAAAGAGGCAGAAGGAAAGTTGCAGGGAAGCTCAAATACCTTTGCTTAGTATTCTTTAGAACATTATTTGGAATTGGACACTTGTAGTTGGATGCACTCCCCTTGTCAATCTTTGGATAGGCCTCTCTCACTTGCCTAGCAGCCAGTATGTAGCACGAACAAAAGTCTCTGCCACAGACTTATTTGGAATAAAACCCATACAATCCTCTGCCACAGGATGTATTGGTTTAGGATGAATGTCAGACACAGTACTTGAACCTTTAAGCCAATCCAGCAGTACTATGCAGCAAGACTATTTCAGGATACGTCCTCCAACCGAGTCACCAGGCCCCACTCCAGACCAGCACTCTGCATGATCCTTCCATGACGGGTCCTCCCCTGGGATCTCCTCAGTTGTCCAGCTTCTTCACTCTGGATAGAGAGCTCAGGACCGTTCCTCTGCTGCTGTGGTAGGCCCCAGACAGGCTTCTGGGCCCACCCACACGGCGCAGCGACGTGGGCCTCCGGAACGGAGGGCCACGAGGTGGTACTCTTAACGCATACCTGTCGGCCAGGAGGGCCAGCAGGTGGCTGAAAACGAACCCCTAAACATGGCGTCTGTCCCATAAACACCCTCTCCCAGCATGCAACTCGGAGGACCACCTCCACCGAGTTGTCTCTGGGACAGAGGAGCACTCATACGCTTCAACACGTTGCCTTTCCAACACCAGCCCATGGTGACAACGACACCCACCGGCGCAGTGTGGAACTACATGCAACTCAGCCAAGCTGGAACAGAGGCAAATCTAATTTCACCTAACAAGTAACCCACAAGATTTACCTATCAGCGGTAGATTAAAAAAAATCTACCAGCGCTACACAGGTATCATCGATGTCCCCTGAAGAGACGTCAGCACAACGAAATGCCACATCGGGGCAGGCCAACAGTAAGCAAAGTCATCCCGCAGTCACAGAAGGAGGGGTATACCTATGTGCTCATGCTGCAGACCCAGCAGTAGTGGCAGAGCCAATGGTGCATGAGACTGTGTTTAATCCCTGGTGCAAGGCTGTGCACAATCTAAGTTGAGTGAGCATTTGTTAGCTTTTAATAAAGTGATGTATTGTACACTATGCAAGTTTTGTTTCCTTTTTTGGAAAATGCTTGTATTGGAAGCGTGAGTTTTCCTGGAGGAGAAAGAATGGCTGGTCCGGCTTCCCCTCCCTTAAAAGGGGAAAAAGCGCTACATGACCCATATTATTCCAGAGGGTCATGGTGGTCCGGTGAGTTGCTTGTGCAAAAGGTGGTGGCATACGGGTGTTTTCATTTCACAGAAGAATAAATTTCACTTATTAAATCATATATTAGGAGGCACAGAGCACTGCATTGACATTTTTAACCACTTCAGCCCCGGAAGGATTTACCCCCTTCCTGACCAGAGCACTTTTTACAATTTGGCACTGCGTCGCTTTAACTGCTAATTGCGCGGTCATGCAATGCTGTAACCAAACGAAATTTGCGTCCTTTTCTTCCCACAAATAGAGCTTTCTTTTGATGGTATTTGATCACCTCTGCCGTTTTTATTTTTTGCGCTATACACGGAAAAAGACCGAAAATTTTGAAAAAAAATGATATTTTCTACTTTTTGTTCTAAAAAAAATCCAATAAACTCAATTTTAGTCATACATTTAGGCCAAAATGTATTTGGCCACATGTCTTTGGTAAAAAAAATGTCAATAAGTGTATATTTATTGGTTTGCGCAAAAGTTATAGCGCCTACAATCTAGGGTACATTTTCTGGAATTTACACAGCCTTTAATTTATGACTGCCTATGTCGTTTCTTGAGGTGCTAAAATGGCAGGGCAGTACAAAACCCCCACAAATGACCCCATTTTGGAAAGTAGACACCCCAAGGAAATTGCTGAGAGGCATGTTGAGCCCATTGAATATTCATTTTTTTTGTCCCAAGTGATTGAATAATGACAAAAAAAAAAAAAAAATTACAAAAAGTTGTCACTAAATGATATATTGCTCACACAGGCCATGGGCATATGTGGAATTGCACCCCAAAATACATTTAGCTGCTTCTCCTGAGTATGGGGATACCACATGTGTGGGACTTTTTGGGAGCCTAGCCGCATACGGGGCCCCGAAAACCAATCACTGCCTTCAGGATTTCTAAGGGCGTACATTTTTGATTTTACTCCTCACTACCTATCACAGTTTTGAAGGCCATAAAATGCCCAGATGGCACAAACCCCCCCCAAATGACCCCATTTTGGAAAGTAGACACCCCAAGCTATTTGCTGAGAGGCATGTTGAGTCCATGGAATATTTTATATTTTGACACAAGTTGCGGGAAAGTGACAATTTATTATTTATTTATTTTTTTTTTTTTTGCACAAAGTTGTCACTAAATAATATATTGCTCACACAGGTCATGGGCATATGTGGAATTGCACCCCAAAATACATTCTGCTGCTTCTCTTGAGTACGGGGATACCACATGTGTGGGACTTTTTAGGAGCCTAGCCGCGTACGGGACCCCGAAAACCAATCACCGCCTTCAGGATTTCTAAGGGTGTACATTTTTGATTTCACTCTTCACTGCCTATCACAGTTTCGGAGGTCATGGAATGCCCAGGTGGCACAAACCCCCCCCAAATGACCCCATTTTGGAAAGTAGACACCCCAAGCTATTTGCTGAGAGGCATGGTGAGTATTTTGCAGCTCTCATTTGTTTTTGAAAATGAAGAAAGACAAAAAAAAAAATTTTTTTTTTCTTTTTTTAATTTTCAAAACTTTGTGACAAAAAGTGAGGTCTGCAAAATACTCACTATACCGCTCAGCAAATAGCTTTGGGTGTCTACTTTCCAAAATGGGGTCATTTGGGGGGGGTTTGTGCCACCTGGGCATTCCATGGCCTCCGAGACTGTGATAGGCAGTGAAGAGTGAAATCAAAAATTTACGCCCTTAGAAAGCCTGAAGGCGGTGCTTGGTTTTCGGGGTCCCATACGCGGCTAGGCTCCCAAAAAGTCTCACACATGTGGTATCCCCAATTGCGCACAAACGTGCAGTGGCAACAAAATAAATACATTTTTAAAAGCCTTTACAGGTTACCACTTTAGATTTACAGAGGAGGTCTACTGCTAAAATTACTGCCCTCGATCTGACCGTCGCGGTGATACCTCACATGCATGGTGCAATTGCTGTTTACATTTGACGCCAGACCGACGCTTGCGTTCGCCTTAGCGCGAGAGCAGGGGGGACAGGGGTGCTTTTTTTTTTTTTTTTTTTTTTGCTTTTTTATCTTATTTTAAAACTGTTCCTTTCATTTTTTTTTTTTTTTTTAATCATTTTTACTGTTATCTCAGGGAATGTAAATATCACCTATGAAAGCAATAGGTAGTGACAGGTACTCTTTTTTGAAAAAATTGGGGTCTATTAGACCCTAGATTTCTCCTCTGCCCTCAAAGCATCTGACCACACCAAGATCGGTGTGATAAAATGCTTCCCCAATTTCCCAATGGCGCTATTTACATCCGGCGAAATCTAAGTCATAAAATGCTCATAGCTTCCGGTTTCTTAGGCCATAGAGATGTTTGGAGCCACTCTGGTCTCTGATCAACTCTATGGTCAGCTGGCTGAATCACCGGCTGCATTCTCAGGTTCCCTGTTGAGACAGGAGAGCCAGAGAAAAACACGGAAGACGGTGGGGGGGGGGCATTCTCTCCCACTGCTTGTAAAAGCAGTCTAGAGGCTAATTAGCCGCTAGGATTGCTTTTACATGAAAGCCGACCGCTGGCTGAAAAGAATGATACCAAGATGATACCTAAACCTGCAAGCATCATTCTGGTATAACCACTCAAAGTCGTGAATGCTGTACCTGAAGACAAAAAAATGGTTAACAATAAAGCACAGTAAACGGTAAAGTATAAAAAATTGCATACCTGAAAAGCAAACATGATAAAACATAATAACAATAAAACATTGCAGAATAGAATACAGTAAAAAAGAGCAGAACAATAGAGAGAATAGAGAGAGAGAGAATAGAGAGAGAACAATAAAACGACAACTATTATTTTTTATTTTATATTTTTGTTTGTGTTTTTTTTTTTTTTTTTTACACTTTTTTTGTAACTGTAACTTTTATAACTGTAACCGGTTCCAGGTTCGGGTCTCTCAAAATGCGATGGCATCTTGGGAGACCCTGTGAAAGTGTGTCCTAGTCTGTGCAATGCTGTACCCTACGCTAATACTCAGCTAGTGAATGGTAGCGTTCAAAACATTCACCAATGCAAAGACCAGGATTGTCAGGACAGGAGGGACAATAATAGCGGGTGTCACGCCTATATCCGCGCTTGCTGCAGACACAACATCTTTTTTGGGGGGGTTCGTTGGGTAGGGGTACTCGGGAGGACATAAAGAAAATGCCTCTCATGCAGCCGACTGCATTTGGTTGGGGATGTGAATGGGGGAAGTACGGGCGCTGCAGAAGTGGTGGGTTCCCAATTAGGATTGGCGAATGCAGCAGGAAGGGCATTATGGGCACGACGGGCCTGTGTTTGTCTTCTTGGTGGCAGCGGGACACTACTTGTGCTTGCCACCTCACCAGCTTGAACTGCACTTATGGGACTCGCCACGTCACCAAGTGTTACTGCAGTGCTGGTTTGACTACGACCGGGGTGTACTAGGCCGCTGGCGCTTGCCAGTTCACCAAAACGCTACCAAAAAAACTGTTAACGATCACAGGGATCAGGCCTGACTCTGCGAACGCTGCAGTTATGCGTTTAGTGTTTTGTAAGTGACAGTGATCGATCGATACTGCACTTGGGTGGGCTGGGCCGGGCGGAGGGGCAAAACGCAGGTGCTAGCAGGTATCTGGGCTGATCCCACTAACACTGCGTTTTTGGGAACCCTAAACTGCTGGGGATGCCAGTATAGATCTGATCGGATCAGATCAGATATTGATCAGTTCAGATACTATACCACTAAGGGAGGTGTACGGTGCGTGCGTGGGTGTTAGCGCTACTGGCACTAACCTGACGCTGCCTGGGGCTGGTGCTTGCCAGTTCACCAAAACGCTACCAAAAAAACTGTTAGCGATCGCAGGGATCAGGCCTGACTCTGCGAACGCTGCAGTTATGCGTTTAGTGTTTTGTAAGTGACCGTGATCGATCGATACTGCACTTGGGTGGGCTGGGCCGAGCCGGGCGGAGGGGCAAAACGCAGGTGCTAGCAGGTATCTGGGCTGATCCCGCTAACACTGTGTTTTTGGGAACCCTAAACTGCTGGGGACACTAGTATAGATCTGATCGGATCAGATATTGATCCGTACAGATACTATACCACTAAGGGAGGCATATGCTGCGTGCGTGGGTGTTAGCAGTACTGGCGCTAATCTGACGTTGCCTGGGGCGACGCATATCACCGCCGGGCGATCAGGGGGCTAAATCTTTATTCGGTAATAAACGGCGGGTGCCCTGACACTATAAAAAATAAACAAACTAACCAGCGTCACCCGTAACGTTTATACAGTGATCAGTGGTGAAAGGGTTAACTAGGGGGCAATCAAGGGGTTAAAACATTTATTAGGTAGTATATGGGGGTCCCTGTCGCTATAAAACGCTGACGGGGAACCTAAATATTTACCTCACTAACTAGCGTCACCAGCGACACTAATACAGCGATCAGAAAAATGATCGCTTAGCGACACTGGTGACGGGGGGTGATCAAGGGGTTAAAACTTTATTAGGGGGGGTTAGGGGGGTATCCTAGACCTAAAGGGGGCCTAACACTCACTGCCCTAACACTGTAACTGTCACAAACTGACACCAATACAGTAATCAGAAAAAAAAAAAAAAAAACCTGCTTGGTGTCAGTTTGTGACAGGGGGGGGGTGATTGGGGGGGGGATCGGGGGCGATCGGGGGGGGATCGGGGTGTTTTGTGTGCCTGGCATGTTCTACTGTGTGTGTGTTGTGCACTCACATTGCAGTCTTCTCTCCTCGGCCCGGAACGGAAAATACCGAGCCAAGGAGAGATGACATCATTTCCTCTGCCTCTGTGTACAATACAGAGGCAGGGAAATGATCCCATTGGCTGGGAGCGATCGCGAGGGGGGGGCCACGAATGGATGGCCTCCCCCTCACCACCGATCGCCGGGGGAGATTTGCCGACCGCCGCAGGCACCGGGGGGGGGGTCCGATCGGACCCCCCCACCCGCGGGCAGGCAAGGACGTACCTGTAAGTCCTTTTGCCTGCCCGTGCCGCTCTGTCGACGTATATAGTCGTGCGGCGGTCGGCAAGTGGTTAATGGACACTTGATTTGCTTTAAAGAGTTCGTCATAACACAAATTTTTGTATATACTTCTATGGTTTTGACGATTATAATAGTATTAATATAATATTAATGTGTGTACCTAAGCTGCCAAGTTTGAAATCTGACAGCTGCTATCCCATCAAACGTTTGAATTTAAACTGGTCGCACACTTTACAATTCAATCATACAATCTCATTTAGGTTAAGCAATAGCTAGTGGCACAGGAGCATACCCAAATAATACCATGTGGTTAAAGTGGTTGTAAATAGGGACAGACCGATATTGTTTTTTCAGTGCCGATACAATACCGATATTATTTGCCGATATTTAAACTTTTCAAAAATAACACCAATTTTATGCACAAATCTGGTATAAACTGAACATGTTAATGTTTAATAAAATTAAACATTAAGGGCTCGTTCTTCACATGAAAACTGATGAAAACTGAAGGTGAGAAAAACACACACAGATTTCAAAACTGGCATCTCTGTCTTCAGTGCACCATGTCTAAAAGTAAACAACTGGGAAAAATAAAGTATGTGAAAAACAATAACTTCTTAAATGGCTTCCCAAAACATAGAAAAAGTATAACTGTTACTAGTGCATTGCACTGCACTGATTACATTTAAATCACTACTGCAGTGCAAAAAGTTAGACAGTGGATAGGACACACTGACACTACACTTTTGTCAATACTCCCAGTTAAGTAAAACAATATTATAGTGCAAAAAGCATAACATTGCAGCATGTTCACCTGCTAAACGGGTTCTGTTTTTTCATAAATTGCTGCCACTTCACTGAAAACACGCTCACTTGGTACAGATGGAGGAGCAGAGAGGTATCTTCTAGCATGAGAGGCAAGTCTTTTGTAGCGCGACTCATTTTCTTTCCACCACTGAAGAGGATCACCACTTCTGTCAATTACTAGTTCCTTCATATAGAGATGCGTTCATCATCCAGGCTGATTTTTGATGCACATTCAGAAGAATCCTCCGCACGAGGCCCCAATAACATGCTGAACATGGCATCAATTCGACCATGATAAAGATTCTCTTCTGCTTGTTGTCTTTTTTGACGTTGGTCTGTTTTTGCAGCATCCTGCTCTTCCAGATTAGTAACATGCTCTTCCAAACTTGACCTTTCTGCAGGAACCTCCAGCAGCTTGTGTTGATCTTCTGTCAGCCATTGTTTTGCCTTGGCCAATACATCATCCAAAAAAGCATGATTCTTGTATTGAGGATCCAAAAGACATGCCAGCACAACATTTTTATTCTCTTCATGCTTCTCAAAGCTTTTGGTGAGGCTGTCCCTCATGACCTGCCTGAATGTTTTTTTTGCCACGTGTGTTGGGTCCTTCATTCTCTTGAAGAAGCATCTTCAGCACTTACAAATGGGATGACAGATGACACAGATGAGTCGTAATGACTCATCTCTGGTGTCACTTCCTCTATGGGGAAGAGGGTCTCAATGACATTGGCTACAATATCCCACTGATCAGCAGTAGGACAAATATATCCTCCATGTTCGCCTGAATAGATGCTCAGAGCTCGCTTCTGTTCCAGCATTCTTTGCAGCACGTGAAGTGTTGAATTCCAACAGGTTAGAACAGCCTGAATTAAGCTGTTTTTGGGTAGGCCAAGGTCTGCCTGAATGCACCTCAGTCGTTGCTTGGCAAGAACTGAATGGTGGAAATGGCCTTCGCATCTCTTCAGCATGCCAATTATATCTATCAAAGCTCTCTGGCTCGACAGACCATCATTTACCACAAGTTGCAGGGTGTGTGCCATGCAACTGAGGTTGAACACTTCAGCAAGACTCATTCCTTTCACCATGTTTGTGCCGCTGTCACAAATCACAAGCATTACTCGGTCTTTGTTTATTCCCGTTTTGAAGCATGCCTAGAAACATTTCTCTAATGTAGTGGGATGTGGGATCCTTGCATCACCTTGTTTTCAACACCAATTGCCTTTTTGTCCATTCGCTGTCAATGAAGTGGCATGTAAGACTCAGTAGTGACTCTGTAAATCCTGACCAGCAGTCAGACGTGAATGAGGGTGAGTTGCCAGAATTCTCTTGTTCCAGCATAGCCTTTACATTCTCAACTACCTTTTGGTGAATCTTTCCCAGCATTTCGGTTCGATAATACTTTTCACTCTTCGGTGGGTACTTTGGCTCAGCTATGGACATCAACCGCTGAAACCCAGACTCAGACACCATTATAAATGGCTGGTTATCTGTAACCACTATCACTGTGATTGCTTTGTCCAGCTGTTGGGATCTTATATCCGAATTTAGCCACTTTTTTCTGAAACATAACTTTTATTGTTGTTTGGTGGGATTGAGGTATTTCACTTTGTGATTCAGTTTGTTTTCTCTGTACTTCATTATATAATTCAACATGATGAACTCTTAGATGGGCCCAAAGAGTTGATGTATTTTGGGTTTTTGCAGTTGTTGATCCCATGCTCACATTGTTTGTGCATGTGTTGCACACTGCTGCTTTTCCTAGAGATGGTTGAGACGAGAAATAGTCCCAGACCACACTTTTACTTTTTTTCTCTGCATCCATCTGCATTAGAATTTGAAAGAGTAAGGTTAAAAATGGCAGGCACCCTTCTGTGGGTAGGCTTGCTGGCCTGGCACCCTGCTGTGGGTAGGCTTGCTGGCCTGGCACCCTGCTGTGGGTAGGCTTGCTGGCCTGGCACCCTGCTGTGGGTAGGCTTGCTGGCCTGGCACCCTGCTGTGGGTGGCTGGCTTGCCGGCCTGGCACCCTGCTGTGGGTGGCTGGCTTGCCGGCCTGGCACCCTGCTGTGGGTGGCTGGCTTGCCGGCCTGGCACCCTGCTGTGGGTGGCTGGCTTGCCGGCCTGGCACCCTGCTGTGGGTGGCTGGCTTGCCGGCCTGGCACCCCGCTGTGGGTGGCTGGCTTGCCGGCCTGGCACCCCGCTGTGGGTGGCTGGCTTGCCGGCCTGGCACCCCGCTGTGGATGGCTGGCTTGCCGGCCTGGCACCCCGATGTGGGTGGCTGGCTTGCCGGCCTGCCACCCTGATGTGGGTGGGCTTGCTGGCTGGCACCCCGATGTGGGTGGGCTTGCTGGCTGGCACCCCGATGTGGGTGGGCTTGCTGGCTGGCACCCCGATGTGGGTGGGCTTGCCTCCTGCTGTGGCTGGCTTTTGTGCCTGGGTGGGCGGGTGGCACCTTGCTGTGGGTGGCTGCTGGCTGTCCCCCTGCTGTGGGTGGGTGGGTGGCTGCTGGCTGTCACCCTGCTGTGGGTGGGTTGCTGCAGGCTAGCACCCTGCTGTGGGTGGGTGCTGGCTGGCACCGTGCTGTGGGTGGGTGGCTGCTGGCTGGCACCTTGCTGTGGTTGGGTGGCTGGCCTGCACCCTGCTGTGGGTGGGTGGCTGCTGGCTGGCCTCAGTGGCCTGGCTGCTGGATGGCCGGCTGGCGTGTCCGCCCGATAGTGTCGAGGAGAAGGAGAGGGAGGCCTGTTAGACTCAAAACGTTAGGCCCAGTGTGCGGAGGTGTAATGATGTTGTGTGCGTGTCCCGCGCCCCCCTGCGCACTGGGTCTGCAGGCTTCTGGGCCCCAAAAGGATGGCTGCGGCTCGCAGAGACCAATATCGGTAATATCAAGCTAGTTTGTGATCGATACCGACGTTTCGAAAAATGCTGATATCGGCCCGCAAATGGCCTTACTGATAATTGGTCGATCCCTAGTTGTAAAGCTTCAAGGTTCTTCACCTTAATGCATTCTATACATTAACCTTTTCATCCCCGAAAGAATTGGCCCCTTAATGACCATAGCACTTTTTACAATTTGGCACTGCGCTGCTTTAACTGGTAATTGCGCGGTCATGCAATGCTGTACCCAAACAAAATTTGCATCCTTTTTTTCCCACAAATAGAGATTTCTTTTGATGGTATTTTATTGCCTCTGCGATTTTAATTTTTTGCGATATAAACGGAAAAAGACCGTAAATTTTGAAAAAAAAAGATACCATCGGTGTCCTGATGATCAGTGCAGCCCCAACAGTGCTGACAATCGGTGCCCATCAGTGCAGCCTCATCAGCGCAGCCTCATCGGCGCCCATCAGAGCAGGCTCATCAGCGCCCACCAGTGAAGGAGAAAAATTACTTACTTACAACATTATATAACAGAAACTAAAACCCCTTACAGACTTATAGATTTCTGAAGATTTTTGTCTTCAGATTTACCAAAACTATGTAGTGGTGCAAGGGCCTGCCTGATTGCATACAAATTGAAAGTCTTAAGGTTTGACCTCATATTATATGGTTTTGGTAAATCTGAAGACAAAAATCTTAGTGTGTATGGGGGTCTAAGAAAAATGTTTTTTTTTTCATTCAAAATTTTTGCTCCTTTTTTGGTTTGTTTAGCAAAAAATAAAAAACCCTGTGGCATTTAAAAATACCACCCAAAAGAGAGCTCTATCTGTCTCAAAAAAATTATGACAAATTTGTTTGGCTACAGTGTTGCATGACCACGCAACTGTCATTCAAAGTGCGACAGCGCTGAAAGCTAAAAATTGGCCTGGGCAGGAAGGGGGTGAAAGCGCCCAGTAGGCAAGTGGCTAAACTAACTGCAGCCCATATCCTGGTCACTGCTTCTCTAAACACAAGACTCAACCAAGACTTCACCTGTCTGCTGCAGCTGTTGACAATACTGGTCATGGAACCAGGGAATCTGATATTCTGGGCACTCGATACATAAAGCTCGGTTTAATTCCATTAGACGCCTTCTAATCCTCATACATATCTCAGGTTTAGAGACTACAAAAAACAAAAACAAACAAGAAAGAGGTAAGTGGATGTAATTAAATTCACAGATCTACAATTGATAATGCCTATCTGATGTGCTAGTCAATAAAGCTACCCATGAACAGTAGAGTGAACCTGAGCTTTTAAAAGACTCAAGTTCAGTCAATAGAAAAAAGCATCAGAAAGGAGGGATGATGTCATTGTATTTAATCAGACTGTTGGTACTAAGGCTCAGCAGATTTGATTTCTAATTTTTACAAAGCTGTTATCTAGAAGGCTTAAACAATATATAGGAAATAAAAAAAATGAGCTTACAACAGCCTCCATGCACAGGTACTGTTAGATATTGCAGCAAAAAGAATGGCATGGATTACTGTAAATATCTTGTGTTCCAAGCCCTATTCCTTAGAAGCCATGCTTTCCATAGAATGCACTGATGGCCAAAACACCCTGAAACTGCTGTCTACAGTTTGGAATTAATAGCTCTTTAATATTTATTATTAGGACTTTGTACTATACACCAGCAGTTCTGAGTGTGCAAATGGCTGATGGGGCATAAAGGAATGATCTGCATTGCTCCAACCACTGTCCTTAAATGTGGAATAATGCTCTCTTTTTTTATATATAATATATATATAATATATATATATATATATATATATATATAAATAAAATGGAATGAGACACGTGCATACCTTCTGTTCTAAGGCTTTACTGTGCTAAATGCTGATTCAGTTGGAGGGCTTTTTGATTTCCTTAGCTGTTTCCCCACCTTAACCTGTATGGTTATACTGTGTTGTTGAAATAATTAAAATTTATCAGATTCCTAAAATGGTGTAAACAATGGGGATGATTTAATAACGCCAAATCGACTGTGCACTTTGAGAGTGCAGGAGCACTTATTTTCCTTAGTAAATGTAATGTGGTAAAGCTTCTCTTTGTAAAGATTACCCAATAAAATGCAAGAAAAATGAAAAAAAAATAAAAATAAAATCAGCACAGCTTTACCACATTTACTAAGCACTGGGGAAAATTGTTCTGTCTATTTACCTTTATTAAATCAACCCTAATATCTTGCTACAAGGGGCAATCAAGAGATCCGCCTGCGTTTTAAACAGTTATGCCCTGCTGCTTGCTCTGTGTATAAAGGAACCCCCAATCACTAAAGAGAGGAAAGGAGGTTCTCTTGCACCATCTGATGATTATCCAAGTTCTTGGTTCTCAACGTGCAGCCTTTGGTGTTTGCAGTGGGGCCCCTGGCCCCAGCAGTCAGTAGTGGGAGGGCCAATTTGTAAAGAAGCTGTGATAACAGATAACTAGAAGTCTCACGTCTCTGGTCTTAAACCACTCACTTAGCGCAGTCTGACCATTTCTTCTAGTAAGCTGTATTTGAGCCCCCTGTTACTCATAAATTGACAATCCGGGTCTAAGTAATAAAAGCACTGTGGGCTGGGCATCCATATACAGTATATGAAGCCTAGAAATGTGGAACTTTCCTAAATGCAGACACACAACTAAAACAATGCTCTATTGCCATACAGATGCTTGCAACTTACCATCAAGCTCTAGATCCAGTCTGCTTAGGAAGTCAACATTGAATATAGCTTTTACCAAGTCTTCTGGCAAGCGTTCTGCCAAAGTTAATATATAAGCCACCATTACCATGTGGTTGGGCTTCTCTGAATCTGTAAAGAAGACATACAGCGATGCATTTGTCAATTCTGTCACACAGCAAGGCAGTGCCAAACAGGAGCAGAAAGGAAAATTCACTATAAAAGTTTAGTTCCATTTACAAAAGAGTAAGACTATAAAAAGGCTTACCTATATAGTTACAGTAACAACGGTACACGTTTAGGAGATATTTACTTGTGAATGGGCTGGTGACATCTCTGGTGCATGCACTCTGAAGGAACAGCATGCCCGTGCCGTTCCTTCAGAGTCCTGTGCCGTGAATAGCAACTCACGCACGTACGCACGGTAGTGGCATAATCACGGCGCAGCCAATCAGACAACCAGAGGACGCAAACCCAGAAGGAAGACTGGTGAAGAAGGAAGCCCTGTCAGCAGTGACAGCTCGTCACTGGAAGGCTTTGTTTTAGGGTAAGTTTCACATAATGTGCTAGTTAATGCGATGCATACTAGCATATTAGAACTTTACCTTGCAGGTTTAAAAGAAAAAAAAAAAAAAAAAAAAGCATGGCGGTTTACTACTGCTTTAAATTGTCTTTTTTTTTTTTTTGGAGTAAACATTTGTCTCCTCTCCAGAGCTAAATCTGTCTCAGTCTGATACCCGGGATTCCAGGCACAGGGGTCACAATTACACAAAACACCTCTACAAATACTTTACTACAGTTTTATTTGCATCTAATCTGGTTGCGGAGTGGCTTGATAAACGTCCCTCATAGTATATAAAAAGTAATATAAAAAAGGGACTATATCTACATAGTAAGCCTTCCAACACCCAGCCTTTATGGTGAGGATCCTACTATTTGTTTCTTATGCCCTCTACACACGATAGGATTTTCCGACAACAAATGTTGGATGTGAGCTTGTTGTCAGAAAGTCCGACCATGTGTATGCTCCATAGAGCATTTATTGTCGGAATTTCCGCCAACAAATATTTGAGAGCAGGTTCTCAAATTTTCCGACAACAAAAATTGTTGGAAATTCAGAGCGTGTTTACATAAGTCCGACGCACAAAAGTCCACGCATGCTTAGAATCAAGCAGAAGAGCCGCACTGGCTATTGAACTTCATTTTTCTTGGCTCGTCTTACGTGTTGTATGTCACCGTGTTTTTGACGTTCGGAATTTCTGCCAAATTACGTACTGGTGCGTCACAGCAGTTTCAGTGGTTATACCGGGGCCATGGCTACAGTCATGATCTGGTATCATGACTGTAGCCATGCGATGCTCTACAATGTGAAAGTGATCCTAGCGGCTAATCAGCCCCTGAATAGCTTTTGCAGGCAGCAGGAGGGGTCACTTCTGGTAAAGGGCAGATTGTAAACAATACATTTTTGGATTGGGAAAGAATCTGTTCAAACCGATCTTGGTTTGATCAGATGCTTTTTAAGGACAGCTGAGAGGACAGGGGTCTAATAGACCCCAGATGTCTCAGTAAAGAGGACCTGTCATGCTTTATTTCTGTCACAAGGGATGTTTACAATCATTGTGATAGTAAGAAAAATGATTAAAAATAAATAAAAAAATATTATACAGTGGGGACGGAAAGTATTCAAACCCCCTTAAATTTTTCACTCTTTGTTATATTGCAGCCATTTGCTAAAATCATTTAAGTTCATTTTTTTCCTCAATGTACACAAAGCACCCCATATTGACAGAAAAACACAGAATTGTTGACATTTTTGCAGATTTATTTAAAAAGAAAAACTGAAATATCACATAGTATTCAGACCCTTTGTTGTGACACTCATATATTTAACTCAGGTGCTGCCCATTTCTTCTGATCATCCTTGAGATGATTCTACACCTTCTGTCTATACAAGACCTTACAGCTCACAGTGCATGTCAGAGCAAATGAGAATCATGAGGTCAAAGGAACTGCCTGAAGAGCTCAGAGACAGAATTGTGGCAAGGCACAAATCCGGCCAAGGTTACAAAAAAACTTCTGCTGCACTTAAGGTTCCTAAGAGCACAGTGGCCTCCATAATCCTTAAATGGAAGCCCTCCACCAGTCGGGGCTTTATGGCAGAATGGCCCGACAGAAGCCTCTCCTCAGTGCAAGACACATGAAAGCCCGCATGGAGTTTGCTAAAAAACACCTGAAGGACTCCAAGATGGTGAGAAATAAGATTCTCTGGTCTGATGAGACCAAGATAGAACTTTTTGGCCTTAATTCTAAGCGGAATGTGTGGAGAAAACCAGGCACTGCTCATCACCTGTCCAATACAGTCCCAACAGTGAAGCATGGTGGTGGCAGCATCATGCTGTGGAGGTGTTTTTCAGCTGCAGGGGCAGGACGACTGGTTGCAATTGAGGGAAAGATGAATGCGGCCAAGTACAGGGATATTCTGGACCAAAACCTTCTCCAGAGAGTTCAGGTCCTCAGACTGGGCCGAAGGTTTACCTTCCAACAAGACAATGACCCTAAGCACACAGCTAAAATAACGAAGGAATGGCTTCACAACAACTTCGTGACTGTTCTTGAATGGCCCAGCCAGAGCCCTGACTTAGAGCCCTTTCACACCGGGCCGCCCATAGCGTCGGCGGTAAAACGCCGCTATTATTAGCGGCGTTTTACCGTCGGATTAGCGGCGCATTTCGGCCGCTAGCGGGGCGCTTTTACCCCCCACTAGCGGCCGAGAAAGGGTTAAAACCGCCCACAATGCGCCGCAATAGCGGCGTTTTGCTGCCGGTACCCCAGCGCTGCCCCATTGATTTCAATGGGGAGCAGCGGTGGAGGAGCGGTAAACACACCGCTCCTTCACCGCTCTAAAGAAGCTGCTGGCAGGACTTTTCCTGACGTCCTGCCAGCGCAGCGCTCCGTTGTGTAAGCCCGAGGGCTTTCACACTGGAGACAAAGCTGCAGCTGTTTGAGGGCGGATTGCAGGCTCTATTTTTAACACTATAGCGCCTGCAAAACGCCCTCGGTGTGAAAGGGGTCTTATACCCAATTGAGCATCTCTGGAGAGACCTAAAAATAGCTGTCCACCAACGTTTACCATCCAACCTGACAGAACTGGAGAAGATCTGCAAGGAGAAATGGCAGAGGATCCCCAAATCCAGGTGTGAAAAACTTGTTGCATCTTTCCCAAAAAGACTCATGGCTGTATTAGATCAAAAGGGTGCTTCTACCAAATACTGAGCAAAGGGTCTGAATACTTAGGACCATGTGATATTTCAGTTTTTCTTTTTTAATAAATCTGCAAAAATGTCAACAATTCTGTGGTTTTTTTGTCAATATGGGTTGCTGTGTGTACATTAATGAGGAAAAAAAATGAACTTAAATGATTTTTTGGCTGCAATATAACAAAGAGTGAAAAAATTTAAGGGGGTCTGAATATACTTTCCGTCCCCACTGATAGATAGATAGATAGATAGATAGATAGATGTATCTATCGATCTAGATATATATATATATTTTTTAAAGGGTCACCATCCCACCGTGCTCGCGCACAACACACAGGTTACTACGTAAACGCAGATCACACATTTGCGGAATCACCGCGATTGTCAGATCAAGGGCAATAATTCTAACACCATACCTCCTTTATAAATCGAAAGTGTTTACCTGTAAAGGCTTTTAAAGCGTAGCCTATGTAAAATATAATGTACGCAGTTTGTCGCCGTTCCATGGGCATGCACAATTTTAAAGTATGACATGTTTGGTAACGAAGGATGATGTTACACAGAGTAAATCGATACCAACCAACTGGATATTATATTGTGTTTTTGTGCATTAAAATTCATTAGTGCATTTTTTCCAAAAAAATTGTGCTTGAAACTGACTAGTTGATACATATTTTCCTTTCCTTCAGCATTCTCTCATGAACGTTCGTATGTTTAGTCATCAACAACCCTCTTGTACTTTCCAACAGAAATATATATTTTTTTACAAACTATTCATATGTACTTACGAAAATTAGCTAGATACTGTTGTATGCACACACTGTAGAACTCCTCTGCATTGGGAGGCTCATATGTCAGATAGCTGAAAGGTTTTAGAATTGTGTACAGCTCTTCTGAAGAAAACTGAAAAAAAAAATTATATATGCGAATAACGGCATAACACTTTAGATTTTAGCATTATTATTTCTTTCACATACTTCATAAACTGCCGTTTCTACTTGAGAGTGTAAAGTAATTAAAATATAAAAAGAAAATACAAAACAATGCTCAAACCATCCCAAGAAATTTTATGGAGTCTTTACAGATGATTTTTATTCTTGTTTATTTGCCGATATGTGGTAGTCCATTTCCCTACAAAATCTCTTTCTCCTTCTATACAATCATCCATTATGGCTTGGAGTGTTTTATAATCCTTTCCTAAGGAACCTTTATCCAGCAAATCTTATAAATCGTATTGCTTTTTTACATGATCTATACAAAGGCCACACCCTAAAAAGAAGCTTTGAGGAGCTGGTTTGAGAATTTGGCCTTTCAAATATAGAAATCTTTACATATTTTCAAATATCTGATTTAACCCAATACTCTGACAAGGAGCTGTCTGTCCGCAACTTAGCAATTTTACAACTGATTCCCTTACTGAAGATTCCGGTGCCTACACCTGGGAGCCGAGGGACAGGTCGGCTTCGGGTGAGGACATCGTGGGCGCCCTGTGGCACACTGTGCAGGGACCGTCCTGTCAGATCTCCACCCTCTCCATGGGGGATCAGATGAACACGGACCGTCTGTCCGTGTTCATCCGATCCGCTCTGCAGACAGATAGAAAAATAGGATTTTCCTCCGTCTGCAGAATCGGACAATAGCGGGGCCAGATGATATCGGGTGTCAGCGGATGTTCATCCGCTGACCCCCGCTATCCCATAGGGATGCATGTATGTCCGTATTTCATCCGAAAACGGATGGATGAAATACGGACATACGGTCCGCACGTGTGAAAGGGGCCTTACTGGAGAACCTGTAGCCGTACCAATAATTTGATACATACAATATTTTATGGTCATGTAGGAACCTTAATAGCTTCTGGCATAAAAATCTTTCAAATAATCTCAGCAGTAATGGGGTTTATAACTTTAATCAAACTTAAAGCCATCTTGAAGTAAGAAATTTATAACTTTTCCCCATTCTTTCGTACTGTGGTTACCCACATCCTTTTTTTAGCAGCATGGTTGACTATTACTAGGGATTGGAAACAAAATCTTGCACCTAACCCATCTGAAAGCGTGACATGATTCAAATTCATTATGTTTATGAAAAGTTACCAGATGTCAGGAAAGATGCAACTGTAACAATTAAGAATGCTTGGAGACCTTGGGTTGGCGCTAGGTATTTACTATGAGAAAACATACTTCGAGTTGGAAAGTAAGACTTGGACTGAGGAGACTGAGGATTTTGTACTGGTATTTTATTAACATTTGAATTACTATCTTGGGTATGCTTATGCTTCATTGCATCTGTTGTTTATATGTAACGGTCTTGTAATTTATTGTTTTTTTATCTTTAAACTAAATAAAGACTAATTGAAGAAAAAAAAAAAAAAGCCAGAGAAATTCACAGGTCCCAGTGTGCTGGGCGTGTGATGTATCATGCCAGCATGCTGGGATCTGAAAACAAACCTTTGTTTTTGAATCAAGACACCAGGAGAATTACATCCGATGTCCCCTAACTATGATAAATGTCCTGAAAGACCCCCCTGGTTCAGGGACAATTCTCCTAGGTCCTGATGCTGGCAGCTGAGAAAATCATTCGCTGCCACTGTGCTATTGCTGGGTGTCCAGTGTGCTCCTGTTCCTTTAACCACTTCAGCCCCAGACCATTTGGCTGGCAAAAGACCAGATTACTTTTTGCGATTCGGCACTGCGTCGCTTTAACTGACAATTGCGCGGTCGTGCGACGTGGCTCCCAAACAAAATTGACGTCCTTTTTTCCCCACAAATAGAGCTTTCTTTTGGTGGTATTTGATCACCTCTGACAATTTTGAAAAAAAAAAAACGCATTATTTTTCACTTTTTGCTATAATAAATATCCCCAAAAAATATATAAAAAAAACTTTTTTTTTCCCTCAGTTTAGGCCGATACGTATTCTTCTACATATTTTTGTTAAAAAAAAATTGCAATAAGCGTTTATTGATTGGTTTGCGCAAAAGTTCTAGCGTCTTCAAAATAGGGGATAGTTTTATGGCATTTTTATTAATATACAGTATATATTTTTTACTAGTAATGGCGGCTATCAGCGATTTTTATTTTGACTGCGACATTATCGCGGACAGATCGGACTTTTTTGGCACTATTTTGGAACCATTCACATTTATACAGCGATCAGTGCGATTAAAAATGCATTGATTACACTGTAAATGTGACTGGCAGAGAAGGGGTTAACCACTAGGGGGCAGTGAAGGGGTTAAGTGTGTCCTAGGGAGTAATTCTAACTGGGGGGGGGGGCTATGTGTGACACGACACTGATCACCGCTCCCGATTACAGGGAGCGCTGATCAGTGTCAGTGTCATTAGGCGGAACGGGGAAATGCTTGTTTACATCAGCATTTCCCGGTCCTTCCTCTCGGTGAGACGATCACGGGTATCTCCGCAGACATTGAGTCCGCGGGACCCGCTATCACACTCCCGGAGCCCGCGGCAGGCGCGCGTGCCCGCAAACCACCTCTTAGAAGGGCAACGTTCTGGTACGTTAATATGCCTGTACGTGCCCTTCTGCCGACATATATCAGGGGGATTGGGCTGCCTCCATGCTCACCTGCCTCATCTATCCATTTAATGCATGTGATTCCATTGTGGAGACGCTTATAAATTCAGTAGCGTTAGGACTGCAAGCAATACACAGGGTGCCGTGAAGAGGCCTTGCAGCTTACGCATGCTTTTTGTAAATGCGTGCTAACTAAACCCCTGTTTTTAAGGCTGATGGACAGGTTAATTTGGTTGGTTGGCAGACTGCTTGGTGAGTTGAGCTGTAGAATGTTCTGTTTTTGTCTTTCAGCTGAGAAAATCCACCTGCTAGTGTTCTATGCCAGGGATGAACCAGACAGAGGGCGTTGGAACATGTTCTGTCCAGGTCAGAATAATTATGACCTCTCCTGCCACAGCGAGATTTTTTTGTTCCTCCCTGATAGTTGACATACGCTGAAACTGTAGCTTTATCTGATTGGATCCAAACTGGATACCCTGTCAGATGATCAGTCCAGTGCTGGAAAGACACCCAGATCACCTAAAGGTCCAAGATGTTGATTGGAAAACAAGACTCCATCAACCAAGTCCTTTGCACTGACAAGGTGATAAGAACTCCTCTCCAGCCCTTCAAGCTGGCATCTGTGATCAGGATCCTCCAAAAGAGAGAAAAATGACTTGATCAGAGTACAAAGCCACTATGCAGGGACATGCTAGATCCTGGATTTAAATGTATTAGCCTGTCCAGAGATAGGGGGATTTGACACATGTGGAGAGGATGCTCCTCTGAATATTTTGGCAGTGTAACTGTGCAAAAGGGAGTGCTTTGAAGGAAGCAACCATCAAACCCAAGACCCTGAAACAGGTAAAGTCAATTAATTGAAAGACCAAAGGGCATGGAGATTGGATATGTAAAGCTATGCAAGTTTGATGTTCAAAGCCAAGAAATCCCCTAGGTACAGGAGGGAAATATTGGACTGCAAGGAATTTAGCTGGAGCTTGCATAGATGAATAGATTCAAGGGCTTGATGTGTAACCCTGAGACACCACCTCATGTACCCAAGCATCAAAGATGCAATACCTCCAAGTGTCTGCAAAGGACAGAAGCCAACACCTCCATGACAATGAGGGCTTAACAAGTTTGGTTCCCTCGGGATGCCAAAACATTTTGTAGCAGAGGTGGGGGCCTTAGAGGGACTGTGTGGAAGCAGTCCATGGGGTACAAAATCAATACCTGTTGCAGTGTATTATCAGTCAGCTCAAACATAGACCAAGACAGTCTTTTATCCATGGGGTCCTTTAAAAGATAAGTTTGCCTTTGGGAACATGTTAAACCCTTTAGGGTGGAACATGTAACATGTTCTGGCTTCTGCAGTCACTCAGGGCTTTACTGCCTCTGTGTGACAGGAGTACGGGGAGCAGTTCCCCGTATCAGCTGTCGCTTTTTGAAAAGAGCGTGGCCGTGCGGGACTCCGCCCACACGGCCATGTCATTCATTTACAGAGTTCTGTGAATGAATAAACTACAATGCCGTCATCCTTTGAGGCTGTTGGCTTGTAGTTCTCAATGAACTACCACGGCGCCGTTGAGTGCTGTGGTAGTCCACTGTTTCTTCCTGTCAGTGTAAAACTGCCTGTCCGTATGATGTACAATGTATGGGCAGACAGCTTACACAGTCTGCCAGAGACCTGCATGGTACCAGCGATCAGCTTTCCAGGCTCCTAAAACTATAAATAGTAAATGCACATTTTTTTACCTGCAAAAAAAAAATGTGCATTTTTTTTTTTTAAATAGGTGAACTTATCCTTTAAAAAAGGAGCATCCTCCGTTACAATGGTAATTGATTTGTTTAAGGACTAAGTTCACCTTTGATCCTAAATAATTTACGCTTTCAATGGGCCTCATTAGATATAAAAAAAAATGAAATGCTTCATAAAATGATCATTAATTTTATTGTTTTACCTGTAGGCCATTTGGGTTTCCTCAGAAGCCTAGCTAAAAAAACCTCCTAATTAGCAACCCTCTCATCCTAACTTGTTGCTAGGAGGTAAAAACCATCAGTTTTCACTCCTACAAGGCTAAAAGGGAGCATCCAAAGGTTTTCACATCCATCACAACAACTTAGGAAGGAGGGGGTTGCGGAGCCAAGCTTCTGAGGGGACCCAAATGGCCTGGAGATAAAAAAATAAATTTAATGATTACCGTATTTATCGGTGTATTACACGCACAGGCGTATAACACGCACAAAAAACTTAAATTTTAAATAAGGAACTTTGAAGCAAAATAAGGAACTTTGAAGCAAAATAAGGGTCAGTGCCCATATGCAGCCTCACCATTGCCAGCAATGCAGCCAGATCAATATCACAAGCCTCATCAGTCCACATCAATGCAGCCTCACCATTGCCATCAATGCAGCAGCCTTGCCATTGCCATCAGTGCAGCAGCCTCACCATTGCCATCAGTGCAGCAGCCTCACCATTGCCATCAGTGAAGCCTGATCGATGTCCATCTGCAGCCTAGAGGGGACAGGGAGGGGGGCGGGACGAGCGCCGACAGATTACATACAGTGAGAATCTCCTATGATAGACAGAACAGTGGTCCAATAGTTCCCCAGGAGACGGGACTTCCTATTACAGAGGCTGCCAAGTAAACAGGAGATTCTCACTGTATGTAATCTGACGGCGCTCTTCCCGACCCCCTCCCTGTCCCCTCCGAGGCAGCTAAAATTTAAGTATTGGCGTATAACAAGCACGCATTATTTGCGCCCAATTTTCAAGGTGAAAAAGTGAGTGTTATACGCCAATAAATACAGTATTTTACAAAGCTGTACAGTTTTTTTAGTGTCTACTGGGGCCCCTTGACTGCATAAGCTGATTTCTGGAAAAGATGAACTTGGCCTTTAAGTGAGACATGGGAGAGGCGTGGACCAAAGAGAAAGAAAATGCTTCAGGAGGGAAAAAAAAAAAGAAGCTTTTTAGCATGCATCCAATCCTTGTAAATAAAGTCATCAAATAGCAGATAAGGGAACACCTTAGACTGGTGCACAGAGAGTCTGAATGCGTTGTAGCAACAGGCTGATCTCCGAATTTTAGCGCCATGCCCACCGCATCAATCAAAGAACAATGGTTCTTCAGTTAGGGAGAATAGAGGAGGCCTAGGTGTCCTCTGGTCTTTGCCCAGGGACATAAACCCCTCCATAATAGAGAGGGGTTTAAATGCACAACATGGTCATCACCTTAGTGGTTGCTATGCTTGCCTGTATAGTGACTCACAAAGGTAAAGTGAATCTAAAGAGATTGCGTCAAGCAAAACATTACCGCTACTCTGGACCTGGAAAGCATCCTGCAGTTACAGACCAACTAGAACTGGGGGCCCTATGAAGTAGAATTCAACACTCAGTCACACAGCTTGATAAAGCTGTCTCTGTAACATCCATAGCACACTGGCTGGGATGAAACTGATCTCCTTAGCTGCAATGGTGACATGGCCAGACTTTTGAGGCCTGGCAGGAATCAACTAGCAGGTTTTGGCTGAAGGAAGAGGGCTTTTGAATCCAACAAAGTTGAGACATCTATCCTTATAAGGACATTAGAAAAAAATGAGCATGCTGAATGCAGGAAGTGTTATAGCCCTTGGGGCTGGCACACTTTTTGTGTTTTCTAGTGTCCAGTAATCTGATAGGTGGCAGTATAACGCAGTTGTTCAGAATCCATGTGTCCCTCAATGGGCAATAAAAAAAAACTCTTAACCACTTTAAGACCAGCCTCGTTTTGGATTTTAGGTGTTTACATGTTTAAAACAGGTTTTTCTGCTAGAAAATTACTTAGAACCCCCAAACATTATATATGGTTTTTCTTCTAACACCCTAGAGAATACTTTTTTTTGCACCGTATTTGCGCAGCGGTCTTATAAGCGCACTTTTTTTGGAAAAAATTCACTTTTTTGAATAAAAAAATAAAACAACAGTAAAGTTATCCCAATTTTTTTTTATATTGTGAAATATAATGTTACGCCGAGTAAATTGATACCCAACATGTCATGCTTGAAAATTGCGCCCGCTCGTGGAATGGCGTCAAACTTTTACCCTCAAAAATCTCCATAGGCGACGTTTAAAAAATTCTACAGGTTGCATATTTTGCGCTACAGAGGAGGTCTAGGGCTAGAATTATTGCTCTCGCTCTACCGGTCGCGGCGATACCTCACATGTGTGGTTTAACCACCGTTTTCATATGCGGGCGCTACTCGCGTATGCGTTCGCTTCTGCGCGCGAGCTCGTCGGGACAGGGGGGTTTTAAAAATTTTTTTTTTTTATTTTTATTATTTATTTTACAATATTTTATTTATTTTTACACTTTTAAAAAAAAAAAAAAAAATTGTGTCACTTTTATTTCTATTACAAGGAATGTAAACATCCCTTGTAATAGAAAAAAGCATGGCAGGACCTCTTAAATATGAGATCTGGGGTCAAAAAGACCTCAGATCTCATATTTACACTAAAATGCAATAAAAAAAAAAAAAAAAAAAAAAGTCATTTAGAAAAATGACATTTGAAAAAATATGCCTTTAAGAGGCGTGGACGGAAGTGACGTTTTGACGTCGCTTCCGCCCAGCAGTGTCATGGAGACGAGTGAGCGCCATCTTGGCCTCATTCGTCTCTATACACAGCACGGCAGAGGACGCGATCGCCTCCGCCGCTACCGACGGCTCCGGTAAGCGGCGGAGGGCACCGGATCGCGGCGGGAGGGGGGGGGGCCCCTCTCCCACCACCGATAAAAGTGATCTCGCGGCGAATCCGCCGCAGGGACCACTTTTATCTGAAAGCCGGCCGCCGCACGAAAACGGGGATACCGGGGTTATGGCAGCTAGCTGCTGCCATAACAACGATATCCCCGTTCAAACTTAGGACGAACATAGTCGTGCGGCGGTCGGGAAGTGGTTAAATTCCCCCCACTGGGGCAAGTCTGAAATGTAACCACAAAAAAAATAAAAAAACAAAATCTTAAAATACTTTCAGGTTTTCCTTCACATTAGTTACGAAAAGACCTTCACAAATCTACAAATGATATATAAAATTATATAACAAGTGAAACAAAAATCATTCACAACAGGCAGCAATTGTAGCACGACTGCTCATGTAGGCACCTGCAGGTTCCTGCATGTATCTTTGTTTAAGGCTGTGCGCCAAGCAGATATGAAATGCACAGATTAAAGGCTAAGTTTTCTAAATTCCAGCTCCCCTATGTACCAATATAGCATTAAATGTACTTATTTTGCAAAAATAAAAAACTTTCCATTAATCCTACACCGGATTACCTCACTCTCTTCATAGCTGTTTAAAACACACTGCACTTCTGCCTTACATCCTGGTCAGACTTTAGGTCATGACACAGGAAGGAGTTGACCAGCTGAGGGTAGATGACGCAGGGTGTGTTCTAATGAGATCAGCTCCTTCCTGTGTCATGACCTAAATTCTGACCAGGAAGTAAGGCAGAAGTAATGGAGTAGTGTGTTTAACCACTTCAGCCCCAGAAGGATTTACCCCCTTAGCACTTCAGCCCCGAAAGATTTTTCCCCTTAATGACCAGCATTTTTTGCGATACGGCACTGCGTCGCTTTAACTGACAATTGCGCTGTAGTGCAACGCTGTACTGAAACAACATTGACGTCCTTTTTTTTTCCCCACGAATAGAGCTTTCTTTTGGTGGTATTTGATTACCTCTGTGGCTTTTATTTTTTGCGCTATGAAAAAAAAGAAAAAAAAGAGACTGACAATTTTGAAAACAAAAAACAAAAAAACACACAAAACCACAATAAGCTTATATTGATTGGTTTCCGCAAAAGTTATAGCGTCTACAAAATAGGGGAAAGATTTTGGGGCTTTTTATTTTTCTTATCGTTTTTACTAGTAATGGCAGGGATCAGTGATATTTGG
The DNA here is from genome assembly GCF_042186555.1 of Aquarana catesbeiana. Lineage (NCBI taxonomy): Eukaryota > Metazoa > Chordata > Amphibia > Anura > Ranidae > Aquarana > Aquarana catesbeiana. Next base: position 342,927,831 of record NC_133329.1, on the reverse strand, counting down.
ACTGTGACACCGGACTGTGACATGGCGGCGGACAAATCTGACTCTAAGTGACACTTTTTGGTGACCTGTGACACCAATATAGTGATCAGTGCTATAAAAATACACCGATCACTGTATAAATGGCACTGACAGGGAAGGGGTTAACACTAGGGGGCAAGCAAGGGGTTAAGTGTTCCCTAGGGAGGTATTTCTAACTGTCAGGGGGACGGACTGACTGGGAGTAGAGAGAGATCCTGTTCCTCATCACTAGGAACAACTGATCTCTCTCTCCTCCCATGTCAGAACAGGGATCCGCCTTGTTTACATTGGCAGGTCCCTGTTCTGCCTCTCTTCACTGCGATCGCGGGTGGCCGGTAGACATCGAGTCCGCCGGACCCACAGGTAAACTCCTGCGACAGGCCTGCAGGCATGCGCCCGCAGTACCACATGCACAGACCGACCTACATGTACGTTGGTTCGCGCAACCGAGCAGCCTTGCTGCAGTATATATGCGGAAGGCGGTCGGCAGCTATGAAGAGAGAGTGAGGTAAGCCTGTGTAGAATTAATGGAAAGAGGTTTTATTTTTTGCAAAATAAGTACATTAATGCTATATTGGTACATAGGGGAGCTGGAATTTAGGGGAAAAAAAAGAAAAAAGTTGAACTTGGCCTTTAATGCCATTATGTATTTGTTAACACATCATTAAGGCTTGGTTTCCACTATAGTAAGCCCAAAGTCGCACGAATTTGCCGCGACTTGAAGCAATGCCTGTGTATTCTTAAGAGTCTATGGACCTCAAGTCGCATCAAAGTGGGACCAAAGTAGTGCAGGGACTACTTTGAAGTCGCTGTGACTTGAAGTCACACAGATATGAACGGTACTCATTGGAAAACATGGGGTACGACTTGTCATGCGACTTTTCAGTCCCAAGTCGCATGAAAAGTCGTACTAGTGGAAACCGAGCCTAAATGTACTATTCATAGGCAAGTAGTGTAGCATACAGCTGGAGGGGTCTCTGTACACATGCCTTGACCGTGATGCTTTGCAACACCTGTCAAACTCACCCATTCAAATCAACAATGCCACAAGACAATCTCTTGCCTTGGGGTTGTAGGGTGTTTTTTAACATTAAAAAAACCCACAGGCATTCAGGAGGTGGCAGGATTGTCTCTGGTCTGGAAGCTGCTGTTCAGCCATGCTCTGAAAAACGATCTCTTGATTGCTTTTTAGAGTGTGCTGTAGTGTGAACTTAGCCCACCTCTGCAGCTCTGCAGTGAAAGACACTGTGCTAATGCAGCATATGACTGACTATCAACTAGAAAGGCTCAACATTTTCATTGGGTGATGCACAATGGGTGAGATTTTGCTTCAAAATAAAAGCAGATATTACAGGGCATTCTGAAACCTAAACAGATGAACATGCAGGCTCCTCTAAGTATTTACTTTGGGTCTATCAGTCAGTCAATTTCTAGATTATGTTCTTCTTGTGATGATCAGAAAAAGAAAACATATCATTGTGTTCTGTAAATATCCATGTGACACCAAATCCAATAGGAAAAGATCAGAAAAAGTGACTAACTCTTACCTCTGCGACATTTCCCACAGTCTCCGCTGCAATTTTATCTAGGACTGGAGTGCACCTTGTTAGGCTGAAATTAATCATTCTAGACAAAGGTGAGACATTCCTATAGGTAATCTGAGGCAGCAAACGCTGGCAGGTATCCAAGGTGGCTTCCACAAGGACATCCTTAAACCACTGTCCCATCATCACAGTCGTCATCTCCTCTAAGAGAACATCAAGGTTCTCCATATTCCTGATCTTTTCCAGTGCATATGTGTTCATTTTTTTGTACAACTTCTTATAACTTCTTTTTTCTGGGTTTTTTAACAACCATAATATGACATCATCAGCCATTTGATTTATCTGGTACAGATTACACTGCAGAACAATAGCATCCAGCTTAGAAATGATGTCCCCATCCACACTTCTGGGGGACATCAGGGAGAGGGCATGGGTCATCGTTATTATATTTTTTGTGATAAAGCACGTCTTTAACTTGCTGTGCAAAGACAAAATATAAGCATTTTAGAAAGATCATTTGATGAAATTAAAGTTAAAGCCCAAACCCACATTTTTACACCTTTTCATTAGTTACCCCACCCCCACTTCCAGCCCCCCCCAAAAAACACACATCTTAAAAGGGCACATATTTTCAGACTAAATGACATTATGTCATTTACATATTCTTGACCAGAATTAAAAAAGCTTTAATACAAGTCTCTGACCTCTCTAGCTGATTGTATTGTGTAGTGATTCATTCTCAAAGAGCAAAACAAAGACTCTGAAGTTCATTCTAAAGGCTGTATTCACACTATAGCATTTTTTTGAGCACTTGCAAAATCACGTGTCACTCTTGTGATGCATTCAATATAACTATGCATATACAATATCTGACTGGTGCCACTGAAGTAGACACCGCTACTCCACACAGTTATGCCGCTTACACACGGTCAGATTTTCCAACGGGAAATGTTCGATGGGAGCCTGTTGTCGGAAATTCCGACCGTGTGTAGGCTCCATAGGACATTTTCCATCACAATTTCCAACAAACAAAATTTGAGATCTGGATCTCAAATTTTCCAGACAACAAAATCCGTTGTCGTAAATTCCGATCGCGTGTACACAATTCCGATGCACAAAGTTCCAAGTATGCTCGGAATCAAGCAGAAGAGCCGCACTGGCTATTGAACTTTGTGTGACCGTGTGTATGCAAGACAAGTTTGAGCCAACATCCGTTGGAAAAAAAACATGGATTTTGTTGTCGGAATGTGCGATCGTGTGTACGCAGCATTACTCTGCTTTAAAAAGTAATTGTGTGCTTTCAGTACAGATACTTTAAAGTGACTGTAAACCTTTGATTTTTTTTTTTTTTTTACATAGAAAAAACAAACATGTCTATAATTACCTGCTCTGTGTAATGGCTTTGCACAGAGCAGCTCCGATCCTCCTCTTCTGGGGTCCCCCACCAGCGCTCCTGGCTCCTCCTTTTCATGAGATGCCCCCACGGAAAGTCGCTTTCCATGGGGGCACCTGTGCGGGCTCCCTCCCAAGTCCTGCTGCTGCGTCCATTGACACAGACCTCCACTCCCATGTCACAGCTTTTGATTGACAGCAGTGGGAGCCAATGGCTCCTGCTGCTATCAATCTGTCCAATGAGGAGAGTGACGGCGGCTGGAGCCGCTGGGCTCGTGCATATCGCTGGATGGGATCGGGCTCAGGTAAGAAAAAAGGGGGGGGGGGCTGTCTAGGGGAATTCTGCAGCACAGAAGGTTTTTCACCTTAAAGGGTAACTTCACTTTCATTGGGAAAAAAATAGCATATAAAGAAAAAATATTTTAGCATATACAATTGCAACACACATTGTATTGTAATTGAATATTATTAAAAATGACCTTTTCCTTTTCAATCTGCAGCTCTGTAATTTTCTGTAAAATGCAATGCAATATGGCTACCTAGAGGTGTTCTGTACACAGAATGTGTAGAGAACGCCCCTCAGAAACATAATTTCCTGCTTGTGTGATTGGCTCACTGATTTTCCCAGAAGTCTGCACTAAAATACAAGTCAGATTTTTGACATCCCCTGCAGTAAAAATGTCATTTTTGGCAAGGTACTCCCAATAGGAAATAACGTCTAAAAGGGATGCAGATCCTGCTATTTTCCTCATTAGCGCCCCGATTCTGCAGCAGCTGCTTGATAATTATGAAAGCACTCCCATTAGACTCACTCTGCATATGGGCAATGAGGAACAAACAGTGATTTCTTCAGAATTACAAAAAGTAAAAATCTGCAACAAAGTTTGTTAAAATCTTTGTATTGTACATAGATCACTCAGAGAGGAGTGTTTTTTTCCTCAACAAAAGCGGAGAATGCATTAAGGTGAAAAACCTTAAGGCTTTACAATCACTTTAACTATTGGTGGCCCAGCAGGATACACAAGAAAACATAATAGGACTCTGTACTTTATTTAAAACAATTGTTCCCTTCCCCCTCCCACACCTGTCCCCATCATTGTGGCCAGCTTTATTTTTCCTGGTTTAGGTTCAGTTAAAATATGTTGCAGAAGAAGTAATCAAACTTCATATTTCTATGTTACATTTATTTAGAAGAACATTCTGTTATATGACAGTTTTATATCGTCCCATGCCGAGTGACTGTCCTGCTGCATTCTGATAACAGGAGGTCGTCCACTCGGCACAGGCGCCATTCAGAGAATGATTTCCTTTTTTTGAATGAATGCAAGGCGTTCTCTGATTGGACCAGGTGGAGAGGCAGGGCTGTAATATCATGCTTTCCACCTCTTCCAATTAGGGGACACTTTGCATTCATTCAGAAAATGCACAGTATTCTCAGAATGGCGCCCGTGCGGAGTGAGACCTCCTGTGTTCAGAATGCAGCAGGGCAGTTGCTTACCTTGGGACCCAAAAGCAAGTGGACATCACTGGAGTAGCGGTGTTTACTTCAGTGGTTGCCAGCTTCCCAGGGTCATTGACCAGGTATGGTATATGCATAGTTACATTGGTCCAAGCTGAACTAATGTAATTATGCATAAAAGATTCATACCCAGAATTCATGTTTAGGCATGATTAGTATCTAAAACTGTCATATAAAAGAATGCTGTTAAAAAGGAATGTAACATGAAGAGCTTTGGATTTTTATTACTTCTTCTTTAACCAGTTCAGCTCCGGAAGGTTTTTCCCCCTTCATGACCAGGACATTTTTTGCAATACGGCACTTCGTTACTTTAACGGACTTATGAGCAGTCGTTTTTTCCCACAAATAGAGCTTTCTTTTAGTGGTATTTAAACACCTCTACTTTTTTTTTGTGCTAGGAACAAAATAAGGCCAACAATTTTTATTTAAAAAAAAAACAAAAAAAAACATAATATTTCTTACTTTCTGATGTAAAACACATCCAATAAAAAAAAAAAAAAAAGGAAAAAAAAAAATAAATAAAATCAAAATTTCTTCATCAGTTTAGGTCAATATGTATTCTGCTACGTTTTTGGTAAAAAAAAATTCCATTAAGCGTATATTGATTGGTTTACGCAAAAGTTATAGCGTCTACAAATTATAGGATAGTTTTACGAAATTTTTTTATTTTTTTTTTACTAGTAATGGAGCCGATTAGCGATTTCTAGCGGGACTACGACATTGCAGTGGACAAAGTCGGACACTAAGTGACACTTTTTTGGGGACCAGTGACACCAAAACAGTGATCAGTGCTACAAAATATGCACTGTCACTGTATTAATGACACTGGCAAGGAAGGGGTTAACATCAGGGGGATCAAAGGGTTAAATTTGTCCCTAGAGAGTGCTTCCTAAGGGCCCTTTCACACTGAGGCGGGGGGCGGCGTCGGCGGTAAAGCGCCGCTATTGTAAGCGGCGCTTTACCGTCGGTATTCGAGAAAGGGTTAAAAACCACCGTAAAGCGCCTCTGCAGAGGCGCTTTGCCGGCGGTATAGCCGCGCCGTCCCAATGATTTCAATGGGCAGGAGCGGTAAAGGAGCGGTATACACTCCGCTCCGAAGATGCTACTAGCAGGACTTTTTTTACTGTCCTGCCAGCGCACCGCTCCAGTGTGAAAGCCCTCGGGGCTTTCACACTGGAATCAAAGCAGCGGCACTTTCGGGTCGGTTTGCAGGCGCTATTATTAGCGCAATAGTGCCTGCAAACCGCCCCAGTGTGAAAGGACCCTGTGTGGGGGATAGCTGCACTGTGGAAAGACAGAGATATGTGCACCTGCTTAGCAGAAACACAAGATATCTATCTTCCCTACTAGCAGAACAGCATTCTGCATTGTTTACATACGCAGACGGCTGTTCAGCCTCTCTCGGGAATTGATTGCCAGGTGACGGCAGACATCGAGTTTGCCTGACCCGCTGATTGGCTCCTGCTGTGTCCAATCACAGCGGGGCCGGGTTGCTGGAGGCACGCATGCACGCCCCAGACCCGGAAGAGCGAAATCACGCAGACAGGCCGCAACTAGTTAACATATTTCAACTGAACCTAAGCCAGTAAAAATAAAGCTGGCCACAATGATGGGAACAGGAGTGGGAGGGAGTAAGGCAACAATCGTTTTAAATAAGAGTCCTATTATGTTATTTTGTGTAGCCTGCTGGGTCACCAACAATTAAAGTATCTGCACTGAAATCACAGTTACCCTTTAAAGTAAACATTCTAAATTAACATTAACTAACTATCCTTATACTGCTAGAATTAGTAATTAGATAGTAAATTATATTATATTTACTTATTTAAAAAACTTTTTTTTACATTTCTTCAGTTGCTTCCTGGTTTCTGGTCAGGGCCTCTATGAGTAAACTTAATCATGGTGAAACGCATCAGAGGGGCATGGCCTGGCAAGGGGGGGTAATATGTTGGTAGCCAACTGCTTTGAATAAACTTCATGGTGAGACTTTATGGAACTGCAGCTTTGTTCTTCGTTTTAATTATATGTGCTGAGTAGAATGAGCTGCTAAAAGCCAACACCCAGTGCAGAGCAGGAATATGCTCTGGACCAGGAGTGGTCCTTCCTCTAGGACTGCAGTAGGTCAATGCCTGAGCTAAGGGCAGATGAATTCCAGGGAGTAACTAGTAAATTAATCATCTGCCCTTACTCAATATAAAAAGCAAATTGTGAACAATCGGCGCAAGCAAGTAACCTAACCTAAAAAGCCGCTATAACACTCAAGGTCAAAATACAAATCCTCAATAAAAACTTTTTAAATCATAAATAGTGCAGCGCTAATCAAAAACTAAACAAAAATACATAAAGATTATTATAAATGGATCGCTATAAAAACTTCAGAGAGATAGTCCATGCATGTAAACAGGGAGTAAGGCAGAAAAAGTCCTCAGCTGTGAACACTTGGATGTTTATGAGCTGGATCCCTGGAAAAGCACCTACACGTCTATTTAACCCCTTGTGATGGGAAGGCTTTTGTTGAACTGGTAGCTCAGTAGGTCCACTGTGCAAGGTGTGCGGCTTGTACTGCTGTCGGTGGCGGTATTTTCACGAATCTGCACAAGATTGAAAAGCATTTTTACAAGCACAAGTGTTCACAGCTGAGGACTTTTTCTGCCTTACGCAATATAGCAATGGCTAGAAATGCTAGAGTGTTTTTTCAAAGTGATCTCAAAAGTATGGAGACATGCATGGATGGGCGAGTTTACTTTGGATATTAATATTGTTTGCAGCTCTCCAAAAGTTAGACTTCTCTTTAACTAGTTTGCAATTTATACTTCAACTGAGACAAAAAAAAAAAAAAAAAAGACAACGCCATACATACCATATTAAGTGCTGTTGTAAATCTGCAAACAAGTCATCATTGTGGCATGACAAAGATACCACTGCCTTTGCTATTGTGCATAGATGTGTTGACCTGTAGAGATCCAAATTTTTCATTACCGAGGAAAAAATCCTAAAGAACAGATTAGGAGAAAAACTCAAAACACAGCAAAATGTTTCATAATCTCCAAACTATTAACCGGTTCTTGACCGGCTCACTTGTATTTATGGGGGCAGAATGGCTCCCCTGCGTGAAACCCCATATGGGTACGGGGTTCCTTTAAGACCTGCCAGAGGGCATGCACCCGCTGCATGGCAGGGGACCCGATGCGTGTGGCCGGTGGGAGCAATCGCGTGCACGAGCGCCAGCATAGGGATTTGTGTGTGTAAACACAAATCCCTGTGCTGTCAGGAGAGGAGACATGTCATTTGTTCCTAGTAAGTAGGAACAGCGATATGTCTCCTCTCCTACTCGGTCCTATCCCCATACAATTAGAACACACTGAGGGAACACACATTTAACCCCTTGATTGCCCCCTAGTGTTAACCCCTTCCCTACCAGTGTCATTTATACAGTAATCAGTGCATTTATGTAGCACTGATTGCTGTATAAATGTCAATGGCCCCAAAAACGTGTCAAAAGTGTCCGATCTGCCCATTGCAATGTTGCAATACCGCTAAAAATTGCAGGTCACCGCCATTACTAGTAAAAAAAATAAAAATGCCATAAATCTTTACCATAGTTTGTAGAAGCTATAACTTTTGCGCAAACCTATCAATATAGGCTTATTGCGATTTTTTTACCAAAAATATGTAGAAGTATATATATTGGCCTAAACTGAAGAAGAAATTAGTTTTTTTTAAAAACATTTTTGGGATATTTATTATAGCAAAAAGTAAAAACATTTTTTTGTGTATAGCGCAAAAAATAAAAACCGCAGAGGTGATCAAATAGCACCAAAAGAAAGCTCTATTTGTGGGAAAAAAAGGATGCAAATTTTGTTTGGGTACAGCATTGAATGACCGTGCAATTACCAGTTAAAGCGACGCAGTGCCGAGTGCTCTGGGGTCGGGAAGGGGGTAAAACCTTCCGGGGCTGAAGTGGTTAAAGTAGTATTATAAGCAAAAAACATATATCAGTTTAACACCAGCAAATTGCACTTCTGTGGACGGTATTTTTTTTTTTAAATATTATGCTGCATTGATATATACGTTGGGGTTAAAAAAAAAGAAAATGTTAGACAAAAGCAACAAGAATTCACATAGTCTTGAAAAATTATGGATTTATTTTGCGTAAAAGAGAGAATTTTTTTCCCCCATAATCATACTTACCTAGGTGGATGCTGCATCTGTCCCCTGGCGCCTCTTCACTGAGAACCGAGCGATCAAACACCGCCGATGGTTCAGTTCTCTCGGCTCCCCGAGGGGAGAGCTGCTGACTGTCAAAAAGAAGGTCTCCTGCTCTGCTCCTCCACGCTCACTGGAGCTCTGAGCTCTGGGCGGGGAGTGGCTGTCTCAGCGGCTCGCTGAGAGGCTGAGATGGCCATCAGTCCAGGCCACCGGGCGGATCCAGACTTCCAGAGTCAGGATGACATGGTACCTGGACTAATCTGTGTGACGTCAGCAGAGAGCGGACTTCAGACAGCTTGCTGCTGAAAATGGAACACAGGAGTGCAAAACGAATTGCACTCCTGTGACCCATAAGAAAAGCCCAGCCAAACAAGCTCAGGCTGGACTTCTCCTTTAATACAGTGATTTCCTATGATTGTTAGCTTTATCTAGTGGCCTTAAAGTGGTTGTAAACCTCAGCCATGGAATTTGAGCAAAGCACATATCTGCATTGTTTACTTATCTCTCTGCAAAGCTCTAAGGCTGGGTTCACACTATAGCGATGTCAGACATCACATGTGATTCGCACCGCATTGTTGTGAAGATCACATGCGATGTCTGTGCAATGCAAATTCAGCCAGATGGTATTGCTGAATTTGCATCGCATTTGGACCAAAATGGCGCAGGACCCTTTTTTTGGTCTGCACTGGAACTGGGTCGCAAGGGTGTTCACACCCATGTGATCCGATTCCTGCACCATTTCACAGTTTGCCCCGAGATCTGTGAACCGATCTGAGGGTGTCATTAACTTTGTATTGACACCCACAGCGGTTTGCATAGGGCAGTGTGAACTGCCTGCAAGAGACATGCAATGCGGGAACCCACACAGGAATCACGCCGATTCCAGCATTGCATATGTGTGAACCCAGCCTAGTGTCATTTCTCTCTGGTGCTCCTTTCCTCTGTTAACAGCACAAGTCACTTCTGACAAGTTCTCTGACACATGAGATCAATTTGTGTCAGGAGGGAGAGCTTAGAACTGAGCTGGTCTATTCAGAACAATGTTCTTCTGCTGTGTGGGGGGGGTGTGTGCCTTTTCTCCAATTATCATCACTGTAACTGCAGCCTGTCCGCCCCCTCCTCTATGCTGCTGAAAGACGAAAATGAAGAAAGATTTTTAACATGAACTGCACTTTTGAAGGGGTGTAAGGAAGAGAATATTGCAGATAAACAAGTAAAACCTATGTAGGGCGATTTTTGTTATCTCTGTGTATCATCTGAGACTGTTCACTTCACTGGGTATATGTGAGGGTTTACATCCACTTTATTGCAGTATTTTTTCTGATTGAGATATTTCAGAAAAAAATATACCACCACATTATGACCACTAGATAGAACAGGTAATAATTGGAAGTCACTTTATTAAGCAAAATTTGGTCAGAATGACAAGCGTCTGTTTAATAAAGTCAATACAGGTTGAGGGTATGATGTTGCTAAAATTTATGGATGTGTTACTATAACAGACATTGTTGACAAGCAGTCTATTGTTATAATGTTTCGTATGTTTGTTTGGAGTGCTCCAATTGTTAAAAGTTGTGAAATGACAATGAAAACTCATCTGGTGAAAAAAAAAAATATGGGCAGAATTTTTCAAGGTTAGGCAAATCCTTTTCACATTAGTCCAATCATTTTTCTTTTTTTGCAGACAGGTTTAGGTTTTACAATTTTTCTGTGCATAATGTCCTATGCTTTGCAACCTTCCTACTATCATCCAATGTCTGTAGACAATGCTGCAGATGCAATTATACTCGGAGGATATTACTTGACCCAAGAACACGCAGTCCTGCATTTTCACTGACTCAGATTTAAAGTGGAACTTCAGTCATTTTTTTCAACTTTCCATCCATTAAATCTTCTGCCCTTGTTGTTTTAACCTTGGATAGTAAAACCTTTTTTTCTGCCAGTAAATACCTTATACAGCCCACTGTTTCTTGTCTGGTGAAAAGCCTAGGCTTATGACATCATGCACAGCTCTCTCACTCTCATGAGAGTTTGCCAGGAAGATGGGGGGATGAGTCATAAGAGGGCCATTGAGAGCTGCAGGGCTGCAGAGCTGGAGATGTGCCTCTGTGTAAATCCAGGAAGTGAACAGGCAGCAGCTTCAGCTGCCCACAGTTAAAATGGTTGCAGCCAGATTCAGTGAAGGGAGATTTCTGCAACATATTTGGCAAGTACAGAATCACAGCATATATAAAATAATATGCAAGGTGGTTGGAGGGAAGCTTTAGAATGGTAAAGATGTTTTTATTACAAATTATGTGAGCAGACTGCAGTTCCTTTTTAAGGTAAGCAAGGAATAATGACACTGGCATCTATAGGAACATAGCTAGCAGGGCGGCAGAGTGTAGAAGAGGTGTACATGGGTGAAAATGAAAGATATACAGTGGGCAGGCTGTGTACCACAAAACAGTTCAACCACCTCAATATCGCTATATATTACATACACATTACAATTAAATATAATATATAATATCTCCTCGTATTGAGGTGGTTATACAGGGATTATGGTTGAACATTCAACCATGATCCTGTTACAGGAGGCATTTCCCTATCTTGTAAAAGTGATTTGAGCGGCTATACAGTCATTTAATCATTATTACAGGCGACCTCCTCCCACCTCCGCTTTCCGCAGACCAGGGGCCGGTGGCCTCAGCTGCACTGCAAAGAGTGAGACGAACCGACATTATTCTACCCCCTCTGTGAGTTCAGAAACCGGAAGCGGGAAGGGTTTCGTCCCTTCCAGTTTTGGTTTGCTTGTTTGCAAGCCATTACTGGCTTCTAAAGCATCTAATGAAACCAAACTAGGTTTCATCAAATGCTTTGGGAGCCAGGGGAGAGATATAAAAGACCCCAAATCTCTCCTTAAAGAAGTCACGGCCCATGCTATCAGAAGGGATGTTGTTCATCCCTTGGAATAAAGTTGGTCAAAAAATTTTAAATTAAAAAAAAAAAAAAAAAGGTACGGTGTAAGAAAAAAAAAAAAATAATAATAATAACATTGAATAAATAATAATAATAATAATAATAATAATTTTGAAAGCGTTGCCCAAGGAGATTTTTTAGATAGTTTGTCGTCATTCCACAGACTTACACAATTTTAAAGTGTAACATGTTTGGTATTTTTTACTTGGTGTAACCGCATCTTTTATTTTTACCAAAAAATTGGGTACTGTATGTTTGTGAGCACTAATTCATTAAAGTGTACAAATATAATGCGACATGAAAAATTGCAACAACAACCATTTCATTCTGCAGGGACTCTGCCTAAAAAATAGGTAATGTTTGGGGGTGCCAAGTAATTTTCTAGCAAAAAATGCTGATTTTTACATGTATGTGAGAAATGTCAGAATTGGCCTGGGGGTCAAGTGGTTAAAAGTATAATTTGTAGTTTTAACTGATGTATCGCTTTAAATCAACCTCACCTCACACACACCAAGGAAAACACATATGTGCAAAAGGAATTCAGTCACAGTTCATAAACACATAAAAATAGCTAAATTGCACAGCTCTATAACAAGCTTCCATTATACACCTTTGTATAGTCTTTTGGAGACTAGAGTTGTCTAAATGACCAACGAAAAAAAAATGGCATCAGAGGATCTAGATGAAAATAAACTTACGTGTGAATCAGGACGGGATGTTTACAGTTGGCTACAGCCATACTTTTAAGAATTTGCAATAATCGCCTGTGATGAATTTTAGCATCTGCCAAACCCAAAAGACTGTTTTCAAGTCTGGTGGGGGAAAAAAAATAACATAAAAACATCATAAAAACTACAAGCTGAAATAAATATAGTTATTCAGGAATTATTGCTCAAAGCAAATCTGCTTATTTGCCCTTTAAACTTGATCTGTCATCTACAAACAACAGTACACCACAGGATAAGTGAACCCACGGTTTAGAGTCCAACATCCGCAAGGAGCTTTATCAAATAATCTTAACAAACCACATGGCTCTGGTGTTCATCATGTGGGTTACTAGCCCCACACTTCACTACCTTTAAAATCCTTACAAAGATAGGAATGGGAATGGAGGTGCGTATGTCTAGAGCCTAGACGGCATTACCCAGCAGGGACGTTCTGAAATGTCTATGCAGCACCAGCAGCCCACAACCAAAAGATCACAAGAGCCACGTGGTTTAGGTAGTATATCCAAAAAGGCAAAAGGATAGTCCTTTAAAAAGTCATTAGCAAAAATAAGTTCATTACAGGACAGGCAAGGGTGGAGATATTACAAATAATGTTCAAGAACAGTTTTAACAGATCGAATCTGCAGAAAAGGAGTGCAGAGGGTGAAGTAAGGTGCTCAGGGAGGAAGGGATGTCAGCAGGGATGAGGTGGTTGTGAGAGAGAAGGGAGAATGAATGCCCAGCAAAGGGGAGGGGTAGTGAAGTGAAGTGGCTGGGAAGGGATGAATTTTATTGGAGGGATTGGGTGACAAATCGAGGAGGAAAGTATGTCAATGGGGGAAGATGAATCGACTTGGAAAGGATGGTCAAAAAAAAAATAGGATTTTTTAAAACAGCTTACCTGTAAAATCCTTTTCTTTCGAAAGACATCACGGGACACAGAGCCACAGTAATTACTGATGGGTCATATAGGGTATCACTGGTGATTGGACACTGGCACACCCTATCAGAAAGTTCAACCCCCTATATAATCCCTCCCCTTTCAGGGATACCTCAGTTTTGTAGCCAATCAATATAGTGTATTAGAAGAGGGGCAGGACCTCTGTGTCCCGTGATGTCCTTCGAAAGAAAAGGATTTTACAGGTAAGCTGTTTTAAAAAATCCTATTTTCTTTCTCGAACATCACGGGACACAGAGCCACAGTAATTACTGATGGGATGTCCCAGAGCAATGCTACCTGGGGGGGGACCACTACCAAGTAGGGTGCAATCAGACCTGAGGACCCTGTACCGCTGCCCGCAGCACACTACGCCCAAAGGCGATATTCTCATGCCTTCTCACATCCACCTGATAGAATCTGGTGAATGTATGGACTGAAGACCAGGTTGCGGCCTTGCAGATCTGAGCCATCAAAGCCCGGTGATGCACTGCCCAAGAAGCACCAATAGCCCTTGTGGAATGTGCCTTGATCTGAAACGGAGGAATCTTCTGTTTCAAACCGTAAGCTTGAATAATCAACTGTCGAATCCATTTAGAAATGGTAGCTTTTGACGCTGCCTTTCCTCTATTGGGACCCTCTGGCAGCACGAACAAAACATCTATTTTGCGAATCTGAGCAGTTGCCTCGAGATAGGCCTTGACTGCTCTTACTACATCCAACGAATGTAGTGATCTCTCTTCCGGAGAACAGGGATCTGGAAAAAAGGAAGGCAGAACAATGTCTTGGTTTAAATGAAAATCAGAAACCACCTTCGGCAAAAAACTAGGATGAGGGCGCAGTACCACTCTATCCTTGTGTATAATCAAATAAGGCTCCATACAGGAAAGGGCTGCTAATTCTGAAACTCTTCTAGCAGAAGAGATGGCCACCAGAAAAATTAACTTCCTTGTCAACAAGACCAAAGGAATCTGACTTATTGGTTCAAAAGGCTGTTTCTGTAACACAGCCAGGACCAAGTTCAAGTCCCAGGGGTTTCAGGGGCGCTTTAACCGGAGGATTAAGACGCATCACCCCCTGTATAAAGTTTCGGACCAAAGAATGCAAAGCAAGTGGCCGTTGAAAGCGGGGGCCACCAGAAGTACTGACTTCCTTTCCTGCCTGATCCTGCGAAGGAGTCGTGGCAGTAGCAGAATAGGCGGGAATGCGTAAATCAGTGAGAACTGATGCCACGGAATCACCAACGCATCCGTCCCGCATGCAAGAGGATCCCTCGTCCTTGCCACAAATCTGTCTAACTTTTTGTTGAATCGGGATGCAAAGAGATCAAAGAGCAAAGATACATCTGGGACCCCCCATCTTTGGCATATGGCCCAAAAGACGTCGGGGTGTAGAGACCATTCCCCTGGGAGTAACTGCTGGCGACTTAGATAGTCCGCCTGCCAGTTCTCTATCCCTGGAATAAAAACTGCCGATATGCATGGCACATGCATCTCTGCCCAGACTAAGATCTGGTTCACCTCCATTTGAGCAGCTCGGCTCCGGGTGCCTCCCTGATGATTGACATAAGCCATTGCTGTGGCATTGTCGGACTGGATCCTGACCGGTCAGCCCTGTATCCTGAGAGTCCAGGCTTTTAGGGCTAGATATACCGCCCGGATCTCCAGAATGTTGATGGGTAAGGTCCTCTCTGTCTTGGACCACATCCCCTGAACCGCAGACTGTTCCAGAACTGCTCCCCAACCTGACAGACTGGCATCTGTTGTTACCACCGGTAGACAGGATTTCCCCTTCTGCAGGTTTTCGGGTATGAGCCACCAATTGAGGCTCTGACGCACCGCATGCGACAGGTGCATCGGAAAGTCTAATGTCTGAACCTTCTTGTTCCAGGTCGACAGAATACTGTGTTGCAGCATTCTTGAATGAAACTGTGCATAGGGAACTGCTTTCGAATGAAGACACCATCTTCCCTAGTAGTCTCATACAAAGGCGGACAGAAGGACCCTTCTTGGACTTGACTGCCAGAATCAGCTCTCTTAAAGCAGCGATCTTTGCCTGGGGTAGAAATATTTTCTCCTGGCTTCTATCTATGATCAGACCTAAATACTAAAGTCTTCTTACTGGTTTTAGGAAAGATTTTTCTAAGTTGAGGATCCAACCCAGGTATTCCAGATACCTGACTGTGGTCCTCAAGTTTCCGTTCAAAGAGGCTACCGAACGGTCTATCAGTAGCAGGTCGTCTAGGTATGCTATGACAGCTATACCCTGAGCCCTTAATCTGGCCAGAGGAGGAGCCAAGATCTTTGTGAACACTCGAGGTGCAGTGGCTATCCCAAAGGGCAGAGCCACAAACTGGAAATGGCGCCCTCCTATCTCGAAGCGCAGAAACTTCTGATGAGCAGGAAAAATGGGCATATGCAGATATGCATCTCTGATGTCTATTGATGCCAGAAATTCTCCTCCCTGCAGGGTGGAGACTACTGTCCGAATTGATTCCATGAGGAAGGATTGAATCCTTAAGAATCGATTCAGATCCGTTAAATCCAGAATGGGTCTGACATCCCCATTTGGTTTTTGGACCGTAAAAAGGTTGGAATAGAAGCCCAATCCCTGGTCCTTTGCGGGAACCATCATAATGACCTCCTGCGACAAAAGTCGCTCTAACGCTAGAAGGAGCAACTGCTTCTTTTCTGGGTCTCTGGGAACACCTGATCTGAGGAACTGAGGAGAGGGAAATTCCTGAAACTCCAGCTTGTACCCAAAGGTTACCGTGGAGATTACCCATCTGTCCTGGAAATCCTCCTTCCAGAGCCCCGAGAACTGCCGCAGTATTCCCCCCACTCAAGCGAGCGGGGGCGCCCCCTCATGCAGAGGTCTTAGTGTTTTGCCTAGTAGGCTTCTTCCCCCAGGACTTCTTCTGTCCCTGGGGTTGACTCTTGTCCCAGACGGAGGAGGCCGTCGAGACTGCCTGGAGGCTGAAGCCCCAGGCGCTGGGGAGAGTCCGTCTGAAAGAGGGACGCTTACTCTTCTTTTTAACAGGTAAGAGAGTGCTTTTCCCACAAGAGATTCTCTTGATATAGCTATCCAAGTCCTCTCCAAACAACCTTTCACCACGAAATGGAAACCCCACCAGGAGCTTCTTACATGGTGCTTCGGCTGACCAATTTTTCAACCATAGGATTCTACGTATATGCACCAACCCCAGAGAAAGACGAGAGGTTTGCACGATAGAATCTCTGATGGCGTCAACAACGTAACATAAGGCCGCAGGAAGGTTAGCAAACCCCTGGGCCTGCTGTTCAGGTAATACTTTGACGACCTGTTTAACATGGTCTCTTAAGTATTGACAGACTCCAATTGCTGCTACTGCAGGTTGAGCCACTGAACCTGCTAAGGAGAAAACATCCTTCAATAGGGATTCCATCTTTTTATCTACAGGATCCCTGAGCATCTGAGCATTGTCTACAGGACAAGTCAGACTATTATTTACGGAGGAAATGGCGGCATCAATGGCCGGTATTCCCCACATTTTAATAAACTTTTCTTCCATCGGATAAAGTGTTGAAAACTTTCTCGGCGGAAAAAAACGTTTGTCTGGGTGATCTCACGCAGAATAAATGAGCTTTTCAAGTAAATTATGAACAGGAAAAGCCTGTGCTGCTTGAGAAGGTTTCAGTGACCCCAAAGCAGAAGAGGAATTTTTTAACAGTTTCAGGTACGGGCAATATAAATGTGGAGCGGACCAATCCAGTAATGATCTGCACTAAGACTTTCTCCTCTTGGGAAGTCGCAGAGGGTCCCTCTCCACCTGATTCCTCCGAAGAGGAATCATCCGTCCCATCCTGATCCTCTGAAAGGGATTCGTCTCCTTTATCCCTGAGCTCTTCTTCCTGAGGGTCTTGGGAAACAGAGGAAGGCCTAGTGCGTTTTCTTCCACCAAGTGAAGACGTAATCACGGCCATTAATCTTTTTCCTCTAAACCATTAATAGCTGAGGAAAAAACCTCCTGTGTAATGTATACAGGGGCTGACGTGCCAGAGGCAGGTATAGCCCCTGACCCCAATGGCTCTCCCTGGCTAGCCATCCCTGGCCCCTCAGGGGGGGAGGATGCTGCTGACAGGGGGTCCTCAGAACCTGAACGAGATCTCCTAGTGTCTCTGGTTTGGGGGTGTTTGAACCTCTTCTACCCATAGTGCAAAGCAACAAGGTGGAGATATCACAAAATGAACACTGACTGCTGAGCGATGTAGTCTGGCTAAAAGCCCTGCTACCCAATGCTCAGTCTGGTGTTACTTAGTAAATGCTGCCTAGGAGAATGACTGTGTCCCACCTTACATGCGACCGTCAGCCCTGTGTCCCTCCAAAGGCTGTGTGCACCTGTACAGAGTGCTTTAATAGCCAGAAGCTGGCCTGAGTGGGAGTCTAAGCACCTGTGCTGACGTCCCGCCCCCCCCCTCTACCACCCCCCTCCCCCCCCCGCTCGAATTTCGAAAAAACGAGCGCTTCCCGCGCTGGCCGACCCTCCGGAAACGCTATGGAGGAAGGCTGGGGGAGGGGGAGGAGGGAGAGAGGCTGGTAGTGAAGGGCCTGCCTGAAAACAGCAATGGCAGCAATGGCGGCAGGGGCGGCGGTGCCCAAGCGGTATAACCGCTGTCTAGACCCCTGTGGCCTCCCCCTAGCCTAGGGGGAACATTCAATCATGAGAAATCCCCCCATCCATCCTACCTTGAGCCGGAGACGCTGTGAAGCATGAACACTGAGACAGACCTCAGCATGTGAAGGTATGTGCTCTTGGCAGCCCCCCGGTGGTCACAATAGGCATAGCATGCATTTACCTTAAAGGAGAAAACCTACTAGAATTAAAAAATTCTGTGGAATCTCCTCTTACCTTATCCAGCCGCAGGGTTCAGTTTACACAGACCCAATCTTCACCTCTCACGGTGGGCTCCGTTTGAAAAAAACGTCAGAGACTGGGCCCCCCTACGAATAGGGGGATCCTGCAGTTCTGGACCTGTAAAGCACCCGGCTAGAAAACCAATTTTCTAATATGCAGGGTCCAGCTCTCTAAAAAGAGAAGCGTTACAGGTAAAACCTCGTTTCTTCAGACACGAGGCCCGGGTACCATCCAATTCGGCCATGAAAGAACACTTTGAATGGATCCGGTTCGCCTGGCTTGCCCCAGTATAGGATATAGGATATTCCCCTTTGGAGCTCAGCACAGGACATCTTTACACGTCCATCACCTAAGACACTGGCGTAAAAACTGAGGTATCTCTGCAAGGGGAGGGATTATATAGGGGGTTGAACTTTCTGATAGGGTGTGCCAGTGTCCAATCACCAGTAATACCCGATATAACCCATCAGTAATTACTGTGGCTCTGTGTCCCGTGATGTTCGAGAAAGAAATTAATGGCATCAGTGGGGAGGTTATATCATACCAGCAAAAAGTGGAGGTTGCTGACACAGCGTAGATGTCAGTGGATGGGGTAGGTGAAGTGGTCAGGGTAGGGATGGATGCCAGTAGAAGAAGGATGAGGCAGTGAGGTAGCAATGGATGTCAGTGAAGAAAACGTGAGATGTCCAGGGAAGGATGGATTTCAGGAAGAGTGGGCGATGAAGGGGTCGGGGAGGGATCAATATCCAGTGTTTGAGAATAACTTGCTGGGAGAAATAGATGTCAGTGGTGGAGTAAGGTGGTCAGAGAGGGATGGATGTGAGCAGAGGGGAGAAGGATGAAGGGGCTGGAGAGAGATTAATACCAGGTGGGGCTCACTGGGAGGATTAAATGTAAGTGAAGGAAAGGCAAGTATAGTACAGTGAGTGAAAGTTGTCACTCTAGAACAGGAAGTGTTTTACTGGCAGGATCAATAGGTGAAAAAATCAAGAATGAATGGGAAAAGGAAACTCATGGAGACACAACTATTTGGCCCCTTTTACACTGGGGGGGGGGTACGCCAGCATATCCGCCAGGTCAGCAGGGGATCTCTCTGCTGATCAGGCGGTTGACATGTCCATGTCTGCTCCGCTGATGCAGAGCAGACACTGACACAGCCTGCTGTCTTCTATGGGCTATTGGATGGAAGCAGACTGTCTGTCCATTTCCATCTGGCTGTTATCTGATCTGCTCCACCAGACGGACAGTGAACCGATCCCCAACCGTCTGTTTTTAGTGGATCGGATGTTGGCGGGTGTCAAAGGACACATGTTCGTTGACATTCGCTGCTCCATAGAAAGCAATGGATGGTGCGATCGGGTCTGCCTGAAAAACTGATCGATCCATCTGTGTGAAAGGGGTCTTAAGGACTTGTAAGCTACAATATATTACATTTTAGGTTCTTGGGTTTAGATCTTCAATTACACACTGCTCTGTGCATAGCTCTGATAGTAGGACAGTTATACCCGCAGGGGTAAAAAAAAAAAAAAAAATTTTGGAAATTCCCCCCCCCAAAAAAAAAAAAGATTCAGTCAGCTGCTTAGACACATAGAGGAGATTTAATAAAACTGGTGTAGCTGTGCATAGTAAAACCAATCAGTTTAGAGGTTTGATTGTCAAAGTCTAATTGAACAAGATGAAGTTAGAAACTCATTGGTTACTATGCACAACTGCACCAGATTCTGTGTGCACCAGTTTTAGTAACTCTCCCCCATAGAAGAGAAATAGGATTCTTTTTTTGAAGATATGAAAAAAATCATGAATTGGTGCAATTTTAAATTGAAAAGCATTTAACAGTTTTAACCTTGGCTTAAAACCCCCACCTTTCTTTTGTCTCTTGTGAAGTCAAAGGTAGCAATATACAAAATATTCTGGTGAAATCTTCAGTACTGACGCACAGCTCCAATAACTCCAGCAATCTTGACTTTAACATTACTAGACCTTCAGAGTGGTTAATGTCTAGAGACAGCTCAAGGAGAACACAAAATGTTTTAAAATCCGCTTGCTTCATCTGCTGTACAATAATTCTGACCCATTTCTCCTTCATGGATGGTTTAATAGAACCCATTTTTTCTGCAAAACGAACAATTCTTTCCATGGTATGTGCACTAACTGGTTCTTCCCCTCCTATTAGAGAATGTGCCTTTGTGATCAGTCGATGCTGTAGGCTTGTTGAACAGACAGGCTGTATGCGGATCATCAAAATGGAGAGGATTCTGAAAAAGGGGGCAAAAATAAAAGAAACTAAAGACGAACAGCACCTACAATGTTGTATTTTTTTTAACTTTTTGTAGGTAAGTAAATATCATAGCTATACTATCCTATAAATGCTTTTAAAGTAAAGTACCACCTTCCGTGCCTATAGAAAGTAATGTAGGTTTTTTAAGACTACAACCCGGTACTGTTATATAATACTGATGATTAAAGAGACCCTGTCACCAAAATAGACAAATTCATCATTTTTAACCCATTTTAAGAAGTTATCCATTTTGTTAGGCAGAGATTAACCCTTCCTGCATTGCCAGATCCTTTGACTTATGGGCCACCCACAGTCACACCCATGCCATCATCACAATGTTATTGCTGTGATGTCACACCACAAAATCCCACCAGTTCAAAAAGGAAAATAGGATACACTCTAGGTCAGACTTAACTATGTAGTGACTTTCTCCTCCAATCTTGTGAAATTTTTATATTTACAGCAGTAACACTCATGACAAATGAGCTAGGACGCTAAACCACAAAGAAAAATCACTTACAATCAATCACCCAAAAAGGTAATACAAATCTTTATTTAAACACAGTAAACAAAAATTACCCACAAAATAATCCCCTTAATACACATTACATTCAAAACATGTAAAACTTAATGCATCAAGAAGCACTGCCTATGGTATATACAGTGCATCAGGAAAGTATTCACAGCACTTCACTTTTTCCACATTTTGTTATGTTACAACCTTATTCCAAAATTTATTAAAATTCATTATTTTCCTCAAAATTCTACAAACAATATCCCATATAATGACGTAAAAGAAGTTTGTTTGAAATCTTTGCAAATTTTTTTTTTTTTTTTTTATAAATCACATGTACATAAATAAGTATTTAGAGCCTTTGCCATGACCCTCAAAATTGAGCTCCTGTTTCCACTGATCATTCTCAAGGTGTTTCTACAACTTGATTGGAGTCCATCTGTGGTAAATTCAGTTGGCTGGACATGATTTGTAAAGGCACATACCTATGTTTCTAATGTCCCACAGTTAACAGTGCATGTCAGAGAACAAACCAAGCCATGAAGTCCAAGGAATTGTCTGTAGACCTCCGAGACAGGATTGTATCGAGGCACGGATCTGGGGAACGGTATAAGAGAAAAAAAAAAGGTCTGCCGCATTGAAGGTTCTAATGAGCACAGTGGCCTTCATCATTCATAAATGGAAGAAGTTTGGAACCACCAGGACTCTTCCTAGAGCGGGCTGCCTGACCAAACTGAGCGATCAAGGGAGAAGGGCCTTAGTCAGGGAGGTGACCAAGAACCCGATGGTCACTCTGACAGAGCTCCAGCGTTTCTTTGTGGGGAGAGGAGAACCTTCCTGAAGAACAACCAGCTCTGCAGCATTCCACAAATCAGGCCTGTATAGTAGAGTGGCCAGACGAACGAACTCCTCAGTAAAAGGCACATGACAGCCCGCCTGGAGTTTGCCAAAAGGCACCTAAGGGATTCTCAAGACCATGAGAAACAAAATGGCCTGAATGGCAAGCGTCATATTTGGAGGAAACTAGGCACCGCTCATCACCTGGCAAATATCATCCCCTACAGTGAAGCATGGTGGTGGCAGCATCATACTGTGGGGATGTTTTTCAGTGGCAGGAACTGGGAGACTAGTCAGGATCGGGGGAAAGATTAATGCAGCAATGTACAGAGACATCCTTCATGATAACCTGCTCCAGAGCACTCTGAATCTCAGACTGGGGTGAAGGTTCATCTTCCAACAGGACAATGACCCTAAGCACACAGCCAAGATAACAAAAAAGAGTGGCTACGGGACAACTCTGTGAATGTCCTTGAGTGGCCCAGTCAGAGCCCAGACTTGAATCCGACTGAACATCCCTGGGGAGATTGGAAAATGGCTGTGCACCAATGCTCCCCATCCAACCTGATGGAGCTTGAGAGGTCCTGCAAAGAAGAATGGGAGAAACTGCCCAAAAATAGGTGTGCCAAAAGACTTGAGGCTGTAATTTGTGCCAAAGGTGCGTCAACAAAATATTGAGCAAAGGCTGTGACTGCTTATGTACATGGGATTGTTTTGTTTATTTTTTTATAAATTTGCAAAGGATTTCAAACAAACTTTTTTCACGTCGTCATTATAGGGTATTGTTTGTAGAATTTTGAGGAAAATAGTGAATTTAATTAATTTTGAAATAAGGCTGTAACATAAAAAAATGTGGAAAAAGTGAAGCGCTGTGAATACTTTCCGAATGCACTGTATCTGGCCATCCCATTTAGGAAAATGAGCTTCCCTATGTGGATGTGATCCTGTGCTGAAATGTAAAAAACAATTAATGTGGAATTCTGGGAAAACCCTAACTACTCTTAAAACTGTCCCCTCTCCCCTCCTTAATAACCTGCGTAAGATCTGTATACTTTGGGCCGTTCTGGTCCAGTCACATACTTGGCTCCCATGTGTCTGCCAGCGCCACTGCAGGGGAGAGGAGGAAGCATCAACAGATGGGCCATTGAAGCCTATAGGTAATGTCAACACTCCAGTCTTTACTAGTCATTGTTGAACAATCTCTCCTCTCCCCTGCAGTCTCTGCTGGCTGACACAGGGAAGATCATGTGACCAGACCGGAGTGGCCTGATAAATAGGTAATTATACACATCTTTTTTGAAAATATTAGTAAGCATAGGGGTTAGGTGGGGACAATTTTAGGATTAGTTAAGGTTATCCCAATATTCCACTTTATTGTATAGTAAAATGCATATATGCCAACATGTACATACAGTACATCATAACCATCCACAATGTTTATATTTGTTTTAGAGACTGCATAGAGATTACAAAGTAAAATATAGCAACTAGTGAAGTAAAATCAAAAGCTTATGCAAATATTCCCTGCAAAAAAGTTAATTTCTTCTATATCTGCACCCAAAAAATGGGTCAGGTTAATGCATTGGTGTGTGATTGACCATAATTGGCACCACAACACACCAATGTATGAAACGTGTTGATGTGCAATGTGTTCCTGGAAAGAACAACGCTAGTGAGGTGTGAATAGGCCCTGATACACAAACAGAAAAAAAAAAAGTTAAGTGCAGGGAATGAAAGAGTTAAAATTAAGTTAACTAAAATTTGAATCCAAGTAGACACAGAAATCAAAACACACTTACAAGATTAAAATATAAGACTGCTTATCTGTGCAACAGCATAATTTCCAATAACCGGTCAAGGAAAACCTCTAATGCCGCATACACACGAGCGGACTTTACATCAGACTTGGTCCGGCGGACTTTGACGGACTTTCCGAATGAACGGACTTGCCTACACACAATCAACCAAAGTCCGACGGATTCGTACGTGATGACGTACGACTGGACTAAAACAAGGAAGTTCATAGCCAGTAGCCAATAGCTGCCCTAGCGTTGGTTTTTGTCCGTCCGGCTAGCATACAGACGAGCAGACTTTTCGACCAGACTCGAGTCCGTCGGAAAGATTTGAAACATGTTTCATTTCTAGGTCCGTCGAACTTTTGGAAAAAAAAAGTCAGCTGGAGCCTACACACGATCGAATTATCCGACGGACTCCGGTCCGCCGGACCAAGTCTCCCATAAAGTCCGCTTGTGTGTACGCGGCATAACTGTGACCAGTAATGGGAGTTGGAGCTGTAAAGTGTCTGAGGACTGGGGTTAGCTCAATGAGACCTACCAACACAGTGTACAGAATGCAGCATACAGTTGAAAGCTTAGGCAGTAGTCTAGGCAAGTGATTCTTAACTACCAGACCATGGCGCACTGCCGAGTTACAGCCTCCCTTCTCCCTGGCCTCCAGCCAGTTGCAGATCTCCTAAATTCCCACAGAGCCTCCCAGCTTCCATAGTGTCCCCTCAATCTGCCTTCGGCCTCTACAGGGCTGCCCAGCCACGCGCAGAGCTTCCAACAGTATCACAGCACCCCCCCGCCCCTCCAGAAACCTAATCTCTTACAAGGCCGCCAAATCTGCTGCAAGCACTCCACAACCCCTATTCCCTCTACAGCGATACCCAGTACTATCCAGACCCTTCCATCTTTTTAATGCACGTTTTGCATTTCCATATTATTGTATTATTGTGCGCGTATAATCTTTATTTTTTGCTGTCGGGACATGGTGAGTTTTGGGATAAATTTACTGCTTTGGGAACCACTGGTCTAGGCCATACATTACATGCAGAAATTCTCTTTCTCCTTCATATTCGGGGTGTAATAGGTTATGGAATGCACTGGTCCCCGCACCTCCTTCTGTGACAGCTAGCGGGGGATATTCTCCACTCGCTAGCTGTCACAAGTTAAAAACAAAAAAAAACAAAACCACAGCCGTGCAGGGCTCCGCCCACCTGGCTGCGTCACTCATTCACGGCGCTCTGTGAATGGAAAACTACAAGGTCAGGCAGCCTTAGCGGTTGTCGGCTTGTAGTTTTCAATGAACTACCACAGTGCTGTGAGTTCTGTGGTAGTTCTTTCATTCTTCCTGTCAGAATGTATCGGCTTCCTCGTACAATGTATGAGTAAGCAGATACACTGACAGGTCTGCAGGAGACCTGCATGGCATCAGCGATTTGCTGAGCGCTGCTGCAATGCTTTACAGGTTCCTGTAACAAAAAATAATAAATGCACATTTTTTTACCTGCAGAAATTGTGCATTTTTTGCATATCCTTTAAGCCCTTGGCTGGAGGATTTTCCTGGACATCCAATTCGATCTGATCTGCTAAAACAGACATATGGGGATCTGTTCCCCATCTGTCTAGAGGATCGGATGGCAGTCGGGTATAAAAGGACAGGCGGTTTGTTTATATCCGGCCACCCATAGAAGAGAGCAGAGTCCACGCCATGTGGAAGGGGTCTAACCCTTGTGAATGTATTTTTAGCTTTGTATTTACTTAGAATAAGGTTATCACTACAGCATTGGCAAGCTGTCTTTTCATTTTGCGTTTTCCACCTCACCCAGAGCTGCAAGATGGCTCTGGTGTCCTGAATTGATTTATTTCTGGAATCATATCTCATTTCATGATTGGTCATTTATTTAATCACTTCCTGCCTGTGGGACGTCATATGATGTTCTGGACTTGAAGTGGAGATATTGGGATGATGCCTATAGCTACAGGCATCATCTCAGTATCTTTTTTTTTTTTTTCCAGTCAGCAATTCCCTACAACATAAAAGGCATTCTAGAAGCTGATTAGCCACTGGACTGCTTTTACAGCCCCCTCCTGCCGCCCATCTCCCCCCCCCACATTCATTGGAGGGCTGGGCTGTGGAGGGGGCAGGAGCGGCTGGCTCAATCGCTCAGTGGCTCGTTTAGAGGCAGAGTTAGGTGCTGGTCTAGGCATGTGAGCAGATCCCGACCATATGGTCACAATCCTTCCTGAGCCTGGACCGGCTCTGTGATATCAGCGGGCTTCAGCTGTTGGCTGAAAATGGGTCACAGGAGTACAGAACGAACTGCACTTCTGTGAACCACAAGAGAAGTACAGCCAAATGAGCTTTGGCTGTACTTCTCGTTTAATCGCTTCCGGACTGCCCACAGTACACATACTGCGGTAGGGCAGCCCAGCTGCGCAAAATCACGTATCTGTAGGAAATCAGCGGGTCGCAGCGGCCAGATCATGCACAGGAGACACGGTGCAGTGGTGTGCCTTTGTAAACATGGCACACCGCTAATCTGTCAGTGAGGAAAAGAGAGATCATCTATTTCAGCTAAGCTGGAACACGATCTCCGTTTTCCTCCAGTGTAACACTCCCCCCCACAGTTAGAAAGCACCTCCCTAGGACACACTTAACCCTGGAGTGGCACCATTAAAGTGACACAGAGTGGGTGCGAGTTCAGCTGAACGATTTAATTCCCGCTGTCAGTGTGAACCTAGGCTTCGGGTGAGATTTGTCTGCCACAATGTCGCAGTCCCACTAAAAATCACTGATCCCAGACATTAGTAGTAAAAAAAAAATAAAAATGCCCTAAATCTAACCCATAAATTGTAGACGCGATAACTTTTGCGCAAACCAACCTATAAACGCGCATTGGGATTTTTTTTTTAACCAAAAATATGTAGCAGAATACATATTGACCTAAACTGATGAAGAAATTAGATTTTTTACTTTTTTTATTGGGAATGTTTTATAGCAGAAAGTAAGGGATATTTTTTTTATTCAAAATTGCTGCTCTTTTTTTGTTTATAGCGCAAAAAATAAAAAACGCAGAGGTGAAAGCTCTATTTGTGGGAAAAAAACCCTAGTTAGACTTACCGGTAACGGTATTTCTACGAGTCTTTCAGGACAGCACCTGGAGAGAGCGCAGCTCCACCCACTTTTCCCAGGAAACACTGCAGTCAGTTTTTTCTTTAAAAACCGGACACTTCCACCATGGCCTCAGTTGTTCATAGAGTACCTCCAGCCATGCTGAAATTAGATAAGCAGAACATAGCAATAACACCACATTTTTATAAACCCATTAGGGCGGGTCATCTGTGCTGTCCTGAAAGACTCGTAGAAATACCGTTACCGGTAAGTCTAACTAGGGTTTTTCTCCCCTCGTCTTTCAGGACAGCACCTGGAGATGATAAAAGAGTACTTACTCTAGGGTGTGACCACCGCCTGCAGGACCTTCCTGCCAAACGATTGTTCCGCTGCTGATAGCAAGTCCAACCTGTAGTGGCGGGTGAAGGTGGAGAAGCTTGTCCACGTGGCCGCTTTACAGATCCGACCTGGAGAGGCCCCTGCTCTTTCCGCCCAGGACGTTGCTATTGCCCTTGTTGAATGGGCCATTACCCCTGCTGGAGGATCAGCCCCTGAAGCTTTGTAGGCTTCACTGATCGCCATTCTTAGCCATCTGCCTATAGTGCTTTTAGAAGCACAATGACCCTTGCGTGATCCAGAAAAAAGAATAAAAAGAGAATTTGTCTTCCTAAACTCTCTCGTAATCTCTAAATAATGGAGTAAACATCTTCTCACATCTAGGGTATGAAAAGCCTCCTCTTTAGAGTTGGATGGTGTAGGACAAAAAGTAGGTAAAACTATCTCTTGTGTCCTATGAAAAAAGGTTGCGACTTTTGGCAAGAAACCCGGGTCAGTTTTCAGCACTACCCGGTCTGGAAATATCAAACAAAAGGGTTCTATTATAGATAGAGCTTGCAACTCACTTATTCTTCTGGCTGAGGTAATTGCTACCAAAAGAACCAGCTAAAGCGTCCATACTTTTAAAGTCGCTTCCTGTGGGGGCTCAAAAGGTGTTCTGATCAACCCCTGTAGCACCAGAGATAAATCCCACTTAGGGAAAGATTTGAAAGGTACCGGCCTAAGCCTGGCCAATGCTTTGAAGAATCTAAATATAAATGGTTCTTGAGATAACTTTCTCTCAAGAAACACCGACAAGGAAGCTACCTGGACCTTCAGGGTACTGGCTGCCAGCCCCATCTCCATACTCTCATTGAGAAACTCTAATATTGAGGGCAATTCCTGTGGTGAACATTTTTTAGTCATGCACCAGGAATTAAACCGTTTCCATGTCTTAAAATAAATACCCCTGGTAACCTTCTTTCGGCTACTTAACAGGGTTGACACCAGCTTATCTGAGAAGCCCCTTCTTTTTAGAAGCTGCTCCTCAGTAACCAACCCGTCAGCCTGAGCTGGTTGATATTTGGATGTTGAAGGGGTCCCTGGGATAGTAGATCCTTTCGAAGTGGGAGAACCCAATGTGGTTCCACTGCCATCCTCTGTATTGTTGCAAACCAGGGCCTCTTGGGCCAAAAAGGAGCCACTAGGATCATACTTGTGGTCTCTCGTTGTAGTTTTTTCAACACCAAAGGGATCATTTGAAAGGGGGGAAAGGCGTAGCACAAGTGGAAGTTCCATGGTTGTGCCAACGCATCCAATCCTTTCGCCTGATCTTGCCTGTTTAGTGAGTAATAGGCCTTCACCTTTGAATTCTTGTGGGATGCGAACAGGTCTATCTGAGGAGTTCCCCATTTCTCTGTTAATTCCTGGAATACCTCCTTGTTCAGACTCCACTCTGCCTCTAGTATCCTTTCTCTGCTTAGAAAGTCGGCCACTAGATTCAGCTCTCCTTTTAGGTGTACAGCTGTTAGGGACTTTACGTTGCCTTCCGCCCAGGATAGCATCTGCACTGACAAGGCTAGCAAGACCTTGCTTCTCGTGCCCCCCTGTCTTGTAACATATGCTACTGCTGTGGCATTGTCTGATAGCACCTGAACATGGTGACCCCGGACTATTTTCTCGAAAGCCCATAGTCCTAGGAGAATAACCCTTAGCTCCCTCCAATTGGAGGATCTCCTGGCCTCCCTGTTTGTCCAATTCCCCTGAGCCATCTGTCCTTCCAGGTGGGCGCCCCCAACCCCAGGAACTCGCATCTGTTGTTAATCTCCTCTCCTGGGGAAAACACCAGAGCAGGCCCTTGTCCAGATTGGAGTGACTCCTCCACCACCAGAGCTTCCTCTGAACTCGGGGGGATATTGTTATCATTTTTTCTAGGGACTCTCCATAGGACCAATTTTTCAAAATTGTCTGTTGAAGTTCCCTTGCGTGCAAACGTGCCCACTGTACTGCAGGTATTGCTGCAGTAAGGAGCCCCAAAACAGACATCACTGCCCTGATAGAAATTGGCAGGTTTGTCTGGGCCTTTTTTACAGCGTTCTGAAGCTTTACTATCTTCTCCTCTGGGAGGTAGATTTTCTCCTGTATGGAATCGATAGTGTAACCTAGAAAGGTTATTGCCTGTGATGGGATCATGTTCGATTTTTCCTCGTTTATTAACCACCCCAGGCTCTCCAGATGACTCCTTGTCCTTTGTAGATCCCTCTCTAATATGTGCCTTGCTTTGGCAAATATTAGCAGATCGTCTAAATATGGGACAATCGAGATTCCTTCTATTCTGAGAGGGGCTAAGGCCTCTGCCAGAATCTTTGTGAATATCCTCGGAGAGGATGACAGCCCGAAAGGGAGAGCTCTGAATTGCAGATGTATGACAGACCCCTCTATCCTGGTCGCAAATCTGAGGTGTTTTTGTGATGCTGGGGCTATAGGCACATGGAGATATGCATCTCTCAGGTCTATGGATACCATAAAGCAGTTTAGGGTCAGAAGACCCTTTACCGAAAAGATCGTATCCATCTTGAATTTCTTGTACCTGACCGCTCTGTTGAGAATCTTCAGGTTCAGGATTAATCTGAACTTGCCTGAAGGCTTCTTCACCAGAAAGATGTGCGAATAGCACCCCTGTTCCACCTCCTTGGGGGGAACATTTACTACCACCTTCTGCTGAATTAACTCCTGAAGAATTGCCGACATCGCTGTAAGCTTTTCTGGGTCTCTGGGAGCCTGAGTTATATAAAACCGAACCGGAGGGGGTTGGGCAAACTCCAGTCCGTAACCCTCCCTTATAGTTTTTAGGATAAACGGACTGTCTGTTATCCTCTGCCACTGCGGGAAGAAGGTCTGTAACCTTGCTCCCACAGACGGGGGACAGTCACTGGCTCTTTGTATTTGGGGTAGGGGGGCGAAAGAGTACCCCTGACTTGCCCCTGCCTCTCTGAGACCTCCAGGGTCTCTTATATCCTGTCTCCTTTGAGTCTGAGGTTTTCTGAAAAGGACGAAAATTTTTGTTGCCCTGAGGAACCACCTTTTTCTTAATGGGGAAGGCCTTCTTCTTGTCGGCCGTTCTCTCAAGAATGGCTTCAAGACCTGGGCCAAAAACCAAATCCCCCTCAAAGGGTAAACCACATAACTTGGTCTTAGAGGCTGTATCCCCGGTCCAAGTCTTGACCCATAGAGCTCTGCGCATTGAATTGATTAGAGCAGATGATCTGGCCGACATCCTAACTGATTCCGCCGAAGCATCTGCTATATATCCAACTGCTTTCATAAGCACTGGTAAGGTCTCCAAAAGATCCTTACGAGGTGTACCTGCCTCGATATGAGCTTTCAGTTGTTCCAACCAGTGCTCCAGGTTTCTGGCTACCACTGTTGATGCCATAGCTGGCTTTAGATTTGCTAGGGTGGAATCCCAAGCTTTCTTTAGCAGGGAGTCAGCCCTCTTGTCCATGGGATCCTTGAGGATACCCATGTCCTCAAACGCAAGGTCAGTGTTTCTCGACACTTGAGAGAAGGCCGCATCCAGTCTAGGCTTTTTGTTCCAGACCTGTGTGCTATCTTCCTCAAAGGGAAACCTGCGTTTGAGGGATCTAGAAAAGAAGGGGGCCCTCTCTGGGTCCTTCAATTCTCTTTTAATTGTTTCTGACAGAAACTTGTGCACCGGAAACATCCTGTGTTTCACTTCACCCATGCCTTGAAACATTTTGTCGTGTAACGACAGCAGGGCTTTGTCCTCTGTAATATTAAGAGTAGTGTGAATAGTTTTCAGCAGATCATCCACCTCCTCTAGAGACAATTTATATCGAGAAGAGGAAGAAGAAGATTCTTTCTCTTCGTCTGCTTCTTCCTCCGATTCCGTAGCCACGCTACGATTTTCCTCTTCCGAGTCACTGTCACCCCTATATGCGGAAACAGAAGACTGGGAACGGGGTACTGAGCTGCCTGCGGCTGGACGTTTGTCAAGGTAAGATTTAAATGAGTCAAAAGTCTCCGCCAAATCCTTCCTAAACGAGCTCAGTAAATCCGGCTGAACCACATGTGCACTAGGAGTGGTTTCCTCCTTCACTAAGTGCAATACATCCTTTGCATAACACTTTTGCCCAGGACTCTTTAAGCACATTTTTACAAGATGGGCATTTTCTTTTAACAGAAAAAGACGAATGTTTGGTCTTTTCTTTAGCCTTCTGAAATACACAAACAAATAAACCTATAAACAAACAGCATGCTGAAAAGGAATGGAAGAGCTAACACTTTAACCCCCCTCCTTCACTCAGCCAGTAAATCCCCCCACAGATTTACTTCACAATCTTTAAAACACATTTACTTCCTGCTTCAATACACAGGAAGAATGTTGCAGGCTCTTTAAAAAACTTTACCAAAGAGGGAACTAAAACATGCCCATAGAGTAAGTTACAGAGACACACTGTCCCCGCTTACCTGGGCCTGGCTGACCTGTTTGGCTCCTGCTCCGGCCACCACCGATTGTTCCTCCTCCATGCTGCAGGATTTGCAATGGTGTTTGGTGCTTTTTTAAAGTTTCCCGGTCCGCTCGCCGCTGCGAGGGCCGGAAATGACGTCAGCCGTCGGAGGCCTGCCCTCCCCTCCTGCGTTCCAGCGGCCGGAACCGGAAGCCGCGTCGCGCCGCTAGAGGTCCCGCCCCCGGCCGTAGTGACGCGCTCGCCACTGGAACCCGGAAGGCTAAGCTATGGGGGTGAAAAAGGAGACGCCGCTCCTCCCAAGCTAGCCGCCGGTCTAAGGGAGCGAGGATCCCCAGCAGCCTAATCCTCGCCGGACATGAGGAGGGGAGGACGCCGGAGCAACCCCCGCATGTCAAGGGAGGAAGCTGGGCTGGCCTGTGAAGCAAACATACATACCGGTATGCCCCAACTCTCTCCACCTGGAGACAGCGCAGCACACCCCTGGTTCCCTGCAGCGCTTCCACCATGGCAGAGGAAACACTACAACTGAGGCCATGGTGGAAGTGTCCGGTCTTTAAAGAAAAAACTGACTGCAGTGTTTCCTGGGAAAAGTGGGTGGAGCTGCGCTCTCTCCAGGTGCTGTCCTGAAAGACGAGGGGAGAAAAAGGGCATCAATTTTATTTTGGTACAGCGTCGCACGATCGCATAATTGTCAGTTAAAGCAATGCAGCGCTGTATCGCGAAAAAAATGGCCTGGTCTGGTAGTGGGTAAAACCTTCCGGGGCTGAAGTGGTTAAACTTACATAGTAAATTATAAATTAAGAGCAGCACCAGAGCTGTCAAACTGATAGCCGAGTCCTGGAGGTTACACAGGGAGAACATAGCTTTCCCTGTGTACACTCTGTTAATTAGGAGCTGACAGGCAGTGAAGTAGAGCAGCTTTGGTTACTCAGATAGAGCAGCAGTCTCCCAGTGTAATCTGCAGGAGTTTGGGAGCTCAGTCATGTGCAGTGCAAGAGACAGCCAGGTGATGCAGAGGCCGGAACGGTTCCCGCCCCAGCGGTGCCCTCTTCAGTGCTGCACCCGGGACAGGTGCCTTCTTGGCTTGGATCTGCTTTCAGTGCCCTTAGCTGTATAGAGTTGAGAAGCAAGATCAGTGCATCATATTTCAACTGTTTCTGTGTGTACCAGAGTAAAAAAAACTATTTTAAGATTTTAATTTTTTTTACTACAGTAACAAGTTGCAATAAAATGTGAGCTAAGCATGCCATGTCTGCTATCATATGTTTAAATGTCTACTGAAAATGTATACAAACACAATAAACAGTAGAAATACATTTGCATGGTTCAGCGTATGCTTATAAGAACTATGTTGTGTTAAGAATGATAAACATGGGGGACATTTATCAAGCGAATTAGTGACAATTGGTTACTGCCCATGCCACCTGTGCAGCAGTCTAGGGAAAATAAATCACTGCTCTCCCCTCCCACCTTCTTTCTACAGGGCTTTTGGGATGGATCAGAGCAATTGTGCTGGTGCTGGCCAATCAGAACTGCTCTGACTCATCCTAGAAGCTTGCAGACAGAGGGGGGAGAACAGTGGAGATGCCCCAACCCCAGACCTCCAAAACTTGGCTGTGTAGCCACTGACAGCTCATCAACCATGAAGGTAAGCACAGCAGGATTTAGCAAGAGGTGGGGAGGATGTAGGGTGACACCTTTTAATTTTTTCTAAAAAAAGTGAACTTGCAGCTTAACCACCTGACGACTGCCACACGCCGATGTACGTCCAAACTTTGGCGGCGGATATCGTTGTTATGGCAGCAGCTAGCTGCCATAACCCCGGTATTCCCGTTTTCGTGCGGCGGTCGGCTTTCAGGTAAAAGTGGTCCCTGCGGCGGATTCGCTGTGAGATCACTTTTATCGGTGGCGGGAGAGGGCCCCCCCCCTCCCGCTGCGATCTGGTGCCCTCCGCCGCTTACCGGAGCCGTCGGTAGCGGCGGAGGCGATCGCGGCTGTCTCCCTTCTGTGCCTGCAGACGAGTGAGGCTAAGATGGCGCCCACTTGTCTCCATGACACTGCTAGGCGGAAGTGATGTCAAAACGTCACTTCTGCCCACGCCCCTTAAAAAGGCACATTTTTTTCAATGTCATTTTTTTTAAATGACTTTTTTTTTTTTTTTTATTGCATTTTAGTGTAAATATGAGATCTGAGGTCTTTTTGACCCCAGATCTCATATTTAAGAGGTCCTGTCATGTTTTTTTCTATTACAAGGGATGTTTACATTCCTTGTAATAGGAATAAAAGTGACACTTTTTTTTTTTTTAAAACAGTGTAAAAATAAATAAAATAATGTAAAATAAATAATAAAAACAAAAAAAAAAATTTTTAAAAACCCCCGTCCCGACAAGCTCGCGCGCAGTGGTCAAACCACACGTGAGGTATCGCCGCGACCGGTAGAGCGAGAGCAATAATTCTAGCCCTAGACCTCCTCTGTAACGCAAAAACATGCAACCTGTAGAATTTTTTAAACGTCGCCTATGGAGATTTTTTAGGGTAAAAGTTTGACACCATTCCACAAGCGGGCGCAATTTTGAAGCATGACATGTTGGGTATCAATTTACTTGGCGTAACATTATATTGCACAATATAAAAAAAAAAATTGGGCTAACTTTACTGTTGTCTTATTTTTTTATTAAAAAAAAAAGTGAATTTTTTCCAAAAAAAGTGCGCTTATAAGACCGCTGCGCAAATACGGGGCAAAAAAAAGTATTGCATTGACTGCCATTTTATTCTCTAGTGTGTTAGAAAAAAAAAACAATATATAATGTTTGGGGGTTCTAAGTAATTTTCTAGCAAAAAAAACTGTTTTAAACATGTAAACACCTAAAATCCAAAACGAGGCTGGTCCTTAAGTGGTTAATAGGGTACATGTGCATGCATAAGGTTGACCTGTACTAATTTTCTGTTGTACTGAATCTGAAGCTTACGTTTATGCAATAGGCAAAACAGGGTTTCATTGGGTTACACATTACATTTTGGATGATAACTAGGTCTATTTCATTGTGTTGTACAATAAATCAAGCATGCTAGTATTGGGTTAAATTAAACATAATTTAGAAGCACTGGTTACCTTAGATCTTGCAGATTATCGAGATTCTTGTCCACAATGCTGGCTATTTGTCCGAGCAGTGGGCTTGAATACATACCTTGTTTTATCAAACAAACGGAAAATTTTGATAGTGAGAAAAATTCTAAACTGTAACAAAGAACAGACAACTGAATTATCCAAAAAATACTAATCAGATTACATAGGAAAAAATCTGTAGAATGGTAAATGGCTTTGTCAACTGTAAATGTATTGTGACCTTATTACATCCTGCTTTAAACCGGCCATAGATGGATCGAATCTCAGCCGGCTCAGCAGGGACCAGCTGAGATTGGATTTATCTATGGGCAGGCTGAATGTACCCAAGTTGATTCATCGACTTTGGTACAACCACCATGTTGGATTTTTAGAATGCGATTATGGCCAGTGGCCGACAGCAGTAATCACTGTGTTCTCCCAGCAGGGACGGCTCCCCTGCCCGCAGAACACAATAGCCCTGTGGGAGAGGATCCCCCCCCATCAACATTGCCCTGTTATTGCAGGAAAGAAAATCGCATAATCTATGGCAGAGATATTCACATCCCACTGCCATAAATAGAACTTACATTCTAGCTAGTCCATCTCAGTCCAAAGAAAAAACAAGGAAAAGGGGCGCCACTGAGTATATATCAAATAAATTTATAAATAAAAAGCAATATCCTCTCACATGTAGGAATGAAGTGTAGAATTCAGATACATCTCTCACAGGAGGAAGAGCGGAGGACTGCAAGTGGCATAACATAACATTATATAATGTTATTGCCCAGTATCACTCCCCCATGCTTGACAAAGGAGTGCCGCTATCTCTGCCATCGGTAGCGAGCTGACTCGGAAACGCGTCGCACTAGAGTGACGTCACAGCTCGGCGCCACTGTGTTTGCGATCCAAGCCTCGCTTCAGCTCTGAATACACGGCCGTATCTATCTTCCACCAAGGACGCCGGACGAGGTTTTGTTGTATGCCGCTACACAGATGTAGACCAGCTCTGACGTCTCCATCTCCCTCCTCCTGGAACCCACACCATCTTCGACGGCTCCCCTGCTATCCTCCATTTGGTGTGCCTCTGGACTACTAAATTGGCCTACTGCAGCTCATCTCTAGTCTATCAGATGTGATGTTAGTAATCCGAACTTGCTGCCACTGCCACTTGTAGTCCTCCGCTCTTCCTCCTGTGAGAGATGTATCTGAATTCTACACTTCAGTCCTACATGTGAGTGGATATTGCTTTTTATTAATAAATTTATTTGATATATACTCAGTGGTGCCCCTTTTCCTTGTTTTTTCTTCTAGTACATTGGTCTTGGCTTTGGTCCCTTTCGCGGCTGCCTTGATGGGACTTATTTTTCCACCCATATATATGGTTTATATATGTCTGTGTGGATTCTGCCCTTGCATTCACAGGCACAGTTGATTGAGGTATCTTGGTTTGCGCCATTTTACTTGTTTATATCTCAGTCCAAAGAAACTGTGACAGAAAACTGGAGCAGCAGGTAGAAAAATGACAAATAATATACTAATTTCAAATGATAATAATACAGTGATGTGCCGCAAAAAGTAGGTCATCAATTCAGTTTTCTCCTCCTGTCAGCACATGTGCATGTATCAGTTCCTGATTGGCCTAGCCCTGCTGTCCCTCACTCTCCTAGTCTAAATGCTGTTGCTCAAGGGAAGACAGGACATTGATATCAAGACAGATATAGGTATATATGGACTGTTTTATATACAAAATATAATTTAGGGGTCTAATGTTTTCACACAAAATTCACACAATTTTCAAATAGAATCCGATTCTAAAAATGTGTGGCTCTCAGGTAATTTTTTTTTTTTTTTTTTTTTTTTTTTACAATAAAGGGTTTACGTATCACCCAAGATACACACATAAGTGCATGTATAGTCAAACCTTTTTTTTGTTTACTTTTTCGATAGTGTGGGTAAGGTTTATAACCCCCATCAAATATATTCTTGCAGTTGGCATACTACTGGTGGGATTTCCCTTCACTTCATGTTCTTAAGACATAACAAGAAATAAGAGGACATCTCCCCAAAGCGAGGAATAGTCTCATCCTAAAAAGGGAAGCTTTACTTACCTTCACTCCAACTATGACATCTTTGGGCGGCCAGTTCATGCCAAGATCTCAGCATTTATCTTAGTATTGCCGAAAATTATACAATAAGAGTACAGGGGTGGACAGGCAGGTAGTATCTTTTAATGCAGAAGACACATACTATGTCTCATCTGCAGAGGCGTCGTCAGGGGGTGGCTAATGGGGCTACAGCCCCAAGCCTGGGGCTAATAACCCAGAGTCTCTTGTCCCGGTCCTAGAATGCAGGGGACAGGGGAGGACTGAGCCGTGGTAGCGATGGCTCCAGCTCCGCCCCCGCCTGACTGCACTCTTGGTCACTGGTTGCTATAGCCGCCTAGCAACCAGTGACGTCACTGCCCACTGCGCCCACACTGCCCAGGATTCAAAGCGGAGGAGGATTGCACTTCCTCCTCCTCCGCGCTAGTGCTCATGGGGCCTGGGACTTCTGGGGACTGGAGCGTCCCTCCGGTGGCGCCGTGAAGTGCAGAGCAGCAGGGATGGGGATACCTGGGCAGCCGGGAAGAGCCCAGGAGGGAGAGTGAGAAGACACTGCCACCCCAGCAGCATCCCCAACGCCTCCCAGAGCCTGCACTTTACCTATCAGTCCTCTCCCAGCGTGCTGTGACTGGAAGAGGAAGAAGGCGGGAATTAGAATTTGGCCGCCGTGCGACATCGATCGGCGGTCGGGCGGGCGGCTCTCCTCCTCTCCTCTGGCTGCCTCACACACCAGCACCATGGCTGAGCTGCTGCTGCAGGACCTGGACACATGACGTCTGTCTCGTTCTGGTCAGGTAGGTCAGTCAGTGTGTGTATGTCAGGTACCAGGTCAGTGTATGTATATCAGGTAGGTCAGTGTATGTAGGTCAGTGTGGGTCAGGTAGGTCAGTGTGGGTCAGGTAGGTCAGTGTATGTAGGTCAGTGTGGGTCAGGTAGGTCAGTGTATGTAGGTCAGTGTGGGCCAGGTAGGTCAGTGTATGTAGGTCAGTGTGGGCCAGGTAGATTAGTGTGGGCCAGGTAGGTCAGTGTATGTCAGGTAGGTCAGTGTGTGTGGGTCAGTGTATGTAAGTCAGTGTGGGTCAGGTAGGTCAGTGTGGGTGGGTCAGTGTATGTAGGTCAGTGTGGGTCAGGTAGGTCAGTGTGTGTAGGTCAGTGTGGGTCAGGTAGGTCAGTGTGTGTGTGTGTGGGTCAGTGTAGATCAGTGCGGGTCAGGTAGGTCAGTGCATGTCAGGTAGGCCAGTGTATGTAGGTCAATGAATGTCAGGTAGGTCAGTGTGGGTCAGGTAGGTCAGTGTTGGTCGTGTGGGTCAGTGTGGGTCAGGTAGGTCAGTGTGGGTCAGGTAGGTCAGTGTGGGTCAGGTAGGTCAGTGTGGGTCAGGTAGGCCAGTGTGGGTCAGGTAGGCCAGTGTATGTAGGCCAGTGTATGTAGCTCTGTGAATGTCAGGTAGTTCAGTGTGGGTCAGGTAGGTCGGTGTATATGGGTCAGTGTGGGTCAGGAAAGTCAGTGTGGGTCAGGAAAGTCAGTGTGGGTCAGGAAAGTCAGTGTGGGTCAGGAAAGTCAGTGTGGGTCAGGAAAGTCAGGGTGGGTCAGGAAAGTCAGGGTGGGTCAGGAAAGTCAGGGTGGGTCAGGAAAGTCAGGGTGGGTCAGGAAAGTCAGGGTGGGTCAGGTAGGTCAGTGTGTGTGGGTCAGAGTATGTAGGTCAGTGTGGGTTAGGTCAGTGTGAGTGGGTCAGTGTATGTAGGTCAGTGTGGGTCAGGTAGGTCAGTGTGGGTCAGGTAGGTCAGTGCGGGTCAGGTAGGTCAGTGCGGGTCAGGTAGGTCAGTGCGGGTCAGGTAGGTCAGTGCGGGTCAGGTAGGTCAGTGTGGGTCAGGTAGGTCAGCGCGTGTCAGGTAGGTCAGCGCGTGTCAGGTAGGTCAGCGCGTGTCAGGTAGGTCAGCGCGTGTCAGGTAGGTCAGCGTGGGTCAGGTAGGTCAGTGTGGGTCAGGTAGGTCAGTGTATGTAGGTCAGTGTATGTCAGGTAGGTCAGTGCGTGTCAGGTAGGTCAGCGCGTGTCAGGTAGGTCAGCGCGTGTCAGGTAGGTCAGCGCGTGTCAGGTAGGTCAGCGCGTGTCAGGTAGGTAGGTCAGTTTAGTGGTCAGCATTGATGGGCACTGGTAAGCCAGGCAGCAACCAGCAAGTCAGCCTACCCCCTGCCACACAACCACACAACCCCTCCGCCCAACCAAAAAAAACCCAGCGCCACTAGAGGCCCCCCTCCCCGTGCCGGCCTTGGACTTCAGGCTGAAGCCCCTGGTCTTTTCGCCACCTAGCAACGCTCCTGCTCATCTGCATTTAAAATCATGCAACTTTAAAAAAAATGTCATAAAGTTTCACTTTAAATAGCTGTCACTGGAACATTCATTCCCAATTGATGGTTTCCCTTTACCTCTTGCTTTGTTAACTCTAAAGCCTCGTACACACGATCGGATTTTCGGCAGGGAATTGTGTGATGACAGACTGTTTGCCTCCTTCAGACAATTGTTGTCCAACTTTCGCCCAAAGAAATGTTGGATGGCAGGCTAGTAAATTTTCAGCGGACAACAGTCTGTTGTCAGATTTTCGTATTGTCTGTACACAAGTCCATCACACAAAAGTCCAAAATTACAAACAATGCTCACCAAGCACGACATTAGCAGAAGGTGCCCAAAGGGTGGCGCTCAAGAGCTGAAATTCCACGTAGTACGTCACTACGTTTGTGTTTTTTTTAGCCGACAATTGTGTACCATTATTATGCAAGCCAAGTTCCTAGCACACGCCATTCGGACAAAAGTCTGACGCTCTGTTGGCCAACAATCCAATCGTTTGTACGAGGCTTTAGGCTGGGTTCACACTGCACTGCTGTGCAAATCACATGTGATGTCTGTGCAATGCAAATTCAGCCATACAGATTGTATGGCTGAATTCGCATCGCATGCAGACCAAAGTCATGCAGGACCCTTTTTTTTTTGGTCCGCACCAGAATCGGCTTGCATGGGTGTTCACCAGTGTTAATTTCGTTGACTAAAACATTTTTGTCGACTAAATTAATACTATTTTAGTGGACTAAAACACGACTAAAACTAAAATGGCATTTTAGTCAAAAGAGTATGACTAAAACTAAATTGAAATTTGACATCAAAATTAACACAGGTCTGTAGTGAATGTTCAAACCTTAATACCATAAATAACATATTCAATTTTTCACTCCAGCAGCATATAAGTTTGATATTTGTAAAGAAATGCTTAAATAATAAATTACGATTTAAATGATTGTAAGGGTTAGTTTTTTTTTTTCTTTAAATAACAAACATATCATACTTACCTCCACCGTGCAGCTCATTTTGCACAAAGTGGCCCCAGACACCGTCTTTTGGGGTCCCCCGGCGGCTCTCGCGGTTCCTCCCCACATCAGATTGATCATTTTTGTTTTGGGGTTTAGATACTTTAAGACATACCTTTCTAGTCTTTTCCAACCTTCCACAGTCAACTGCTGCACCAGAGTGTGATGGGAATTCACTCCAAGCCTTGAAAATAAAAAAATAATGTGTATAATATATAAACACACACACACATAAAACATACATACACTATAAGTTAACTAAAACGTTTATAAGCTTTACCTTATAACAGAATATAAAGTGTCCACCAAGTCTTTGTCCTTCATACAACTGACTTTATTTTCTGCTAAGCTACGAAGAGCGATAAATTCCGGGTGATTATGGATTTCTTCGAGGGTTCGGGGCCCATTTCTTTCTTTCTGAATTTGCCACAGCAACTTGAATGCAAAGGTGACATGATTGACAGAGAGTAAAGGTTTATTTAAGCCAACAAGTTGGAATAACTGATAGTCATGTCTGCAATGCTTCATCTGCTCCAGCAGTGCGTCTGAACTTTTACTACGGGTCTGAATCAAGCGCAGTGAAAATTGCAAAGTCCTGCTGCAGCGGAACATGTCTGGGCTACAGAGAGGCAGTCTTATAAGATCCAGTAGAATGGAACATTCATTTTGCTGTACTGCAATCTTCCAGGCTTTAACTTCATTTTTAGGTCATGTGAGAATGCTTCAAATGTATCTACCTGAAAAGAAAAGGATAATGAAGCGTTCAATGGGCTTCACAATAGTTAAAATAAACACTAAATCAACCGAGCGATCCTGCCAGGAAGCTGTCATCTGTACTGTGCCCATCATAAATGACCAAGGCATTCCCCGCCCAACAGCCGCACACATACCTGCAGGGAATGCCTCGTCCGCGTAAGTGACTGTTTCATGGCGGTTTTGCTCAGGTGAGTTTGGACTAGGATCCGACCACGCCAGAGCTCATCCAAAGCAGAGAGGTGACATAGGAAGCTGAATTTCCTAAAACGGAACTTTACCCTGCCTGTGTAATTTTATTGTTCTTTCCTTTATTACCTGATTTCCTGGGTTACTTTTAAAACACACACTTACACATCCAGCAAATCCAGCATTGTCCTGCTGTAATCTGCCAAAGACCACCATATCACCATCTTCGGGAGCCAGCTGTCTCTTCTGGGTTCTTGCAGCCGACCTACTGATGGGCAAGCACACGGTGTTCTAGATTGCCTGCCAAGCCTCCTGGGATGTGTGACAATAGTATTCAAGGAGGATTCAGGCACCTGGGGATGTTATTCTCACCTAGGCAAGAAAACCAGGAGAGCAAGCTGTGTTCCCAAAAAAGGTATTACAAAAATATATTATATATATATATATATATATATATATATATATATATATATATATATATATACACACACATATACACACACACACTTTTTTTTTTTATTGAAAAGGATGGGCTAAAGAAGCAGGATTTTTCAAAGAAGAAAAAGTGAGTGAAGGTCACCGTTAACCACTTGCCTCCTGGGCACTTTTACCCCCTTCCTCCCGAGGCAAATTTTCAACTTTCAGCGCTGTCACACTTTGAATGACAATTGCATGGTCATGCAACACTGTACCCATATGAAATTTTAAATTTTTTTCACAAATAGTTGTGTGTCACACAAAATTTTTTGGAAAAAAAAAAAACAATTTTTCATAGTTTGTTATAAAATTTTGCAAACAGGTAATCTTTCTTCTTCACTGATGGGCACTGCTGATATGTGACACTGATAGGCGGCACTGGTGGGACTGCACTGATAATCAGGACACCGATAATAAAAAAAATTAAAAAAAAAAAAAAAACTTACAGGGGCTATAAACCTCCTGTACACTATCCAAATTGATAAAAAAAAATTGCCTTTGGTTCTGAAGGCATAAGGTTTTTTACCTCAAAGGATATGTTCACCCTTGAGAACAGGTTACATGTTCTACCTGTTTTTAGGGTGGAACATAGAACATGTTCCCACTCCCGCAGACTCTGTCCACTTCTAGTGACTCTCTGTCTCTATTGTTTTTTTTAAAAACCCGCCTGGCTACATTATTCACTCACAGAGTTCTGTGAATGGGAAACTACAAGTACCAACAGCCTTTGCGGCTTGTAGTTCTCAATGAACGACCATGGCGTTGTTGAGCGCGCTGGTAGTTCGCTCTTCCTGTATAAAAGGTACGAGAAGACAGATACACTGACAAGTCTGCAGGAGTTCTGCATGGCACCCGCAATCTGCTAAAGCTTTACAGGCTCCAAGTAAAAAAATAATATAGGTACATTTTTTTTTACCTGCAAACATATGTGCATTTGTTATTTTTTTTAAAGGTGAACTTTATGGATTATATTATGCATTAGACCCCTTTCACACCGAGCCGCTTATAGCGTCGGCGGTAAAACGCCGCTATTATAGCGGTGTTTTACTGTTGGATTTGCGGCGCATTTCGGCCGCTAGCGGGGCGCTTTTACCCCCGCTAGCGGCCGAGAAAGGGTTAAAACCGCCCGCAATAGTGGCATTTTGCCGGTGGTATCCCAGTGCTGCCCCATTGATTTCAATGGGGAGCAGCGGTGGAGGAGCGGTAAACACATCGCTCCTTCACTGCTCCAAAGAAGCTGCTGACAGGACTTTTCCTGACGTCCTGCCAGTGCAGCGCTCCGGGGTGAAAGCCCTCGGGCTTTCATACTGGAGACAATGCTGCAGCTGTTTGAGGGCGGATTGCAGGTGCTATTTTTAACGCTATAGCGCCTGCAAAACGCCCTCGGTGTGAAAGGGGTCTTAAGGTAAAAATCCTTCTGCATTTAGCTCCCCTCTTATACTTACCTGAGCCTGATCTCAATCCAGCAATGTGCACAAGGTCAGCGTTTCTCTCTCCTCAATGAACAGAGAGGCAGCAGAGGGAGCCATTGGCTCCTGCTGCTGTCAATCACAGCCAGTGAGGGAGAGAGGTGGAGCCAAACCAAACTGTGCGTGTCAATGGACACACAGGGTTGGCTCAGGAGCCAGCATGCACGAGTGCCCCCAGAGCAGACGACTGGCCATGTAGGCACTCTCAGGGACCTGAGAAGAGAACAATCACAGCTGCTCTGTGCAAAACCATTACTCAGAGCAGGTAAGTATAACTTGTTTAGAATCATTTTAAGATGTACTATCAACATCCCTGCATTATTTGAAACAATCTTAATGGGTTATTAGGGCCCATTTAAATCACAATCTCTGCATTCATCGTGTTTCAGCATGTGTGTTTGCAGAGCATTTAAAAGCATTTGCGGTGCGATTTTGTAATATTTTTTTCATTTCAATTCATTATCTTTACTAAATTGCATTTTCATGCACGCGTGAGCATTCGTGCAAGTTTAGTGCATTTCAGTGCAGAAAAATGCAGTACTCTGTACTAATTTTAAACGCACATGGCTCTTTTAAATACATTCATTTTTCTTGCAGGTGCATTTGTACTGCATTTAAAAACTCATCTGACGGCATCTGGTGTAAACAAGCCCCCCTAGATGTCCTATTTGTTTTTGTGAATGTAAAGGAGATTGTACAGAGATGGTGTAATGAAATTGTAAAGTCTATGGCCAGCTTACTACAGAAAGCAGTAGTATTTATCTGCAACCTAATGGCAGAGGACAGGCTGTTTATCTAGCACTGGTGCTGCTTTATCATGACTGCGTGACTGCACATAGTAATTTGTATCATACATGACAGGATTATGATATCCTAAAAATTATTTCATAGGATTTTCCCTGGATATCATTAAATTAGGGTTGCGATTATAAGAAAATTATGAGTCTCTCTCATTATGTTCAGTATTTTGGAATACTTACAAAGACAAGCAGACTTTCCAGTTTTTAGAGAGTAGCATTGAAGATGGGATCTCTGACAGCAGAAGCATGCACTAACTAGTCTGGGATTCACTTCCTGTTCCACATCTGATGTCACTGAAAGTCATGCAGCAAACTGACACACATATACAGAACACTCGTTTTAAAAAAAACGTATAGTAAACAATAAAAGAGATCCCCAATACCTTACAGCAGAATCCTCTACCTTCCAATATTACACTACTGCAATTCAAAACCTTCCACTATCCACAGACCTCACACTTCCTGAGCCAAGCCTCACTCTGAATTCCCTTTCCTCCCTTGTCTAGAGCCAAGCCTCACTCTGAATTCCCTTTCCTCCCTTGTCTAGAGCCAAGCCTCACTCTGAATTCCTTTTCCTCCCTTGTCTAGAGTCAAGCCTCACTCTGAATCCCCTTTCCTCCCTTGTCTAGAGCCAAGCCTCACTCTGAATTCCTTTTCCTCCCTTGTCTAGAACCAAGCCTCACTCTGAATTCCCTTTTCTCCATGCCATAAATCTTTCCCATAGTTTGTAGACGCTATAACTTTTGCGCAAAACAATCAATATACTCTTATTGCGTTTTTAACAAAAATATGTAGAAAAATATATATTGGCCTAAACGGATGAAGAAATTTGTTTTTTAAAAACATCTTTGAGGTTATTTATTATAGCAAAAAGTAAAAAAAATATTTATTTTTTTTGTCGCTCTTTTTTTTTCTATAGCACAAAAAATTTAAAACCGCAG
This sequence comes from Aquarana catesbeiana, assembly GCF_042186555.1. Taxonomy (NCBI): domain Eukaryota; kingdom Metazoa; phylum Chordata; class Amphibia; order Anura; family Ranidae; genus Aquarana; species Aquarana catesbeiana. The sequence continues at coordinate 342,883,122 of NC_133329.1, read as the reverse complement.
AGGTGATCAAATAGCAGCGAAAGAAAGCTCTATTTGTGTGAAAAAAGGACGCAAATTTCGTTTGGGTACAGCATTGCATGACCGCGCAATTGTCAGGTAAAGCGACGAAGTACCAAATTGTAAAAAGTGCTCTGGTTAGGAAGGGGATAAAATCTTTCGGAGCTGAAGTGGTTAAAGAGAAAAAAACTGTGAACTGCATGCAAAAACGCATCAAACCACGGTTTAACCACTTCAATACAGGGCACTTACACAGGGCACTTACCTGTTCAGACCAATTTTTAGCTTTCAGCGCTCTCACACTTTGAATGCCAATTACGCAGTCATGCAACACTGTACCCAAACACATTTTTTATCATTTTTTTCATACAAATAGAGCTTTCTTTTGATGGTATTTAATCATCACTGGACTTTTTATTTTTTTGCGACATAAGTGAAAAAACAAAATTTTGCAAATAAGTAGTTTTTGTTCATGCATTTGGGCCAACATTTATACTGCTACATCTCTGGTAAAAATAACCCAAATTAGTGGATATTATTAAAGCCCCGTACACACGATCAGAAAATCGTACGGAAAATACCGCTTTCGAAGTGATCATACGATAATCGGATCGTTAGTACAGAGCTTTTGAGAGCCGATCATGACAGTTCTTCCGATGTGCACCTGGTGACAGGTGATTCTAATTTAAAAACCAAATTAAAGAGGGAGTCCACCTACAAAAAAAAAAAATTAAAAGCCAGCAGCTACAAAAACTGCAGCTGTTGACTTTTAATAAACGGACACTTACCTGTCCTGGAGTCCAGCGATGTCGTCAGCCGAAGCCGATCAATCGCTCGGCTCTCAGCTTCTGCCGCCGCCATTCTCGGTGAGGGAATCAGGAAGTGAAGCGTTGCGGCTTCACTTCCTGGTTCCCTACTGCGCATGCGTGAGTCGCGCTGCGCGTCTTAACTGGTCCCCGCTATCTCCTGGGACCTGTGTGTTTCCCAGGAGACAGCGGGAGGGGGCGTGACTCCCGCGGAAGTCTATTCCCTGAAGTGGGTGCAGATACCTGTATTAGACAGGTATCTGCACCCCCCTCCCCCCTGAAAGGTGCCAAATGTGACACCGGAGGGGGGGAGGGTTCAGAAAAGCGGAGGTTCCATTTTTGTGTGAACCTCCGCTTTAAGCGTGTATAATTGTGCTCATTTAAATGTGCATAAGCTGCTACTTGCAATTTATATAGTCTTCATATAAATAAACCGTGAACATGTTAATAAAAAAATATTTGTATAAAAATGAGCATATGTGATAATAAATAAATATACCAAAATGTGACTCCAATATTCAGTAAATCAATGATAATCTAAAAATATATGTGCAATCAATAATCCAAAAATAAAATGATGTCAAAACCAAAGTGACAATGCAATCCAATGGGTTAATATTAGTCCAGAAAATATAAATGATTAAAGTCAAAGTTCTTTTGTGAAGAAGTGAAGAAAACAACGCTTGATGTAGTTCACTTTTCAATAGGTGATCACACCATGCATGCCTTATTCGTGCTCCTATTGTGGCTGCACTCACCAAAATTTCTCCCCCTCCTCAGGTCTGAGACATTCACAGTGTGTGCCACTGTGTAGCACTCTAGAGCTTGTCCCATCCTCCTGTGGTTTAAAAGAACTCCCATCAAATACCAAGTGCCATAAAAGAGAGAGGGAACCCAATAGTGCAATACGGTATCAAACTTGTTTATTATGATGTGGAAAGGTACTCACATTCAATTAAAACAGTAAAGGCATCTATTGCTGACACTAGCGCTTGTAGCCGGAAGTGATGCAAGGACGTACGTTGACTCCGCCCTATGCGTTTCGTCACTCTGACATCATCTGGAGCGTGCGTAGTGCTTACCTCGTCCCCTTTTTATAATGCTCTGTGATTTGTATATTGCGATAGCTAGTGTTTTACGGCGGCCATTTTGGGTATGATTTTGCAGACCGAAGCCCATATGTGTATACTTATGTGTGTTTACCACGGCCATTTTTGATGAGATTGTTCAGACCGAAGTCCGCAATCCCTTATACAAAAATAGTTTTGTATCGTTACGGCGGCCATTTTTGGTGAGATATTTAGAATGTTATTCTAATAATTGGACGTTCTCACACCATATATAAACGAGTGCAAACTGCCTCTGCTAAGGCCTGTTTTGCAATAGTTCCAATAATCACATTGCATTATAAAGTCTACGACTACAATCAAAATACACTTAGATACCAATTTTGCTTCTAAAAATAACTTTAAAATTACATAAAGGGTTCATGTACATATAAAATATGGATTAAAAAATCTCATTATTAAAACCAATTTTTATTATAAAACCTAGATACATAGACCCCAATACGAATATTGTGTTAGCAGGAGTTAGTGTGGGCCTCCAAGGTAAATGTCCTCCATCTCTCGGGGTCCCAGATGCCATGATCATGCCCTCTGTGAGAAGGAGAATATCTGGGAGGGAGAGGGCTATTGCTGGAAGGGGGGGGGGGCTAGTGCTAGTGATCCTCTGGCTTTGACCCTTTAGCTTGCACCTGACTTCCTCCTGCCTGCTCCCTGCATCTGACCCCAGCCTGGCTATTGGACTCTGCTTATCCTGCTCCCTGTACTAAGATTCAGCTGACCCTAGGTCATTCTGATCCTGGACTGTCTCTCCGTGATTGACTCCTGGCCTGGCTCCCGGCTCAGCTATTCAGTTATTCCACCGGTCTCTCTCTCCTGGACCTTCCAAGCACGCCTGTCTCCAGCAACCAGGCACCTGTGCTTATGTGGGCACCTTTCACCTTCAGTGGTGTGCTGCGCTCGGCCACAAGGGGAGCCCTCCCAGCATCTGGGCCTCCTACCAAGTTCCTGACAATGTGTGAGCTACAAAGGCACAGGAAATTTGGTCAAAATTGATGGCAAGATGAATGCAGTATGTTTTTTTTTTTACAAATGTAAAACTTTATTCAAATTCAATGATCACATGTCAGTTCACAACTTATTGCATAATAAACAGAGAAGTACAAGCGTTAGTAGTGTGCATTGCATTACATACATCTGTACAGTATTCGGCCTGCAATTATATCCCATATGATGTAAAACATAACAATAGGAAACTAGATTAACCGATCCAGCCAGGGGGATACACTCACCCGGACCTGTGAGTCTTGGATAAACTTGGGGGGGGGCAGGGAAGAGGGAACAGAGACTGGAGATCTGCAAGGGGGGCAGGTGGGGGGGGGGGGATGCACAAGCGGCTCACGGGTCATGGTCCACCCAGCCCCAGGCAGGACCCAACTAAGGATCCCCGTCCAGATCAGGCGGAGCCACATCCAATTGTAAGGATCCCCAGGAATCTATCCAGGAGGACCAGATCTTGTCAAACTTACTCGGCAATTCCTGTTGATGTATGTTATTTTGTACAGGGGTAATACAGTATTCAGGGTATTCCACCAATCAGTGACGGTGGGTGGGGCCCCACTCTTCCAACGCAGCAAGATTTCCCTGTGAGCATAGAAGGTGGAATATGCGATAAACAATTTAGTATATTTTCTCACCGTGGGGTCAGCTAGTACGTTTAGCAGCATAATCTCTGGGGCCAGGGGGAGTGAGGTCCCCGCTGCCTGGTTGAAACCCTCCAAGACCTGGTCCCAGAAACCCTGCAGAAGGGGACATGACTAAGTCATGTGCAGAAAACTCTGAGTCCCCGCATCTAGGGCAGGAGGAGGACTTCTCCGGGTAAATGGCAGCCAACCTGCTTGGCGTATAGTATGCCCAGTGCAAGAATTTCAATTGTATAAAACGATCTCTAGCAGATATCATATTAGACATGTATGAGGAGACACATTCCTCTCAGGCTTCCTCCGTGAGGGATGGGATGTCCAGTTTCCATTTTGTAAAGGTTTTAGTTAGCTTAGCGGGTGAGGATGCTGAGAGGCGAAAGTACAATGTGGACAGGGGGCCTATCAGGACCCTAGAGGACAACAGACTCTCCACTGGGTCTGACCCGAGAGTGACGCCATTGGGGAATTGATGCTGGAATGCATGTCTCACCTGCAGGAACCTAAAAAACATCCAATTAGGGAGGTTATGTGCTGCCTTGAGTTCTGGGAACGTATGTAACCTGCGTCCTGTCACTAGGTGCTTCAGTCCCACTATGCCCCTAGCTGCCCATACCTGTGGATCGGGCTCACTATGCATGTGAGGGAGATTAGGGTTGCCCCAGAGAGGTGTGTAGGGGGATCAGGGGAATGATAAATGATAAACCGCCCTAGCCCTGTGCCAAACCATGACTGTCGTGCGCATCAGTGTTGTCAATTCCGGGTGGGCTTTGACTCTGCGGAACACTAGGTTGCTAAGTGCAGCATATGATCCAAGGAGCGCTGCCTCCAAGGTCACTGCCGGATTATCCTTAGGTTGCGAAAACCACCAGCGAAACATCACCAGGACAGCTGCCTAGTAGTATTGTTGTAAGTTGGGAAGGGCCAGCCCGCCTTGTCCTACCGACAGCTGCAGCATGCTCAATGATAGTCTAGGTACCTAACCAAGCCAAATGAAGGAAGTGACCAATGATTGTAGTTTTTTAAAAAATGATGCCAGGATCAAGAGTGGACTATTTCTGAAGAAATACAAGAATTTAGGGAGATAGATCATTTTTATCAGGTTAACCTCACCTACAGGGGTCAGGGGGAGTGACTTCCATTCCGTGCATCGTTTCGAGAACGACTCCAGGGGGGGTGTCAGATTAAGATCCATATACAGTACCTAGCTACCGGCCCACCCATACGGATCCCCAAATATTTGAAGCTGTCTACCCATACCAATGGGCCCTGAATGGGCGGTTTAGGCCTAGTGTGATCCAAGGGGTATATGAGGGACTTGTCCCAATTTATTCTAATTCCGGAATATGACCCAAACACCTCGATCAACTGTAAGGCAACCGGGAGAGAGGAGGAGACATCACTCAAATACAGGATAGTGTCATCTGCATACAAGGATATTTTCTCCTCCACCACTCCCACTCGAATTCCCTTGACTGCGGGTTCGGCCCTAATCCGTGACGCCAGGGGTTCCACCGCCAGGGCGAACAGTCCCGGGGAAAGGGGGCAACCCTGCCTGGTGCCCCCGCCCAGTGGGAAAGCCGGTGATAGCGAATTGTTAGTGCGCACCCAAGCCTTGGGAGAGGTATACAATAAGCGCAGCCACCTAATGAAAGTAGGCCCAAACCCAAATTGTTGAAGGACAGCCCAGAGGTACTCCCATTCGACCGAGTCGAATGCTTTCTCTGCGTCGAGAGACACAACCACCTCCAGGCTGTCTTCTCCCACCCTATCCATATGTGTCAGCAGTCTGCATCTCGGACACGCCCCCCGAATGCAGTATGTTATCAAAAAATACTGGAGGAACATTTGCATTCATCAGCCAGGAAGCTGCACATGGGACATACTTGGACATTCCAACATGACAATGATCCAAAATACAAGGCCAAGTCGACCTGTCATTGGCTACAGCAGAATAAAGTGAAGGTTCTGGAGTGGCCATCTCAGTCTCCTGACCTCAATATCATTGAGCCACTCTGGGGGGATCTCAAATGTGCAGTTCATGCAAGTTCATGCAGTTCATTATGATTTAAAAAGAGTAAACACAGTTGATTGATAATAAATGGCTTCAGCCAAACACCATGAGTGAAAGAAAAGTTTTTGTGTTATCATTCATATTCTCTGAAAAATGGCCAAGAAATCATAAATTCTGCCAGGGTATGTAAACTTATGAGCACATCTGTGTATATAGAAATACATGTATATAAGTAGGTTAAAGATGTGTTTAAAACACGCACCTTATCCTAGAGGAGATTACCCCATAGGAGACGGAAAGAACCTCAGCTCAGAATGTAGCCGTTGGTGCCTTTAAAGTTCCCTTAGTCAACAAGTATCACAGACCAAAGCGGCTTGAATGGTGCTTTCAGTGGGGAAATCCTCCACTCTATATAGTGTCTAAGAGGTAAATGTCTGAACGCCGGCGGTTCACCAAATAGCACTGAATAAAGAATATCCCATATATTATTATACAGGGCTTTTTTTCAGCGGGAACGCGGGGGAACGCAGTTCCGGCACCTCCAGCACTGAATGTATTCTATGGCAAGGTGTGCTGGAGGGTCAATTGATGCTGACTGCTGAGGGATCTATTGTCACTGGGGATCTATTTTTTTGTGGGGATCTATTGTTGCTGGGGTGGTATTTTGTTGCGGGGGGGTCCATTGTTGCTGGGGGGGGGGGTCTGTCGTTGTGTGTGGGGGGATCTATTGTTGCTGTGGTGAGGTCTGTTGCTGCTTGGGTAGGGTCTATCAAATTCCATACAATTTAGTAGCACAAAATGATACTTGGTTCTGCACTCTCTAAAAGGAGTGGTACTTGGAGATGGGTAAGGGGTGGAGCCAAGAGACAGTGCTAGGAGGTGGGTACGGGGGCAGAGACGAAGGGTGACTCATAAGGGGGGAGTTCCTGCACCTTTTTTCTGAGAAAAAAACCCTGTGTGTATATATATGTTTATATATATATATATATATATATATATATATATATATATATATATATATATATATATACAATGATGTAGATAAAATGTAATCATAGTGCAGTGGTGGGAAAAGAGGAGAATAGAAATCCTTCCTCCTAATCCCCGCCGCTGAAGGCACTGGTCATATTCATTAAAGGGAAGGGATACATACCTGCTAAAAAGAATACTCACTATGTAATGAAGCCTGTACACCTAGAGCCAGATCACTTTCTGCCTGGGAGGGACCGTCTATATATGAAGACACCTACGTGTTGATTGGAGTAGCTACTAATGAGAAAGGAGAAGAGAGGCTTCACCCAAAGAGGCTTCTCCGGGCCGATGCAATGCAGGCGGGAGTGACACAGGAGGACTCGGCGCCATGCGTCAGAGACCACCTGAATCTCTCCAGCCCGGGCGTGCTGAGTGCACTATCCTATATGGTCAACCTGAGCCAAGCAGGAAGAGGACTGAAAAAAAAAATAATAATAATAAATGTAAAAATAAATAAAGAAGAAATAAAAAAAAAGGGAAGAGGGCAGAAAAAGTACATTATAAGTATAAAATAATATACATATAATAGAAAATAATAATAAAGCTTCACCACAAATTGGAATGTGTGTTATCACAGAACCACATGCATATGAGAAAATGGCTGCAGGGGACATAACAAGAAAAGAGAGGAATGTGAAAAGGGGGGGCAGAGAACTGGACTAATTTTCCATTCCTCCAGAAACAAAGCCCTCCAAAAATGGCTTGTAATTGACAGCTTCATTGAGGCCTGCACATAGGCGTGCGCACAGGGTGTGCCAGGTGTGCCTGGGCACACCCTAATCGCCTTGTGTGGTGCATATTCCCCCCTGTTTAGACCACTGATATTTCATCCAAAAAAAAAGTTACTAAATAAAATAATTTAAAAAGAATAAAAATAAAACTACTGACACTGTCCACTGCCCTACTGACACCATCAGTACATATACACATGCATATGTATTGGAGCTTTGGGGTGCACACCTTAATACAATAGGCTGCGCACACCTATGGGCCTGCATGTATGGTGGCCTTGAGTCAGTGAATCCACCTCAGCTTCCTCTGGAGGAGAAGTTTGTTCCAATCCCCTCCCCGGGTGCTGGGGTGGATCCCATCCAAAGCCCAAACTTAACCCTAGAAAAAACCCCTCATGCATGACTAAAACATGTCTGCCAAGGGGTAATTCAGGATTGGAGATTTGCATAATAAGTATATGCCTATAGATTCTCTTACACGGTTCATTTTTGGTCTTTCTAACATAGAATGAACCACAACTGCAAAGTAAAAGAGATATACCACACCGCAGGTTTTACAATTTACAAAATGTTTTGCCTTAAACGTCCACCCACAAGGTAATACGATAGATGAACCAGTGTATATATATCTACATTGGTTACATCCTCCACAGGTATAAGTGCCCTTTTACTTGCATGGGTCTTTCCTCTTTTCTCCCCTGTATTCACTCTGGGTAATAGAATCTCTCAGTGACATAGAGCGTCTGTATGTGATTTGAGGAACCTGAGGTACAAATCTCCCTATGTTTGAATCCAAGGACAAAAGATGCCAATGTGTTTGTATAATGTGTCTAATTCTGGAATGTTGATTCATGATGATTCTAGTGGAATTTTCCTGCTTGTTAGATGTTTTAGAACCATATAATAGTTCACTACTAGTAATTCCTATTACCTTTTTATAGGCTTTCTTTAGAAAGCCTATAAGTGTAGCCTCTTTTCTCTTAATTTTAGTGCCTCCTGCTGGAAGGATATTTCATCCCAGCAATTTCTTCTAGTTCTAAGGTATTGGCTGTTGGGAATGGATCTCAATAATGGTTTTGGATGAAAACTGGAAGCATGCAAAAGAGAGTTGCCTGCCATGGGTTTACGATACAAGCGGCTTTGTAGTATGTCATCGGGATCATGTGTCGCTGTGACATCAAGAAATGTAACCTTGTGGGAGTGATATACCATGGTAAACATAAGATTGAATTAATTTTTGTTTAAATTTCCTAAAAAAGATTTTAATAGGTCCTCAGGACCGTCCCAGATCATGAAGATATCATCAATGTATCAGTACCACATAGCTATGTGGTCCACATACATCGAAAGTCGCTCATCTGACATGATCATGTGTTTCCATTCCCCCAGGTACAGATTGGCATATGATGGGGCACAACATGTCCCCATCACAACCCCCTGAACCTGGAGGAAAAGGGAACCATCAAAAGTGAACACATTATGATTAAGGACAAAGTCCAATGCCTGCACAATGAAGTAATTGTAGGCCCAATTGTCCTGTGTTTTTTGTGAGAGGACGTGTCTAATAGCGGCCAAACCAAGATTGTGGGGAATTGAACTGTATAAGGCCTCAACGTCAATTGTTACCAAATACGAGTGTGTGGGAATACAGAGATTTTCAAGAATTTTCAAAAAGTGTATAGTGTCCTTTATATATGAAGGGAGACTAGTCACGTGGGGTCTCAAATGTTCGTCAATGAGACGACTTATGTTTTCTGTCAAAGCCCCATTACCTGAGATAATTGGTCTCCCAGGTGGATTGTTAAGGCTTTTGTGAGCATTAGGAAGGGAATAGAAGATGGGGATCTTAGGAAAATTAGTACGTATATAGTCCGATTTTTTTTCTAGGGATAATGCCTTTAGCGAAGGCATTGTCGACAAATTCATAAAAAACAGTATTAAATCTGTCGACCAATCTAGAGGAAATGGGTCTATACCACTGTGGATTGTCCAAGATTTTTTTACACATAAGCACTTATTAATTGTTATCCATGATCACAATTTTCCCACCCTTGCCTGATTGTTTAATGATTAAAGAAAAATTATTAGCAAGATCCTTAAAACTTAGCTGTTCATCATTGGCCAGGTTTTGTTTGCATTTGGACTGAGTGGGTAATTTGTCAATATCTTTAGCGAGAAATCTAAGAAAGGTCACCACATTGGGGTTGGTACTGGGGGGAGGGAAGCGATCAGATTTAATTTTGGGCACCGAGCCTAATGGAGGTGGTGGATCCATGGGCTGGCCGCATTTTTGCAGAAGTTGCTCCATATCGACGCAGTCTATTAAATAAGTCTGGTCGCTTTCCTCTAAAAGTGAAATTAGTTGGTCAATCGCCTTCTGTTCCTCTTTGTTTTTTAACTGGGTGTGATTTTGTTCTTGTTTATTGTACATACTTTTAAGCGTGAGTTTGCGGGAAAACATTTGTAAGTCCTTAATAAGGTAAAATGTATCCAAGGTGGCGGTAGGACAAAATTCTAGACCTTTAGATAAAAGTGTGGTTTCAAAATTAATAAGTGTATATGAAGAAGGATTAATTATATTCATTTGAGATTTGTGATGTGTGAGTTCACTGGTTTGTTACCCTTGCCTCTGTTGGGAATGGTGCTGTTGTGAAAAAGGTGACTGTGAGAAATATGGGGTGTGGATGAGATAGCAGTTTTAACATCCTTATGTGTATCATCAATAGATGAAATAGAAGAAAGCTCTTGAAGGCTCTGATGAATAAGGGACACCTTCGAAACGCATTAGCCAGCAGCGGTTCGTACGTCCTCCTCCTAGGACCTGGAAACTGTTACCAGTGGACTAATCGCCTTGTGATTGTTTATAGTGCAATTTTTTTCTTCCTACCTTTGTGAGTAGATTTTAACCTTTATTTTAATAAACTTACCTTAGGATAATGCACTAGGCTGGTGCGCTCTCTCTTTTTCTTATTGTTTACACCCGGTGAGTTACCTGATACCAAAGAAGAATTAGAGCACCCATGAGTGCACATGCAAACTCTATTAAAGTCTATGGGACATGAACACAAAAAATCAAAAATCCTCATTTTAAAGGCTTATGTGCAAGTTCTCAAACAATGAGAAATAAACAGATACAAAGTATTTCTCCCTCAGCGCTCATGCAAAAAAATATGATAAATAAAAATATATATAGCTGCTACTATAAAAATGTAAACTGTTTAAAAAAATATGTTAAAAAAAACAAAGTCTTTTAAACATTAGCAGCGCTTAAGAAGTTCATATGTGCAATAAAATACAAATAAAGGTGAAAAGTTCCACTTGTGTCTTAATTGTGTACAGCAGGGTGTGGGGTGGTAGCTGATCCGTTTATAAAGAATGTTGAACCCCAACTCTCTGCTGATCAAAATCCCAGATAAATCCTTTACCATATTGCTTTAATGGGAATCCCCTATAGGTAATTCACTTACCAGAAGGTGATGGGTTAACAGCGTGCCTTTCATTGGTTTAATATCAACGGACTTAGCTCACTCAAATAGGACTGGATCCGTGAATGGATATTTGGATAGCTGTCAGTGCACTCTGCAGGGCATGACCATAGCTACCCACGCCGTTGATCTTCTGTGATACCTTACCCGGAAATACCGCTCTTAGCGGTAATAAGGTATATCGGGACTCAACGATCTATGATACTTGTTTATATTATTTTGATTCATTGTAAGTGTACATCTATATGGGATCACTTTGTTTTTTAAATATAAGTATTTTAATTTACTGGATTACGCTATGGGCACTTCTATTTCTTTGCTTGTTATGAGCTTAATTTATATGCAAGTTATTGCCATAAAAGTGTATGGGGACCTGGGTTATGCCCTAGGGGACATGTATCAGTGCAAAAAAAGGTTTTTAAAACAATCTTTTTTAAAGGAGCAGTGATTTTAATGATGCTTAAAGTGAAACAATAAAAGTGAAATATTCCTTTAAATATCGTGCCTGGGGGGTCCCCTTAGTCTGCCTGTAAAGTGGCACATATGTGTGATGTATAGAACATACCGCAGCAATAATGACAGTTATAAAGGAAAAAATATTATATAAACTTGCTTGCAGCTGCCAATAATATAGATGAAAAAAAAATGAAAAAAAAATCACATGAAATCAGAAGGGGGTGGGGTCACCCGGTTACGTCACCGGGTGACCCCGTCCTTGCCTATAGAAGAGCTGTCAAAGCGAAGAGAGAGCAGTTGGCGGGAGGCCTCCCATGGAAGCGGAGCGTTTTCATTTCTTGCTATTTTTCGGGTCCGTGGGGCGGCATGATTGACGATAGATTTCCATCGCGGGACACTTTTTTTTCTTTTTTTAATAAAGGATTTGCAAAAAACTCCTACAGGGGGGCTTCCAGATTCTGATAAGCCCCCCGCCCATAGTCCCTGAAAACCACTGGCCAGGGTTGTCGAGAAGAGGCCCTTGTCCCCATCAACATGGGGACGAGGTGATTTGGGGGGCACCCCAAAGCACCCTCCCCATGTTGAGGGCAAGCGGCCTGATATGGTTCAGGAGGGGGGGTGCTCACTCGTCCCGTCCCCCCCTTTCCTGGTTCCTTTCCTGGTTCTTTCAAGCTGCATGACTCCACGCCATTTTTAAAAAAAAAATGTTGACATGGAGTTCCCCTTAAAATATATACAAGACCCAAAGGGCCTGGTATGGATTTTGGGGGGACCCCATGCCATCCCCATTTTTTTTCTTAATTCTGCCATAAGGTTCCCCTTAACCACTTCAATACACTGTATTATATACCCTGCACTGCACTATATACTCCACACTGCACTGTATTATATACTCTGCATTGCACTGTATTATATACTCTGCACTTCACTATACTACACTGACTGCACTGTATTATATGCACTACACTGACTGCACTGTATTATATGCACTACACTGACTGCACTGTATTATATATTCTACACTGACTGCACTGTTTTATATATTCTACACTGACTGCACGCTGAATCCACTAACTAACCTGCCTAATCTCTCTCCACTATAACACCCTACATATGGCCGCCGTGTAAGCAGCCTTATATAGTGTGTGGCGTGGACTTAGTCCCTGAGCCATCATTGGCCAAAGGCACTGTGCCTTTGGCCAATCATGACTTTTGCAGCACATCGCGCTGTGATTGGCCAAAGCATACAGGTCAGATGTATGCTTTGGCCAATCAGCAGTCGTCAATGCACTGCAATCTCGCAGTGCATTATGGGGCGCTCCACGGCAGGCAAACGTCACGCGAGTGCCCCATATGTTTGTTCTACGAACAAACACCCGATGTTCGAATCGAACTTACATTCGAGTCGAACATCTGGCCCATTTCTATTTACCAACATACACGGAGATGTATCATTCATGTGTTTTGAAGGCTGCACCTTTGTTACCATTCTGTAACTGTTTGCTACTTGAAAACTTTTAAGTTACTATTTGTTTATCAACATTACCAGGACACTGGGTTTTTGATATAGTTTATTGGGATACCTTGGAACCTAAGCATCTGGGGCTCAGCCTTTCATTGTAGTGACCACCTGGAAGGTGGCCACCTGCTGGAGACTTATCAATATGCTTTTTAATATCTTGCAAATGTGAGTGTGTATATATATTGTTTTTCATTTCACAAATATGTTTTAATAATTGCTACATTTAATTAGTGGTACTTTTCTCTCTTTTTTTGTTTTTACATGGTTTGTTGGTGGGAGCCTCCCCAGATCCTGCTTGGAAGAGAGACTGCTGATACTGCCATGATGTCAACTTTATGCCACTGTGTTCTTATGGACTTTTTTTCAAGGACTAAAAGACTCTCTCTTTTTATGTTGTTTATCATTCCATGCCTATTGTTATTTTTGACAGTTGAACTAGTGCCCCCCTTTTCTTGCTCCTGTGTAAGTTTGATATTAATGCCCTTTGTAAATCTTTTTTTAGTTTCTGAAATGGTTAAAACTGAAGATTATTTTGGCCAGTGACATTTAGAAGATTCATTGTTCGAAACCCTTGTCCTCTGTTTTTCTTTTGAATGGTGAATGGTGAATGTACAAACAAGAATGATTATGAAACACATAAACACGATTTTTCTTCCAGTACCAGGAAACTGACACATCACGCATAATAAGATTTTAATCAAGGCTCTTCAATGTGTTGATTGTGATAGAATATTTTCCCATGTTCTCCATAAGTATAACAGTGTTCTTTATTATTCACATTGACAACTTAAAGCAGGGGTGCTCAACCTTTTGAAGAGCGAGAGACATTTATGTGGTTCGGTAACCGGTCGTGGGCCACAATAAATTTTTTATTTTGAACAGCATAGTGAACATGTTCCTCCTGCGGCTGCTGAATGCCGGTGGGAGAGAGAGGAGAAGAATCCGTCTTTCAGTGGTTGCAGAAGGAAAATGAAGGGGATAGGTTCCTTTACATGCCGCTCCTGCTACCCCCTCATATCCGAGTGTAAATACACGGGCCCCCTGGAACATGGACCCCGATGCTACACCAGTGGTTTGGGGGGTGCTAAAAACACATCTCAACTATGGGGTTTTACCTCCTCCCCAAACCGCCCTTATTGTCCTAAGTCCCCTTTAAGTCTGCTTTCACACTGAAAAACTACAATTTATGCAGTGCACCTGTGGCTGTCCTGCCATGGACTTCTATTATATTTTGTGGGTGTGGTGGACTTTTTGAAAGAGCACCAAAACTCCTGCATTCAGGGGTTGTGGTGCACTTTCAGAAAGTGCACCAAACCCGCAGTATATAAGTCTATTGCTCAGTGCAGCTACCCGCAGGAAAGCTATAGGTGCACTTCACTGCACTCGCGGATCAATGTGAAAACAACCTAATAGCTGTTAACCCTTTTAAAAGTGCTAATATGCCCATTGCAAAAGTGCAGTGTATGTGTTGTTTAATACGCTGACCTCCTTCTCCTCTTCCAGCTTTTCACTTTCCATCTCCAGGCTGTTAGAAAGGTCCCACTTGGTATAACTTCACCAGGATAGGAGCTGGTGCTACAGAGGAAGCACCAGCTTATGTGGTTCTTGCTCCCTCTGTGGCCACCTGCTCCCTTTGCTGCCAGTGCCAGCTCAATGCACTCTGGGATGGGTTGCTGACTCACGCTCTGGGATGGGGGCCGGCAAGCCCAGATCATGATCAACAGGTTGCTGACTCTGGACATGCGGTTAGAGGTTGCGGGCAACATCAGAAGGCTTAGCGGGCCACAGGTTGAGCACCCCTGACTTAAAGGAATCTTCCATTGTTCCAAACAGGTGATGTTGGTTGTAAAGTCAAGACATTTTTTACCTTTTTAAAAGTAAACCAAATCTTAATGCCAATGCCCAATTTTGCAACTTTGACATGTGTTAGTAAAACTGTACATATCATCACAACTACTTTGTGCATCCAGGTGGATTATAGCTTGTTTTTTTTTCAGGACAAATTGGGTGTTCATTTGATGGTAAATGGTAATGGATATCTCCTGATTTTTTTTTTTATTATCAAAGAAGACTTGCCCAAAATAGTAAAAAAACTAATTTGCAGCCTCACTGTGCCAATTTGCAGCCTCATTGTGCCCATTTGCAGCCTCACTGTGCCCATTTGCAGCTTCATTGTGCTCACCTGCAGCTGTAGTTTAATTACTAAAACAGCGGGTGGCTGCCGCTGTGTTATGTAGTCTGTTCGGTCGTCCATTGTAACAAAGCCCCGCCTCCTCCTTGTCCGTGATAAACGGAACACTGATACAGTTTTCCAGCATTGTATCAGTGTTCCTCTATCACGGACGAGGAGGTGGCGGGGCTTTGTTACAATGGACGACCGAACAGACTGCATAACACAGCGGGAGACACCCGCTGTTTGAGTAATTAAAGGTATGGCTGCTGTTCTGCTCACTCGAGTATATGCCAGGGTGTTTCAGGCTAAAAAATGGGCTGAAAAACTCGGCTTATACTCGAGTATATACAGTAATTTCTTCACCCTAGGAATACAGCTTTAAAGGAGTATAATGAGCTCCATGAATGATAAATAACTGAGTCAAATGCTGTGAGGAGGATAAGGATACCTCAAATTAGTTTTTCAGAGCTTGCTCCCACTCCTCATCACTAAATGTCTCTAAATCTCTACGCCACCGTCCAAAGCTACCCTCTTGTGGATTTGTTCTAGCTATCATTTGTATACTTCCTATGAGTCCCTGTTTAAAGCATCTTACAGTTACTACCACAGCTAGAATTGATGAAGGGTTATATATTAATAAAAAGGTCTGCCGTAGCTGTAAGTATTGAAAAAATAACTTATTAGACAAGTGATATTTCTCTGCCATTTTATCAAATGATTGCAGAACCTCATTATCAAAAAGTTGACTAAGAAGCAGGATGCCAGCCTTTTTCCATAAATCAAAAATTTCAAGCCTTGCCACCTCAGGCAATTGTAGATTATTCCATATGGGTATATATTCAGTATATCCCTCATAAGAGTATCTTGTTGAATAGTAGTCCAAATCTTATGTATCATATAAAATGTGGGATAGCTCCGTTTACTGTAAAAATGGTAAGCTACTATTAACTGCACCGGTGGGTCTATTGGCAATTGAGAAAATATGATTTGTTGTATGGTAGTGTAACGACACCCCGAGTATGAAAGGGGTTAAAGTCGTTTAGGACATTTCAAACCCAAACACAAAGGCAGCTACCGAACACTCCAATCAGCCAAACAAGGAACCCATACAAATAATCCACCCCAAAAACGAGACACAGCTCTGTCTTCAGGTTCCAAGCAGGAATGAATCTTTATTCAAAAAACACATGTTATACAGATCCCACTTCAAAACATTTCACCCCCACCCTTGGAAAACAGGGCGGGTTAAACTGTCCAATAACAATGGACACACAGGTCAGGTGTGCTTAACTTCTCATCAGTAAACAGTCTTAACAGGGGGGCTGCTGGAGTAATCCCCCCTCCCTCTTTCCTCACAGCAATACACATCCTGTGATCCAAGGCAGACAAACACAATAGAACATTGGAATACAGCCCCACCCCAAAGTAGCACAGCAAACAGTACACATTCTATATACACATATATACAGCATTGAGTCTCTGACTAGCACAGATCATAGTGGGGTTCTCATTCACCTTGTGCCCCTATTAGTGACTCCTATCACAATGGCATATCCAGGGTCCCCAGAGTCTGTGTGTCTTGGGGGACATGGACCTGAATCTAAAGTAACGCCACCTCCAGGGTCCCCAGGCATACAGCTCACAAAGAGCACCGTCCCCCCAAATGCCAGGGACCATAATTGGTTTGCAGGAGGCTGGCATTCAGTCCCCTCCAAAAGCCTCTTTTCCGGCTAGGTTTGTCACATTTCTCCCCTTTCGGCAGGAGACTAACACAGGAGGAGACCCCAGACGGGTTGACTCCGAAGTTAGTCAGTAGTTCCAGTCCTCTAATGCTGGTATCCACACCGTACCCCAAACAAATTGTTCCAAACAGATCATTACTTACCCAGCCAACCTCTGCCTCTCTCGGAGAACACGCCCGCCGCTGGGGAGAGGCCTGGACTGGCCCTTCTCCCTGTAGTCTTTTCAGCTGCTGGAGAGAAGACAGGGTGACTGGGCTCACGCCATCATGCTGTTGGGGATCTGGTCACGGGTAGTCACTCGGTTGGCTTCAGCGGGGCCTATCGGGGCATAAGCAGAAATGAGGGGGGCCAAATCATTCCCCAGTAGTACATCCGCTGGCAAATCCTTCATCACCCCTACATTCATGTGTCCCCAACCAACCCCCCAATCCAGGTGAACACGGGCAACGGGTAGCCGGAAAATGGTGCCTCCTGCTACCCTTACGACTACAGTGTCCCCGGTGTGTTGGCCCTCTGGGATGAGGTTCTTCCGTAGTAGGGTCATGGTGGCACCAGTATCACGTAGGCCATTGGCTACCTTTCCATTAACCCGGACGGTCTGCCTGTGTTGCTGCCGGTTGTCCTGGTTAGCTGCTTGTACTAGATCAGCCTCATGCAGGACGCCCCAACGTTCTTCCTCCTCAATGCAGTGAGCCGCAGGCATGGATGTGCGGGGATTCCCCCCTGCTGGCTTTCTCCACGAGTGGGACTGCCTGACTGGATTCAACGGACAGTCTGGCTTTTTGTGCCCTAGCTGTTTACACCCAAAACACCTGAGGGGTTGTGAGTAGTCCTGGGAATTGAACCTGGGCTGCCGAGAATAAGTGGCCACTGGAGGTGGTGCTGTAGGGCGGTACAACTGTGGTTTGTAGGCACCAGCTGGAGGGGGCGCCGCTGATCGATAATCCACCCGAGCTGTTGTCTTGACCACATGGTTATCCAGTTTGCGGGCGTCTGTGTATTCGTCCGCCAGGCGAGCTGCTTCAGACAAGGTGCAAGGTTTTCGGTCCCGGACCCACTCTCTGACTTCTGGGAACAGCTTGTCAAAGAAGTGCTCCAGCAGGAACAGCTGCAGCACCTCTTCCCCGGATACTGCTTGGCATCCAGCGACCCAGTGGGATGCCGTGTAGTGTAGGCGGCATGCCCACTCGGTATATGAATCTCCAGTTTGCTTGCTCGTCTCTCGGAACCGCCTCCGGTATGCCTCCGGTGTGACGGCATACCTGCCCAACAGTGCTTCTTTTACCAGCCCATAATTCATAATATCCTTGTCTGGGATGGCCCTGAACGCTTCACTGGCCCGGCCGGACAATTTCCCAGACAAAATGGTAACCCATTCCTCTGTGGGCACCCGGTGTAGAGCACATTGCCGTTCAAAATCTGCAAGGTACCCATCAATCTCCCCTTCTGCTTCAATGAAATTTTTAAAAGCAGCAAAATGTACCTTTCTCTTTTCAGTTGGTGCTGTTGCGACTCCCGCTGCTGCAGCACGTCTTTGCTGTAGCCAATTTGCATCCACAGCCGCTATAACTCGGTCTATGATCTCCGCTGTAGGGTTAGGGCCATAATGTGCCAGTCTTATTTTAACAGCCCGATCAAAACTTTCCTCTTCGGGTGTCCTGTCTGTTATGCTGGGTCTTTCGGTTATGCTGGGTCTTTCCGCTCTATCCATTTCGACTAGTTCTGCGATAATGTCCCTCTTCTTACGGTTGTTGGCCGGTCTCCGGTTGTAGCTGTCCTTCTGGGCTGTGGGAATGATCCCGCTGCTAGCCACCAGTGTAACGACACCCCGAGTATGAAAGGGGTTAAAGTCGTTTAGGACATTTCAAACCCAAACACAAAGGCAGCTACCGAACACTCCAATCAGCCAAACAAGGAACCCATACAAATAATCCACCCCAAAAACGAGACACGGCTCTGTCTTCAGGTTCCAAGCAGGAATTAATCTTTATTCAAAAAACACATGTTATACAGATCCCACTTCAAAACATTTTTCCCCCACCCTTGGAAAACAGGGCGGGTTAAACTGTCCAATAACAATGGACACACAGGTCAGGTGTGCTTAACTTCTCATCAGTAAACAGTCTTAACAGGGGGGCTGCTGGAGTAATCCCCCCTCCCTCTTTCCTCACAGCAATACACATCCTGTGATCCAAGGCAGACAAACACAATAGAACATTGGAATACAGCCCCACCCCAAAGTAGCACAGCAAACAGTACACATTCTATATACACATATATACAGCATTGAGTCTCTGACTAGCACAGATCATAGTGGGGTTCTCATTCACCTTGTGCCCCTATTAGTGACTCCCATCACAATGGCATATCCAGGGTCCCCAGAGTCTGTGTGTCTTGGGGGACATGGACCTGAATCTAAAGTAACGCCACCTCCAGGGTCCCCAGGCATACAGCTCACAAAGAGCACCGTCCCCCCAAATGCCAGGGACCATAATCGGTTTGCAGGAGGCTGGCATTCAGTCCCCTCCAAAAGCCTCTTCTCCGGCTAGGTTTGTCACATATGGTATCCTCATAATCTATAGCATTTCATCCATGCAATTGTTGGAGTTGGGATGCCAGATAATACAACCTGACATTAGGAACGGCCAAGCCGCTTTCATTCTTAGGCAACTGAAAAATTTCCAGTCTAATCCGAGGATGTTTATATCTCCAAATAAGATCTCTAAACAAGGTATCTATTTGTTTAAAAATTTTCTGAAGAAGCCGTACAGGACAATTGTGTAACAGATATAGTAAATAGTAATAATATATCTAGTAATATTTCTAGTAATCCATATCATCTATATCAATTTAACTCTACCTATTAAAGTTAAAGGCAACTTACACCAAATTTTCCCCACTTGCCCAAACCGCTTAAATAGTGGGTCTAAATTCCTCTCCACATATGTACTCACTTGTGATGTGACTTGTATGCCTAGATAATTAAATGTAGAGACTATAGCAATTTGAGAAGCAGACGTTGGCAGATTGGTCACCAGGGGTCCACAGGTAAAAGAACTGATTTATCCCAATTTATTGTAAAACCTGAAAAAGAGCCATATGTATTAATTAAAAACATTACTGCCTCTAGAGAAGACAAAGTGTCTCCAAAAATAAAAGTGTATCATCAGCATATAAAGCGATCTTATCCTCTCCTAAGGGTCTATGAAACCCAATCCTATTCAATGATTGACGGAGAGATGCAACCAGAGGTTCAAGGGCCAAAGCAAAAAGCATAAATGATAATGGGCATCCCTGTCTTGTTCCTCCTTGCTTTGAAAAAGGCTCTGATTCATGTTCATTTACCTGTACCCGTGCCAATGGGACAGCATAGAGGAGTTATATCTAGCTTATAAACTGGGATCTAAAGCCAAATTTTTTCTAGACAATGCCATAAAAAATCCCAATCTATGCTATCAAAAGCTTTTGCCCCATCAAGCGACAATATAGCTCTATTAACCAGGTTTTCAGACGGAACCTGCAAATTAAGAAATAAGCACCTTATATTCACTGCAGTAGATCTGTTTGGGATGAAACCAGATTGATCTATATGCACTATCTTAGATATTACTTTTGCCAATCTAATGGCTAACACTTTTGCCAATAGCTTTACATACGAAGTGAGTAATGAAATTTAGATATGATTCAGGATTATTAGGCGTTAGGAGTTTAACTATGATAATGGCTTCATTCATAGAAGCTGGGAGATAGCCACATTCCAGTGCTGTTTTAAATACCTCTAATAGTTCAGGCAACAAATTAGCTCCATAAACCTTATAGACTTCCCCTGGTAATCCATCTGCACCTGGGGCTTTATTATTAGGTAAACTACCGTAGCAGAGGCAATATGGAGTTCCTCTAATGTCAAAGGCTGAGCCAACATCTCCCTATCAGCCACTGATAATTCTGTTAACATAATTGAGTCAAGAAAAAGTTGCAGTTCGGCTTCCTTATAGGATACTTTTCTACAATACAAGTTTTTATAAAAATTGAAAAACACTGATGAAAGCTCCAAAGTATTTTATGCAGTTTCAGTTAGAGAAATTTGCAATTCTACAACTTGTGTCATTGGTTTCTGAACTTTTACTATTGCTGCTAAAAGATGGCCCGTATTTTCCCCATCCTCAAAATAAGGTTGCTGAAGAGAAAAACGTTTCTGCTCTGCTTTTTTTACAAGAGGTATCAGCATATATCTGTTGTTTTGTATCCACTTTTTGTAAAAGTGAGTATACCCCTAAGTGAAAATGTCCAAATTGGGACCAATTAGCCATTTTTCCTCCCTGGTGTCATGTGACTCGTTATTGTTACAAGGTCTTAGGTGTGAATGGGCAGCAGGTATGTTAAATTTGGTGTTGTCGCTCTCACTCTTTCATACTGGTCACTGGAAGTTCAACATGGAACCTCGTGGCAAAGAATTTTCTGAGGATCTGAAAAAAAGAATTGTTGCTCTACATAAAGATGGTCTAGGCTAGAAGATTGCCAAGACCCTGAAACTGAGCCATGGTCGGCCAAAGAAGTGCACGTGCTCAGTGTCATATCCAGAGGTTGTCTTTGGAAAATAGACGTATGAGTATTGCCAGCATTGCTGCAGAGGTTGAAGGGGTGGCCTGCCTGTCAGTGCTCAGACCATACACCGCACACCTCATCAAATTGGTCTGCATGGCTGTCGTCCCAGAAAGAAGCCTCTTCTAAAGATGATGCACAAGAAAGCCTGCAAACAGTTTGCTGAAGACAAGCAGACTAAGGACATGGATTACTGGAACCATGTCTTGTGGTCTGATGAGACCAAGATAAACTTATTTGGTTCAGATGGTGTCTAGCATGTGTGGCGGCAACCAGGTGAGGAGTACAAAGACAAGTGTGTCTTGCCTACAGTCAAGCATGGTGGTGGGAATGTCATAGTCTGGGGCTGCATGAGTGCTGTCGGAACTGGGGAGCTACAGTTCATTGAGGGAACCATGAATGCCAACGTGTACTGAGACATGCTGAAGCAGAGCATGATCCCCTCCATTCGGAGACTGGGCTGCAGGGCAGTATTTCAACATGATAACAACCCCAAACACACCTCCAAGACGACCACTGCCTTGCTAAAGAAGCTGAGAGTAAAGGTGATGGACTGGCCAAGTATGTCTCCAGACCTAAACCCTATTGTACATCTGTGGGGCATCCTCAAGCAGAAGGTGGAGGAGCGTAAGGTCTCTAACATCCACTAGCTCTGTGATGTCGTCATGGAGGAGTGGAAGAGGACTCCAATGGCAACCTGTGAAGCTCTGGTAAACTCCATGCCCAAAAGCGTTAAGGCAGTGCTGGAAAATAATGGTGACCAGACAAAATATTGACACTTTGGGCTCAATTCGGACATTTTCACTTAGGGGTGTAGTCACTTTTGTTGCAAGCGGTTTAGACATTAATGGCTGTATGTTGAGGTATTTTGAGGGGAAGCAAATTTACACTGTTATACAAGCTGTACACTCACTACTTTACATTGTAGGAAAGTGTCATTTCATCAGTGTTGTAACATGAAAAGATATTATAAAACAGTTACAAAAATGTGAGGGGTGTACTCACTTTTGTGAGATACTGTATATATTAGCTAACACAGATGATCTTCTATACATTGTGCAATATAAAAAAATGAATGTCTGTTTGTACCTGCCTGCAGGAGAAATCGACTTCACTTGCTATCAATATAGATACACCTCTAGAATATGTAGTATAAGTAGAGTGATATTGCCTACTATATTGTCCACGTTTAAAATTGTTTAATTTATGTGATGTGTAAATGTGTAAATGAGTCTCCTGCAGGCAAATAATAGATGTAGAACATTTTTCTCCGTGTGTTGAACATTGCTTGTCTCTTTACTGGGTCACTAAACCCCCTAATATTCCAAGATACTAGAACTTGCATTAACGTTGACATATTACTATAATATCAAACTTTAGGCCCCTGGGCCAGCCCTACCATGGGTCCCGGTGGGTCCATGGGACCCTAGTGGCACTTTAAGTGGGGCGGCAACACGGGCGGACTGCCCGAGGACCCGAGGCTCCCTCCCTTTAGCGTGAAGTGTCCTGCTCATGCTGCTTGCATGATGTACAGTACTGCTGGGGAGCGGAGCGGAGGAGGACGGCCCGGGCGGGGTGGAGCAGCTCTCCTGGTCCCGGAACAGCAGAGGGGGAGCGCCGAAGTGCCAGAGTGCTCCCTCTTCTCCTTCTGTGCCCGCATCGGGGCACCAGTGAAGCTCTTTTCCCCACTCAGTCCTCCAGTAAACACAAGCGACCATGCTGTGACCAGGGAGAGGCGAGCCTCGGGATGTCATCATATCTCCCCTGCTCGCTCCCCCCCTTTCTCTTGTCAGCAGTGGGGAAGAGAGAGTGGCTCTCATCTTGTTCGCCGCCCAGCTTAGTGTCCGGTTTGCTTCCCTTCCCATTGGCCACAGCGGAGGGCCAACCAGAAGAAGCAAGGGGAGCATCATGGGACATGTAGTCCAGGAAGAGAGAGCGTGCCGTGCTGTACCCGCACCACCAGAGAGGGAGTGCCACGCTGTACCACCAGAGAGAGAACGCCATGCTGTACTCGTACCAGCAGAGAGAGCACCATGCTGTACCCACACCAGCAGAGAGAGAGCCACGCTCTACCCACACCACCAGAGACAGAGCACCATGCTGTACCCGCACCACCAGAGATTGAGCTACGCTGCCGCCAGCACCACCAGACAGAAAGCCACACTGCCCAGCATTACCAGAGAGCCACGCTGTACCAGCACCACCAGATAGAGAGCCACACTGCAGCCCAGTGCCACCAGAGAGGGAGTCACACTGCCCAGCACCACCAGAGATAGCCACACTGTTGCCCCCGTGCCACCAAAGAGGCAGCCATGATGCTGTCAGCACCACCAAAGAGGGAGCCACACTGCCCAGCACCACCAGAGAGAGCCACGCTGCTGCCCAGCACCACCAGTGAGAGGGCCACACTGCTGCCCAGCACCACCAGAGAGAGAGCCACACTTCTGCCCAGTACAACAAGAGAGAGAGCTATGCTGCTGCCCAGCACCACCAGAGAGAGAAAGACTGAGCCAATGCCAGGGTACAGACATGCTACACTACTGACCAGAGTCACCCTGGGCAACCCAGAGTGAGCAAACATCCAGCCGGAGGGATCGCTGCTGGTATTTCGCTAAGAGGGCCTGTTGGCCATTATCATTACTGCCCCTAGGGTCTGGGCAATTGGAAAGTGCCTAACCTGCTATCCTCTAGTCCTTATTGACTGCCGCAACACATCCCAACGAGCTCCAATGCTGGGCTGCTGGCCCAATAATAGGAGGGGGGGTGACACTATGTTTTAATGCACCAGGTGACACCAGCCCTAGTGACGCCACTGCTTTCACACACCGCACAAGCTTCGGTCTGAAATGCCCGGCGGCATTGTAACAAAGTCCCACCTCCTGTGAGATAGATGGAACACTGATCCAATGCAGTGAAATTGAATCAGTGTGACATGTATCATAGGTCTAGGCTGGTGTAGCTGGCGGAACTTTGTTACAGTGGTTTAAATCCATTTAAATCCAAGCTCTGTGACAGCAGGAGATCATCGCTGCTCTGTGATCCAGGGGCACAGGTAGGCTGCAATTGGTGGGCACTGACAGGCTGCAATTGGTGGGCACTGGTAAGCGGCAATTGGTGGGCACTGGTAGGCGGCAATCGGTGGGCAGTGATAGGCTGCAATTGGTGGCCACTGATGAGGCTGCATTTGATGGGCACTGATGAGGCTGCATTTGTCACTTTTCTTCCTACAAGTGTCTTCCATTGTCTCTCCTTGCTCTGTCTTTCCTCTCCTCCCTGCCTGCCTGTCAGCTGATCGCTTCCCTCCTGCTGCAAAAAATATGTTTTTCTTCCTACAATCCCCAGTGTTATATTACAGTATGTGCCCCCGTGCATGTTATTTATAAAAACAATGCCTCTCTGTGCTCACGTGAATACCTGGCTGACGTCAGCCAGGAGGAGAGCTGCGGGCAGAGTACACAGGGCAGTTGAAAACCTTTTCTGGGGAGGCAGGATGAGGACGTGACGCTCTCTTGGTGAGGGAGGGCCTGACCGTGCTGCTGAGGAGAGCGAGAGGGGAGATCCAGGAAATGCTGTGGCCGACTCATAGCGCGTGAGGCTGCGACGCTGCCACAAATGAGGACCCTGTACTGCTCGGAACCTACCCATTCAGACAGCTAGCTGGTTTGCCACAGGTGAATGTGACAGACAGAAGAGCGGCAGTATGCTAGAGGACCGAGCCTCGTGGCTTCCCTACCCCTCCCCAGGCTGCCCCGCACAGTTTTACTGGTAGACGGACGGCTAGGCGGATCAAAGGGAATTGGAAAGAAGTGGTATGGATGTCATCTCAGAGGGGCCCTGCGAGAGAAAGGTATGCAGACAGCTCAGTTTTTAATATTGCAGTGGATGCAGCAGCTGGGAAGAGTCAAACGGATGAGCAGGCAGTAGAAGAAGCCGACATGGAGGTACTGTTGTACTAAATCTGTATGAGGAAAATGCTAGATTAAAACAGCGGACCACCTGTACCTGTACTTATAGCATCTCTTACAGCTGACTAGTTCAACTGTCTGCATGCCTGTATGTCCGTCAGCATTTAGAATTGTGAGGAGACTTTTCTCTGTCCTGTTTGCATACCAGCTCGTCCGGATCTGCAGTACTGAATGTACTCTCACCTACTTACCCCCAAACCATTTGGTCTGCATATTTTCAGTTTGTAATGCTGCTATACTGTTGACTTTCTACATGAACTAGTCTGCAACCTGTTGAAGTGCACATTGGCTGGATTAGATACTTGCTGGCCGGCTTATTTGACTCTCTACACAGGAGCTAGCTGCCATAGATGCTGGATTGTAAATCTCTCCTATTAATAAGCTGGCTTAGAGGTTTTTCCCTTTTTTTTTTTTTCTTGCAAAACGGGTCTACTTACAGATTACATATAGGCCTGTATAAACACCGGTTGCTTTGCTCATCCGAAAACCCCCAAGTTTTAACTGCATTAGTCATTTCCTCATGTCGCTGGGTGAAAGTGGGGTGAACTGTCTATAGAAATTGCCTATTTACCTATTTAACTGGGCTAATGGTTATAGGGTTTATAACCTGCCTATGAATAGCTAGTGGAAAATCCCAGGACATTTTTGTTATAAAGAAATATAAAACCCTGATAAAGGGCAACTGGAAAGTAGAAGCTTCCATCTGGACTGTTTATAATCTTGCTTAATAGCAAACCCTTCAGTTGGGTACCTGACCTGCTTGTATATCAGCCAGCTAGGTGAGCCGTGGATATACTCTCTTGTTCATTTGTACAGCAACCCGCCCATACATTGGTATGTTCTGACATTCGGACTGTATGCAATTTCGTTTGGTTACACCTACATCTGTTGGGTCGCAAGTCCATAAAAATACAAAATCAGACTGTGACAGACCAGGGCAGAAGGTAGTAGAAAGACTTTTAAATAGTCAAGCATTGCGGTCATAGGCTTGTTATAAGACCTGTATAAGACTCTAAAGACTCATGATGAAAAATTTGAAAAAAAAAACGAGCTGCTACAGGTACAGACCAAGTCGGTGAAGGGAACTGATTTTAACTGTGGAAGAAGTATAAAAACAATATTAAAGTGCTAAGAAGACAGTCTACAACCGGATATAGGCATTGGGAGCCGATGTGATTGGCGATAGCAGATATAACACACACTCTTGTCACTACCTCTGACTAAAGGGCTAACCTTTCTGGGAAACAGCCTTATTCACAGGGTCCCTAATAGCTACACAAGGAGATGGTGGTATACTTAACCACAGACCCTTGTGAGCAAATCTTCATAGGTGGCGAGGCGTATTAATCATAAGTAATAAAAAGTATCAAAACTGGGAAAACGGAAAACCACAAACAAAAAAAACAAAGGAAAAACTACGAAGGGCAGTGAACTAAAAACCCCAAAAGTGAAAGCTAATACCTGCACGATTAAACAAGACATGACCAAGGAAGCAAGCCCAAAGAGTCCAGGATTAAGAAAACAGCAAAAAGCGCCACAAGAGAATGCAAAGGACTCTGGGAAAAAGCAAGGGGAGACCTCGGATCAAGCTAGAGACGAAATAAGCACAGAAAGTGAAATGGAAACAAGTAAAATGGATGAACAAAATACAGATGCTCATATTCCGACTAAAATAGAAATGACCGTGTTTTCAGGACTGAAAATGCTATAAAACTAGAAATCTCTACGCTAAGAGTAGATCTGGGCCAATTGTTGTAATGTGTAGAGGAGACAGAAGAGTGAACGGACATAAAAGCTCAGGAATTGAGAAAATTAAATCAACAGGTCAGAACAATGCAAGTAGATCAGAGGAAAATTCTATATAAAATAGAAGATCAAGAGAATCAAAATATAAGACAAAACCAGAGAATCTGTTCTCCACCAGAGGAAAGAGGAGAGGACTTGAGAAAAATCATGAATATAATATTTAATCCTGTCTTGAATAAAGGGGTCGAAGACAGTCTCAATATCGAGAGATTTCATGAGCTTAGAAAACCTAAAAACATAACAGATGACCGGCCAAAAGACATTATTGTCAGATCCCAACTGTATGAAGATAAAGCGGAAATATACTCCAAAGATTTCCCGAACTGGTATTACGGGGACTCAACAACTAAGAGGGCTAAGGGGGTAGCAATTGGGTTTGCGAAGGGGACGAGGTTCACATTGGAGGATAGGATGACAGATACCGAAGGTCGATACCTCTTCCGAAAGGGAAGACTGGGTGAAATGACATGTACGTTGGCAAACATATACTGCCCCAACAGGAACCCCATAAAGTATTTGAAAGAGAACATGGGCAAGTTAATAGACTTTAAGAAGGGATATGTGATACTGACCGGAGACCTGAATTTTTGCATGGACCCTAGACTGGATACCATGTCCCATCTACAGGGGATGAAAAATGTCCTGTTAAAAATGATAAAGCAGAAAATACACCAATGCCAAATGATGGATGTGTGGAGGATCCAGCACCCAAAGATACAGAACTACACATTTTACTTCCCTGTACATGGGACATACTCTAGGTTAGACTATATAATGGTGGACCACAGGCTACTGGGACGGGTAATCGAAACAAACATAGAAATATCCATGCTATCGGACCATTCCCCAGTGACAATAAAGTAAAGTAAGTATAATATGGTACCCTCCACAATATAGGGTATTGGGAGGGAATACGCACAAAATCACACGTAATGCACTGAAAATATGGGACCAGACTCACAAACAAAATAAATGGGAATATAATTCACCTTTAATATCACTTAAGGAAAATGATTATTTTACACCAGGGAAAAGGTCAATAGGTGGGAACTGGATAAAAAAGGAAAATGCACAATTGAGAGATATAACAAACATGGGTAAAATAAACACATTTTAGGCGTTAAAATTGGACACTGACTTAATGGTGATTAATGAATGGCCGTACTTCCAGATGAGGCACTTTGTGGAGAAACTGCCTCAACCAATAAGATCTGGGGAAGATTTAAGGCCACTGGAGCAGCTTTGTACAATGGTAAAATCAATAAATAATATATCTCGGATATATAAAATATTATTAGCAACGGAGGAAATGGAGGTCCCGCCATACATTAAAAAATGGGAAAAAGAATTGGGTTCACAGTGGAAGAAGCACAATATTTAAAAGATATTGAAACTTACACACTGCTCCGCTGTCGACATAAGGACGGCTGAGATTAATTATAAATGCCTGGCAAGGTGGTGCGCAACCCCAGATAAAACAAGTAAATACCAACCGGGGAAATCCCCGGAGTGTTGGAGAGGATGTAAGGTAGTAGGAACGATGGCCCACCTGTGGTGGAATTGACCCATAATTAAAAAGTATTGGAAAGAGGTCTTACAATTAATGAAGGAAATAACGAATAAAACAATACCTGAAGAACCATGGACATGCTTGTTCCATGGAGTGGAAGGTTCAGTAAGACAATACAAAGCATCAGTAACTCCCCACATGATAAATGCAGCGAAAAGTCTATACCCAAAAAAATGGCAGGAAGTGGAAAGCCCCAAAATCCGGGACTCGATATTCAGTATAGAAGAGACATACAATCTGGAGGGGGGGGTAGAATATATGGGAAAAAGCCAAGTAAAAATGATGGAAGTTTGTAAAAGGTGTCTTTTTTAATATTGTATGATGGTATTTTGAATAAAATAAAATAAATAAATAATAATAATTTAAAAAAAAAGAAAACCTTTTCTGAATGCTGGAAACTTGACAGCTGGAAACCGACCATGAAAAACATCTGTATTACTGCTTTTACATACTGTATTTTATGGAAGTTTAGCAGCGGTTATGAGCATAGAAGCATTTTTTAAAGCTAACCTCGTTATTAACTATTTCTGGCATTCTGTGGAGAAGAGAGAACAGCAGCAGAGAGAGCAGTGTGATTGTAGATGGCTGTCTTATTTTTTGTGTTTTCACTATGGTTTCCATCATGAACATGTGTGAAGAAATGCTCCTGATGTTGTTGTTGCTGAGGCTCCGACAAAAGAGAGGACCAGAGTTTGTTGCTACTGCACTCATCTATTGATGCAGGCAACAGCATGTGGTAAAATGTGTTTTTTCAACATTTTTATCAAAAATTATCAGAAATGTTTTATAAAGTTGCCCCTAACATTATTAATCCTCCAGAGCGTCCCACATTTTTTCATGATATTGTGGGCTACTTCCTGTGCAAAAAGTGCACAATATGCCAGCATAACTCCTGTGGAAGATGTAAGACCTTAGAGTTTCGATCAAATGTGACGAATAAAACTTACCCCATTAAAGTATTTTGCACTTGTGCAACAAAGTATGTTGTATACTTGATCACCTGCCCATGCGGCAAGCAATATGTGGGCCGCACGATTCGTGCTTTTTCCGTTCTTCCGTTCGTGTAGGTGAGCATGTTGCAAAGATCATAGGCGGTGACACTAAACACACTGTTCCTAGGCATTACAGACAACTCCATAATCGTGACCCCACTGGATCACAATTTCTTATCATTGATCGATATGTCCCCCCTTGGAGAGGAGGGGCTCTGACCCGCGGGGTGTCACGGTTAGAAACCTATTGGATTTATGTACTACAGTCTCATTATTCGCCATTAGGGTTAAATGTGGAATGGGATATCAACGCATTCATTAACCAATCTTGAAATTTGTTCGATTCTAGGTGTAGTAACACAATATTTTTTTCAATTATTATTTTCTCTTTCTGTATGGTCCATTTATGTATTGCATGGTTTCTATGGAGGTTCCATATTGAGCTGTGGCTCCACGTTTGAAATCAGCCTAATAGATATGGTATACCTACCTTTTAAATTTTCACATTGATTTTATAATTTGGGTATTATTACTTTTATATTCAACCGAGCAGGTCATGTCCCCCATTCATTTTTGGCACTCACTTAAGGTTGTATCCATTTATTTCCGTTTTTAGTTTTTATGCCCCCATTATGACACTTAAGAACTGCCATTTATCCAAGGCCGTTGTTTAATAATATAATAATGGTGCTCTTAACATGTCTGATGACCTTTATGTATTTTAGTTTGAGATATATTATCCAACATCGCTATGTACTTCCGGTCTTTGTATCTCGTTTACAACGAGGCTCGAGCTGCACTTTGCGTCACCATAGTTACCCGGACGTCAACACTATTGTGGGACGTCGGTTTTGCGATGTGCGTTCCAGTCATGCACAGGCCTCGCTCACAGCTAGGCCTGAGCCGCACGCGCATCACGTCTACCCGGAAGTACCTGTAGTTCCGTTGTGTAATGTGCGACCCTGGTTTTTGTCCCTCGCTTAGAACAAGGCTTGAACCGCTGACGCCATCTTACATACCCAGGAGTAAGTTCAATTGAACGGCTGTGTTTCATTGGAGCCATGGCTTAATGTGGGGGCTCCTTTTATTATATAAGGGCAGTATTTACAGTGGATCAGTACCCCAGATGATGTCCTATAGGAAAAAACGCGTCAGAGGGACTACTGATGCCACTGATACTGCCATTGTTTTTACTATAAGCGCTTTTTTTATCGCCAGAAATGTGAGTGTTACTCTTTCATTTTAATAAACAAGCTGTGAGTTTTTTACGGAATTACGCTATGTGCCCTCCTGTCTTCTTCTCCCCTTATACACATTTGACCTGTTTGGGTAAAGTCCTTTAATACATCATCGGAAGTCTTTTTGGTCCCTGGAAATCGTGTCTTCTGTGGCAGTTGCCTTCCAGGTCCAACATTATTCAAGCTTGATTGATCCAGTAGGTATACACCCATCTGGGTTCAATCCTTCCGGTAAACCTTTAAGAATATATGGTGGCGGATCTCCTATCAATTTTTTTCACTAAAGTCACATTTATATAATATACATCAGTTCATCTTTTGGATCACCGTCATTAATTTCTTTATGGACAATAGCAATGAGATTGTGATTGATATCTATGCCATCAAGGACATTTTTTTGATGTAGTGATTACCATCTTATGTCCACTCATTTTCATTTTTATATACACATTGTTTCATATTCATTTTTTTCATATGATTTCATTTCCATATGTTTTTTTGCACGGTCACTGTACATGTATATTTACTATTGTCAGTAGGTATCTGAGACTTTCAAATTCTTAGCGCTGCACTTTTTAATTGTATATCAGAAATGTTTTCCCTTTAAAAACGCTTAAAAATGCAAACGGGCATATATTCGGTTTACCAAGGTTACACGTGGTTACAAGCACTTGGCGTTTAAAATGCTGGAAAACTACAGTCCCGAATGCAATTTTTCTGCTTTCAAAAAAATACCTGTAAACTCAACTGCCTCCAAACTACTATAAACGACTGAGTGTGCATGTTATACATAAGATAACATAGAGAAGAGTTCAGGGGCCATTAAAAAAAATGTTCAACTGCTCTTAAACTTTAGTTTAGCAGCTGTAGTGTACATGAGGCCTAAAGTGCAGCAATGGGCAGTAGTAAAGCTTGATTTACTAAATAGAAGAGACTATACTGCCAAAGTGCGATAATGGCGACTATACTAGGCCTAGACCAACTGGATATGCACTGTCCGTAGAAATGAAAGAAAGGAGAGAAGGGGACTTGCAGGATGGTTTTACTGGAGGAGCAGTCCCTAGGTTGTTCTTTTGCTGGCTATTGTTGGGGCCCTTTTTCATAAGCGTTGGTGCACTTAACAACAGTTTTAGTAAACCAGCATGCAGTATAGTTGCGGTAAAAGATGCAGTAAAGTATCGGTAAAGATGCAGTCAAGGTACGGTAAAGGTGCAGTATATTCAATGTCCTGCCTCTAGTAACTCAGTCCCTGCTAGCAGTGTGAACAGTGGGCACTGCCCTCTCACTGGTCCCTGTGGTTCGTCTGTGATCTTTCACTGTAGAAAGGGAACCGGCTCAGTCTCTCCAAAGAATGCTCTACTCTCTACTCCCAGATCTTAGGCTCAGTCCCTGCTGGTCTGGCCCCTCACAGGTGTGGTCAGCATGCAGCAGATGTGCTCTCCTTGGTTCTCTCAGCACCAAGAGAAAGAACTTTCCTGGGCAGTTTAATAAAAATCATCTTTCCACTCCTCCCACTGCACAGTACCTATTGGTGTATGTATTGTAAGAAGTCTATTCCTCCCATTATATTGCTGTCATTTCAAACCAAAACTCCCAGCACTCTGCATAGAAGTCTATGGGCTTTTTTGGCTCTAGCTCCCCCCCTGCTGGCTGGAGGAGTATAGTGCAGCACAACATCAATATCACAGTAGAGGGAGAAAAGAACGAAAAGTAATGTCTCCTTTTCCATATTGCTGTAGCCTAGCACTCAGCTACACTGGTTAAGTGAATTGACTGGAATGACAAGTGACTGAAATCCTACAGTGTTTGGGAATGGGGAATGAAATATACATCTTGTGTTAACCTTCTGGGTAATAGAGAGTGTCAAGTAACTAAGGAAGGAGAAGCAGCTAGTTTGGGAAAGGAGGCGGTGGTGGCCGGTAATGGACGCTTTGTCAAAGGGGGGGATTGGTGGCTGTATGGTCTACCTGACTCAGTGGCAGGGATCCTAGGTTAGGACCCGCTGTTAAGCAGAGCTATCCTATGGACTGGTCCTGGACCATAAGTATGCAAGGCCTTGCGAATTATACAGCAGTGTCCCTCCATGTCTTCGAGCTGAACAAAGTGTAAAGTGTAATGTATTAAGGAACTGGTGTAGGAAAATGTAATGCTTTTTCCCTCAAAATAGCTTCATAGTCGGTGCCGGGACAGGTGTCACTGGCAGGTGGAAAGATGTTATCCTTCCGTTGTGGGGCTCAATGTAATGCTTACGCCCCCAGCCACTTGCGGTGCTAACCCACACATGAAAAGTGGATCTCTGTGCAAACACTTGGCAAATGAAGTGAACATGGTTCCCCACCACGACCAACAGGTATATTTGGATTGTGGAGAACACTGATTTTAAGAAGATTTAAGAGATGGTGGCATTGCGATTTGTTAGCTGAGAATAACTAGTTTGCAACAATCAACAAGCCAGCTTAGTGTTAATTCCAGAGTATGATGTCTTGTTTTTGCTGGCTGATTCTTTTTTTTTTTTTTTTTAGCCAGAATAAATAAATCTCAATTACATTTACTTCATTAACTAATTGAAGAACAGCATGTGTAACCATAGACAAACCTTTATTATCTACCTCAGTATTATTATCTACCTCATTACCGTTGCTGTGCCAGTTTCCTGGAACAATCTACCAGGAATCAGCATTGTGTATATATAAGATAATACATCAGAAGGACATGCATTGTGCTCATATAGTCGCCAGTCATTATGGAAACTCCAGCACTTGTACTCTGTTTGGTGCTTCTTACACTCAGCCTTCCTACTGGCACAGGTGAGATTGTACATGACATGTCTAGTTTTCTGTTTCTGATACTATTTGTATAGTAAATTATAATTGTGGACATTTCCTTATAATTTTGTATGACATCTTATTCTGAAAATGCTACCAGATTCTTGACTCTGGTACAAAGCATTTTTTTTTATTTGGTGCTATAAACCTGAACATACAAAGTTTACATACAGACATTTAAAAAAAAAATCACCAAAACTAAGGGAAGAAGGGAACGACATAGTTAATAAAAACATATTAGGATTTGCTAAAGGTTTATAAGGGACTAAAATGTTAATTTTTTTTTTCACACATAACAGTAAATCATGAATGCAAGCTTCCTTAAAGAGGATGTTCAGTCAACGCTCGTCTAACTGTACTTCTCCTGTGGATTACAGGAGTGCAGTCCATTCTGCACTCCTGTGACTCGTTTTCAGCCAACAGCGGGCTGAAGCTCCCCCTGCTGTCAATCAAATCCTATGAGGGGGAAGCGAGGGGGTGGGGCTAGGGTTGCTTGGCAATTTTTTTTTTTTGTAGTATACACTATAGGATTGTGAAAGACCTGGGGCACCTTTGGGTGCCCCAAGGCCAAGAACAGTGGCTATGACCAAATTGTGTTAACAGTAGGAGGGGCTTAAAGGGGCATGGTTAAATAAAACAAAAGCATTATTTTGCTCATAAAATATGCTCAAATTAATACAAGAAATGTCACTGTAAAAATATGAACTTAGCCTACCTTAAAAGTTGACAGTGTCAGTCAGTAGACCAGTGGACAG
Source organism: Aquarana catesbeiana (assembly GCF_042186555.1). NCBI lineage: Eukaryota > Metazoa > Chordata > Amphibia > Anura > Ranidae > Aquarana > Aquarana catesbeiana. The sequence continues at coordinate 342,848,647 of NC_133329.1, read as the reverse complement.
TGTCCATAGGGCAGTGGATAGCGTGTAGACAGAGTCAGTAGGGCAGAGGTTGCTGTCAGTAGGGCAGCAAATGGTGTCAGTAGGGCAGTGGATGTGTCAGTAAGGCAGTGGATGTGTCAGTAGGGCAGTGGATGGTGTCAGTAGGGCAGTGGATGGTGTCAGTAGGGCAGTGGATGGTGTCAGTAGAGCAGAGGATGGTGTCAGTAGGGCAGAGGTTGCTGTCAGTAGGGCAGTGGATGGTGTCAGTAGGGCAGTGGATGGTGTCAGTAGGGCAGAGGTTGCTGTCAGTAGGGCAGAGGTTGCTGTCAGTAGGGCAGTGGATGGTGTCAGTAGGGCAGTGGATGGTGTCAGTAGGGCAGAGGTTGCTGTCAGTAGGGCAGAGGTTGCTGTCAGTAGGGCAGTGGATGGTGTCAGTAGGGCAGTGGACTTTGACAGCAGGGCAGAGGATGGTGTCAACAAAGCAGTGGATGGTGTCAGTCAATAGAACAGTGGTCCAAATCATTTGGTGGAGAGGGGATTATGGTGTGGGATTGTTTTTCAGGGGCTGGGCTTGGCCCCTTAGTTCCAGTGAAGGGATCCTTAAGGCATCAGCATACCAAGACATTTTGGACAATTTCATGCTCCCAACTGGTGGGGACAGTTTGGGGGTGACTCCTTCCTGTTCCAACATGACTGCGCACCAGTGCACAAAGCAAGGTCCATAAAGACATGGATAAGCGAGTTTGGGGTGGGGGAACTTGACTGGTCTGCACAGAGTCCTGACCTCAACCCGATAGAACATCTTTGAGATGAATTAGAGAGGAAACTGCGAGCCAGGCCTTCTCATCCACATCAGTGCCTGACCTCACAAATGCGCTTCTGGAAGAATGGTAAAACAATCCCATAGACACACTCCTAAACCTTGTGTACAGCCTGCCCAGAAGAGTTGAAGCTGTTATAGCTGTAAAGGGTGGGCCAACTTAACATTGAACCCTACGGACTAAGACAGGCATGCCATTAAAGTTCATGTGCGTGTGAAGGCAGGCGTCCCAATACTTTTCCTAATAAAGTGTATGCAAATCCACTGTAGTTCTCAGTGATTTAATTTGATTGTGCTCCAATCATGCATATGAAGTGCTTTGTGCTGCAAATCTTCGTGATCCTCTCCACCACTGCACAGTCACACACTGACACTCACCAGACTCAAAGACCCAATGTTTTGTGGTTCAGATTGCGCTGGGCTGTCAAATCCCCTCTCCTCTCCTACTCTCCCCTGATTCCAGCAAAGTACTCCCAAGAAAAGAAATCAAACAGTCTCCATTGCATAACCCTGTTTTAATAATACAATTCTTAAAAATGGCAAAGATAGGAATAAAAGTCACACGATCCAGTGCGCCCAGCGATCTTAGCAGTGTTCATTATGGCTGCCGGCCGCCTTCTCCTGCATGGGTATAGGTGTGCGTTCCAACCAGCGGAAGCTGAGTCACCGGATGTGACGAAGGAAACCACATAACCCCGCCTCTATGCGTTTCACCGTGATGGCATCATCTGGAAGCTAGGGACCTGGTCAATTGGGTTCCTTATACACCTTTCCTTTGGTACCACCCCAGGGGAATTAACTGTTTTTTGTCCTGTTCTCTATTACCATATTCTGCCTTGCTCAGATCGCTGGTTACATGATATATATTCTCATTTCACAATACCTTAATTACAATACCATAAAATTATAATAAATGTACATTACAAATAAAATTAAATGAAAATAAAATAGAATATCAAAGTTCAAACCTACTGGGCTATTAGGCACTTTTACCTTCCCTTCCTACTCTCCTATGTTATTAGTTATATACCATTTGGAGTCACTCTGCCATCTTGTACTTATTTAAAACATTGCAGATCATGCTTCACAGGTACACTATATTGTCAAAAGTATTGGAACACCTGCCTTTACATGCACATTAACTTTAATGGCATCTCAGTCTTAGTCCATAGGGTTCAATATTGATTTGGCCCACCCTTTGCAGCTATAACAGCTTCAAATCTTCTGGGAAAGCTGTCCACAAGGTTAAGGATTGTGTCTATGGGAATGTTTGACCATTCTTCTAGGACAGCATTTGTGAGGTCAGGCACTGATGCGGATGAGAAGGCCTGGCTCGCAGTATCCACTCTAATTCACCCCAAAGGTGTTCTATCAGGTTGAGGTCAGGACTCTGTGCAGACTAGTCAAGTTCCTCCACCCCAAACTCACTCATCCATGTTTTTATGGACCTTGCTTTATGCACTGGTCCAAATCATTTGGTGAAGGGGGATTATGGTGTGAGGTTGTTTTTAAGAGGTTGGGCTTGGCCCCTTAGTTCCAGTGAAGGGAACTCTTAAGGTGTCAGCATACCAAGACATTTTGGACAATTTCATGCTCCCAACTTAGTGGGAACAGTTTGGGGATGGCCCCTTTTTGTTCCATCATGACTGTGCACCAGTGCACAAAGTAAGGTCCACAAAGACATGGATTAGTGAGTTTGGGGTGGGGGAACTTGACTGGCCTGCACAGAGTCCTGACCTCAACCCGATAGAACACCTTTGGGCATTGGTTTGGTGCACCCCCCCCCCCCCCAAATATTGATGAGCACCAGCTGCCACTGCCATCAATAATTAGAGATGAATCAGTTTAGATCCAGATCTATGTTTAACCCTTTGGGGATGAGAGTACCCATTTCAAATATCCATCGTGTCTCATTTTGTGAGATGGCTTTTATCAAATCTGAGCCTCTCCATATTACAACACAGCATGCAGTTCCTTGTCTGTGTATACAATGAGAAGATTCTTAATAATATTTACAATATGGTGATACTCTTTTGAAAATGTTGTTACAAATGTAACAATTTTAATTATCTCCATTCCTCTTATATAACAAACCTCTCCTTCTTTCTGTACAGTGAAGTGATTCCTGTGTTTTGTTTCAGCAATTCTTCTTCCGCATTCTATACTCCAAACGGGGAAGCCTCTATCAGGGGTCCTTTTTTAATAATTTCAGATTCTTTATTAAAAAGTTCAATAGTTGAACGATTCCTATGCGCCCTGATAAGCTCCCAATAATCCCCCCTACTGGTATAGCTTTAATGGTATGAAATGGATGACAACTGGTCACGTACAGGGTAGTGTTCCCTGTACATGACTCTGGAAGGTTGTTGAAGAAACAGATCCCGTTTCCATATTACTCTGTAGAGTGACATCCAAAAAAACTATACTAGTAGCATGATAATTGTCGTTAAATTGAAGATTAAAGTTATTATTATTTAAATATCCCATGAAATCCTCTAACCATAGGTGTGCGCACAGGGTGTGCCAGGTGTGCCTGGGCACACCCTAATCACCCTGTGTCATGCAGATTCCCCCTGTTTAGGCTTCTGATATTTCACCAAAGCCCCCTAATGGGGCTCCTAAAATAAAATTTAAAAAAATAAAATAATTAAAAATAATTTACTGACACCATCCACTAGCCTAGTGATACAATTTTCTTCCCTAATGACACCATCCGTTGCTCTACTGACATCATTAGTATATATACACATGCACACACATATGTTTTTGAGCTTTGGAGTGCACACCCTAATGCCATAGGCTGTGCACACCTATGCCTCTAACTTTAAGGTGTCACCTTCCCATATAACCAGCAGGTTATCTATAAAGCGACTGAACCAATGCAGAATGGGTTTTCTATGTGTAAAGAGAAAATGCCCCTCTCACCATCCCATAAATAAATTTGCCATAGAAGGCGAAAATGTTGCTCCCATCAATGCTCCACATGATTGTATATAAGCCAACAAACATGAAAAAAATTGTGAGCTAAAAGATACTTCATACACTGGAGCAAATACTGCAACTCAATAGAATAGGAGCTATAGTGTTTTAGGTGATATTTTACTGCCTGTAAAGGTAGATGGTGGGGGATACATGAGAACAGTGCTCTCATATCTAATGTGACACATACAAAACTGGGGATCCAATGAATTTTTTGCACCTGTGAAAGCACTGTACCTGTATCTTTTATATACCCTGGTAATCAGTGAACCAAAGGTTGGAGGTGTATGTCCACCCATTGGCTAAGTCTTTCCAGCAGAGAGCCGATGCCAGCTACAAAAGGGCGGCCCTGCATCAGTTCACCTGCTTTATGCACTTTCGGCAAAAAAATGGGCATAACTGGATCCTGGATCATTAGGTACTATGCAGTTTTAGGGCTAATTAATCCCATGTTTTTACCTCTATCAATCAAGACCAGTAAATCTGTGCTGAAATGCTTAGTAGAATCCAATTTGAGGGGCTGATAAGTGGAGCTGTCATTTAGTTGCCTAAGAGCTTCAGCAGAATATTGCTCCTTTGTTAAAGTGATACTAAAGTCTCATTTCTTTTCATTTAAAAATTACAAACAAGTTATATTTACCTGCTCTGTGCAGTGGTTTTGCACAGAGGAGCCCAGATCCTCTTCTTCTCGGGTCCCTCGCCGGCACTCCTGGCCCCTCCGTTCTGCCGAGTGCCCCCACAGCAAGCAGCTTGCTATGGGGGCACCCGAGCCGAGCTGCTGCTCTGTGTGTCCATTCAGACACATTCTCTCTCCTCATTGGCTCACTGACTTTGATTGACAGCAGCAGGAGCCAATGCTGCTGTCTCAGTCAATGAGGAGGAAGAGTCCCTGCCAGCCAAGACTCTCGTGCAACATCGCTGGATCAAGATGGGCTCAGGTAAATATTAGGGGGGCTGCTGCACACAAAATGTTTTTTATTTTAATGCATAGAATGCATTATTAAAAAAAAAAAACCTTCTGACTTTACAACCACTTTAATCTCACCACCACTCCACCTTTATCCACTCCCCGAATAACCAGGTCCCTTAATTTTTTGAGGTGTTGGGTAATTACAGGAGGTGTGTTGAGCAGTTGGTCTGCTATAAATCTGTGTTGTCAGTGTAGATATAACCAGGCTATGCATAAGGTCTTTTTATAGAGTGAAACGCATTAGTGTGGATCGTGTTATGGAGGATTTACTATAACTGATCAGCTGTATTTTCCTCCTGCAGCTGCTGAATGCTGGCAGGAGGGATAGGAGGAGAAGCAGGCTGTCAGAAGCTGCAGGAGAAACATAAAGTGGATTGGTTCTAGTAAATGCTGCCCCCACCAACCCCCCTGTCCAGGTGTCACAGGGAGGCCGCACGGACCCCCTGGAGCATGGGGAGCCACAATCTGGTCTGAATAATGTGTACAAATCTTAGCAGACTGAAATCTGGACACATGATTCAAAACCCAGACTGTACGGGTCAATCCCGGACAGGTAGCAATGCTACCTATGATACAATGCTAGGTGGGAGTGGAGAATAAAGATCCTGCAGGAGGATGCTACAATCATTGGAGATAGTCCCAAGGAACAAAGCCAAAAGTTGCTTTAGGAACTAGTTACAAGATATGCTAGAGAGAAAAGACAGTTAAAAATAACACGTTTGGTACTTAGTATCAGATAAACACAGAAATTAAAATAGTGTTTTCAGGCTCCAGGAATGCAGGAATGCGCAAGGGCTTAGGCAGTTTAAATCGTGTATTTTTGCAATGTAGTTCTGATGATCTGAGAATGCTGATATTGGCCTTGAGAGAAGTTCTGAGAGTACAATGGTCTTTGGGCAATAAGGAGAGGTGTTGTAAGGGTTGTTTGAGTGATGGGCTTCCAGCTATAACAGTTATATGAAGTTGCCATTACCAATGGAGAGACAAGAAAAGCCTGTGATCACCCTGTGGATGAAAAAGCATAAATGCAAGCTTTGCTGACCAAATGAATGTCAGCTCTGTTGCCAATACTTGTTTTTTTCCCTTTTCTTTTCTATCCCTGAACCTGTTCCTTTAAATAGTCTCTGCCTAAATCATATGGGCATTCTGCATGAAAGACTCTATGGGGTTGATGTACCAAGGGAATTTTCAATTTGCAAGAGAATCTTCCATTAGCTTGGTGAAGAAGGTGAAGCTACTGATCCTATCATGTACAAGCAAAAATACTGTTTTTTTTCCTCCTTGCACATGATTTTTTGCAAAGTAATTTTCACCATGTTCACTGAGCTAAGGGAATGCATTCTAAATTCTGTATGTCTTTTATGTTACTGTATGTATTTTATTGTAACCCTCTTTCACTATATCTCTTCTCTTTTCTTTGCCCTGAAATCTAGTATGGACCAGCAAGGGTAGGTGCAATATTCCATACTCCTTGTTATATTGTATTGGGAAGTAGGGTGCAACTATACCTAGTATTTTTAAAGGGATTGTGTTTTAAAAATACATATGAAAAATATGTTTCATTAAATCCCTAAGGGTTAACAGCATGGCAAGAGACTAGTGTTTTGCACATTAGACCCTGCTTGTAATAGGGAACACATTTGCATTCCAGTCAATCATAAAAACACCTCAGTAGCCACGCTACAACCTGGGACAATGTTAGTTGGGAGGGGAAAATGAAGAGGCTGTAAGAAGACACTAAAATCATTGGCATTACTCTCAAGAAACGCAGAAAAGAGTAGCTTCAGGAACAAGTTACATGATATGCTAGGGAGAAAACACATTTAAAAATAAATGTTTTTGGTACTTACTATCAGATTAACATAGCAATGAAAATAGTGTATTTAGGACCCAGGAATGCAGGAATGAGCAAGGGCTTAGAGCTTAGACAGTTAGCATGGCATCTTTGAGCAGTGCAGTTCTAACGATCTGAGGATGCTGACATTGGTCATAAGAGAAGATGAGGTTCTGAGAGTACAATGGTCTTTGGACTAAAAAGAGGAGTGTTGCAGGGGTTAGTTGGGTGATGGGCTCCCAGCTATACTACTTATATGAAGTTACCCTAATCACCGAAGAGGCATGCAAACCTTGCATCATGTATCACAAGTAGATGAGGAGTCTCCTCTTACCCAACACTCCTGAAACTGGTGACAGAGAGTGAGGGCAGAGAACGGCAGGAGTGCCAGAGTTGGAGGCTGTACTGGATCAGTATTGAAGTCAGATGCACAGAGCAAGGAACAGAGGACCACAGAACAGGAACCAAGCACTGGAACATCGTGGTACCAGAACAGCTTACAAGCACTAGGTTGAGGCCCTTGTGAGGGTGGGCATTGTTAGGCAGTGGGGTACTGAATCAGAAGACAGAGGCAGAGTCAGGACACAAACCGAGATCAGGAACAGTGTGGAGTAACATAGTACCAAATCAGGGGGCAAATACAGGGTCCAGTAACAGCGAGGCAAACATAGTACATAGCAAAAGGCAGTAAGTAGAGTCCAGAAAGCAGGGAAAGGTCACAACGAAGAGCCATAAGCATAGAGGCAGATCAGGAGGCAAGCCGGGTCATACATGGTAAGGCAAAACAAGCAGATCAGGTCTCAGGTAAACAAGAACTATCTGAGACCACTCAGCAACCCCCTCCTGCGTCGTTTCAGTTTATATAAGCTGCCGACTGCCAATACTAGTGCCAAGCATGCAAGTTAATTTTTGCACATGCATGTGTGAGCCTACTCACTAAAGCACATGCAGCATTTACCTTTTTGCAGAGGTCTGGGCAGAATTATGAACACACAGCATAAGCCAGCTTGAATTCGTGCTTAATTACATCACCTTGTGGATGAAGAAGCATTCATTCAAGATTTGCTGACAAATTAAGTTTTCTCACCTTGTAAATGTTAGCTCTGTTGTCAAGTGGGACCCAGTACTTGCTTTCTTTCTGTTCTATCCCTGAACCAGTTTTATTAAAGAATAATTCCAGGCATTGCCATGTTATGCATAGTTATATTGGTTCAGCTTTGGCCATGTGAATACAGGAGGTCAGGCACTCAGCTTGAGCTCCATTCAGAGAATGCTTTGCAATTTATGAATGAAAGGTGGAGAGCATGTTACCTTCCCAACTTTCCACCTCGTCCAATCAGAGAACACTTTGCTTTCATTCAGAATACAAAGCATCTGAATGGCGCCCGTGACAATCGGTCGACTTCCTGTGTTCACAATGCAGGAGAGCAGCCACTTGACACAGGACCTGGAAGCAGTGGAGATCACCGAAGTAGTATTGTCTACTACAGTGATTCCTAGCTTTCAGAGACCCCTGCCTGGTATGTCATATACATAGAATACGTTGGTACAAGCTGAACCAATGTAATTATGTATAACATGCTGATGCCTGGAATAATTCTTTAAACAGTCTTTGCCTAAATCATATTGGCATTTTATATGAAAGACTCTATGGGTTTGAAATAGGCTGTTCACTTGGCAAAGGAATTTTCACTTTGTAAGGGAACATTCCATTAGCTTAATGAATGAAGGCATACCCTTCCGACTTCCATGGTCCTATCCTTTTTTTTTTTTTTCCTTGCGAGTGATTGGGAATTGTTTGAAAAATTTTCACCACATTCTCTAAACTAAGGAAAGATACACTTTGTTTGATGTAATTGGAATGTACAGTATATAATTTATTTAAACTGAAAGTACAATTGTGCTTTGAACATGAAGAAAACAAACCCCTTTATTAAAAATATAGTATTGTATATCCTGATAAACCTATTTGAACTGAGAAATTAAATTAGCTTGGAATAAAGCAGTCACACCTCAGAAACCTGTTAATGGATATTCTGTCCCCATAATAGCTACTTAAAGAATGTATCTCTGATTTTATTTAAATATAAATTAATCTGATTTCAGTGCCAAACCGAGAATGCGGAGGTCAATTAACCAAGGCCACGGGCTGTATAACAAGTCCCTTCTACCCAAGCAAGTATGCGTCAAACACTTTGTGCATTTGGGAGATTATGACACAGCAATACACCTACATACAGATCACCATTGACATTGAAAGGTGGGCATTTTATATTTCTCCTTGCTTTTATAGGAACAAGTGGTGCAATACTTTACAGAAATGGTCATCATCACTTATGTTCACAAAAAGATTTCCAGGGCATTCTCACGCTGAGGAATGACAGACTGCAAGATGACCCTCTGGTGATACAGTTTGTGGGAATATTACATTTCTTACAAGTAGTTTTGGGACTGACATCATTGGTTTGTCCTCTCTTCCTTGGCCTTATGGTTTTGGAGTCTGTGATCCCACATACCACAAGCTAAGCTTTTAGTGACTTTTGGGCCTATGACCATTTAGCCCCTTCAATGGGCTCTGGCATGTCCCATCCTTGAAGGGTAGTTGTGTTCCTCTTCGGGGGTGCCCTTTGTGGAGCTACTGCAGCCTCTGGTGTCCTCTGCCCATTCTGGGATTCAGCCTCTGTGCCCTACGCTAGTATCTTCCTCCTCCTTTCACATTTCCTCCTGCCTTCTGGTCTTGGGCCTCTGTGGAGCTGTGATGGGTCGAATTTCTCTTACTAAATGCTGTGAATGTCCTGGAAATCTTTTTGTGAACATAAGTGATGTAAAAATTCATTTTGACCAATTGTCGTTACCCCCGAAGAAAAGGTCAACCCCCTTTTTACCTCGAAACGTCGGGTCATATGTTTATTGTTGTTCCATCAACCTTATCATTACATTTGATCATTGTCCTATGTTTATTCATTTCCTCTCATTTGTATGCATCCATTTTTAATTATGCATTACTGTTAGGTCATGATGATCCTTTTTTAAACTTTTTTTCTAATAAATTTTAGAAAATGTTAAAAATTTTCCATTACATTTGTACTGTGAGTGACCCATTTCGAAAGTCCCATTAGAGGAGCTACACTCCTTGTGAGTGTGTTTCTGTTTCGTATTATGTTAGGGATGTGGGTCCACTCCTAACCTACAACTCATACTGGGGTGACACCTCCCATCTCGACCCTTCATCTAGGGCAGGGGTGTCAAACTCAATTTCATCGTGGGCCGCATCAGCATTATGATTGTCCTCAAAAGGGCCGGTTGTATCTGTAAGATTAGATGTCTAGCGCATCCCCTCCCCTTACATTAGATGTCAAGAGCCACCCCACCATCAGAAGTTGAGTCTCCTACTCTCCCTAACATCACAGTGCACCCCCTTTCCTTATGCTGCTGCTGGGAAGAAGCTGAATGCATTGCTTGAAAGCAGAAAGTAGGGGTCTGGAGAAGGACCGGAGGATGGCTGGAGCTTTCCTGCAGCTGCAGGAGAGGTGTGAGGGCCACATAAAATGGCCTGGAGGGCCAGCTTCAGCCCGCGGGCCTTGTGTTTGACACCTGTGATCTAGGGTATATGCAAACCTCTTGCCGACATTGACAGTGGGAGCTGTTTGCAAATAATTAGTTGTAGTAAAAGTACTGTAATTGTGAGTTTGCTTAGACACAACTCTATAGAGACACAGGAGTTGTCTCAAGTGTGCGAAAATGGCTGTAACTCCCAGGAGAGCACTGAGGCTGAGAGCAGGAGTGGTTTGCAGCATTAAGCAGGCCATACATGGATCAAAACTTAGCTGGTTCAGCAGGGCCCAGCCAAATTTCAATCCATGTATGGGCAGGCTGGTTGCACACAAGTTGATCTATTGATTGACTTGTGTACATCCAGCCGGTTGGAAAAATTTCTCTCGATCAGCGTCGCCGGTTATGGCTGGCGGTGCTGATCAGTGTATTCTGATGGCTGGAAGTCTCCCCACTGTCAGAACCGAGTGGTGGCCACTCATGCAGGCCGCAGGGGCGCCACCCCCCTAATCCATGCACCCGGCCCCTAAATTACATGCAGGGTGCCGGACGCATGGATTCCAATGGGTTTTTTTTTTTTCTTCGAAACACATGATCAGAGCCTGAGGCTCTAATTGGCTTCAAAAAGGGTGGGCTCTGGGTGCAGAGCACTGGCTGGCTGGCTGGGGGGAAGGGTGGCTGGCTGGCTGGGGAGGCCGCAGTCTGCCCCCCCCCCCCCAAGAAAATTGAGCACCAGCCGCCACTGATCAGAACACAATAGCTCAGCAGGAGGAATTCCTGCATCAATAGTGAATGTTTGGATGGGGGAATTGAGTAATTTTCTTTCATTAAACTTGCTGGTTGAACAAAAAAAAAAAATGACTTATGTATGGCCAGCCTTTGCCATAATGAAAGATTTGTTTTCGTGCAGTCCTATCAGCTCTGGAGAGAGTCTCTTTGGAGCTGTCATGGCCACATTATGACAGTACTTACTACTTAGATTACATCTAGGTGTCTGCAAGCACCTCCCATTGTCAATACCTGCAGAAGGCATTGCAGTGAATGAAAGGTGGGGTGCAGATTGTAGGATCCGACACTCCCGAAAGTATCAGACTTGTACTAACTTTTGCAAGATTTGTAATTAAAACTGGAGGCAGCTAATTAAAAAAAAATACACAAAGATGTAACATTTTTGATCTATTGAAAAAAAGCATTTAACCACTTCCATACCGGGCCAATTCTGGTATTCCTCTCCTACATGTAAAAATCATATTTTTTTTGCTAGAAAATTACTCAGAACCCCCAAACATTATATATGTTTAGCAGAGACCCTGGGAAATATAATGGGGGGTGCTGCAATTTTTTACGTCACATGGTATTTGCGCAGGAATTTTTCAAACTTGATTTATTTGAAAAAAAAAAACACTTTTGTGTGTTAAAAAAACAAAACACTAAAGTTAGCCCAATTGTTTTGTATAATGTGAAAGATGATGTTACGCCGAGTAAATAGATACCTAACATCTCACATGTGCACACTCGTGGACTGGCAACTTAGGTACTTAAAAATCTCAATAGGCGACGCTTTAAAATGTTTTACAGGTTAGCAGTTTAGAGTTACAGAGGATTGCGCTAGAATTATTGCTCTCGCTCTAATGTTCATGGCGGTACCTCACATGTGTGGTTTGAATGTCATTTACATATGCGGGCGTGACCCACTTATGCGTTCGCTTCTGCATGTGAGCACGTGGGGACGGGGGTGCTTTAATTTTTTTTTTTATTGTTTAATTTTTTTTTTATCACTTTTATTCCTATTACAAGGAAAGTAAACATCCCTTGTAATAGGAATAGGGCATGACAGGTCCTCCTTACAGCAAGATCTGGGGTCTATAATTCCCCAGATCTCTCCTCTAGGCTGGATAAAAAAAAAAAAGATCTCAGGCTTTCCAGCAAAAAAAAAAAAAACTAGCAGTGTTTACATCTGCCGGCGCTGGAAGTGATATCATGACATCTCTTCCGGCCTCTGGGGGTCATAGAGATGGCCGGGGACCATCTAGTTCAGCATCAGCTCTATGGTAAACCGCTGGCGGTTTCATTCTCTGGCTCGCTGGTGGGACGGGTGAGCCAGGAGAAGCACCAGAGAGCGGCAGGAGGGGTGAGACGTCCCCTCCTGCCACCTGTAAATGCAATCAAGCGGCTAAACAGCCACTATGAGGGATTTTGCTTTGTAGGGAATTGCTGCAGCTGCAGGCATCTTTCAGATATCTCCACTCAAAGTCCAATGTAAAAGCTGGAAGTGGTGGGTGGGTCAATTTACTAAAGTTTATCGCATGCAACACTATTTTTTTTTAAAGCGTAAATTATATTAACAGTTTTCACAAAGAAATAAACAGGTACAGTTGTAGCAACATCAGAAATTAAATTCTATATAGAGGGTACAAGTTGACAGTGCCAAAAAGTCAGCATCAATAAAGTAAGGGCACGGTTCCACTCAATGCATGGGACATTATTGTAGAATAATGGAAAAGCAAATGAAAAAAAAAGAAGAGACAAAGCATATACAATACAAAAGAAAGAAAAAAGGGGGTAAGGAATCATGTGCAATATTAGTGTCAAGTGACCAATTTGCATACATTCATTGAATGTGATAATTTAAGAGGCAATTCATTGTTAAAGTTATTGAATGTAAGAGGCAGGCAGCCTGTAGTGGGTGAACCTGCTGGATCCTCTTTACAGCTCTGCTTTTACAAGGTAATAACTGAGATTGCAAGGGCATTTGTTGCACTCCAGGTTGATTTTTTATTCCTGTAGTCTCACACACACACATACACATGCTTGGAAAGCAATGAAAGCGGATATTGGTAAGCAACTGAAACTCTCAGGCAATGAGAATATTTGTTATCTTTATTCTGGAGATATATTTGTAAGGATCCTATTAAAAAAAAACAAAAACTAATGAATTGTTCTTATGTTTGTTTCAACAGTCTAGAAAGTAATCCAACTTGCGCCTATGATTATGTGGAAATAAGGGATGGCTGTGTAGGAAGCAGCATTCTTGGGAAGGTTTGCAAGCCCGGAGTGTACAATTTCTTTTCATCATCTAATAAAATAACCATTGTATTTAGAAGTGACATATCCATTGAAGGCAGCGGCTTTGAGGCTCATTATCAAACTAATTATGAAGGTACAATGCTATTGCACTTTTCCTTCTAACATTTTTCAGCACTAAACTTGCTTTAGATCATTAGAAAGGTTCCTTGGCTAAAGCCCAATTTGATATATCAATCCCTGATTTAACCACTTGAGCTCCAGGAGGTTTACCCACCTTCATGACCAGGCCATTTTTTTGCTATTCAGCACTGCACTCCTTTAACCACTTCAGCCCCGGAAGGATTTCCCCCCAAATGACCAGGCCATTATTTGCCATACGGCACTACTTCGCTTTAACTGACAATTGCGCGGTCATGTGATGTTGTACCCAAACAAAATTGATGTCCTTTTTTCCCCATAAATAGAGCTTTCTTTTGCTGGTATTTGATCACCTCTGCGTTTTTTATTTTTTGTGCTATAAACAAAAAGAGACTGACAATTTCGAAAAAAAAATGAATATTTTTTACTTTCTGCTATAATACATAGCCAAAAAAAAAACACACACACACACACACACACAGCCTTTCATAGCCGACCGAAAAATAGAGAACCTGCTCTCAATCTTTTGCTGGCTGGAATTCTGCCAGCAAAAGTCTGATGGAGCATACACACGGTCGGAATTTCTGACCAAAAGCTCACATCAGACTTTTGCTGGCGGAATTTCTGATCATGTGTACGGGGCATTACTCTCTGTTTCTCATCAGTTCTACTACCCACCACCATTACCACCACCGATACCACCACTACATCAACTAATGGTAACTATACTGTATGATGTTTCCAAGTAATATTATAATTCTATGTACATGTACCTATATGTACACCTATAATTCTAAAATGAGATATAACCTGAACATTTTTGAAAAAAACTTGTTTAGCCTGACACTGCCAAAATACATCATTTTTTGTTCATGCGTATAATGACCTAGTTCACCTTACCTATCTTTTCTAGCTATACTACCCACCAACGCTACCACCACCACATCAACTGATGGTAACTATACTGTATGATGTTTCCAACCAATATTATAACTATGGTAGTAAAAAGCTAATGTATTTTTTTTTAAGATAGAACTTTCACTTAGTACTAGGTTTTCATATATACAGTATGTGTGTGTGTGTGTGTATATATATATATATATATATATATATATATATATATATATATATATATATATATATATATATATATATATATATATAATTTTTTTTTTTAATAAAAAAAATCTCAAGGAAGGTACATCTGATATCAGCAATTCATGTTAGACTTGCTAGACAGAGTCATAAGTGTACAACTGCATAAATAGAAGCAAGTGTAACAATAATAGATTGCTATTACATTGCCAGACAATAATTGTAGCTTATAACATGTAACATGTTGGCACCATGAGATTTGAACTGTATCATCGTTGTCATTTTGTTATGATCTCTCCTCAAATGTTCTGGTTTTCAAAGGTATGTGTTTTATGGTCTTAAAGGTATACTGTAAGAGGGGGAAGGACTAGGCAGAGAGTGTAAGTTGGGGTTTTAATTTTGTATTCTGTCATGCTTGTATATTCCAACCAGTAGCAATTGCTCTGCCTAAAGATCACCTTGGTCCCTTGTAAGGGAGGGTCTTCTATAGGCTTAATATCATTGATCCTGGTGAACCAGTGAGCTAGAATACAAGCAGTGACAGCATAAGGTTATATGTTGGATAAGTATTTATCTTTTGTACACTTTCCAAGGAAGGTCATTGTGGTGTAGAAGGAAAAATGCTGGTAGTTGGTAGTCTTGTTCTAGATTACGATTTTCATGTGAGTACTGATGTTTGGGGCAGCAAAAAACGTGAAGAAGTGGATCTTCATTTGGTTCAGTGGGAACCTTCTACCAGTGTGTAAGGAGTTTATATCCCACTTCTTGGTAGGCATCGCTGTTAGAAGATTTGAGTAAAACAAAGAAATGTATCCATCTTGTCCTGGGAGAATTCAACCTTTAGACTCGGTTCACACAGGGACGACTTGTCAGGCGACCTAGTTGCCTGACAAGTCGCCTCCTGTTCTGTACAATGGAACCGTTCTAATCGGAGCGACGCAAGTCGCTCCGACTTAGAAAAAGGTTCCTGTACGACTTTGGGGGCGACTTGGGGCGACTTGCATAGACTTCTATACAGAAGTCGTTTTGCAAGTCTCCGCGGAAGTCGTTTGCAGGTCGCCTCGCTGAGGCGACCTGCAAGTCGTGCCGCCCGTGTGTGAACCGGGTCTTAGGCCTTTTTTGGATGAAAGGATGTGTTCAGTGTATGGCATAGGTAGGACAGGGTAGAACATGTACATTGTGGGGTTGATTTACTAAAGGACAATAGACTGTTCAATTTAAAAAAAAAATGTATCCAGAGCTTAGTGAATGAGGTGAAGCTCTGCTGACTTCCATCATCCAATGATAAGCGATCAAAAATGCTGTTTTTTTTTTCCTTGCATGTGATTGGGTATTCTTTGCAAAGAGAAATTTGACCACATTCATTAAAGTGTATGTAAATCTCGAACCTTTTTTTTTTTTTTAGTTTTGTATATAGTAGGAAATATATACTTTTTTCTCTGCTGTCTGTGTTTTGTCAGGGAGGTTTCCCTTTACAACCTGTCCCAGGGACACAATAGGAAGTAAGAGAAAAACTCTCCAAAGCAAGAAAATCAAGAGAAAATCTATTTTTAGATAGCTGTCACTATAGCAGATGTTCTGTTGTGGATTAAATAAAGCTTCTCCTATAAGCAAATAATTCCATGTGCTAATAAGCACAATCATAACTCTCTTGTATAATACCAGGAAAGCGCGCTAGTTTATCTCCAAGTAACACAGACAGACGCTGGTATCAGGTTGAGCTTAGCAAAATCCTGCCATATAATGCTCTACTGCTTTTATTTATACTGTAAACATGAATAACAAAGGAAGGTGGTGGCTTCAGAATCAGCCAATCAGACACTTGTATTCTTTCAAAAGAACCAATCACACACATGTATATATTCAAATAGAATTCCAGTAGTGACTTGTGCAGACGGTCGTGTGCAGATCCATGCGGCAAGCATCTTGTGAGACACAAAGTGTCTCACAATTTGAACACTACTTACATGGCTCTGAACACGTTCGTGTGCACATTCTCAGTGCTACCAATGAAGCGAGCCGAACTCTATCATGGCTCAGTGGGCCATCATTTTTGTATGGTTATGCTATGGTTCCCATGTACGCAGATCTGCTTGCTTGGAGCGTTATTGCAGTCGCCATGCGGTGGCCAGCCTCCTGGTGAGGCATACACGAACATCCCTAAAAGAGCAAACACGGGGTCACCAACGCATCTGTTCCACATGCGAGTGGATCCCTTGTCCTGGACACAAGTTGACTAACTTCATGTTGAATCTGGACACTAGAAGATCTACGTCCGGAGTCCCCCATCTTTGGCAAACAGCCCGAAAAATGTTGGAGTGAAGAGACCATTCCCCGGGAATAACTGCTGTGCGACTTAAGTAGTCTGCTTGCCAATTCTCTACTCCCGGAATGAAGACTGCTGATAGGCACGGAACATTCCTTGCTGCCCAAGTTAGAATATGGTTCACCTTTCTCTGCACTGAGAGACTCTTGGTGCCCCCTTGGTGATTGATATAGGCCACTGCTGTGGCATAGTTTGATTGGATCCTGACAGGGCAATCCCTTAATCTGGAAGTCCAGGCCTTCAGAGCCAGATGCACTACCCGAATCTCTAGGATGTTGATAGGCAAGGCTCTTTCAGTTTTTGACCACTGTCCCTGGACAGTCGTCTTCTCTAGTACTGCTCCCCAGCCTGAAAGGCTGGCATCTCTCGTTACTACTTTCCAGATAATTGTTCTGAAGGATTTTCCTTTCAGCAGATTCTGGGTTAGTAACCACCAACTGAGGCTTTGGGACACCCTTGAGGACAGCCGCATTGGCAAGTCCAAAGCTTTTGTTCCAAGCAGACAGGATACTGTTTTGCAACTGGGCATAGGGGACTGCTTCAAAAAGAAGACACCATCTTTCCTAACAACCTCATGCAAAGGCGAATTGAGGGATTTCCTTTCGACCTGACCATCTGCACCAGCTCTTGTATGGAGTTGATTTTTGCCTGAGGCAAGAACACCTTTTTCTGGGCTGTATCTATGATCAGACCCAAATACTCTAGCTTATTTAGCGGTATTAAGGAAGACTTCTCTAGGTTGAGAATCCAACACAGATTTTTCAGGTAATCGGTTGTAATGCGTACACTTTGCTCCAAACGAGGCCATCGATTGGTCTATTAGCAATAGATCATCTAGGTACCATAAGACTGTTATGCCCTGTGCCCTTAACCTGGCTAGAGGTGGGGCCAGCACTTTTATGAACACTCGGGGTGCTGTAGCTGGCATGAAGGGCAAGGCTACAAACTAAAATGCTGTTGTTCTACTTCGAACCGCAAAGACCTTTGGTGAGCAGAAAATGTAGGGACATGCAGATATGCATCCCTGATGTTCTCCTCCTTGTGGGATAGGAACTACTGACCTGATCGACTCCATTGAAAGGAGCAGATCTTCAGGAACTGATTTAGATTCTTTAGATCTAGAATGTTGAATAAAACCCCAAAGCTAGCTCTTCTGTGCATGTACAGGAAACGCCTGAAAAGGCTGTGAAGGTTTTAAGGAACTTAAAGAAGAAACAGAACTATCAGCTGACTCTGCTAGATGTAGCTTGAAAGAGGCACGAACCATCTCTGTAAGAGATTGTACCAGCAATCTCTCAGATTGCGAGGCTGAAAAGGATCATCTACCGTTGTTTCCTCCGCAGAGGAGTAATCGGTATACCTTTCTTCCTGATCACCTGAGGGTAACCCTTCATCCTCTACCCACTGTTCCCTTGATAAAGGGTCTAAGGTGGGGAAGGGGGATCTAACACGCTTCCTATCCTTTTGGATAGCGGATGTGATTAAAGTCGCTAATTTTCATTCTAGGCCCTGTAGGGCAGAGGAAAATGCATTTTCAGTCATGTATACAGGGGCTGAATTTTCTGTGCCTGGGCCTGACCCTGAGGCTTCCCTCTAGAGTCTGACAGTGGAAGCCGTCACCACTGCCTAGAGGCGGATGCCCCTGGCGCAGGGGAAGGAGTCCGTTTAAATGAAGGACGTTTATACTTTCTTTTGGGCAAAAGAGTACCTTTCCCACTAGAAATCATTTGGATGTGTTTGACCAAATCCTCCTCAAATAGTCGATCCCTGTGAAAAGGGAAGCTAATCAGAAGCCTTTTGCAAGGTGCTTCGGCTGACCAAAAAAAAACATTTTTTTTTGTTACCACAGGGTCCTACGCATGTGTACCAGCACAAGCGCAAGGTGGGACGCCTGGTGAATAGAGTCTTTCATGGCATCTATGACAAAACATAGCACCCTTGGTAGTTCGGCCAAATCGTGGGCCTGTGTACAGGGACCTCTTTAAGGGCCTTTCTAAACTGGTCCCTTAGGGACTGACAGATGCCTATTGCTGTGATTTCAGGCTGAGTAATGGTCCCTGCCAAGGAAAAAGAGGATTTTAACAGGAATTTCAACTTCTTATCTATTGGATCATTTGTGCTTTGTCTACTGGACAAGTTAAACTTTTATTCACACTGGAAATCGCAGCGTCAACTGCAGGAACCTTCCATGTTTTGTTGAATTTCTCCTCCATAAGATAGAGAACTGAGAAACTCTTTGGAGGGAGAAAATGCTTATCCGGGTGATCCCATTCAGCATAAATAAGCTTTTCTAGTAATGAATGGATCGGAAATGCATGCAAAGTCTGTAAGGTTTTTAAAGAACCCAAGGAAGAAACCGGACTTTCAGCTAACTCTGTTAGGGGTAGCATGAAAGCGGAGCGAACCATTTCCGTAAGGATTTGAACCTCAGATTGTGAAGCTGAATCATCAACTGTTGTTTCCTCCGCAGAGGAATAATCGGCTTGTTTTTCCTCTCGATCGTCTGAGGGTAATACCTCATCCTGTTCCCACTGTTCCCTTGGTAAAGGGTTTGAGGTGGGGTAGGGGGATCTAGCACGCTTCCTATCCCCTTGGATGGAGGATGCGATTAAAGCCGCTAATCTTCCTTCTAAGCCCTGCAGGGCAGAGGAAAATGAATCTTCAGTCACGTATACAGGGGCTGAAGTTTGAGAAGCAGTTGCACCACCAATTGCTTCCAATGACTCACCCTGGCTTGCCATGTCAGGTATCTCCGGAGAGGATGACAGTGTGGATGCATGACTGGAGTTCCTGGCTCCTGGGGGTGGAAACTTTCGTACCTTTGTGGTAGTTCTGGAAGTCATAGTGCTAGGCACAAAAGCAGACGCACTAAAGAAAAAATATACCATTTGCTGAGCAATAGTTTAAAAAAAAAACAATGCCACCATAAAGATCAGCTTTTGGTGCTGAATAAAAATTGTATTTCCTGTACTGGAAATGCCTGTATACACCCCTCAAGTGACCCAGCGCTCCTGTGTCCTCCAGACTTCCTCTCCTCCGTTACTGATATGAGAGGATCTGTCCCTTAAAAGCCTCAGGTGAGCCTGATCTGGCATTAGTCAGCGCTTCCGCCCCTCAGCGTGGGCTCCACGAGGACACTCTCCTCCGCCGCACGCAGCGACGCCTGTTAACCAAGCCCCTTAATTCCCGCCCCCCTCCTTCTTTCAAAAGAACTAATCCGCGTGCGTGAACGGCATTCGGGTCTGCAAATGCCTTTGAGGAGCAGTGGAGCAGTGGAGCAGGGCTTTCCGGATCCCGGTCGGGAAAAAGGTTAGGCACCGTTGATTTTAGTAGGGAGATGTGAAATACTGGATGAATTTTCAGATTCTTAGGTAGTATTAATTCAAAGGCCACAGAGTTGATTTTTCTTTTAACTGGAAAAGGCCCCAAGTATTTCGGACCAAGTTTTTTGGAGGGACATCTAAATTTTAAATTGCAGTAGATAACCAAACCTTGTCTCCCAGTTCCAGATTCAAGTTACCCCTCTTCTTCTTGTCAAAATTTTTTTTATTGCTTGCCTGGGCTTTAGAGATGGTATCCTGGAGTAATTTGTTGTTAGAGTTGAAAAAAGTTTAGTCTGTCTTGTACAGAGGGTACGGAAGACTCTATAGGCAATTTAGGCAGGAAGGAAGGGTGATATCCATAATTGGCAAAAAAAGGTGATTGCTTGGTAGCCGAGTGAGTGGAATTATTATAAGCAAACTCCACCAGTGGGAGAAGAGGTGACCAGTCATCCTGAGAGAAAGAGGTGAAGCAATGCAAGTATTGCTCCAAGGTCTGGTTAGTCCTTTCTGTCTGTCCATTTGTCTGAGGGTGGTAAGTAGTGGACAGACGGAGTTCAATGTTTAAAGCTTCACACAGAGCCCTCCAAAATCTGGAGGTGAATTGCACCCCTCGGTCAGAGACGATGTTGTCAGGGATACCATGCAGTCTTACAATTTCTTTGATAAATGTGGAGGCAGTCTCAGTGGCAGAAGGGGTGCCTTGCAGGGGTACAAAATGTGCCATTTTGGTCAGACGATCAACAACAACAAATATAGAGGTATTAGTTCTCAGACAGGGGAAGCTCCATAATTAAAAATCCATAGATGTCATGCTCCAAGGTTTCATTCGCACAGGAAGACATTCCAGTAGACCCCAAGTCTTGGCTCGATTGGTTTTACAGCGTAGGTGAGTTTGTTACAGTCCTGTATTAGGTCAGGCCACCAGAAAGAACGGGAAATTAAGTCTATACTCTGTTTAAGAACAGAGACTCTGAACTGTTCCGGGACAAAGATCTGTTTTGTGATAATAGAGCCCGTCCTTTAACTGGAGAGGTAAATCTTGAGAAGGGGGGTGCTCCATCATATCTGCCTTTATTTGGGACATCAGATCTGACTGAAGGAGGAAATTCTTGGCCGGCAGGATAGTGTCTGGCTCTGAGGGTTGGACTGGACCATGGAACATGCGCGACAGCGCATCTGGTTTGCTATTCTTAGAACCAGGACGGAAAGTGATGTGGAATATGAAGCGAGAAAAAAACAATGCCCACCTTGCTTGCTGGGGCCTTAATCACTTGGCTGTTCTCAAATATTCCAAGTTCTTGTGGTCGGTGAAGATGAGGATAGGGTGAGAGGCTCCCTCCAACAGGTAACGCCATTCCTCAAGTGCAGCTTTATTGGCCAACAATTCCCAAACTCCAACATTATAGTTCCTCTCAGAAGGATTCAGTTTCTTGGAGAAGAAGGCTACGGGATGCAGTAAAGATTTAGGGCCCTGTCGCTGAGATAAAATAGCCCCTACGGCGTTCTCAGAGGCGTCTACCTCCAAAACATTGGCCAAGGCTGGGTCGGGATGCTTTAGAATGGGAGTAGAGTTGAACAAAGTCTTTAATTGTTCAAAGGATGCTTGTGCTTCAGGGGCCCATCGGAAGGGAACATGCTGTTTGGTTAGTTGTGTAATAGGAGGAATAACGCCAGAAAAGTTTTTAATAAACTTCCTATAAAAATTATTAAATCCCACAAACCTTTGTACAGCTTTTCTGTCAGTAGGGGCTGGCCATTCCAGGACTGCAGCGACCTTCTGGGGATCCATGGAAATGCCATCAGCGGAGATAATAAGTCCAAGAAACTGTATAGTCTGCTTTTTGAAGTCACGCTTCTCAGCCTTGGCATAGAGGTGGTGTTCACGAAGTCTACTCAAGACATTCTTCACATGAGTGCGATGTAATTCTACCGTATCAGAGAATATAGGGATATTGTCAAGGTAGACTATAATAAATAGATCAAGGAAGTCCTGAAAAACATCATTTACCAAGTGCTGGAAGGTGGCAGGGGCATTGCAGAGGCCGAAGGGCATAACTAAATATTCAAAGTGCCGAAGCGTGTCCTAAAAGCTGTCTTCCATTCGTCTCCCTCTTTGATCCGGACTAAGTTGTAAGCTCCCTTCAGATCAAGTTTGGAAAATATTCGTGCTCCCCGCGGAGTCTAAGAGCCAGCAGGTGTTCACCAAAGCCTCTAGTGGTGAGGATGGACTGGGCTGCAACTGGCTCCAGGTCGCGACCCCCAGGGTCCCCCAGCTCACACCCACAGTAGGCAACAGGAGGATAGGGATAGTAAGGGAATAAGCCAAGGTCTGGGCCACAAGCAGACAAGGACAACAGAGTTCACGCCAAGGTTCAGGGTCACAGGCAAACAGGGGTAGTCGGGACATGCCAAAGGTCAGGGTCATGAGCAGACAAGAATAGTTGAGAACACGCCAAGGTCGGTAACAGAAACAAACATAGAGCACACGGCAGGCAGAAAACAGGAAGCCAAACACACAAAGGTTGATCAGCAGGGCTGGCCTGCAGTGCAGAGGTTAACATAGAGTTCTCTGATAGGCGCTGGGGTGGAGCCATGCTAGAGGAGAGAGTATAAAAGTAGTCAGGTGAGAGTCAGCTGGTCTCTAGAGATGAACACATTGAGACAGATAAGCTGACAGACAAAACTGTATTGCATAACCTTGACACCTTTAGCCAAGGTAGCCCCAGGATAATGAGAGAACTTGAGACCAGAGCCGTCCGCCAGATGAACGGCAAATTCCTGCCTCTTGGTGCATAGGGATAGTTGATGTAAAGTAACAAATGCTGAATCCACAAAGCAACTGCAGGCTCTGGAGTCTATAATTTGGGATACAAATGTAGCACTAACTCACGGTGGAGCTGCTGATTTAAAGCGGGCTGTTACCGTCACCTTGTTACCTGTAATTTCACCAACACCGGGTCTAGGGGTCTCCGTTGAGCTTACTGCGAGGCAACGTAGGCACTAGTCACTTAAGTACTTTTTCAATGCTTTAATGGGGATAACTGGAAGAAGTAGCAGGAAAGAGGTAGAAGGAGAGTTGCAAGGGTGTTCAAATACCTTTTCTTAGCGTAGCGTCAAGGAATTTAAATCTTTAGGATGAATGTATCCTCAGCTTAGGATTAAATCTTTGCCTGCCCGGATAGGTTTCTCTCACTGACCTAGCAGCCGGAACGCAGCACAAACAAAAAGTCTCTGCCACAGACTTTGGTGGGACAAACTCATACGATCCTCTGCCACAGGATGTAGTAGTTTTCGATGAACAGCAAACACAGTACCAGAACCTTTAAGCCGACCCGGCAGTACTTATGTGGTAGTGCAATCTAGGATGCGTCCTCCGAGTCACCCGGCCCCTCTCCAGACCAGCGCTCCGCATGATCCCTTCCAAGACGGGTCCTCCCCTAGATTCTTCTCAATTGTCTGGCTCCCACAGGACAGACAGCACAGGACCATCCCAGCAGTAGCAGGCCCCAGACAGACTTCTGGGCCTACCCGCCCGGCTGCAGCGGCGTAACCCTCCAAGCCGGAGGGCTACGAGATAGCACTCACTGACACATACCTCTAGGCCAGGAGGGCCACAAGGCAAAAAGCTTCCCGAAACATGGCGTCTGCCCCATAAATACCCTCTCCCAGAATGCAACTCAGAGGACCACCTCCGCCGAGTTATCTCCGGGACAGAAGAGCACTTATACACTTCAGCTTGTTGCTTTCCAACATTGACCCACGATGACAACGACACCACACGCGCAATGTGGAACTGCACGCAACACAGCCAAGCTGGAACAGAGGCTAAACTAACCTTAGATTAAACCTGAACAATGTATAGCACAGATGACCCATTAAATTTACCTATAAGCGGTAGATTAGAAATCTACCAGCGCTACACAAAAATAGTCTTTCCTGGTAATTGGAGCTGGAGCGGAAGAGAGAGATGTGACTGGTCCCTCCCAGGGAGATGCATCATGTGGGGCAGCAGAGAAGCGGATTTGAAAGGTTTCACAGGGCAAGTCTATATGAATTGGTCAGCCTTTCTTCAGTAAAAACAAAGTCTGTTATGTTGTCGCCGGAGGCATTCAGAAGAAGACAGAGGTGGTCTTGGGAAACTCCCACGGGGGGATTCATGGTACTCCTTATTCTTAATGGGCACCTTCTGTGTTCTGGCAGAATCTGCAGAAATGGAAGAAATAGTATTGGGAAGTACAGGTAGCTTGGTATTAGTCCTCTCAGATCGCCTTTCATGTAGCCGTCGGTCGATCTGAATGACAAGATTGATCAGATCTTCCAGAGATGTGGGTACCCCCACACGGGCAAGTTCGTCTTTTAACATATCAGAAAGTCAGAGATGAAATTGATGGTGGAGAGCAGCCATATTCCACTGAGTATCCATACTCAGAACACGAAAGTCTGACACATAGTCCTCCACATACCTTAGGCCTTGCTAGAGTCTGCCGAGTGTGGATTCTGCAGTCTGCTGGAGGAAGGGATCAGCATACAGCTGGGACATGGCAGAGAAGAAGGAGTCGGTAGTTGTCAAAGCCGAATCATGTTGTTCCCGAAGATGATGAGCCCAGGAAAGAGGTTCATTTAGTAACAAAGTGATGATGGACCCTACTTTAATGCCTTCTGAAGAGAAAGTTTGGGGTAACAAGGAAAAATACAGTTCACATGCGTTTCGGAAGGTACGAAACTGTTTGCTATTTCAGGAGAAGTGTTCTGGCAATGGCACTCTGGGTTCAGGAGGAATGACGTCCTCACAGAGCAGGCTAAAGTGCACAGAAGAACTCACAACAGCAAGAGAGGTGGAAGCAGGCGAGACGTCAAGCTGGTTCAGGGGCTGACCTTCCATCCAGTTCAGATTAATTTGGAGACTCTGTACTGTATGGGATAGTGCAGAGATTGATTGGCAAATGTCCTCAAAAGGTGAGGCCTTCCTTTCAGACTTCATTGTTGGCTGACTGATACTGTCACGTACCTGGTAGGAGTCTGAAATGACGAGGTCAGGCTCTCTTGTATCTCCGACCTCGGTCCCACTGAGAGTGGAGACAGAGGGAATCAGGGGACAGGAGGAACACGAGTGCCTGCAGATGTAGCCCTGGAAGCCTGAAGCAGACGATACGACTCTTGAAAGGCAGGAAGGCGCAGCAGGTCGCTGGAACGAAGTTGCAGTTACCCAGGTTGCAGAGTAGAGCCAAACAGGAAACAGGAGCGTAGTCACAAGGAAAGTCGGTTTGGTAGCAGGCGGGCAGCAGGGTACCAAGACATCAGGCAGGAACAGGGTCAAATAGGAAGCCGGGTTCAGGAACCGATAATCAGAAGTATAGGTGAGTCCAGCAGCAAGGTCAGGGAAAGCCAAGGTTCAGCAACAGGTAATAGCTGAAGATCAGTCAGCATCTGTCTGAAGTCAGTGCGCCCTTTAAATAGGCCGTCTGGCGCCAAAGGAAAGTGTGGACGCGCTCCCGCGGACGTGAACACTGCTTTGCGCACGCGCATTGGCGCATCTGCGATCTGCTGAGTTCTTTATGCGTGCGCAAGTGTGCCCAGAGCACAATGACAGTTCTCTTACACATACAATGTTTAATATATGATAGAAAGGCATAGGTGGACTTTTTACAGTTCCTAGGCTCCTTCCCTTATCCTCACTGCAGGATACTGCTGAAACAGACAGATCCAAACTTCATCCATCACAGCGGGCTGCGTTAGTAAACCTTCAAAGACCAGGCCCCTTAATAGGGGTTCCACTCCTTTGGCCCTGTATAGCACCCCTCAGGAGCAACTTTAGTTAAAGTAGCAAGACCAAAAAGAGTCCTGGTTCCTAGGGTCCAGCCCTCAAAGAGAAGCGTAACAGGCAAAATCTTGCTCTTCTATGCGAGGCCCGGGTACCATCCTGTAGCCTCAGTTGCTTGGATGGATCCGACTGTGGAGGTTATTTAAATCCAGAATGGATCCCTCCTGGAGCTCCTCAGAGCACATCTTCACTCGTGACCAACACCTTAGACACTGGCGAAAAAACTGAGGTACTCCTGGAAGGAGGAGGGGTTATATAGGGGAGTGAACTTCCTGTATTGGGTATACCAGTGTCAAAACCTGAAGGTGGCCCATAACCCATTAAGTAATTACTTAATGCTCTGTGTCACATGATGTACGATAAAGAAATATAAACAAAGATACTCCTCATCCTTTGGTGTAGTTGAGCAGCTTCTTGCAGTGGTTGGCATGAATCCAGTTGTCTTGTCCCTCAAGCTTCTTTACAACGAAGCAGTCATCTGGTTGGAAAGAATGTAAACCGGTTATTGTGTCAGGGTCCAGGAGGGACTCATGAACCCTGTGGTGGACCTTTTGAAGTTCATGTTACAGTGACTGCACCTACCCCATCAGCTGAAAATGTAGGCGACAGCTGCTGAGGAAAGTACAACCCTGTTTTTGGTTGACCTCCAAATAAACCTCATATGGTGATAACCCAGACATGTGGGAACTTAATGACTATGGTCACTGCACAACCTGTGCGTGGCTTACCATCTGGGGTGTAATACCTGTAACCATTGACAAAAAGGTTCTTAATGTCTGGGATGGGAGCCTCCTTCACTGGATGTATGTGGGACAAATAGTCCCTATAGACAATGGTGATTGGATTTAAAAATATTGTACTGGACACCAAAGGACTTGCATCAAGTGTAATCAATAATCATTGAAAAATGTCACTCCAAATGTAATAACTGAGCGATGGTAGAATTAGAAGATGATAAGACTCTGATCTCATAAGGCTTACAACCATACATATATACTGAAAAGTGGTGGCTGATAGGAAAATATAGCATATAGTTGGTTGTACACAGAGTTCAATCTATTATTCCTTCATCATATAGTGAAAATATGATGGTTTCCTGTATTGAAGCTTTCCTCACATATATGTGATGTAAAGATATCTTGATAGATCATTCCTGTATAACACCAAAGCAGTGTGTCATGGATATGAAGGGAGCAACACAATATGGTAACTTGGTGATGTGATAACCCTCACTATGAAAGTGGAATAATAGAGATAAATCACAGCTCTACCTTCTGATGACACAGAAAGCCAGTCCTTCTGTAAGCAGTTAGCTGTATGACGAGCAGCTTCTGCTGCTTACCTGGTTGGAATAAACTCCAATTCTGTCTCAAAAGTGTGTCCCGTTTACCAGAGTCTTCTCACTTCACACTGCCAAAATACATTATTTTGTGTCGCTGTATATAATGACCTAACTCTGTTTCCCATCTGTTCTAGCTACAACGCAAACCTCCACCACCGATGCCACAGTCAGTTCCTACAATGTATTTATTGAAGGTAACTATATTTCATGATGTTTCCAACTTAGGGCGGTTTCACACTTCTATTTTTTGCTGCATTTTCTAAAGCACACCAAAAGTCCCGCCTGTTGCATCTTTGGTGCGCTTTTAGAAATTGCACCACAAACACGCATTCTAATAGAAGTCTATGGAAAACCATAGGTAACTTTCATGAAAACTGCGGGTACACTGTGCTGCACTTTCACTGCGGCCAAACCGCAGCAGTGTAAAACGCCCTAATATTATAACTATGTTAGTAAAAAGGTAATGGTGATTTTTTAAAAGGAATAGTTAGTACCATAGTACATACAGTATATATATATACATACACACACTCATACACACACACACACACACTGGGGGGGTACAGCTGTTACAACTGTAAGGGGCCCCGGGGCCCGGGGCCAGAAGAAGGCAGGACGGGTGAATGTAGCCCTGGAAGCCTGAAGCAGACGATACGACTCTTGAAAGGCAGGAAGGCGCAGCAGGTCGCTGGAACAAAGTTGCAGTTACCCAGGTTGAAGAGTAGAGCCAAACAGGAAACAGCAGCATAGTCACAAGGAAAGTCGGTTCGGTAGCAGGCGGGCAGCAGGGTACCAAGACATCAGGCAAGAACAGGGTCAAATAGGAAGCCGGGTTCAGGAACCGATAATCAGAAGTATAGGGGAGTCCAGCAGCAAGGTCAGGGAAAGCCAAGGTTCAGCAACAGGTAATAGCTGAAGATCAGTCAGCATCTGTCTGAAGTCAGTGCGCCCTTTAAATAGGCCGTCTGGCGCCAAAGGAAAGCGTGGACGCGCTCCCGCGGATGTGAACACTGCTTTGCGCACGCGTATTGGCGCATCTGCGATCTGCTGAGTTCTTTGTGCGTGCGCAAGTGTGCCCGGAGCACAATGACAGTTCTCTTACACGTACAATGTTTAATATATGATAGAAAGGCATAGGTGGACTTTTTACAGTTCCTAGGCTCCTTCCCTTATCCTCACTGCAGGATACTGCTGAAACAGACAGATCCAAACTTCACCCATCATAGCGGGCTGCGTTAGTAAACCTTCAAAGACCAGGCCCCTTAATAGGGGTTCCACTCCTTTGGCCCTGTGTAGCACCCCTCAGGAGCAACTTTAGTTAAAGTAGCAAGACCAAAAAGAGTCCTGGTTCCTAGGGTCCAGCCCTCAAAGAGAAGCGTAACAGGCAAAATCTTGCTCTTCTATGCGAGGCCCGGGTACCATCCTGTAGCCTCAGTGGCTTGGATGGATCCGACTGTGGAGGTTATTTAAATCCAGAATGGATCCCTCCTGGAGCTCCTCAGAGCACATCTTCACTCGTGACCAACACCTTAGACACTGGCGAAAAAACTGAGGTACTCCTGGAAGGAGGAGGGGTTATATAGGGGAGTGAACTTCCTGTATTGGGTATACCAGTGTCAAAACCTGAAGGTGGCCCATAACCCATTAAGTAATTACTTAATGCTCTGTGTCCCATGATGTACGATAAAGAAATATAAACAAAGATACTCCTCATCCTTTGGTGTAGTTGAGCAGCTTCTTGCAGTGGCTGGCATGAATCCAGTTGTCTTGTCCCTCAAGCTTCTTTACAACGAAGCAGTCATCTGGTTGGAAAGAATGTAAACCGGTTATTGTGTCAGGGTCCAGGAGGGACTCATGAACCCTGTGGTGGACCTTTTGAAGTTCATGATACAGTGACTGCACCTACCCCATCAGCTGAAAATGTAGGCGACAGCTGCTGAGGAAAGCACAACCCTGTTTTTGGTTGACCTCCAAATAAACCTCATATGGTGATAACCCAGACATGTGGGAACTTAATGACTATGGTCACTGCACAACCTGTGCGTGGCTTACCATCTGGGGTGTAATACCTGTAACCATTGACAAAAAGGTTCTTAATGTCTGGGATGGGAGCCTCCTTCACTGGATGTATGTGGGACAAATAGTCCCTATAGACAATGGTGATTGGATTTAAAAATATTGTACTGGACACCAAAGGACTTGCATCAAGTGTAATCAATAATCATTGAAAAATGTCACTCCAAATGTAATAACTGAGCGATGGTAGAATTAGAAGATGATAAGACTCTGATCTCATAAGGCTTACAACCATACATATATACTGAAAAGTGGTGGCTGATAGGAAAATATAGCATATAGTTGGTTGTACACAGAGTTCAATCTATTATTCCTTCATCATATAGTGAAAATATGATGGTTTCCTGTATTGAAGCTTTCCTCACATATATGTGATGTAAAGATATCTTGATAGATCATTCCTGTATAACACCAAAGCAGTGTGTCATGGATATGAAGGGAGCAACACAATATGGTAACTTGGTGATGTGATAACCCTCACTATGAAAGTGGAATAATAGAGATAAATCACAGCTCTATCTTCTGATGACACAGAAAGCCAGTCCTTCTGTAAGCAGTTAGCTGTATGACGGGCAGCTTCTGCTGCTTACCTGGTTGGAATAAACTCCAATTCTGTCTCAAAAGTGTGTCCCGTTTACCAGAGTCTTCTCACTTGACACTGCCAAAATACATTATTTTGTGTCGCTGTATATAATGACCTAACTCTGTTTCCCATCTGTTCTAGCTACAACGCAAACCTCCACCACCGATGCCACAGTCAGTTCCTACAATGTATCTATTGAAGGTAACTATATTTCATGATGTTTCCAACTTAGGGCGGTTTCACACTTCTATTTTTTGCTGCATTTTCTAAAGCACACCAAAAGTCCCGCCTGTTGCATTTTTGGTGCGCTTTTAGAAATTGCACCACAAACACGCATTCTAATAGAAGTCTATGAAAAACCATAGGTAACTTTCATGAAAACTGCGGGTACACTGTGCTGCACTTTCACTGTGGCCAAACCGCAGCAGTGTAAAACGCCCTAATATTATAACTATGTTAGTAAAAAGGTAATGGTGATTTTTGAAACGGAATAGTTAGTACCATAGTACATACAGTATATATATATATATATATATATATATATATATATATGTATATATATATGTATATATATATATATGTATATACATACACACACTCATACACACACACACAGGGGGGTACAGCTGTTACAACTGTAAGGGGCCCCGGGGCCCAGGGCCAGAAGAAGGCAGGATGGGTGAAGGGGAGCTGTGCTGTGCATTACAGAATCCATCTCGGCTCATTCTGCTCTCTGTGGCATTGAGCTCAGACATCGAGCTCTTTACTGCCACCTCTGACTACTATGTGCATGTGCACCCCTCGTGTACTGTGCTTCTCTGTGCCAGCAACATGTCAGCTTTGTGATACGAGATGGGACAAGGTAGGAAGATCTTCTTTACAAGTAGGGGCTGTGAAGGAAATGGAGGGGGGCATTTTGTGTAAAGGGAGGGGCCAGAACCTTCTGTGTTTACAGGTTTGTGTATATGTGGGGCTGCAATATATATAGTTGTGTGGTTGGGGGGGCTTTCATATATACAGGTGCGTGTGGGGTGCTGACCCATATACAGGTGTGTGAGGGGGCTGACATATATACAGGTGTGTGGGGGGGCTGACACATAAACAGGTGTGTGTGTGTGGGGGGGGGGGCTGACATATATACAGGTGTGAGGGAGGCTGACATATATACAGGTGTGAGGGAGGCTGACATATATACAGGTGTGAGGGAGGCTGACATATATACAGGTGTGAGGGAGGCTGACATATATACAGGATTGGGTGCGTACAGGTGAGGTGGCCGGTGTGTGGATTCGGCAGGATGGCCCATGGGCAAGCCTTGGGGATTGTTGGTGGTCAGGCTGGGGGGGGGGGGCAGGAATAAAGCTGTGTAAGGGGCCCAAAAATTTCTGATGGCTGCCCTGCACGCACATACACTCACCGGCCACTTTATTAGATACACATGTACAATTGGTTGGTAACACAAATGGCTAATCAGCCAATCACATGGCAGCAACTCAATGCATTTAGACATCTAGATCGTGGTGAGGATGACTTGCTGAAGTTCAAACCAAGCGTCAGAATGGGAAAAAAAAGGAGACTTAAATGACTTAAATGACAACGTGGCATGGTTGTTGGTGCCAGAGGGCTGGTCTAAGCATTTCAAAAACTGCTGATCTACTGGGATTTTCACGTACAACCATCTCTCGGGTTTACAGAGAATGGGCTGAAAAAGAAAAAATATCCAGTGAGCGGCAGTTGTGTGGACGAAAATACCTTGTTGATGTCAGGGGTCAGAGGAGAATGGGCAGATTGGTTCCAGATGATAGAAAGGCAACAGTAACTCGAATAACCACTCAATACAACCAAGGTATGCACAATACCATCTCTGAATGCACAACAGTTTGAACCTTGAAGCGGATGGGCTACAGCAGCAGAAGACCACACCGGGTGCCACTCCTGTCAGCTAAGAACAGAAAACTGAGGCTACAATTCGCACAGACTCACCAAAATTGGTCAATAGAAGATTGGAAAAACATTGCCTGGTCTGGTGAGTCTCGAATACAGCAGCAACATTCAGATGGTAGGGTCAGAATTTGGCGTAAACAGCATGAAAGCATGGATCCATCCTGCCTTGTATCAACAGTTCAGGCTGGTGGTGGTGGTATAATGGTGGGGGAGATATTTTCTTGGCACACTTTGGGCCCCTTAGTACCAACTGACTATCGTTTAAACACCACGGCCTACCTGGGTATTGTCTTTGACCATGTCCATTTCCATCCCTTTATGACTAAAGTGTACCCATCTTCCAGCAGGATAATGCACCATGTCACAAAGCTCAAATCATCTCAAACTGGTTTCTTGAACATGACAATGAGGTCACTGTACTCCAATGGCCTCCACTGTCACCAGATCTCAATCCAATAGAGCACCTTTGGGATGTGGTGGAATGGAAGATTTGCATCATGGATGTGCAGCAGACAAATCTGCAGCAACTGCGTGATGTTATCATGTCAATATGGACCAAAATCTCTGAGGAATGTTTCCAACACCTTGCTGAATCTATGCCATGAAGAATTAGGAGAGTTCTGAAGGTAAAAGGGGGTCTAACCCGGCGCTAGCAAGGTGTACCTAATAAAATGTCCGGTAAGTGTATATATAAATATATATATATATATATATATATATATATATATATATATATATATATATATATATATATATATATATATATATATATATATATATGGTATATCTAACAATAGCAATGTACATTATACAGAGGCAAAATTGTGTAACTGCATAAATAGAAGAGTGGCTTCACACTGGGGCCCAATAACGCCAATGATGGGACAATTCCTCTCAATGACACCAATGAAGGGGCACAACTTTTCCCAATGACACTAACAATGGGGCCCAATGACTCCAACCAATGATGGGGCATTGTTTTTTCCCATTGCCGTCTGGACCTTTTCTACTCCCAATGGCCACAGCCTAAAGTCTGAAGGACAGTAAACTGGCCCTTTGTTTAGGAAGTTTGGAGACCACTGCTCTATGGGAAGGCAATAGGGAGTTGCAGTATGGCAAAATACAAGGGTAGTGGAAATTCAAATACATAGAGATTGACATCAGAAGGGATGGACAGAAAGAGTGGTCTATAAATACCTTTTCAATACAGGATTCTCCCAAGATGCTGATTTTTGCATAACATTTTGATGAAAGTAGCTTTTCAAAATTTATGCTTGTCCCTCGCTAATTGAATTTCCATATAGCCTTTTATGAGCAGAGTAGACAGGGAGAGATGGTGGAGGAGTCACCCATCTGACTTAAAGGGGTTGTAAACCCTCATGTTTTTTCACCTTAATGCATCCTATGCATTAAGGTGAAAAAACATCTGGCAGTCACTGGCCCCCCAGCCCCCTGTTTTACTTACCTGAGCCCCGTAATTCCCACGCTGGAGACGCGCTGTCCCTCTCTACACAGGGTCCTGGCTTGATTGGATAGATTGATAGCACAGTCATTGGCCCCCACTGCTGTCAATCATATCCAATGACGCGGGCGCTGGGGGTCAGGGCCGAGTCCGGCATTCGTGTTTAAGGACGCCAAATGCTGGTCTCGGGAGCGCTTCTCCTAGGGGGCTATCTGAAGTGAGGAGGAGCCGCCGAGGGACCCCAGAAGTCGAGGATCGGGGCCACTCTGTGCAAAACAAGCTGCACAGTGGAGGTAAGTACGACATGTTTGTTAATTAAAAAAAAAATTAAAAAAAAACAAGCCTTTACAATCACTTTAACCATCTGAGTATGTGATTTAAGCTGCAGCTATTTAGCTGTCTAAACAACAACTGAATTTGTCAACAAAGTAGTTAAGGTTAGTCAGGTAAAAAGGTAAAGGTAAAAAAGGCGCCTAAAGCTCCAACTGCTGCCTGGAAATAATAAATCTGAAATATTAAATGCCTAAATCAAAATTTTGAAAAATATAGTTTAAAAATGTATTTTGTTTTAGCTCTGAACATAATGAATAAAGATACACATCTAAAACACTATACAATCATTTTAAAATACATGTAAACCTTAAAGTGATTGTAAAGTCTTGTTTGTTTTTGTTTTTTTTTTTTTGTTAAAAATAACAAACATGCTCTGTACAGTGGTTTTTGCAGAGTGGCCTGGATCCTCCTCTTCTCTGGTTCCTCTTTGCTCCTCCTGGTCCCTCCCTCCTGATGAATGCCCTCCACAGCAAGCAGCTTGCACCCGAGCCGAGCTGCAGCTCCCTGTTTCTATTCAGACACGGAGCTGCGGCCCGGCCTGCCCCCTCCCTCACCTGATTGGCTCACTGAATTTGATTGACAGCAGCAGGAGACAATGGCACTGCGCTGCTGTCTCAGCCAATCAGGAGGGAGAGTTTGGGGCAGCCGAGACACTCCTGCAACATTGCTGGATAGAGATGGGGCTCAGGTAAGTATTAGGGGGGCTGAGGGGGGCTTCATACAGAAGGCTTTTTGTCAGAATGTATTAAGATGAAAAAACCTTCTGACTTTAAAACCACTTTAAATGAGTAACATTTATTTTAATAAGCACTATGAATCAGAAACAATTAACATTTTTTTTTTTTTATAAAATAATGTTTCTGCCTTTTTCTCATCCATTGTTGTGTACCATTGCTGCAAAATTTTTGTCACCTCTTTGCAGCCACTTCCTGTCTACGTGCACTTCAGTGGTAGCTGTATGGCAGTTGTATCGGGCTGGCCATACATT
Organism: Aquarana catesbeiana; assembly: GCF_042186555.1. Lineage (NCBI taxonomy): Eukaryota > Metazoa > Chordata > Amphibia > Anura > Ranidae > Aquarana > Aquarana catesbeiana. The sequence goes on along the minus strand of NC_133329.1, from coordinate 342,814,055 downwards.
GTACAATATATTATATATATTTAGGTCAAACCTAAACACTTTCAATTTGTATGCAATCAGGCAGGCCCTTGTACTACACAGTTCAAGGTAAATCTGAAGGAAATTGAATAAGAAAATTGTATAATGTATGGCCTGCTAAAAGGTGGGTTTCCTGGTGGAGACAACAGTGAATCATGACTGTGCAATGTGTGTTGGCATGGTTGCCTGTAGTCTCCATTTAGAGAGCATGTGACAGGGTGACAGCCCAGCACCACATTTGGAAGACAGGGACAGAAAGTTGTCACCCTATAACAGGAATTGTGAGTGCAAGAACCGTCTTGGCAGGATTACCAGGTATTCTTTTAATTAAAACCACAATCAGCTTTACATGTGTTCGAACCAGGTAGAGTCACCCCCTCTTCTGCATTTATCATGGTGACTGCTGTACCAGGACAGAAAATTGTGGGCAACCCAATACAGTTGTCACCAGAACAGAAGATCATTGTAAATACAACTATACCAGAAATATCTGTCTTCTGAATCCAAAATGTTTATCTAACTTTTTTCTATTATTTGATTTCATCATAGATGTTGGAAATGATTATTATCCTTAATAAATACATGAGCGTAAGTATGTTATATATTATAAATCTAATTCTTTGTACTGCAAAGATTTTGGTGGGGTATTTTGGTTCTTTTTGCTATCTCATTTAATATGACCTGCACATAGAGGGTTTCGTAAGCTCTTTCTTTCTACCTTTCCCATGTCACAGCTCTTTAGCAGTTCCTGTATAGCAGTTGTAAAACTGTGTGTAAAAATCCACTTAACCAGGGGCTGACTGACAACTTTTGGCTAGAGGGCAAGTACAGTCCAGAGACTCATGGTGCAGCAAATCTCTGCTCACCGGGCGGGTTGGGCTGGACAGCGCCTGGTGCACCAAGTCTGGGTTCCGAAACTAGCCAGCCGGGGGGAGCTGGGGTGGCTCGGTAGGAGCCGGCCTCTGACTGGACACGGCGTACACCATCCATGCTGGGGGGGATGTCCTGCGCCCTGTCCTTATCCCGCACTCGATAGGACACTGGTGGGGACTTTTTACTCTTCTTCACCAGGAAGCATATAGGCATTTCTGCGGTGGAAGCAGTGTGCATAACTCCCAACTTCAGAATGAGGGACACTGGGGGGAGGAAATGACCTGCGGAGTGTGTATTGCACCACAGCAAAATGTGGGTGTGGCCAAACTCCTAACAGTGGGGGGGGGGGGGGGGGGGCTAAAGGGACGTGGTTAAAAAAAAACTGTGCTTCCTTGTAGCTATAAAATATGCTTTGATTGCTTTGTCTGAGCCTACCTTAACCACTTGCCGACCGCCTCACGCCGATGTACGTCGGCAGAATGGCACGGGCAGGCAGAATCACGTACCTGTACGTGATCTGCCTCCCGCGGGTGGGGGGTCCGATCGGACACCCCCCCGGTGCCCGAGGCGGTCGGCTTTAATCTGAGAGCGATGAGAGGCGAGGGGGATACCATCCATTCGTGGCCCCCCCCTCACGATCGCTCCCAGCCAATCAGAATCATTCCTCTGCTGTTGTATGCTAAACAGCAGCAAAGGAAATGATGTCATCTCTCCTCGGCTCAGTATTTTCCGTTCCGGCGCCGAGGAGAGAAGACTGCAATGTGAGTGCACAACACTACACATCACAGTAGAACATGCTAGGCACACTTTACACCCCCCATCACCCCCCGATCACCCCCCAATCACCCCCCCCCGTCACACTGACACCAAGCAGTTTTTTTTTTTTTTTTTTCTGATTACTGCATGGTGTCAGTTTGTGACAGTTAGTGTGGTAGGGCAGTTAGTGTTAGCCCCCTTTAGGTCTAGGGTACCCCCCTAACCCCCCCTAATAAAGTTTTAACCCCTTGATCACCCCCCCTTTGCCAGTGTCACTAAGCGATAATTTTTCTGATCGCTGTATTAGTGTCACTGGTGACGCTAGTTAGGGAGGTAAATATTTAGGTTCGCCGTCAGCGTTTTATAGTGACAGGGACCCCCATATACTATCTAATAAATGTTTTAACCCCTTGATTGCCCCCTAGTTAACCCTTTCACCACTGATCACCGTATAACTGTTACGGGTGACGCTGTTAGTTCGTTTATTTTTTATAGTGTCAGGGCACCCGCCGTTTATTACCGAATAAAGGTTTAGCCCCCTGATCGCCCGGCGGTGATATGCGTCGCCCCAGGCAGCGTCAGATTAGCGCCAGTACCGCTAACGCCCACGCATGCAGCATACGCCTCCCTTAGTGGTATAGTATCTGAACGGATCAATATCTGATCTGATCAGATCTATACTAGCATCCCCAGCAGTTTAGGGTTCCCAAAAATGCAGTGTTAGCGGGATCAGCCCAGATACCTGCTAGCACCTGCGTTTTGCCCCTCCACGCGGCCCAGCCCACCCAAGTGCAGTATCGATCGATCGATCACTGTCACTTACAAAACACTAAACGCATAACTGCAGCATTTGCAGAGTCAAGCCTGATCCCTGCGATCGCTAACAGTTTTTTTGGTAGCATTTTGGTGAACTGACAAGCACCAGCCCTAGGCAGCGTCAGGTTAGCGCCAGTACCACTAACACCCACGCACGCACCGTACACCTCCCTTAGTGGTATAGTATCTGAACGGATCTTTATCTGATCCGATCAGATCTATACTAGCGTCCCCAGCAGTTTAGGATTCCCAAAAACACAGTGTTAGCGGGATCAGCCCAGATACCTGCTAGCACCTGCTTTTTGCCCCTCTGCCCGGCCCAGCCCACCCAAGTGCAGTATCAATCGATCACTGTCACTTACAAAACACTAAACACATAACTGCAGCATTCGCAGAGTCAGGCCTGATCCCTGCGATCGCTAACAGTTTTTTTGGTAGCGTTTTGGTGAACTGGCAAGCACCAGCGGCCTAGTACACCCCGGTCATAGTCAAACCAGCACTGCAGTAACACTTGGTGACGTGGCGAGTCCCATAAGTGCAGTTCAAGCTGGTGAGGTGGCAAGCACCAGTAGTGTCCCCCTGCCACCAAAAAGAAGACAAACAGGCCTGTCGTGCCCATAATGCCCTTCCTGCTGCATTCGCCAATCCTAATTGGGAACCCACCACTTCTGTAGCACCCGTACTTCCCCCATTCACATCCCCAACCAAATGCAGTCGGCTGCATGAGAGGCATTTTTATGTCCTCCCGAGTACCCCTACCCAATGAACCCCCCCCCCAAAAAAGATGTTGTGTCTGCAGCAAGCACGGATATAGGCGTGACACCCGCTATTATTGTCCCTCCTGTCCTGACAATTCTGGTCTTTGCATTGGTGAATGTTTTGAATGCTACCATGCACTAGTTGCGTATTAGCGTAGGGTACAGCATTGCACAAACTAGGCACACTTTCACAGGGTCTCCCAAGATGCCATCGCATTTTGAGAGACCCGAACCTGGAACCGGTTACAGTTATAAAAGTTACAGTTACAAAAAAAAGTGTAAAAAAAAAAAAAAAAAAAAAAACACAAAAAAATATATATAAAAAAAAAAAAAAAAGTTGTTGTTTCATTGTTTTCTCTCTCTCTCTATTCTCTCTCTATTGTTCTGCTCTTTTTTACTGTACTCTATTCTGCAATGTTTTATTGTTATTATGTTTTATCATGTTTGCTTTTCAGGTATGCAATTTTGTATACTTTACTGTTTACTGTGTTTTATTGTTAACCATTTTTTTGTCTTCAGGTAGGCAATTCACGACTTTGAGTGGTTATACCAGAATGATGCCTGCAGGTTTAGGTATCATCTTGGTATCATTCTTTTCAGCCAGCGGTCGGCTTTCATGTAAAAGCAATCCTAGTGGCTAATTAGCCTCCAGACTGCTTTTACAAGCAGTGGGAGGGAATGCCCCCCCCCCCCCCACCGTCTTCCGTGTTTTTCTGTGGCTCTCCTGTCTCAACAGGGAACCTGAGAATGCAGCCGGTGTTTTAGACAGCTGACCATAGAGCTGATCAGAGACCAGAGTGCCTCCAAATATCTCTATGGCCTAAAAAACTGGAAGCTACGAGCATTTCATGACTTAGATTTCGACGGATGTAAACAACGCCTTTGGGAAATTGGGAAAGCATTTTATCACACCGATCTTGGTGTGGTCAGATGCTTTGAGGGCAGGGGAGAGATCTAGGGTCTAATAGACCCCAATTTTTTCAAAAAAGAGTACCTGTCACTACCTATTGCTATCATAGGGGATATTTACATTGCCTGGGATAACAAAAAAATGATTAAAAAAAAATGAAAGGAAGAGTTTAAAAATAAGATAAAAAAGCAAAAAAATAAGGGAAAAAAAAAAAAAAAAAAAAAGCACCCCTGCCCCCCTCTGCTCTCGCGCTAAGGCGAACGCAAGCGTCGGTCTGGCATCAAATGTAAACAGCAATTGCACCATGCATGTGAGGTATTACCGCGAAGGTCAGATCGAGGGTAGTAATTTTAGCAGTAGACCTCCTCTGTAAATCTAAAGTGGTAACCTGTAAAGGCTTTTAAAGGCTTTTAAAAATGTATCTATTTTGTTGCCACTGCACGTTTGTGCGCAATTTTAAAGCATGTCATGTTTGGTATCCATGTACTCGGCCTAAGATTATCTTTTTTATTCCATCAAACATTTTGGGAAAAAGGTGTGTTTTAGTGCATTCAAATTTAAAAAAGTGAGTTTTTCCCCCAAAAAATGCGTTTGAAAAATCGCTGCGCAAATACTGTGTGAAAAAAAAAATGAAACACCCACCATTTTAATCTGTAGGGCATTTGCTTTAAAAAAATATATAATGTTTTGGGGTTCAAAGTAATTTTCTTGCAAAAAAAAATAATTTTTTCATGTAAACAAAAAGTGTCAGAAAGGGCTTTGTTTTCAAGTGGTTAGAAGAGTGGGTGATGTGTGACATAAGCTTCTAAATGTTGTGCATAAAACGCCAGGACAGTTCAAAACCCCTCCAAATGACCCCATTTTGGAAAGTAGACACCCCAAGCTATTTGCTGAGAGGCATGTCGAGTCCATGATATATTTTATATTGTGACACAAGTTGCGGGAAAAAGGCAATTTTTTTTGCACAAAGTTGTCACTAAATGATATATTGCTCAAACATGCCATGGGAATATGTGAAATTACACTCCAAAATACATTCTGTTGCTTCTCCTGAGTACGGGGATACCACGTGTGAGACTTTTTGGGAGCCTAGCTGCGCACGGGACCCCGAAAAACAAGCACCGCCTTCAGGCTTTCTAAGGGCGTAAATTTTTGATTTCACTCTTCACTGCCTATCACAGTTTCGGAGGCCATGGAATGCCCAGGTGGCACAAAACCCCCCCAAATGACCCTATTTTGGAAAGTAGACACCACAAGCTATTTGCTGAGAGGTTTAGTGAGTATTTTGCAGACCTCACTTTTTGTCACAAAGTTTTGAAAATTGAAAAAAGAAAAAAAAAATGTTTTTTTCTTGTCTGTCTTCATTTTCAAAAACAAATGAGAGCTGCAAAATACTCACCATGTCTCTCAGAAAATAGCTTGGGGTGTCTACTTTCCAAAATGGGGTCATTTGGGGGGATTTTGTGCCACCTGGGCATTCCATGGCCTCCGAAACTGTGATAGGCAGTGAAGAGTGAAATCAAAAATTTACACCCTTAGAAATCCTGAAGGCGGTGATTGGTTTTCGGGGCCCCGTACGCGGTTAGGCTCCCAAAAAGCCCCACACATGTGGTATCCCCATACTCAGGAGAAGCAGCTAAATGTATTTTGGGGTGTAATTCCACATATGCCCATGGCCTGTGTGAGCAATATATCATTTAGTGACAACTTTGTGCAAAAAAAAAAAAAAAAAAGTGTCACTTTCCCGCAACTTGTGTCAAAATATAAAATATTCCATGGACTCAACATGCCTCTCAGCAAATAGCTTGGGGTGTCTACTTTCCAAAATGGGGTCATTTGGGGGGGTTTTGTGCCATCTGGCCTTCAAAACTGTGATAGGTAGTGAGGAGTGAAATCAAACATTTACGCCCTTAGAAATCCTGAAGGCGGTGATTGGTTTTCGGGGCCCTGTACGCGGCTAGGCTCCCAAAAAGCCCCACACATGTGGTATCCCATACTCAGGAGAAGCAGCTGAATGTATTTTGGGGTGCAATTCCACATATGCCCATGGCCTGTGTGAGCAATATATCATTTAGTGACAACTTTTTGTAATTTTTTTTTTTTTTTTTGTCATTATTCAATCACCTGGGACAAAAAAAATTAATATTCAATGGGCTCAACATGCCTCTTAGCAATTTCCTTGGGGTGTCTACTTTCCAAAATGGGCTCATTGGGGGGGGGGGGGGGGTTGTACTGCCCTGCCATTTTAGCACCTCAAGAAATGACATAGGCAGTCATAAACTAAAAGCTGTGTAAATTACAGAAAATGTACCCTAGTTTGTAGACGCTATAACTTTTGCGCAAACCAATAAATATACGCTTATTGACTTTTTTTTACCAAAGACATGTGGCCGAATACATTTTGGCCTAAATGTATGACTAAAATTGAGTTTATTGGATTTTTTTTATAACAAAAAGTAGAAAATGTCATTTTTTTTCAAAATTTTCGGTCTTTTTCCGTTTATAGCGCAAAAAATAAAAACCGCAGAGGTGATCAAATAACTTTAAAAGAAAGCTCTATTTGTGGGAAGAAAAGGACGCAAATTTCGTTTGGGTACAGCATTGCATGACCGCGCAATTAGCAGTTAAAGCGACGCAGTGCCAAATTGTAAAAAGTGCTCTGGTCAGGAAGGGGGTAAATCCTTCCGGGGCTGAAGTAGTTAAAGAAGAACTTCATTAAAATAGACAGGGACTGCATAGCAACCAGCAACTGTTGAGACAATGAACACCTTTGTGAGAAGTATGTAATGTACAGTATTGGGTACAGTATATAGTGCAGGAGTGTGTAAATCAGAGCACAGGGGTTGGGGATGTCAAATGCACTGAGTGTTGCAGTCAGTGTCGGGTTTAGGATACACAACGCAGACTTTAGGGGTCCAGGGTGTGTATTGCAATGTGTTTAAGGATCAGGAGTATGAAATGCACAGAGGGCTGTAGTCAGTGCTGGGTTTAGGAGTACAAGACACATAGAGAGCAGGGCTCAGATGTACATAATGCACATAATGCAGGGAAAAGGAGTCCTATCCACAGAATACAGGGGACAGGAGTGTTATGCACAGAATGCAGGGGACAGGAGTGTTATGCACAGAATGCAGGGGACAGGAGTGTTATGCACAGAATGCAGAGGACAGGAGTGTGTAATGCACAGTAAGAGTCAGAAGTACAAAACAAAAGGAGTGCAGGAGTCAGGGGTGTGTAACACATAGTGTAACGATAAGGGGAGTACAGCCCCCCCCCCCCCACAGGCAAAACTCTCCCCCACTTTACTGTTTCAGCAAAAAATCCCACTCCCTCCCCTCCAAAAAAAAAATCCAGCACTAATTTGCACTCTAACCCCCTCAATAAAAATCCTCTCTCCCTTTCACAGAACAAATCCTCCCACGCAAATCCCCCCTCCTAACACAAATCTTGTTTCCCCTTCGTCTGCATATCCTCCTCCACCCGCCCCAAATCCCTAGTTCTAGCATAATCTCCCTTCTTCCGCATCCTAGCACTTATCCCCAAACCCCTCAATACTCCCTCACAGCACAAATTCTCCTCCCCCAGTACCCCTCTCAGAATAAATCCACTTCCACCCCACCCCCAATCCTTCCTCCTGGCACAACCCCCCATTTCAATACAGATCCTCACCCATCCCATTCCCCCTCTCCATATCCCCAGCACAAATCTCCCCCCCCCATCCCCCTTCCCAACACAACAATTCCCCAACAGATCCTTCTCCTAGCATAAATATTTTTCCCTCTTCCTAGTACAAATCGTCTCCCCCCCAAATCCCCCTTTCAGCACAAATTGTCTCCCCACTTCCAGCATAAAGCCACCCTACCCCTCTATCCCAACACAAACCCTTCTTCCCCATCTTCAAAACCCACCAGGACAAATCCCCCCCCCCCCCCCCCAATCCCCCTGCCAGCAAAACTTCTCTCTCCACATATAGAACAGATCCTTTCCCCCAAGTCCTTCCTTCCAGCAGACTCCCTCCCCCCCCCCCCCCCCCCCACCCCATCCTGGTGAAGTCATCTCCCCAGTTCTATCACAAATCCTCCCACCCAAATCAATCCTCCCAGTACAAACCGAAAAAGAAAAAATACTTTCTCCTAATATAAATCCATACTTACCAACTGTCCCAGGTTTGGTGGGACCTCCCTGAGATATGAACAAAATCCACTTTGATTGTGAAAATTAAAAAAAATCTAGCATATCTGGACTAAGAGACAGTTCACACCAGAATGGTGCATGCCTGTTTCCTGCACCACATTCAAAATGTGCTATCTGCAGCAGGCATCAATGTTAACTTAGCCTTTGCCTGCATCGGATCGCATGGTACAATAATACCATGCAATCTGGTTGCTATGAGTTTTTTAAAGTAGTGCATGCACTGCTTTTGGTGCCGTCTGGCATGAATTCAGCTCATTCAAATGAATGGGCAGAAATCACACTCTACCTGGGTCACATGTGAATCACACAGAAATGCACAGCACATTCCTGTGCAATTCATGGTGTGAATCAGCCCTGTGTCCTGGAACCCAGTGCTGGAACGAGTTCTGGCACTTGGCTCAACTAACTTGCCTTGGCAGGGGTGCACTAGCTTGGATACCTGGGGCAATTGCCCCACATCTCTTGCGGAGTGCCTGGGGTCATCCCCTCTGTGGCAGCCAGCACTTCTTTGATTGGGAGGATATGTGTTAGGGAGCTCTTTGGGAGGGGAGAGGACTTTAATATCCAGCCCCCTTCTAAGACAAGTCCTCTCCCCTCCCATGGTGCCCCCTAGCACCCCCCCCCCAATCACTCCAAATTATCTTTGTAAACTTGCCCCCCATACCCCTGTTTCCATGTCCTTCTGTGCAGCAGGTCTAATGTATAGTGTATTTACTACAGACCTCAGATCAGCATGAGTCAGGCAGAGTGGTGTGCCTCCTCCCCACCTCCTTCTACTCTCTGTGTACAGGAAAACATCACAGCCGAGGAGAAGGAGTGAATGCTTTGCACTGTGTATGTGTTAAAGGCAGCCGGTGGGGAAAGATGCCGGCTGCCATACTGAGATGAGCTTGTGGCATGCGGGACCCCAGACACACCGCACAAACCACAAGCAGATTGGTGCGGCCTTTTTACAAGGCATCAGAGTGGCCCGAGGGCAGTGGCGGGTGGTGTTTTTTTTGGGGGGGGGGGGGGGGGGGGGGGGGGCAGCAAACAGATGTGAGCAGGGGCCATTGAAATGAATGGGATTTGTCTTGTTGGGTTTTTAGAGCTGAGGCTTACAGCAGAAAAACGCTCAAAAACGCCTAGGTGTGAACAAAGCCTTATACTTCAAGTTCTAATTACATGGAAACATCATAATCTTATCCATTATTTCATATTTACCTGACAACTAAATGATATATATACTATATATATTGTACATAAAATCATATAGACAGCCACTATACTATTAATGCAATGTGTTCATAGCCACACGTAATTAAAATAAAAGTCAAAAATAAAATTACTACAATTATATTCCATGCTCTTTCCACTTTAACCAAACCTTAGTGGCCAAAGAAGTTTTTTTTAAAGAATATTCGTTTTAATTAAGATATCGTTAATAACCTAAACTTCTAGTTCAGTTTACTTACAATTAATTCTTTCTCAATTATACAGTTTACAGCTAGAATATGAAAACGATGCAATTCTGAAGAAACAAGATTCTTTATATTCTACAGACTTTTATTAAGGATGATAATTATGATTGTGTTTTTTTTTCCTGATTTAAATAATGGTCTATGTTGCAACAGACTAAAAACAAGTTTTCAGTTTGGTGGATTGCTATCAATGTATAAGGACTGCTTAGTAAATCTTGATTGTACTTAGTGCTTTATAACATACACATGGTAATTTTACAGGTTTAACTGCAATGCTCTTCTGTTGCCTTTTACCCTACAGTTATACACTGTAAATATAAATCATTCAATCGTTATACGAGTTACATAAAATAATAAATCAGTAAATAAATCATTTGAAAAGCCTGAATCAAATGTAGTAATCTGATTAATTTTATATGATTTTGTATGTTTTGATATTATGTGGACTGAAATAAATAGCATAGTTATTTTATACAGTTAGCAAGAATAAAAATTCTTATGGTTATCCCAGCTCTAAATATGATAATAAATTAGAACAACATTCATTAAGAATAGGTCAGAAGAAAGATGAGCTGCAACTGCTTTATCCATGTAAAAATCCTTGCAGACCGATAACTAGTGGCACTCAGATTTAGAAACTTCTCCAGGTGTTTGTACCTTTCTGGTTCATCATGGACATCTATCTTTTGTACTTTATTCTCTGCAAAAATTAATAAAATTGAGAGTAAACATAAAAACCTCTCCAGGTATAAATATCTATACAAATGGCCTTTAGTTTAAGTATTTATTCCTTGAAAAATTATAATATATTTTTTCAGTTTAGCCAGTTGATCTGAGATCTGTGTTTATATACAGTTGTCACATGCCAGCTGAAAATTGTATTCAGGCTTGCATCAGGAGTGTCTTCTCTATAAGCTGAGAGGCGTAAGGCTGGCCATACACTATACAACTCTCTTCTACAATTTTCCTTTAAATTTACCAAAACTATATAATATGAGGCCCCTGCACTACATAGTTGAAGGTAAATCTAACAGAAATTGAATAAGAAAATTGCCTTTGGCCAATTATGGCTCAGGGGGTTAAGTCCACGCCCCACACTATATAAGGCCGCCTGCATGTCGGCCGTGTGTAGTGTGTTGGTGGCGTTGTTAAGAGAGAGACAGAGAGAGACAGAGAGAGGCAGAGAGAGTGTCATTTCATTTAGTTTGAGCAGGCAGGTGATTCAGTTAGCTGCAGTGTATATTTAGTATACATATATGCATCCCGGTTTTGTATATATCTATATATATATATATATATATATATATATATATAGATATATACACACACACACACACTGTATATAGTTTAGCTAGATCTCACTGCAGACAGTTCCTGGTGTACTGTTTCTAATATACTTTAGGCTGGCAGTTGATTCAGTTAGCTGCAGTGTATTTCTTATATATATATATATATATATATATATATATATACAGTCAGTCTAAAATATATATATATATATATATATATATATATATATATATATATATATATATATACACACACACACACACTGTATACAGTTTAGCTAGATCTCACTGCAGACCGCTCCTGGTGTACTGTTGCTAATATACTTCAGGCAGGCAGGCGATACAGTTAGCTGAAGTGTATTTAGTATATATATATATATATATATATATATATATATACACATCCCGGCTTTGTATATATATATATATATATACTGTATACAGTTTAGCTTCATCTCACTGCAGACCGTTCCTGGTGTACTGTTTCTAATATACTTCAGGCAGGCAGTTTATTCAGCTAGTTGCAGTGCATTTAATATATATATATATATATATATATATATATATATATATATATATATACAGACTTGTATATATATATATATAGTCTAGCCAAGCCGATACCTGACTGTAGGCCATTCTTGGAGTGCGTGTTCAAAGACACTTTCAGGCAGGCAGGCAGGTGACTCAGTGAGCTGCAGTTCATAAAATATATATCCACTGCATTGTAGTCCAGCCAAGCCTATACCTGACTGTAGGCCATTCCTGGAGTTCAGGTGTTGTTTTGCTAATCTAATATTACAGTATTTCTGGAAGGCCACCAAGGAGAGGCAGACGCTCATAGGCCACTAAAAGAGGGCAAGCAGGCTCTGTGTCTACAGCCAACAGTGCTGGTCATGGACACGGTGCATCCTCAGCATGTGGCCGTGGGGCACGCTTGTCCTTTTTTTCGGCAGCTGGCCGTGTTGAGCCACAACATGCAGAAGAGTTGGTAGAGTGAATGACCAAGCCGTCCTCATCCTCCTTATCCTCTGTCACCCAGGCTCAGGGCACTTTGTCTGCCAATGCAGCTGCCAAAGCGGCCTCTTCCATCGGCTCAATTTCATCATTCACTCCTTCCCTAGCCCCACCATCATGCCCTGAGGAGTCCCCCGAACTGTTCGACCACAGTGTAGGGTACATGATGCAGGAGGATACGCAGCGTTTTGAAGGCTCTGATGATGGTACCCAGGTTGAGCATGAAGGCAGTAATGTGAGCCCAGAGAGAGGGGGTGTCCAAGAAGCACAAGAAACTGGCAGTTATGTTCCCCCAGCTGCAGCATACTTCCAGGTTTGCTCCAGTGACGAGGAGGGAGGGGATGATGAGGTCACTGACTCTATGTGGGTGCCAGATAGAAGAGAGGAGGAGGAGGCACATCTCCAACGAGGCAGGATGCCCTCCAGGGGCCAGCTTAAGGGCAGGAAATCGACTGCAACACACCGCAGAGCTCCGCATGTGCAGGGCGCTGCTGACTCCGCGTGTTTTTCCAAAAGTTCTTTGGTGTGGGCCTTTTTTGAGACGTTTGCAGCAGATCGCACCGTTGTTTGCAACATATGAAGCGTATCAAGCGTGGCCAAAACAGCAGCCGCTTGGGCACCACATGCTTGACCAGACATATGTCGAGCTCCCATGCAGTACTTAAAAGACCCACACCAAAGAACAAGGCGGACCTCTCCTTGCTCCTCATCAGCTGGGATCTCCAACCCCACTATAACTTCAGTCCTCTCGGAGACCTGCAGTGAGAGAAATGAAGGTGTAGAATTAGGTGTCCCAAGCACTTCCGGGCAATCTGCTAGCGGTACACCAACATCCGATTGCAGCAGGCAAATTTACCTACCCCAGTTGCTAAACCGGCAAAAGAAATTCGGTCCCAGCCATCCACATGCTCAGCGGCTGAACGCTAGTTTGGTTAAATTGCTAGCACTCCAACTGCTGCCTTTTCAGCTGGAAAACTCTGCCCCCTTTCGAGAATTTGTGGAATGTGCGGTACCTCAGTGGCAGGTTCCCAAACGCCAATTATTTTCTCGAAAGGCCATTCCGGCATTCTACTGACATGTGGAAGGCAATGTCTTGGCCTCGTTGGACAGGGCGGTCAGTGGTAAGGCGCATATTACCGCTGACTCATGGTCCAGCAGGCATGGACAGGCATGTTACCTTTCTTTCACGGTGCACTGGGTAACCCTGCTGGCAGCTGGGAAGGATGCTGGACAGGGTGCAGTATTGTTGGAGCTTGTTCCACCATGCCTCCAAAATGCTGGTAGTGATGATTCTGCCACACCTCTCTCCTCCACCCCCTCCTCTTCTTCTTCCTCTATGGCCTCTTCCTGTGCAGATTTGTCCTCGGAACTAGCGGTGCTCTGTAGGCGTTCTAGGGGCTACGCAAGCACTCAGGCAAAAAGATGCCATGCGGTGCTTGAGTTGGTCTGCTTAGGGGACAGGAGCCACACTGGGGCAGAGATTCTGTCAGCTCTGCAGGGGCAGGCTCAGAGGTGGTTGACGCCACGCCAGCTTCAGCCAGGAATGGTGGTTTGCGACAATGGCACCAACCTCCTCTCCGCCCTCCGACAGGGACACTTCACCCATGTTCCCTGTTTGGCTCACGTCCTTAATTTGGTGGCGCAGCGGTTCTTGTGCAGGTACCAGGGCTTACAGGATCTCTTGACGCAGGCCAAGAAAGTCTGTGGGCATTTCCGCCGGTCATATAATGCCAGTGCTTGGCTGGCTGACCTCCAAAAGGAATGCAACCTGCCCAAGAACTGCCTCATCTGTGACATGCCCACCAGGTGGAACTCAACGTTGGCAATGCTGCAGCGGCTGCACATGCAGCAGAGGGCCATCAATGACTACCTGTGCGAGTATGGCACCAGGACAAGGTCAGGGGAGCTTGGCTTTTTTTTCGCCACGCCAGTGGCTCATGATCAAGGATGCATGCACTGTCCTGTCACCATTTGAGGAGGCCACAAGGATGGTGAGCAGTGACAGTGCATGCATCAGTGATACTGTCCCTCTTGTCTTCCTGTTGGAGCACACGCTGCGTGGAATAATGGACAGGGCACTTGAGGCAGAACAGAGGGAGGAAGAGGAGGACTTCCTTACCTCTTAAGGCCCCCTTTATCCAGACAGTATTCCTGTGTCAGCATGGAGGTGGAGCCTGGCACTCAGCATCAGCAACAGTCTTCAAGGGATCGTTTCCATTCCTCAGAAACCCATGGACTTGTACGTGACTGGGAGGAGGTGGCTGCGGATCAGGTCGTCCTTAGTGACCCAGAGGACTCCGGACCGAATGCCTCAGCAAACCTACGCTGCATGGCCTCCCTGATCCTACAAAGCCTGCGAAAGGACCCTCGGATTCGTGGTATCAAGGAGAGGGATCAGTACTGGCTGGCAACCCGTCTTGATCCACGTTACAAGGGAAAGGTGGCAGAACTTATCCAGCCGTTGCAGAGGGAGCAGAGTATGAAACATCTTCGGGAGGCCTTGCAGAAAGGTTTGTGCAATGCGTTTCCACAGATTGGGAGGTTACAATTTCCTTGTACTCATGGACAACGTGTTGCTGAGGCTTCAGTCAGTCACAGAAGGGGCGGTGGAGAAGGTGGCCGTCTGACCGATGCGTACAGACCACTTTTTAGTCCACAGCCCCAAGGTCTGATCGGTTCCAGCAACCATCGCCAGCGTCTGTTGTACATGGTGCAGGAATACCTAGGGGCAAGATCAGACTTGGAGACCTTTCCAACCGAAAATCCACTGGGTTACTGGGTCTTGAGGATGGATCACTGGCCAGAGCTTGCACAGTATGCAATTGATGTACTGGCCTGTGCTGCATCCAGCGTTCTTTCGGAACGCACATTCAGTGCTGCTGGAGGCTTTGTAACCGATCACAGAGTGCGCCTGTCCACCGACTCGGTTGATCGGCTCACCTTCACAAAAATGAATCAGTTTTGGATCACCAGCTACCAAGCACCTGATGCTGATGTAACCGATTAATTTTTTATGAATGTGAGATCCCCTCAAGACTGCCAATGCTGATGCTGAGTGACTATCCTGCTATACTGAGTGACTATCCTATTCCTCCTCAATGTTCATGTTGATAGCTTCAAAGAACATTTTTGGTTCTGGGCACCACCACCAGTGGCTAAAGCCCAATTTTTCTGCCCCTGTTTAACAGGGGCGTATAATTACAATTTTTGCTGTAATATTTTGCAGCAGGGGTCGTTCCTGCGCTCAAAAAGAGTATCTGTGAGGGGTTGCAGTGTTGTGGCACCACCACCACTGCCTAAGGCCCAATTTTTCTGCCCCTGTTTAACAGGGGCATGTAATTACAATTTTTGATCTAATATTTCACAGCAGGGCCTGTTCCTGCGCTCAACAAAAGTATCTGTGAGGCTTTACAGTGTTGTGCCACCACCACCATCACCACCACCGCCTAAGGCCCAATTTTTCTGCCCCTGTTTAACAGGGGCATGTAATTACAATTCTTGATATAATATTTCACAGCAGGGCCCATTCCAGCGCCCACGTAACTGTGAGGGCTTACAGTGTTCTGGTACCACCAACACCTAAGGCACAATTTTCCACAGAGTGTATAGGGCAGGCCGTATAGTATATACAGGCGGTACCCTATTTTCAAAAATCCGAATTACAAACGGAGGGAGACAACAGGAAGTGAGAGGAAAGAGAGGAAATCTACCCCTAGGAAGGGAAATTCTCTCCTGTAAGAGTTAATATGGGAAAAAGGTGTCTCCACTGATTTATCACCAATCCTTGTTTCCCTTAAAAACCCCAAATTTTCAAAATCCAATTTTCACTGGGACAGAAAGTGAGGTGAAATCTTCTGAACAGGGGCACAGACAGCAAAACAAATGTTACAGGGGTGATAACCCTTCCCTATATTTTCCAAAAAGCTTTAAAATAGATTTTTTGGCTGGAGCTACACTTACAAAATGTACCTGTTCCAAATTACAAACAGATTCTACATAAGAACAAACCTACAGTCCCTGTCTTGTTTGCACCGCCTGTATACTGCTGTTCAGAGTATATAAGGCCTTTTCTTTTTTTAATTTGGGTGCGGGGTTCCCCTTAATATCCATACAAGACCCAAAGGGCTTGGTAATGGGCTGGGGGGGGGGGGGGTTACCCATGCTGTTTGTCTCACTGATTTTCATCAACATTGCCGGGTCCCGACATTACATTAAAGCCTCAAGCAGTTTTAAATGACTTTATTCCTTTAGAAATTACATTTTGTGCAGGGACTGTTCTAAGCATGGGAAACACGCACCACTTTACAGGCATACTATAGACACCCCCCAGGTACAATATTTAAAGGAATATTTCCTTTTATTTTTTCACTTTAAGCCTCACGAAAAAAACATCAGTTTTTAAAACTTTTTTTTCCATTGATACATGTCCCCTGGGGCAGCACCCTTTTTAGGACAATAACTTGCATATTAGCCTTTAAAATTTGCACTTTTGATTTCTCACATTCGAGTCCCATAGACTTTAACAGTGTTCGAATGTTCACGCAAACTTTCAGTCTGTTCGCATGTTCTGGATGCGAACCGAACCGGGGGGTGTTCGGCCCACCCCTAGTAGTCAGTTGCTAAATGCTGTACTTCTCTGTTATTAAAATGAACTTCAATTTAACACTGAGAAAAGAGTAGCATTTCCATCAAGTCAGGTAACTAATGGGGAACAGAGAATATATTCAAATATTCGAAAATCTGGGGTAATCAATTATTAAAATACTGACCAGAACTTGGAGCAGCGAAATCTGGTTGGTTTACTCCAACATCTCTCAAATAGCCTCCAAATGTGAGTGGCTGCAGCAGGGCTCGGCTTTACAATATATGATTTGTACTTGCATATATGGTTCTGATTTCTAACATAGTATATAGACTAGATACAATTAGGCTACAAGGACAGAATCTGACATTCAAAAGGGGGTGACTTCCCAATACTTTTGGTCAAAGTGTATCTAAAGCCAAAAGCTATTTTTATGCTTTGGATACAGTAGGGAATAGGTAAAAACACTTGTCCACATTGAAATATTGTCCTTTAACAACTGTTCCAGTAAAAACTGTAACATTACATACTTTTCTTATCACCTTCTTTACTGGCAACAATGGTCTCCAGGAAATATTAAGAGGGTGAGGCTGGGTTTACACTGGAGAATTCAGCGGCTTACAGCAGGAGTCTGGTGTGTCTCCATTCACAGTTTCAGGTCTTTTTTTAACACTAATTTTTGGCTGAATTTGTACCTGAAACGGACCAAAAGACGCACAGGGCTCCTGTGGAATTCGCACCGGAGCTGATGCAGAGATGTGTAAACCGGCTCCATAGAGAACCGGTCACAATCTCCTGCTACGCGAATTGGATGCTGGGAAACCCGCATCAATTCGCAATAATGTGAACCCAGTCTATAGCCTCGTACACACGATCGGATTTTCCGATGGGAAATGTGTGATGACAGGCTGTTGGCGGAAAATTAAACCGTTTGTATGCTCCATCGGACAGTTGTTGTTGGTTTTTCCATGGAACAAATGTTGGATGACAGGCTTTAAAATTTTCCACGGACAAATGTCTGTTATCGGATTTTCCGAGTGTGTGTACACAAGTCCGCGGACAAAAGTACAAACACGCATGCTCGGAAGCAAGGACGAGCCAGAAGCGGTCAGTCTTGTAAACTAGCGTTCATAATGGAGAATTGACATTCGTGATGCGGCAAATTATGAAATCTCGAAATGCAGCGCATAATTCTCTTCTTCTTTAATGGGATAATAATGAAGCTGCTTTGCTGGTAATACTGATGGAGTTCTACCAAACGTATTTTAAAAGGCTTTTATTTTCTAGTGATATCAAAAATAATATTATTATGCTTTTTTTTTTTTTTTTTTTTGGGGCAAGTTACCACAACACCATTATGCCACAGTTTTTAAAATCAAAGATACAACTATGTTAGTGTCCCTTGTCAATTTTACATTGTATTTTTTTAAATGTAACTGCCTACTCATAAACTGTCATTTGACGTAAAACACATAGCCAAGTATTATTCTCCACAATTTTTTTATTGTGCATTAAAAAAAGAAAACAAATAAAATTAGACATGCTATCTGCCAACAGAGCTTAATGAAAAAAGTGCATTCTATGCATCAACAAATATACCAAATGAAATCATCATTCGACCAAAAAATAAAATAAAAGCCTCATGCATGTGTCCTGCTTCTTAATATAGGGGGTCACCAATGCCAAGAGTTGGTGAAAGTAGGGGTCCGTCATCCGGAGATAATTCCGAAAATCATCTGTATTATTCTCCTGAAGCTCCCGCAGCAAAGGCATATGACATAATTGGTTACCATTAATAAAGCAACCAATTTTTGGTCCAAGAAATCCTCCTCCTTCTGTTCCTGGACTGGACTTGGGTCAAAGCAATAACTCCAAGGCCAAAAATAAATAACACGTTATCTCCTCCGATTCCGCAACATGACTGGTTGATGAACAGCCCTTCAGAAACTAACTGAAAAGCACAAAATGAAAAGCGCGAACTGAAAAGTGCTAAATGAAAAGCACGAAATGAAAAGCGTTAATCAACACTCACCAAACTTTTACTAACATGAAATTAGCAGAAGGAGCCCAAAGGATGACGCTAAATATCTGAAAAACCACATAGAACGTCACTACGTTCATGTTTGTTGGCCGACAATTACTTGCCATTTGTATGCAAGACAAAATCCAGGCACACGCCTTCGGACAAAAGTCCAGGGTTTTGTCTGTGGAAAATCCGATCGTGTGTACGAGGTTTTACTCTTCCTAGTAGGAACACAATCAGCAGTAAAAATGTTTTTTCCTTATGTCATTAAAGTATTCCACAAGTCCCCTTCATCACAGCTATTTTTTAAAATTAACATATATATATATATATATATATATATATATATATATATATATAAAATTATAAAACCAGTATACAAAGCAGATAGTGTGATATAATAAATCAATTTGCATCGGGTAAAATGATTAGTATTTTAATACTGAGTTTACACAATAAACTTGAAAGCAGGTGACTTACTGGATTTTTAGTTAGCTTGGCTGCCCAGGTAGGGGGGAGGGGTTAATGCAGAACCTCCTTCCCTGTGTGGTTTGCAGGCTTCTTCTGGGGTCCAGCCCTGCTCACATGTGATATAAGAGGGAAGAAGCCTGGATCCTAGGGGGCACTCAGGACTTTGCAAAGACTTTCTGGTACCTGTGGTCCAGCATAGGACGCAGATTCACCAAGACACCCCAAGGACATGGATCTCTCCAATTAAGCCTTTCCGAGAATGGACTACTCCCAACACTACTTCACCTGTTCAGGTAACCTGGGGCAGCCTCAGTTAGGTGTAGTTAGCCTGAGAACGTTATTGCATGTCATACATGTGTAGCGCTGGTAGATTTTTATCTAGCGCTGATAGGTAAATTTAGTGGGTCACTTATTATAGGAAGTTAGATTTGCCTCTGTTCCAGCTTGGCTGACGTTGCATGCAGTTCCGCATTGTGCCGGTGGATGTCGTTGTCACCATCGGCAGGTGTTGGAAAAGCAACGTGTTGAAGCAAATGAGTGCTCCTCTGTCCCGGAGATAACTCGGTGGAGGTGGTCCTCCGAGTTGTATTCTGGGAGAGGGTTTTTATGGGACAGACGCCATGTTTTAGGGTTCATTTTCAGCCACCTGCTGGCCCTCCTGGCCAACGGGGGTGCACTAGGAATACCACCTCGTGGTCCTCCGTTCCGGAGGCCGGCGTCACTGCGGCGTGTGGGTGGGCCCAGAAGCCTGTCTGGGGCCTACCACAGCAGCGGAGAAATGGTCCTGAGCTGTCTTTCTTGAGTAAAGAAGCTGGACAACCGAGAAGATCCCAGGGGAGGACCCGTCATGGAAGGATCATGCAGAGTGCTGGTCTGGAGAGGGGCCTGGTGACTCGGTTGGAGGACGCATTCCGAAGTAATCTTACAGTATAGTACTGCCGGGTTGGCTTAAAGGTTCAAGTACTGTATCTGACTTTCACCACAAAGCAATACATCCTGTGGTAGAGGATCGTACTGGTTTTATTCCAGATAAGTTTGTGGCAGAGACTTTTGTTCGTGCTAGGTGTTGGCTGCTAGGCAAGTGAGAGATGTCTATCCAGGCGGGCAAAGATTGAATCCTACAAATAGAGGGGACCATTCGATTGCAAGTGTTCAATTACAAAGAATATTTCTGAAGAAATACAACAGAAAGGTATTTGAGCTTCCCTGCAGCTTTCCTGCTACCTCTTTCCTGCTACTTCCCTGGTTTATTCTATTAAAGCATTGGAAAACCTACTCAAGTGTTTGGTGCTTATATCGTCCAGAGGTAAACTCAACGGAACCCTAGACCCGGTGCCGGTGAAACAGAGGTATCGAGAGTGAAGGTAACAAGCCCGCTTAAACCAGCAGCTCCACCGAGAGTTATTGCTACACATGTTCTACTGAACCTTCAGTAAAGTTGTTTCAATTGCATTGAACCTTGAAAAGTCGGTGAGCAAATGAGGAGAGAGAGAGGCCACGGCTCCATGCCTGAATAGACACAGGGAGCTGCCGCTCGGGGTGCCCCCATAACAAGCTGTGGGGGTACTCAACAGAAGGGAGGAGCCAGGAGAGCCGAAGAGGGACCAGAGAAGAGGAGCATCTGGGCTGCTCTGTGCAAATTCAGAGCAGGTAAGTATAACATTTTTGTTATTTAAAAAAAAACAAAAAACAAGATTTTAATATAACTTTACTGTTAAGCAGAATTAAATTTGGCCCTCCACAACAGGCCCAGTTTCTCATATGCCCCCTTGGGAAAATTATTTGCCCACCCCTGGTTTACATCATGTTTAGAGAATCCTGACAGCTGCAGATTTTTACATTTTGCATGTCTTGTATGTTACATTGTAACCATCTCTCACTATACTTCTTCTCTTTTTGTGCCCTGAAATCTAGCATGGCCCACCCCAGGTAAGTGCAGTATTTAGTACCTCTTGTTATACCACCTTGAGAAGTAGGGTCCAACTACTCACAGGATTTTGTTTTCTTTTATTTTCACCTGGTGATCTGGCCAGTAACACACTTCCTATCTTAGGGTCCATTCACACCAGGTGCAATGGGACTGAGTTGGGTGGCTATTCCAGTGCAATCCCACTGTGGAGAGGTGACCCCAGGTCATGGTGTGTATTAGCACCTTCAGCCTGGTTTTTGCAAAGACAGGCATGATGATTGCACACATGTGGGCTGGGTTTATATTCCCCTCAAGAAGAGAGCTCAGGACTCACACTTGGGAACAGCTCCACCCTACAGGCAGGTGGCCTGGTGTAGGAGTCGGGAGGGCTTTCATGTGGAGACGGCTCCACGAAAGAGAGACAGGTGGTCTCTAGGAATCTGAGCGTGTATGTCTGTGGAGGCAGATGTGGCCTGCGACCAAGCAGCACACAGCTGAGCAAGTAAGCTGCAGGAGGGAGTTTGACTAAGCAAGAGTGAGTGAGCCAGGAGGCTGAAGTTTTTCTCTTATATAATGATGGTGAAACCCCCTGCGAGGGTAGACTTTCTGTGAAGTTTGTTTCGTTTAAATAAAATTGGGCTGCCATGCCCTTAAAAAATACAGTCTGGACTGACTGGTGTTCCTGAAAATGCATACACCGCTTGAGCATAATCACCCCAGATAGTTACATCACCTAAACACAAAGCAGAATGTCTTCAAAAATAAATATATAAAAAGTGTCGCGCTAAATATTGAAACACTTATATGCAAATGAACAAAAGATGCTCTAAGTGTCCATACAAATATTCCTAAAATAAAGAATGTGAAAAAACATAAAAGTGCTACTGAGAAATATCATTATATTCAAAAATGTATATATTCCTTATAACATATATAGAATGAAGTGCTGGTGTGCTTATACAATTCATTACATCCCATGTGAAAAAAACATGCTCAATGGTGAAAGTCCATTATAAATATTTAAAAATTCAATGAAGAAAAGAAGTAGATAGTGTAGATCCTTGTGAGAAGTGCTCCAAGCTTGAAAACTAGGTGCCAACACTCTCGTGCTCCCCCCTTTGTAGTTATCCTCACCTCAGGGCGTGTGACCACACAATTAAGTTTGGTCTAAACACGCAGTTAAACCAACCCTGGGCTCCATGTGAATAAGGCTGTTCAGGTGTCCTGGATCATCCCACAGTGGTATCCTTGTTGAATATAGAAAAAAACGAGCTGGATAGTATAATACCATTTTAAATGTACTTTATTAAAAAAAAAAAAAAAAAAATGGGGTACTCGCAAAATTCAGGTGCTAAAGCACACCAATCTGTATCTGGCAGGTGTGTGTATATACCAGTGGGAATATCGGTCCGCCTATGTGATCACCGCAGACAGCACCAACGCTGCTGCATTTACCAACACCGTCCTGTCCCCTATCCAACGCGTGTCGACACAGGGAATCACATGTCTTCTTCAGGGGGATACCCTGACACTTTTTATATATTTATTTTTGATCAATTAGCACATTATGGGACTGAATAATTTTAGCAGCTGATCCTTGTATGACACATGTGGATACACATGCATATATATTATTGATTTTATTATACTAGTGTGTAGTTTTTGGTAGCTTGCAAGTTTCCTATATATTTTTTTATAAAGCAGATGTGCCCGTTTCTCACCACTGCATTGCCAGGCTGTCCCTTTTTTTTCACCACAACGCAGTGTGAGGCAATCTACCGCTTTGCATAGCGTGGCTGCCAACTTCAATAAAGTTCATTCTAAAAAAAGTGAACAGAGTGATGCACCGAGATCCTGGTGCTAATTCCTAGTTTGATTAGTGTTAGATTTAAAACTAGGGGTATATTAATAAAAAAAACCTTGGATAGCTATTCATATAGCTAAAACGGCTGGTACATTTGTTAACCACTTCAGCTCCGGAGGGTTTACCCCCCCTTCTTGACCAAGCCACTTTTTGTGATACGACACTGTGTTACTTTAACTGACAATTGCGCAGTCGTGCAAGGCTGTACCCAAATACAATTTATGTCCTTTTTTCCCCACAAATAGAGCTTTATTTTGGTGGTATTTAATCACCTCTGCGTTTTTTGTTTTTTTACGATATAAACAAAAAAGACCGACAATTTTGAAAAAAAAAAAAACAATATTTTTTACATCCTGCTATTAAACATATCCAATAAAAAAAATGTAGGTCAATATGTATTCTGCAACATATTTTTGGTAAAAAAAAATCCAATAAGCGTGTATTGATTGGTTTGCGCAAAAGTTAAAGCATCTACAAACTATGGGATATTTTTATGGAATTTTCTTTTTTTTTTACTGGTAATGGTGGCGATCAGCGACTTATAGTGGGACTGCAACATTGCAGCGGACCATTCGGACACTAAGTGACACTTTTGAAATTTGTTTTGGAACCAGTGACACTAATACAGTGATTGGTGCTAAAAATATGCACTGTCACTGTACTAATGACACTGGCTGGGAATGGTTTAACATCAGGGTCGATCAAAGGGTTAAATGTGTTCCTAGGGAGTACTTACTAACTGTGTTGAGGGTGCATTTACTGTGGGAAGGCAGAGATCCCTGTTCCTGCTTAGCAGAAACACAAGATCTCTACCTTCCCTTCTCAAAGAATAGCGATCTGCCTTGTTTACATAGGCAGACCACTGTTCTGCTAATCTCTGGAACTATCGGCGGGTCCCGGCAGACATCGGGTCCAATCACAGTGGGAGCGAGTCAGCGGTGCGCGCGTGCGCCCCAGACCCGGAAGTGTCAGATTACATACTAGCTATGTGATCTGGCTCTGGCCGCAGTATATGTGCGTGGGACGGTCACTAAGTGGTTAAAGGGGTAAAATTAATGTTCTCTTTCTATTTCTACAGGTTGAAAGGTTCATGCATAAAAAAAGAGTGCTTCAAGAAAATACCACATTATGGACACTAGAAGGATCTGAAGATCATAGAAAATAAAAATGTTTAATAATTAGGTCTCTTTCACACGGTAGTAAAAAATGCAGTGTTTTTTACTGATTTGAAATGGGATGCATTGTTTTCTATAATGTTCCTATTGTAATTTAACCCTATAGCTATTATGTGGTGTCAAGCAGCTGTAGTCAAGGACCTGTATTTATTTATAAGGTTTGAATGTTGTGTCTGAGCAGTGTCCTCATTGCTCCTGTGCCTGGATTTTATTCTTATAAGCAACAAAAGTAAAGAATGAAGACAAGTATTATGAACTTATAGATTGACTGTCTGGTAGTGTTTGCTATCTGGTAGTATCCGGTAGGCACTCAGTGCAGCTAGCAGTATAAACTGGCCACGTGTATGTGTATGTCTCTGCTCAGTCCTGTATTACAATAGGCATTACCTTAGAACCCCAATATGTATTTGCTAACTACCTAGTAGGGAAAGATATCAACTAGTTATTTTCAGTGAAAATGGCAAATCATGCATTAACACCCAACCCCTGTCTGTAGGACATATTTAAGATATTAGTGAATGTGGGACAGATATCCATTATCCAACATTCTTCATGCTCATGTAGTTTTTGGAAGAGATTTGTATTGGAATTATAGAAATATGGTATATAACTCTTTTGTTATAAAAACAAAAAAAAAAAGAATTATTCTACACATGGTTCCAGACATCTGCAGATGTACACATTTAAATGCTGTATGCTTTTTATTTGGTAAATTGTATTCCTCTCTTTCGCTTTTATTTTTACCTTGAAATGTAGCACCATTCAACCCAGGTAAGCACAGTGTTTAAAGGGGTTGTAAACCCTCGTGTTTTTTTTTTAAACAAATATGTCTTACCTCCACTGTGCAGTTTGTTTTGCACAGAGTGGCCCCAATCCTCCTCTTCTGGGGTCCCGCATCGAGTGTCCACGTTGGAGAAGCGCTCTCCTTGGTGGACACCCATGCAGGCTCGTTCCCGAGTCCCACATCTGTGTTTATTCACATAGAATGCAGGACTTGGCCCCGCCCCCCAGCCAGGAACAAGCACACCAGCTCTACCTGGTGTCTCGTGTCCTGATTGGCAGCAGCAGGAGCCAACGGCTGCTCTGCTATCAATCTATCCAATCAGGACACCAGGTAGAGCTGGTGTGCTCATTCCCGGCCAGAGAAGGATCGGGGTCAGGTAAGTAAAACGGGGGCTTGGGGGGGCTGCATCACCACAGAAGGTTTTTCACCTTAATGCATAGAATGCATTAAGGTGAAAAACCATGAGGGTTTACAACCCCTTTAACTCTTCTGAATTGCTGACATGCTTGTCTCTATATAAATACATATATACAATATACATAAATACATATATACAATCCTGTTGTTATTAAAAAAAAAAATGGAATTCTTCTTTCCATTATTCCAGACATCTGCAAATGAACACATTTCAGATGCTGTATGCTTTTGTTGTTAGATTGTAACCCTCTCTTTCCTTTCTCTCTCCTTTATTCTTGCCCTGAAAGGTAGCACCATTCAGCCCTGGTAAGTGCAGTGTTTAACTTTTCTCATTATGGGATCCTAAGAATTATGGAGGGCACTGTAATTTTCAGGGGAGACTCTAATGTCACCATGGCTGTCAGTGTAAATAAATATAACCCTACCAAATTCCAAATCAAAAGACCACCTGAAGCTGGTACCAGAATAATGGCTCCTTCACTTTCTGGGCCTGACTGATATTTGTTGGGAAAAGAATCCTACTATATGAGACTACACTTATGCCGCGTACACACGGTCGGACTTTTCGTCTACAAAAGTCCGACAGCCTGTCCGACAGACTTCCGGCGGACTTCCGGCGGACTTTCGGCGGACTTGCAGCAGACTTTCTAACGAACGGACTTGCCTACACACGACCACACAAAAGTCCGACGGATTCGTACGTGATGACGTACACCGGACTAAAATAAGGAAGTTCATAGCCAGTAGCCAATAGCTGCCCTAGCATGGGTTTTTGTCCGTCGGACTAGCACACAGACGAGCGGATTTCGGGGTCCGTCGTAGTTACGACGTAAAGATTTGAAGCATGTTTCAAATCTAAAGTCCGTCGGATTTGAGGCTGAAAAAGTCTGCTGAAAGTCCGGAGAAGCCCACACACGATCGGATTACCAGCCAGCTTTAGTCCATCGGCGTCCGTTGGACTTTTGTAGATGAAAAGTCCGACCGTGTGTACGCGGCATTATTCTCATCCCCATTCTACCTATTCCAGGATAGATCATATCTTTATGTTCTCTAATCTTGTCCTGACAGTCTGGATTCTGGAAAGGGCATATTAGAGAAACAGCCTCTCCAGAACACTCTTACTATTTCCTTGTCACACCAATATGATGTAGATCGCTCCTTCCAATGGGGGACTTTTCTACGGCAACCACATCTAATACATTTATGTTATAAAAATATAAATTTCATTTTTAATAAAATATAAATTTCATTGATGTTCATAGCTTAAAAAAGGAAAGAGACCTCCATGAGGCTCCAACATATTAAAACCATCAATTTAATCATACAATATTGTAGCACAAAATTGTTTTCAACAATTTATCAACCCTTTATCGCTAATCAGTTTCTATGGATACATACAGTATCTCGTGTCCAGCGGCCTAAGTTTTTCATTCATTTATTTAGTCTCATTTGGTGGGTGTCTTATGGTCTCCTGGGAGTAGGGGTTTCCTGGGCAGACTCTTAAGCATTGGCACAGTCAAGTTGTATGGCGATAAACATCCCTGATGAAGATATTTTCGAAACGTGTTGAATGTCCCTTTCCACGCCGAGACTGTTACTGAATAATAATTTACAGTATAATACGGTATTGGGTATCACCACCGTTAAAAACTATTTTGTGCTACAATGTTGTGTGATTAAATTGATGTTTTTAATAGGTTGCATCCTCATGGAGATTTCTTTCCTTTTTTAAACTATGAACAATACAATTTATATTTTTATAAAAAAAATTATAAGATCTGGTTGCTGTAGAAAAGTCCTATGTAGCGGTACCCCCGTGAGGGTTGCTGATTGACTCTATACTGGCTACCCTGACTCTGCAGATCCTCTCATACCTCTGACACCTTGGGTTCCATTCTGCAATGTGACATTAGCAATGAGAAACTCACACAATATCACTGAGCCACTTAGAAAAGTTTACTAAAATAAGTAATGAAACACGATGAAGGGCATGAATGAATACAAATTATGATTGGCAAGTGTTATCACTTAATGCACATATACAGATCGTATAACCTTATAATCACTCTAAGGAGTATATGTGAACAGGTGCACGGAGGAATAGGTACTCAATATCTTCAAAACATATATTAAATACCTTCCCACTGAGGCCTCAACACTGTCAGAAACCATGAACCAAACCGAGACAGAAGTACAGTAAAATCACACTTGTTTATTAATAAAAATAAAAAGGTAAATAGAGTAAGCGTATGCAAAGCATAGCAAGAGTCCAGTAACCGGATCGAGTAGTCAACCAAGCCAAAGTTCAGTAACCAGATAGGGTAATCAGCCAAGCCAGAGTTCAGTAACCAGATCGGGTAATCAGCCAAGCCAGAAGTAAGGGATCCAAGTAGAGGAACAGCAAGCAGGATAAGGAGCCAGAAGGGATGTCAGCAAAGCCAGTCTTTAAACAGGAATGCAGGAAATGGTTTCTTGTGATGTGACCAAGGCGAAGGCAGGAATGAAGTGAGCTGGAGATCTTTAAGTAGCCAGGACTGATGACCAGATCCACAACAACTGGTTAACTGTGGAGAGAGATGAGAGCTGGCAATTAGCCGACAGCTGAGCGGCCAGCTCAGAGAAGGAAGGGCTGAGCCAGCCCTGACAGCAGTGGCGGCCCGTCCATAGGGGGCGTCTGGGCGCTGCCCCCCTCCAGGCAGTCACAAAAAAAATGTCAAAAAAAATTTTTTTTTTTTAAAGCTGGCCCTTTAAAAAAACAAAAAACAAAAAAAGGTCCTTAAGTGCACTGTGTTTGGACGCCGGACACAGTACGACACCAGATACAGTGCACTTATGGGAAGCACCATGTCTATGCAATCACGAGATTGCAGACGTGGCAATTCATTTGCGGGCGTTTACCCCGGCTTGCGGCGCTTTCTGAAGCGCCGAGTAGCTTCCGCCCGGCGCTAGTATCTATTACTATGGCCGGGCGGTTTGATTGACATCTGAGTATGATGTCACTTCCTGTTTCTCTCTCCAATTGCACCCAGGAGAGATGAAGCAGGAAGTATGAGACGAACGGACCTCTCCACAGGAGACACTGCTGGAGAGGACAACACACAGCAAGGTAAGTAGCCGGGGGAGGGGGGTTTGATGGTGACACATGCTGCTGCAATTTGGTGGTGACACATGCTGCTGCAATTGGTGGTGACACATGCTGCTGCAATTTGGTGACACATGCTGCTGCAATTTGGTGCTGACACATGCTGCTGCAATTTGGTGACACATGCTGCTGTAATTTGGTGACACATGCTGCTGAAATGTGGTGGTGACACATGCTGCTGAAATTGGTGGTGACACATGCTGCAATTTGGTGACACATGCTGCTGCAATTTGGTGGTGACACATGCTGCTGCAATTTGGTGGTGACACATGCTGCTGCAATTTGGTGATGACACATGCTGCTGCAATTTGGTGATGACACATGCTGCTGCAATTTGGTGGTGACACGTGCTGCTGCAATTTGGTGACACATGCTGCTGCAATTTGGTGGTGACACATGCTGCTGCAATTTGGTGACACATGCTGCTGCAATTGGTGGTGACACATGCTGCTGCAATTTGGTGACACATGCTGCTGCAATTGGTGGTGACACATGCTGCTGCAATTTGGTGGTGACACATGCTGCTGCAATTTGGTGACACATGCTGCTGCAATTTGGTGACACATGCTGATGCAATTGGTGGTGACACACGCTGCTGCAATTTAGTGATGACACATGCTGCTGCAATTTGGTGACACGTGCTGCTGCAATTTGGTGGTGACACGTGCTGCTGCAATTTGGTGACACATTCTGCTGCAATTGGTGGTAACACATGCTGTTGCAATTTGGTGGTGACACATGCTGCTGCAATTTGGTGGTGACACATGCTGCTGCAATTGGTGGTGACACAGGCTGCTGCAATTTGGTGACACATGCTGCTGCAATTGTTGGTGACACATGCTGCTGCAATTGGTGGTGACAAATGCTGCTGCAATTTGGTGACACATGCTGCTGCAATTTGGTGACACATGCTGCTGCAATTGGTGGTGACACATGCTGTTGCAATTTGGTGCTGACACATGCTGCTGCAGTTTGGTGACACATGCTGCTGCAATTTGGTGGTGACACATGCTGCTGCAATTTGGTGGTGACACGTGCTGCTGCAATTTGGTGACACATGCTGCTGCAATTTGGTGGTGACACATGCTGCTGCAATTTGGTGACACATGCTGCTGCAATTTGGTGGTGACACATGCTGCTGCAATTTGGTGACACATGCTGCTGCAATTGGTGGTGACACATGCTGCTGCAATTTGGTGCTGACACATGCTGCTGTAATTGGTGGTGACACAGGCTGCTGCAATTTGGTGACACATGCTGCTGCAATTTGGTTGGTGACACATGCTGCTGCAATTTGGTGGTGACACATGCTGCTGCAAATTTGGTGACACATGCTGCTGCAATTGGTGGTGACACATGCTGCTGCAATTTGGTGCTCTCGCATGCTGCTGCAATTTGGTGACACATGCTGCTGCAATTTGGTGGTGACATATGCTGCTGCAATTTGGTGATGACACATGCTGCTGCAATTTGGTGACACATGCTGCTGCAATTTGGTGGTGACACATGCTGCTGCAATTTGGTGGTGACACATGCTGCTGCAATTTGGTGACACATGCTGCTGCAATTGGTGGTGACACATGCTGCTGCAATTGGTGGTGACACATGTTGCTGCAATTTGGTGGTGACACATGCTGCTGCAATTTGGTGGTGACACGTGCTGCTGCAATTGGTGGTGACACGAGCTGCTGCAATTTGGTGACACATGCTGCTGCAATTTGGTGACACATGCTGCTGCAATTTGGTGACACATGCTGATGCAATTGGTGGTGACATGTGCTGCTGCAATTTGGTGACACATGCTGCTACAATTTGGTGGTGACACATGCTGCTGCAATTTGGTGGTGACACGTGCTGCTGCAATTTGGTGACACATTCTGCTGCAATTGGTGGTGACACATGCTGTTGCAATTTGGTGGTGACACATGCTGCTGCAATTTGGTGGTGACACATGCTGCTGCAATTGGTGGTGACACAGGCTGCTGCAATTTGGTGACACATGCTGCTGCAATTGTTGGTGACACATGCTGCTGCAATTGGTGGTGACACATGCTGCTGCAATTTGGTGACACATGCTGCTGCAATTTGGTGGTGACACATGCTGCTGCAATTTGGTGGTGACACATGCTGCTGCAATTTGGTGACACATGCTGCTGCAATTTGGTGGTGACACATGCTGCTGCAATTTGGTGGTGACACATGCTGTTGCAATTTGGTGCTGACACATGCTGCTGCAATTTGGTGACACGTGCTGCTGCAATTTGGTGGTGACACATGCTGCTGCAATTTGGTGGTGACACGTGCTGCTGCAATTTGGTGACACATGCTGCTGCAATTTGGTGGTGACATATGCTGCTGCAATTTGGTGACACATGCTGCTGCAATTTGGTGGTGACACATGCTGCTGCAATTTGGTGACACATGCTACTGCAATTGGTGGTGACACATGCTGCTGCAATTTGGTGCTGACACATGCTGCTGTAATTGGTGGTGACACAGGCTGCTGCAATTTGGTGACACATGCTGCTGCAATTTGGTTGGTGACACATGCTGCTGCAATTTGGTGGTGACACATGCTGCTGCAATTTGGTGCTCTAGCATGCTGCTGCAATTTGGTGACACATGCTGCTGCAATTTGGTGGTGACATATGCTACTGCAATTTGGGGACACATGCTGCTGCAATTTGGTGGTGACACATGCTGCTGCAATTTGGTGATGACACATGCTGCTGCAATTTGGTGATGACACATGCTGCTGCAATTTGGTGGTGACACGTGCTGCTGCAATTTGGTGACACATGCTGCTGCAATTTGGCGGTGACACATGCTGCTGCAATTTGGTGACACATGCTGCTGCAATTTGGTGGTGACACATGCTGCTGCAATTTGGTGACACATGCTGCTGTAATTGGTGGTGACACATGCTGCTGCAATTTGGTGCTGACACATGCTGCTGCAATTTGGTGACACATGCTGCTGCAATTTGGTGGTGACACATTCTGCTGCACTTTGGTGACACATGCTGCTGCAATTGGTGGTGACACATGCTGCTGCAATTTGGCGGTGACACATGCTGCTGCAATTTGGTGACACATGCTGCTGCAATTTGGTGGTGACACATGCTGCTGCAATTTGGTGGTGACACATGCTGCTGCAATTTGGTGATGACACATGCTTCTGCAATTTGGTGATGACACATGCTGCTGCAATTTGGTGGTGACACGTGCTGCTGCAATTTGGTGACACATGCTGCTGCAATTTGGTGGTGACACATGCTGCTGCAATTTGGTGACACATGCTGCTGCAATTGGTGGTGACACATGCTGCTGCAATTTGGTGACACATGCTGCTGCAATTGGTGGTGACACATGCTGCTGCAATTTGGTGGTGACACATGCTGCTGCAATTTGGTGACACATGCTGCTGCAATTTGGTGACACATGCTGATGCAATTGGTGGTGACACACGCTGCTGCAATTTGGTGATGACACATGCTGCTGCAATTTGGTGACACGTGCTGCTGCAGTTTGGTGGTGACACGTGCTGCTGCAATTTGGTGACACATTCTGCTGCAATTGGTGGTGACACATGCTGTTGCAATTTGGTGGTGACACATGCTGCTGCAATTTGGTGGTGACACATGCTGCTGCAATTGGTGGTGACACAGGCTGCTGCAATTTGGTGACACATGCTGCTGCAATTGTTGGTGACACATGCTGCTGCAATTGGTGGTGACACATGCTGCTGCAATTTGGTGACACATGCTGCTGCAATTTGGTGACACATGCTGCTGCAATTGGTGGTGACACATGCTGTTGCAATTTGGTGCTGACACATGCTGCTGCAATTTGGTGACACATGCTGCTGCAATTTGGTGGTGACACATGCTGCTGCAATTTGGTGGTGACACGTGCTGCTGCAATTTGGTGACACATGCTGCTGCAATTTGGTGGTGACACATGCTGCTGCAATTTGGTGACACATGCTGCTGCAATTTGGTGGTGACACATGCTGCTGCAATTTGGTGACACATGCTGCTGCAATTGGTGGTGACACATGCTGCTGCAATTTGGTGCTGACACATGCTGCTGTAATTGGTGGTGACACAGGCTGCTGCAATTTGGTGACACATGCTGCTGCAATTTGGTTGGTGACACATGCTGCTGCAATTTGGTGGTGACACATGCTGCTGCAAATTTGGTGACACATGCTGCTGCAATTGGTGGTGACACATGCTGCTGCAATTTGGTGCTCTCGCATGCTGCTGCAATTTGGTGACACATGCTGCTGCAATTTGGTGGTGACATATGCTGCTGCAATTTGGGGACACATGCTGCTGCAATTTGGTGGTGACACATGCTGCTGCAATTGGTGGTGACACATGCTGCTGCAATTTGGTGATGACACATGCTGCTGCAATTTGGTGACACATGCTGCTGCAATTTGGTGGTGACACGTGCTGCTGCAATTTGGTGACACATGCTGCTGCAATTTGGCGGTGACACATGCTGCTGCAATTTGGTGACACATGCTGATGCAATTGGTGGTGACACACGCTGCTGCAATTTGGTGATGACACATGCTGCTGCAATTTGGTGACACGTGCTGCTGCAATTTGGTGGTGACACGTGCTGCTGCAATTTGGTGACACATTCTGCTGCAATTGGTGGTAACACATGCTGTTGCAATTTGGTGGTGACACATGCTGCTGCAATTTGGTGGTGACACATGCTGCTGCAATTGGTGGTGACACAGGCTGCTGCAATTTGGTGACACATGCTGCTGCAATTGTTGGTGACACATGCTGCTGCAATTGGTGGTGACACATGCTGCTGCAATTTGGTGACACATGCTGCTGCAATTTGGTGACACATGCTGCTGCAATTGGTGGTGACACATGCTGTTGCAATTTGGTGCTGACACATGCTGCTGCAGTTTGGTGACACATGCTGCTGCAATTTGGTGGTGACACATGCTGCTGCAATTTGGTGGTGACACGTGCTGCTGCAATTTGGTGACACATGCTGCTGCAATTTGGTGGTGACACATGCTGCTGCAATTTGGTGACACATGCTGCTGCAATTGGTGGTGACACATGCTGCTGCAATTTGGTGCTGACACATGCTGCTGTAATTGGTGGTGACACAGGCTGCTGCAATTTGGTGACACATGCTGCTGCAATTTGGTTGGTGACACATGCTGCTGCAATTTGGTGGTGACACATGCTGCTGCAAATTTGGTGACACATGCTGCTGCAATTGGTGGTGACACATGCTGCTGCAATTTGGTGCTCTCGCATGCTGCTGCAATTTGGTGACACATGCTGCTGCAATTTGGTGGTGACATATGCTGCTGCAATTTGGGGACACATGCTGCTGCAATTTGGTGGTGACACATGCTGCTGCAATTGGTGGTGACACATGCTGCTGCAATTTGGTGATGACACATGCTGCTGCAATTTGGTGACACATGCTGCTGCAATTTGGTGGTGACACGTGCTGCTGCAATTTGGTGACACATGCTGCTGCAATTTGGCGGTGACACATGCTGCTGCAATTTGGTGGTGACACATGCTGCTGCAATTTGGTGGTGACACATGCTGCTGCAATTGGTGGTGACACATGCTGCTGCAATTGGTGGTGACACATGTTGCTGCAATTTGGTGGTGACACATGCTGCTGCAATTTGGTGGTGACACGTGCTGCTGCAATTGGTGGTGACACGAGCTGCTGCAATTTGGTGACACATGCTGCTGCAATTTGGTGACACATGCTGCTGCAATTTGGTGACACATGCTGATGCAATTGGTGGTGACATGTGCTGCTGCAATTTGGTGACACATGCTGCTACAATTTGGTGGTGACACATGCTGCTGCAATTTGGTGGTGACACGTGCTGCTGCAATTTGGTGACACATTCTGCTGCAATTGGTGGTGACACATGCTGTTGCAATTTGGTGGTGACACATGCTGCTGCAATTTGGTGGTGACACATGCTGCTGCAATTGGTGGTGACACAGGCTGCTGCAATTTGGTGACACATGCTGCTGCAATTGTTGGTGACACATGCTGCTGCAATTGGTGGTGACACATGCTGCTGCAATTTGGTGACACATGCTGCTGCAATTTGGTGGT
This sequence comes from Aquarana catesbeiana, assembly GCF_042186555.1. Taxonomy (NCBI): domain Eukaryota; kingdom Metazoa; phylum Chordata; class Amphibia; order Anura; family Ranidae; genus Aquarana; species Aquarana catesbeiana. The sequence goes on along the minus strand of NC_133329.1, from coordinate 342,779,463 downwards.
GACACATGCTGCTGCAATTTGGTGGTGACACATGCTGCTGCAATTTGGTGACACATGCTGCTGCAATTTGGTGGTGACACATGCTGTTGCAATTTGGTGCTGACACATGCTGCTGCAATTTGGTGACACGTGCTGCTGCAATTTGGTGGTGACACATGCTGCTGCAATTTGGTGGTGACATATGCTGCTGCAATTTGGTGACACATGCTGCTGCAATTTGGTGGTGACACATGCTGCTGCAATTTGGTGACACATGCTACTGCAATTGGTGGTGACACATGCTGCTGCAATTTGGTGCTGACACATGCTGCTGTAATTGGTGGTGACACAGGCTGCTGCAATTTGGTGACACATGCTGCTGCAATTTGGTTGGTGACACATGCTGCTGCAATTTGGTGGTGACACATGCTGCTGCAATTTGGTGACACATGCTGCTGCAATTGGTGGTGACACATGCTGCTGCAATTTGGTGCTCTAGCATGCTGCTGCAATTTGGTGACACATGCTGCTGCAATTTGGTGGTGACATATGCTACTGCAATTTGGGGACACATGCTGCTGCAATTTGGTGGTGACACATGCTGCTGCAATTTGGTGATGACACATGCTGCTGCAATTTGGTGACACATGCTGCTGCAATTTGGTGGTGACACGTGCTGCTGCAATTTGGTGACACATGCTGCTGCAATTTGGCGGTGACACATGCTGCTGCAATTTGGTGACACATGCTGCTGCAATTTGATGGTGACACATGCTGCAATTTGGTGACACATGCTGCTGTAATTGGTGGTGACACATGCTGCTGCAATTTGGTGCTGACACATGCTGCTGCAATTTGGTGACACATGCTGCTGCAATTTGGTGGTGACACATTCTGCTGCACTTTGGTGACACATGCTGCTGCAATTGGTGGTGACACATGCTGCTGCAATTTGGCGGTGACACATGCTGCTGCAATTTGGTGGTGACACATGCTGCTGCAATTTGGTGGTGACACATGCTGCTGCAATTTGGTGGTGACACATGCTGCTGCAATTTGGTGATGACACATGCTTCTGCAATTTGGTGATGACACATGCTGCTGCAATTTGGTGGTGACACGTGCTGCTGCAATTTGGTGACACATGCTGCTGCAATTTGGTGGTGACACATGCTGCTGCAATTTGGTGACACATGCTGCTGCAATTGGTGGTGACACATGCTGCTGCAATTTGGTGACACATGCTGCTGCAATTGGTGTTGACACATGCTGCTGCAATTTGGTGGTGACACATGCTGCTGCAATTTGGTGACACATGCTGCTGCAATTTGGTGACACATGCTGATGCAATTGGTGGTGACACACGCTGCTGCAATTTGGTGATGACACATGCTGCTGCAATTTGGTGACACATGCTGCTGCAATTTGGTGGTGACACGTGCTGCTGCAATTTGGTGACACATTCTGCTGCAATTGGTGGTGACACATGCTGCTGCAATTTGGTGGTGACACATGCTGCTTCAATTGGTGGTGACACAGGCTGCTGCAATTTGGTGACACATGCTGCTGCAATTGTTGGTGACACATGCTGCTGCAATTTGTGGTGACACATGCTGCTGCAATTTGGTGACACATGCTGCTGCAATTTGGTGACACATGCTGCTGCAATTGGTGGTGACACATGCTGTTGCAATTTGGTGCTGACACATGCTGCTGCAATTTGGTGACACATGCTGCTGCAATTTGGTGGTGACACATGCTGCTGCAATTTGGTGGTGACACGTGCTGCTGCAATTTGGTGACACATGCTGCTGCAATTTGGTGGTGACACATGCTGCTGCAATTTGGTGACACATGCTGCTGCAATTTGGTGGTGACACATGCTGCTGCAATTTGGTGACACATGCTGCTGCAATTGGTGGTGACACATGCTGCTGCAATTTGGTGCTGACACATGCTGCTGTAATTGGTGGTGACACAGGCTGCTGCAATTTGGTGACACATGCTGCTGCAATTTGGTTGGTGACACATGCTGCTGCAATTTGGTGGTGACACATGCTGCTGCAAATTTGGTGACACATGCTGCTGCAATTGGTGGTGACACATGCTGCTGCAATTTGGTGCTCTCGCATGCTGCTGCAATTTGGTGACACATGCTGCTGCAATTTGGTGGTGACATATGCTGCTGCAATTTGGGGACACATGCTGCTGCAATTTGGTGGTGACACATGCTGCTGCAATTGGTGGTGACACATGCTGCTGCAATTTGGTGATGACACATGCTGCTGCAATTTGGTGACACATGCTGCTGCAATTTGGTGGTGACACGTGCTGCTGCAATTTGGTGACACATGCTGCTGCAATTTGGCGGTGACACATGCTGCTGCAATTTGGTGGTGACACATGCTGCTGCAATTTGGTGACACATGCTGCTGCAATTGGTGGTGACACATGCTGCTGCAATTGGTGGTGACACATGTTGCTGCAATTTGGTGGTGACACATGCTGCTGCAATTTGGTGGTGACACGTGCTGCTGCAATTGGTGGTGACACGAGCTGCTGCAATTTGGTGACACATGCTGCTGCAATTTGGTGACACATGCTGCTGCAATTTGGTGACACATGCTGATGCAATTGGTGGTGACATGTGCTGCTGCAATTTGGTGACACATGCTGCTACAATTTGGTGGTGACACATGCTGCTGCAATTTGGTGGTGACACGTGCTGCTGCAATTTGGTGACACATTCTGCTGCAATTGGTGGTGACACATGCTGTTGCAATTTGGTGGTGACACATGCTGCTGCAATTTGGTGGTGACACATGCTGCTGCAATTGGTGGTGACACAGGCTGCTGCAATTTGGTGACACATGCTGCTGTAATTGTTGGTGACACATGCTGCTGCAATTGGTGGTGACACATGCTGCTGCAATTTGGTGACACATGCTGCTGCAATTTGGTGGTGACACATGCTGCTGCAATTTGGTGGTGACACATGCTGCTGCAATTTGGTGACACATGCTGCTGCAATTTGGTGGTGACACATGCTGCTGCAATTTGGTGGTGACACATGCTGTTGCAATTTGGTGCTGACACATGCTGCTGCAATTTGGTGACACGTGCTTCTGCAATTTGGTGGTGACACATGCTGCTGCAATTTGGTGGTGACACGTGCTGCTGCAATTTGGTGACACATGCTGCTGCAATTTGGTGGTGACATATGCTGCTGCAATTTGGTGACACATGCTGCTGCAATTTGGTGGTGACACATGCTGCTGCAATTTGGTGACACATGCTACTGCAATTGGTGGTGACACATGCTGCTGCAATTTGGTGCTGACACATGCTGCTGTAATTGGGGGCGACACAGGCTGCTGCAATTTGGTGACACATGCTGCTGCAATTTGGTTGGTGACACATGCTGCTGCAATTTGGTGGTGACACATGCTGCTGCAATTTGGTGACACATGCTGCTGCAATTGGTGGTGACACATGCTGCTGCAATTTGGTGCTCTAGCATGCTGCTGCAATTTGGTGACACATGCTGCTGCAATTTGGTGGTGACATATGCTACTGCAATTTGGGGACACATGCTGCTGCAATTTGGTGGTGACACATGCTGCTGCAATTTGGTGATGACACATGCTGCTGCAATTTGGTGACACATGCTGCTGCAATTTGGTGGTGACACGTGCTGCTGCAATTTGGTGACACATGCTGCTGCAATTTGGCGGTGACACATGCTGCTGCAATTTGGTGACACATGCTGCTGCAATTTGGTGGTGACACATGCTGCTGCAATTTGGTGACACATGCTGCTGTAATTGGTGGTGACACATGCTGCTGCAATTTGGTGCTGACACATGCTGCTGCAATTTGGTGACACATGCTGCTGCAATTTGGTGGTGACACATTCTGCTGCACTTTGGTGACACATGCTGCTGCAATTGGTGGTGACACATGCTGCTGCAATTTGGCGGTGACACATGCTGCTGCAATTTGGTGACACATGCTGCTGCAATTTGGTGGTGACACATGCTGCTGCAATTTGGTGGTGACACATGCTGCTGCAATTTGGTGATGACACATGCTTCTGCAATTTGGTGATGACACATGCTGCTGCAATTTGGTGGTGACACGTGCTGCTGCAATTTGGTGACACATGCTGCTGCAATTTGGTGGTGACACATGCTGCTGCAATTTGGTGACACATGCTGCTGCAATTGGTGGTGACACATGCTGCTGCAATTGGTGGTGACACATGCTGCTGCAATTGGTGGTGACACATGCTGCTGCAATTTGGTGGTGACACATGCTGCTGCAATTTGGTGACACATGCTGCTGCAATTTGGTGACACATGCTGATGCAATTGGTGGTGACACACGCTGCTGCAATTTGGTGATGACACATGCTGCTGCAATTTGGTGACACATGCTGCTGCAATTTGGTGGTGACACGTGCTGCTGCAATTTGGTGACACATTCTGCTGCAATTGGTGGTGACACATGCTGTTGCAATTTGGTGGTGACACATGCTGCTGCAATTTGGTGGTGACACATGCTGCTGCAATTGGTGGTGACACAGGCTGCTGCAATTTGGTGACACATGCTGCTGCAATTGTTGGTGACACATGCTGCTGCAATTGGTGGTGACACATGCTGCTGCAATTTGGTGACACATGCTGCTGCAATTTGGTGACACATGCTGCTGCAATTGGTGGTGACACATGCTGTTGCAATTTGGTGCTGACACATGCTGCTGCAATTTGGTGACACATGCTGCTGCAATTTGGTGGTGACACATGCTGCTGCAATTTGGTGGTGACACGTGCTGCTGCAATTTGGTGACACATGCTGCTGCAATTTGGTGGTGACACATGCTGCTGCAATTTGGTGACACATGCTGCTGCAATTTGGTGGTGACACATGCTGCTGCAATTTGGTGACACATGCTGCTGCAATTGGTGGTGACACATGCTGCTGCAATTTGGTGCTGACACATGCTGCTGTAATTGGTGGTGACACAGGCTGCTGCAATTTGGTGACACATGCTGCTGCAATTTGGTTGGTGACACATGTTGCTGCAATTTGGTGGTGACACATGCTGCTGCAAATTTGGTGACACATGCTGCTGCAATTGGTGGTGACACATGCTGCTGCAATTTGGTGCTCTCGCATGCTGCTGCAATTTGGTGACACATGCTGCTGCAATTTGGTGGTGACATATGCTGCTGCAATTTGGGGACACATGCTGCTGCAATTTGGTGGTGACACATGCTGCTGCAATTGGTGGTGACACATGCTGCTGCAATTTGGTGATGACACATGCTGCTGCAATTTGGTGACACATGCTGCTGCAATTTGGTGGTGACACGTGCTGCTGCAATTTGGTGACACATGCTGCTGCAATTTGGCGGTGACACATGCTGCTGCAATTTGGTGGTGACACATGCTGCTGCAATTTGGTGACACATGCTGCTGCAATTGGTGGTGACACATGCTGCTGCAATTGGTGGTGACACATGTTGCTGCAATTTGGTGGTGACACATGCTGCTGCAATTTGGTGGTGACACGTGCTGCTGCAATTGGTGGTGACACGAGCTGCTGCAATTTGGTGACACATGCTGCTGCAATTTGGTGACACATGCTGCTGCAATTTGGTGACACATGCTGATGCAATTGGTGGTGACATGTGCTGCTGCAATTTGGTGACACATGCTGCTACAATTTGGTGGTGACACATGCTGCTGCAATTTGGTGGTGACACGTGCTGCTGCAATTTGGTGACACATTCTGCTGCAATTGGTGGTGACACATGCTGTTGCAATTTGGTGGTGACACATGCTGCTGCAATTTGGTGGTGACACATGCTGCTGCAATTGGTGGTGACACAGGCTGCTGCAATTTGGTGACACATGCTGCTGCAATTGTTGGTGACACATGCTGCTGCAATTGGTGGTGACACATGCTGCTGCAATTTGGTGACACATGCTGCTGCAATTTGGTGGTGACACATGCTGCTGCAATTTGGTGGTGACACATGCTGCTGCAATTTGGTGACACATGCTGCTGCAATTTGGTGGTGACACATGCTGCTGCAATTTGGTGGTGACACATGCTGTTGCAATTTGGTGCTGACACATGCTGCTGCAATTTGGTGACACGTGCTGCTGCAATTTGGTGGTGACACGTGCTTCTGCAATTTGGTGACACATGCTGCTGCAATTTGGTGGTGACATATGCTGCTGCAATTTGGTGACACATGCTGCTGCAATTTGGTGGTGACACATGCTGCTGCAATTTGGTGACACATGCTACTGCAATTGGTGGTGACACATGCTGCTGCAATTTGGTGCTGACACATGCTGCTGTAATTGGTGGTGACACAGGCTGCTGCAATTTGGTGACACATGCTGCTGCAATTTGGTTGGTGACACATGCTGCTGCAATTTGGTGGTGACACATGCTGCTGCAATTTGGTGACACATGCTGCTGCAATTGGTGGTGACACATGCTGCTGCAATTTGGTGCTCTAGCATGCTGCTGCAATTTGGTGACACATGCTGCTGCAATTTGGTGGTGACATATGCTACTGCAATTTGGGGACACATGCTGCTGCAATTTGGTGGTGACACATGCTGCTGCAATTTGGTGATGACACATGCTGCTGCAATTTGGTGACACATGCTGCTGCAATTTGGTGGTGACACGTGCTGCTGCAATTTGGTGACACATGCTGCTGCAATTTGGCGGTGACACATGCTGCTGCAATTTGGTGACACATGCTGCTGCAATTTGGTGGTGACACATGCTGCTGCAATTTGGTGACACATGCTGCTGTAATTGGTGGTGACACATGCTGCTGCAATTTGGTGCTGACACATGCTGCTGCAATTTGGTGACACATGCTGCTGCAATTTGGTGGTGACACATTCTGCTGCACTTTGGTGACACATGCTGCTGCAATTGGTGGTGACACATGCTGCTGCAATTTGGCGGTGACACATGCTGCTGCAATTTGGTGACACATGCTGCTGCAATTTGGTGGTGACACATGCTGCTGCAATTTGGTGGTGACACATGCTGCTGCAATTTGGTGGTGACACATGCTGCTGCAATTGGTGGTGACACATGCTGCTGCAATTGGTGGTGACACGTGCTGCTGCAATTTGGTGGTGACACGTGCTGCTGCAATTTGGTGGTGACACGTGCTGCTGCAATTTGGTGACACATGCTGCTGCAATTTGGTGACACATGCTGCTGCAATTTGGTGGTGACACATGCTGCTACAATTTGGTGACACATGCTGCTGCAATTTGGTGGTGACACATGCTGCTGCAATTTGGGGACACATGCTGCTGCAATTTGGTGGTGACACATGCTGCTGCAATTGGTGGTGACACAGGCTGCTGCAATTTGGTGACACATGCTGCTGCAATTTGGTTGGTGACACATGCTGCTGCAATTTGGTGGTGACACGTGCTGCTGCAATTTGGTGACACATGCTGCTGCAATTGGTGGTGACACATGCTGCTGCAATTTAGTGCTCTCACATGCTGCTGCAATTTGGTGACACATGCTGCTGCAATTTGGTGGTGACACATGCTGCTGCAATTTGGTGCTGACACATGCTGCTGCAATTTGGTGACACATGCTGCTGCAATTTGGTGGTGACACATTCTGCTGCACTTTGGTGACACATGCTGCTGCAATTGGTGGTGACACATGCTGCTGCAATTTGGCGGTGACACATGCTGCTGCAATTTGGTGACACATGCTGCTGCAATTTGGTGGTGACACATGCTGCTGCAATTTGGTGGTGACACATGCTGCTGCAATTGGTGGTGACACATGCTGCTGCAATTGGTGGTGACACGTGCTGCTGCAATTTGGTGGTGACACGTGCTCCTGCAATTTGGTGGTGACACATGCTGCTGCAATTTGGTGGTGACACATGCTGCTGCAATGGGTGGTGACACATGCTGCTGCAATTGGTGGTGACACGTGCTGCTGCAATTTGGTGGTGACACATGCTGCTGCAATTTGGTGACACATGCTGCTGCAATTTGGTGGTGACACATGCAGCTGCAATTTGGTGGCACATGCTGCTGCAATTTGGTGGTGACACATGCTGCTACAATTTGGTGACACATGCTGCTGCAATTTGGTGGTGACATATGCTGCTGCAATTTGGGGACACATGCTGCTGCAATTTGGTAGTGACACATGCTGCTGCAATTGGTGGTGACACAGGCTGCTGCAATTTGGTGGCACATGCTGCTGCAATTTGGTTGGTGACACATGCTGCTGCAATTTGGTGGTGACACATGCTGCTGCAATTTGGTGACACATGCTGCTGCAATTGTTGGTGACACATGCTGCTGCAATTTGGTGCTCTCACATGCTGCTGCAATTTGGTGACTCATGCTGCTGCAATTGGTAGTGACACATGCTGCTGCAATTTGGTGGTGACACATGCTGCTGCAATTTGGTGGTGACACATGCTGCTGCAATTTGGTGACACATGCTGCTGCACTTTGGTGACACATGCTGCTGCAATTGGTGGTGACACATGCTGCTGCAATTTGGCGGTAACACATGCTGCTGCAATTTGGTGACACATGCTGCTGCAATTTGGTGGTGACACATGCTGCTGCAATTTGGGGACACATGCTGCTGCAATTTGGTGGTGACACATGCTGCTGCAATTGGTGGTGACACATGCTGCTGCAATTTGGTGGTGACACAGGCTGCTGCAATTGGTGGTGACACATGCTGCTGCAATTGGTGGTGACACATGCTGCTGCAATTGGTGGTAACACATGCTGCTGCAATTTGGTGGTGAGACATGCTGCTGCAATTTGGTGGTGACACATGCTGCTGCAATTGGTTGTGATACGTGCTGCTGCAATTGGTTGTGACACGTGCTGCTGCAATTTGGTGGTGACACGTGCTGCTGCAATTAGTGGTGACTCATGCTGCTGCAATTGGTGGTGACACATGCTGCTGCAATTTGGTGGTGACACATGCTGCTGCAATTTGGTGGTGACACATGCTGCTGCAATTTGGTGACACATGCTGCTGCACTTTGGTGACACATGCTGCTGCAATTGGTGGTGACACATGCTGCTGCAATTTGGCGGTAACACATGCTGCTGCAATTTGGTGGTGACACATGCTGCTGCAATTTGGTGGTGACACATGCTGCTGCAATTTGGGGACACATGCTGCTGCAATTTGGTGGTGACACATGCTGCTGCAATTGGTGGTGACACATGCTGCTGCAATTTGGTGGTGACACAGGCTGCTGCAATTGGTGGTGACACATGCTGCTGCAATTGGTGGTGACACATGCTGCTGCAATTTGGTGATGACACATGCTGCTGCAATTTGGTGACACATGCTGCTGCAATTTGGTGGTGACACGTGCTGCTGCAATTTGGTGACACATGCTGCTGCAATTGGTGGTGACACATGCTGTTGCAATTTGATGGTGACACATGCTGCTGCAATTTGGTGGCGACACATGCTGCTGCAATTTGGTGGCGACACATGCTGCTGCAATTTGGTGGTGACACATGCTGCTGCAATTGGTGGTGACACGTGCTGCTGCAATTTGGTGACACGTGCTGCTGCAATTTGGTGACACATGCTGCTGCAATTAGGTGGTGACACCTGCTGCTGCAATTTGCTGACACATGCTGCAATTGGTGGTGACACATGCTGCTCCAATTTGGTGACACATGCTGCTGCAATTGGTGGTGACACATGCTGCTGCAATTTGGTGCTGACACATGCTGCTGCAATTTGGTGACACATGCTGCTGCAATTTGGTGGTGACACATGCTGCTGCAATTTGGTGACACATGCTGCTGCACTTTGGTGACACATGCTGCTGCAATTGGTGGTGACACATGCTGCTGCAATTTGGCGGTGACACATGCTGCTGCAATTTGGGGACACATGCTGCTGCAATTTGGTGGTGAGACATGCTGCTGCAATTTGGTGGTGACACATGCTGCTGCAATTTGGTGGTGACACATGCTGCTGCAATTGGTTGTGATACGTGCTGCTGCAATTGGTGGTGACACGTGCTGCTGCAATTTGGTGGTGACACATGCTGCTGCAATTGGTGGTGACACATGCTGCTGCAATTAGTGGTGACTTATGCTGCTGCAATTGGTGGTGACACATGCTGCTGCAATTTGGTGGTGGCACATGCTGCTGCAATTTGGTGACACATGCTGCTGCAATTTGGTGGTGACACATGCTGCTGCAATTTGGTGACACATGCTGCTGCACTTTGGTGACACATGCTGCTGCAATTGGTGGTGACACATGCTGCTGCAATTTGGCGGTAACACATGCTGCTGCAATTTGGTGACACATGCTGCTGCAATTTGGGGACACATGCTGCTGCAATTTGGTGGTGACACATGCTGCTGCAATTGGTGGTGACACAGGCTGCTGTAATTGGTTGTGACACGTGCTGCTGCAATTGGTGGTGACACATGCTGCTGCAATTTGGTGGTTACACATGCTGCTGCAATTGGTGGTGACACATGCTGCTGCAATTTGGTGGTGACACATGCTGCTGCAATTTGGTGGTGACACATGCTGCTGCAATTGGTGGTGACACATGCTGCTGCAATTTGGTGGTGACACATGCTGCTGCAATTTGGTGGTGACACATGCTGCTGCAATTTGGTGGTGACACATGCTGCTGGAATTTGGGGACACATGCTGCTGCAATTTGGTGGTGACACAGGCTGCTGCAATTTGGTGACACATGTTGCTGCAATTGGTGGTGACACGTGCTGCTGCAATTGGTGGTGACGTGCTGCTGCAATTGGTGGTGACACATGCTGCTGCAATTTGGTGGTGACACATGCTGCTGCAATTGGTGGTGACACATGCTGCTGCAATTTGGTGGTGACACATCCTGCTGCAATTTGGTGGTGACACATGCTGCTGCAATTTGGTGGTGACATATGCTGCTGCAATTGGTGGTGACACGTGCTGCTGCATTTGGTGGGACACAGGCTGCTGCATTTGGTGGTGACACAGGCTGCTGCATTTGGTGGGACACAGGCTGCATTTTATGTGACACAGGCTGCATGTAAGGAGGGACTTTGCTGGTGACACCTAATGGCATCTGGTGGCAGGCGACGTGGCTAGTGACACGCTCAGGGCTCCCACTGATTGTGCATTATGGTGAGTTGAATGATTTCATTTTATATTACAATGTAATAATAGAAATAATGCGCTTCAATCATGCTGACACCATAACAACCATGGTGCCGGGATGATTGAAGCGCTAACACCAGGTGTTTGGAATATCTTTATCTGCTGATTGGTAAACTTTCTAGAATACACATATTTCTATTGTTGTCTAGGATCTGGGCCTGCTGTCCTTCCATCCCTCTCTCCCTCCATCCCTCGTTCATCTCAGACACTAACCACACCACCTTAGAGCCACGCCCACTATTTTGCTGAAACCACGCCCATTTTTACCAAGTGGGAGGGGTCAAAAAGGAAGGGCGGGGTCTGGCGCCCCCTCATCCTAAAACTTTACCAGCCGCCACTGCCTGACAGTACCACCTCCTCAATGACTACTCCCCCGCGGAGGACCACCAGGCTTGAGGGGAAAACGTCTATGGAAATCACGGAGGGCAGGAGCATGTACATCCGAGGATGAGACCCAGGAGCGTTCCTCCGGACCGTACCCCTTCTAATGCACCAGGTACTGTATGCGCCCACGGAACCTACGGGAGTCAACAATGGATTGAACCTCATACTCCTCATGGTTCTCAACCTGTATAGGGTGAGGACGTGGCACCGAGGTGGTAAAGCAGTTGCAGACCAACGGTTTCAATAAGGAGACATGAAACACATTTGAGATGCGCATACTAGGAGGAAGGTCCAACGCGTAAGCCACTGCGTTAATCCTTCAAAGGATATGGAAAGGCTCAATAAAACGAGGTGCGAACTTCAGTGAGGGAACACGAAGTCGGAGGTTGCGAGATGACAGCCAGACTCTGTCCCCAACCTGGTAGGAAGGCACAGGCAGGTGTCTGCGGTCAGCATGGAGTCTGTACCTATCATTAGCATGACGCTAAGCCTCCTGGACTTGTGCCCAAGTGGAACGAAGACTCCGGAGATGCCCCTTTAGCGCAGGAATACTCTGCGGAACAAACGAGTCAGGCAACATGGAAGGTTGGAAACCATAATTCACCATAAACGGAGACAATCGGGAAGCAGAATTCAAGGCACTGTTGTGAGCAAACTCTGCCCATGGTATTAGGTCTGACCAGTTGTTGTGATGGTCAGAAATATAGCAATGTAGGAATTGCTCCAAGGACTGATTGGCTCGTTCTGCAGCCCCATTAGACTGCGGGTGATACGCAGAGCAGTAAGCAAGCTGGATTCCTAGCTGTGCACAAAAGGCTCACCAGAACCGGGACACAAACTGACTACGAGAAAAAAGAGAGAACGGGCGGACCAGCCATGTGCATTATCTTTTGGATAAATTGTATTAATACTAATGATAAAAAGGAACTACTTACAAACAGTAGTAGTAGATCTCAAATCTTCTCTCTTTTTTCTCGTTGTCTGCTAGGATCCCCCATCCTTGAGGGCAGCAAGGCCTGTGTTTTTACACCGCTTGTTTGGCTACCCACTTGTGCGCAGGAGCATTTTTCTTCGTTATCACAAACTGACTACCCCAGTGATCCCCTGCACAGTGGACACTGACTTCAATAGTTGGTTTACGGCAAGTAAACCAACTATTAAAAGAGATTTTTGTGCAATATACAAAGAAAAGTTAACCATTAGCAAACCATAGATAGATTTATGTACTCCGAGATCTGTGTGGTTTATGAACTGCTTCACATATTGCCTCTTGTACACAAGCCATAAAATCTGCACTTTGACTACACACTTACTCACTAATATTATAATTGTATGCAGAAGTAAGCTGGACTGGGGACATCTCAAAACGTACAGAGAAAAGGCCCGGGGGCATACACATGAATAGGTGAAGACAGGCCCGTAGCCGTAAAACAGGCTGTGAATGAGGGGCGTTGTGGCACTGACAACCGTATGGACTGTTGATTAAGCAGGCTGGCGTATGAGGTGTAAAACTGCCCACTAGGAAAGAGACATTCTTAGGACTATTCTGACCTATCCTATAGAAGTTAAATGTCAAAGTATGTTAAGATGAAATAATAAAATAAAACAAAAAAACAAAAACAAGATTGGCGATTACAGTGGCATCAGTCGCTAAAATCTACATAACTAGCAGTAGGCGCACAGAGTGCATTGGTGGATAAGAAGCTTGAACTTCCACTTTTGTAAGACTGTGTTTGCCTGCAAATTATCTATAAATTTATTTATAATACAGCCAGGTGCTTATGTTCAGACAAAGCAACACTGAAGAAAACCCACCCGGGATCGTGAATAGAGGAGAGTAAGCGGGAAAAAAAAAAAAAAAACAGGATTGGATCAGGTGCCACTGTAAAACGAAGTAGTAAAGAAGAAATGAGGGGTAAATCAATGAAGGGGGCGGTAGCCAACCCGCCCAGAATAAGTACTAGCCCGGGAACCATTAGAAAATATATGGTACAGGATGGCGGCAAAGAAAGTCCGGGTAAACAAACGGGGACTAAACAACGGGAACCCAAACAAAAAAAAAAAAACTACCAACAAAGGGTGAAATGGCAGAAATGTTTGCGAAGTTGGAAACATCTATAAAAGGAGAAATAGATGCTTTACGTGAAGATATGAATCATATCCTAAAAAGGGTGGAAGACGCAGAAACAAGGTTGGACATGCAAGGGGACGAGATAAAAGGGCTTAAGAACCAGATGGAAGAGATACAGAAAGGACAGAGAAATATATTGTACAGAATTGAGGACCAAGAGAACCGGAACAGAAGGAAAAATCTCCGGATTAGAGGCCTACCAGAGATACAAGGAGAAAAGCAGGATTTACAAGAAAAAATGGATGAAATCTTTGGTTGTATGATAAGTTCACCTGGTGCAAGTAGTAAAATAAAGTTTGAAAGAATCCACAGGATCAGAAAGCCTGCAGAAATAGCAGGGAATGCCCCAAGAGATGTTATTGCAAGATTCCACAACTACCAAGATAAAGAATAGATAAAGGCTTGCATGAAAAAGAACCAATTAGCAAAGTGTGGTGAGACAAACCTGCAGATTTTTCCAGACATGGCAGCTGAGACGCTGGCCAGGGGAAGAATCCTGAAACCCCTACTAGACCAGGTCAAATCACATGACGTTCAATATTCATTGGGCTTCCCAGCCTGCTTAATTGGACGTAAAGAAGGCCGTTCGCCAACTTTAAGATTCCCAGAAGTAACACCAAAATTTTGTAACCGCTTAGATGTGCCATTAGTAGAAATCCCAGGTTGGTGGGAAAGAATAGTAAATAGAGAAAATACAGAGGAACAGCAAGCCTGGAAACCAGTCTTTAAAGTGAAACGATCAGAAGCAAAGAATATATAATGCTTAAAGGAAATAGTAAATAAGTACTGGACTATAAACATATTAAAGGGGGCATGGGCACGAGGGGAGGTGGGTTGAGTGTGGGGAGGGAGACAGGGAGGGGGGTAAACAGGCACAGGAACCCCTTAATCTTTAGGGGGAGTATTGGATCCAGCGACGACCATTCCCAGCTCAACCTCCAGGGGGTTAACTGAGGGGCCGGGAGGAGTCGGTGGGGCCACGGTTTACTGGGTCATGGAGAAGGGGAGGGGGAGGGAGGAGGGGGGGTGGGTGGGCCATAGTTAAGAAAGGGTACCTACCGGGAAAATACGTCATAAAATTACTCGGACTATCACTCCAATGTGGGGTTCAAGATAGAGAATTCCTAGAAATGAAAGAATGCCTAGTGTAAAAATAATTTTGTACAATGTACGCGGTTTAAATTCCCCCACAAAGCGTGCTAATATCTTGCATGAACTAAAATTTCTCAAAGCCGATGTGGTATTGCTGCAGGAAACACATTTATTCCTGGGCAAGAACCAAAAATTTTTTTCTAAGGAATTCCCAGTTTAGTTTTATGGAGATTCGCCTGTAAGCCATGCGAAAGGAGTTGCCATAGGGTTTGCCAGTGGAGTAAGGTTTGAATTGTACGAGAGAAAGACGGACCCGGAAGGGCGGGTACTTATTCTTGAGTGGGAAATTAAATGGAACTGACTGCTCACTGGCAAACATATATGGCCCTAATAAAAACCCAAATAGTTTCCTGATAGGGATGCTGGCCAAATTTATGGAATTCAAGAAAGGGATGGCCATAATGGCTGGTGATTTTAATCTCTGCCTGGAACCAGGAAAGGACAACACGTCGCATGCACGGGGGACGGGTATGGCATGGTATAATAAAGTGAAACAGAAATTGCATCAGTATCAACTTGTAGATGCATGGAGGTCGCAGCATACTAATTCTAGGGACTATACGTTCCACTCCCCCGTGCATGGGACTTACTCCAGACTTGACTTCTTCCTGATCGAGCATAGATGGTTGGCAGTGATTAGTTCAAATATTGGAATAATGACTTTTTCTGACCATGCGCCTGTAAGTTTAACATTGAACATAGGACAGCTTCAAAAAAAGAGTAGTTTTTGGAGGTTAAACAAAGATCTACTAAATGATAAAGAGATAGGAAAACTTATAAAAGAAGAATTAGAACTGTACTTTAAGATAAATGAATCAGTGGAGATATCAGAAGCTACCGTGTGGGAGGCCCATAAAGTCTATATAAGAGGTATTCTGATAAAAGCTGGCTCGGTAAAAAAAAAAGATCAAGGCAAGATAAACTAACCCTAACAAAAGAGATATTTGACTTAGAACAGTTGCATAAGTCAACTGGAGAGAGGGAGGTGCTCTCAAAACTCTATCATAAAAGAGAGGCCATGAGAGATCTAGTAGAACAAGAAACACGAGCGGCATACAATCTAATAAAGAAGGAGAGGTACGTTGGTGGGAATACACCGGGGAAGTATCTCGCAAAGGCACTAAAAAAAAGAAAACTATTAACTATATCGTGAAAATCAAGTCAACAGCAGGGGATACGAGATACAGAACTAGTGAAATTGCCAAAATCTTCCAAAATTACTATGGGGGGTTATACTCTATTAACAAGAAGATTACAACAGAAGAGGCTGATAAGAAAAAGGAGAAGACTAAAACTTTGCTGAAAGACATAGGATTAAACAAACTAGCAGAAGTTAAATGTAGCGAACTAGAGGCCCCCATAACAGAAGACGAGATAGAAAAAATATTAAAAGAAACACCGGGAAAATTTCAGGACCTTTTAATCCCTAAATCATGCTCCTAAATGAACGGGATAGGGGTAAAATGGGACATGAGGAAAGAGTCGTTAGAGGCCACTATCACTATTATATTGAAAGAGGGCAAAGACAGTACACTCTGCTCCAGCTACAGGCCCATATCACTCCTTAATACGGACACAAAATTATTGCGAAAGTATTGGCAGGGAGACTGAAAAATATAATGAAAGATATTGTACACCCAGATCAGGTTGGGTTCATCCCAGGCAGGGAAGGGAGGGACAACTGCATAAGAACACTCTTGGTAATACAGAGAATTAAAGATAGCAGAGCCCCATGGCTACTCTTGTCAATTGATGCTGAAAAAGCCTTTGACAGGGTAGACTGGGGCTTTATGCATAGTACACTGGAGGAGATAGCATTAGGGCCAAATATGTCCAGATGGATAAAGGCACTATACGTACGTCCTACTGCAAGGGTCAAGGTCAATGGAACAATCTCGGAGCCGTTTGAAATGTCCAATGGCACAAGACAAGGGTGCCCACTTTCCCCCTTATTATATGTGCTCATGCTTGAACCCCTTCTGACAAAGATAAGGCAGAACCCGGAGATCAGGGGAGTAAATGACGGGGAAGAAGTTCACAAATTGGCGGTCTTTGCGGACGATATCTTATTTTACATAACTAGACCGAGTATTACCCTCCCTAATTTGCTTACAACCTTAAAAGAGTATGAAGAAATATCTAATTTCAAGATAAATCCAGCCAAATCAGAAATACTAGAAATAAATAAGGTTAAAAAAGGGGATTGCTCTTTTCAAAAGGAGTTCCCATTCGTGTGGGGGAAAAAAGAGCTCAAGTACCTTGGTATTAAGTTAACTAGATCAAGAGCGTCACTTTATCAGTCCTTAATGAGATCAAAGAGGAGTTGAATAGAATTACAAGAGGACAGTTATCATTGGGGGGGGGGGGGGTAGAATCAATATCTTCAAGATGGCAATCTGTCAGGTCACCTGTATCCACCCTATGATAGTGGACCCTAAGGCTGACTGCTGCGGATGGAACACGGGTGGTTCAGGAAGGCAGGTCCCCTGGAGCACCAACATGGATCCTACAGTGAGTTAGAACATAGATTCCCCAGGGTGCGGAGTCTAGTGGTGAGGATGGACTGGGCTGCAACTGTCTCCAGGTCGCGGCCCCCAGGGTCTCCCAGCTCACGCTCACGGTAGGCTACAGGAGGATGGAGAGGAAACAGCAGCCCAGGACAGCAAGGGATAGTAAGGAGATAGCCAAATGTCGGGGCGACTAGCAGACAAGGATAACAGAGAACACGCCAAAAGTCAGGGTCACAAGCAAACAGGGATAGTCAAGAACGCGCCAAAGGTCAGGATTACAAGCAGACAGGGATAGTCAGGAACATGCCAAGATCGGTAACATAGACAGAGACAAACTTAGAGCACACGGCAAACAGGAAGCCAAACACACAATATTGCACGGCAAGGCAGGCTTGGAGAATACGATGTTAAATAGTGGTTCCTGTTGAGGCTAGGGTGGAGCCACACAGAGGGAAGATTACTTAAGCATGCAGGTGTGAGAGTACAAGCCTCAAGGCTGATACGCAGACCAGGTAAGAGACAGACAGGTCATGAATGTATTACTGCAAGGTCATGACACAATCTTACCAAAAATTGTTTAAAATGCAAATGCTTCCAATTCCACTCACACAAGCATACTTTAAAACACTGCATACAATTTTTTTAAAGTTTATTTGGAGAGGGAAAAAACCACGTATAAGTTCCGCACTATTAGTTAAAGATAAGGAGAAGGGGGGTTGGGGGGCACCAGATATTAGAAGCTATCATGAGGCAATCATATTATTACGAATAATAGAATGGGCAAAAAATAACAAGGAAAAGCGTTGGGTGAAAATGGACAGCACAATTTGTAAAGTAAAAATGGGAAAAATAATATGGATTCCCCCACTCCTTAGAAAACTAAGCACCAAGACACATATTATCACTAGATACGCTTTAAAAATTTGGGATAACCTGCACAAAAGGGAGAAATAGGAGTACAACTCTCCTTTAATCCCATTGAAGGACACAGTATATTTCGCACCAGGAATGGAGGTATTGTTTGGGAAATGGATCTTACAAGAGGAAGCACAATTAAAGGATGTGATGGAACAGGGCAAACTGTGTACATACCAGGAGTTAAAAAACAAAGGGGACCTCATAGTTATTGACCGATGGCGGTACAGTCAATTAAAACATTTTATCGAAACACTCCCTCAACCCGTCACATCTGATAAAAACTTACGCCCCTTAGAGAAACTGTGTGTTGATAAAGTAGGGAAGAAGGGGAATTCTAGAATCTATAGTGTGTTAATAGAATTGAAGGGAGTAGAAACACCGCCATTTATTAAGAACTGGGAGTTGGAATTGGATTCAAAACTCAAAGAACCAGAGATCGGGATTTTATTAAAGCGGGTACACGCAACATCGGTTAATTACAAGATGTCGGAGCTAAATTAAAAGTGCTTGGCGAGTTGGTATATTACCCCAGACAGAGCATATAAGTACCAGAGCGAAACCTCGCAATATTGTTGGCGGGGATGTAAAGAGACCGGGACAATGGCGCAATGCGCATTGGTGGCATTGTCCAAAAATCAAAAAATTCTGGGGTGAGATCAGGCAAATCATTAGTGAGATAACTCACATTGGAGTCCCTGACGATCCATGGGTGTGCTTATTTCATGGGTTTAGATGGCCAACTCGGACATATCTGAGAACACTTTTACCACAACTCTTGAACGCAGCCAAAAGCCTTATACCCAGATACTGGCAAGAAAGAAAGTGCCCTACATTGCAGGACTGGTATAATAAAACAAACGAAATCCAAAATCTTGAATATCTGAAATACAGCGAGGGAATGGGAATGGAAGAGTACGAAGAAAAATGGAGAGATTGGTTAGAGTTCAAGTGTTCATTAAAGTGTGCTGAGGCGATGGGAATTTAAAATAAAAACGTGGTCTTGCCCCTTAAGCAGTTAGACATTTGGACGAAGTAAAAGGAGTGGAGAAAAGAGTAGACTAGAACTGGTAGGTGTCAAGGAGCGGGGTGGATGGGTAGGGTTCCGAGGGGCGACACTAGGGGGGGGGGGGTGTAGAAATATGGATGGATTTAGGGGAGTTTTTATATTCTTTGTATTAGATTTTTCAACTGTTCCTAGTGAAGAGAGGTTCAACTAAAGGAATTGGTCGTTTGTGTTGGGGACATTTATACTTGTAATTAAAGTGGAGGTCCACCCTAAAAAAAAAATTGCATAAAAAAATGCCTAAAAAAATGAAGGGAAAAAAAATTTTTTTTGACTCACCTGAAATGGCTGTTGCTAGGCAGTCTTCCTAATCTGCCTCTTCCTACGCCGCGGTGATCTTCAGTCTTCTCCTCCCCACGTTGTCTTCTGGGGAATGGGGCGCAGTGTGTTATGGGAACTGTGTGTGTCCCACAACACATCCCGTCCCATTCACAAAGCGCTGCGCGACTCGCGCATGCGCAGTAGGAAACGGGCAGTGAAGCCGTAAGGCTCCACTGCCTGTTTCCCTTAGTTAGGATGGCGGTGCCGGGACCCGAGAGCCAAGGGATGGGTCGGCCTCAGGCGGCCGACATCACGGGCATCCAGGACAGGTTAGTGTGCTTATTTAAAGTCAGCAGCTACAGTGTTTTTAGCTGCTGACTTTTACATTTTTTTTTTCCCGACCGGAACCCTGCTTTAAGAACAAGAGGGAAAAAAAAAAAAAAAAAGTGACTACCCCTGTCCGATACAATCACCTTGGGTAGCCCATGTAAACGAAAGATCTCCCGAGCAAAAATGGAAGCCAGGTCCTTAGAAGTGGGCAACTACTTAAGTGGAATACAATGACACATCTTTGAGAACCGGTCAACCACCATAAGGATAACTGTGTTGCCTTGGGAGTTGGGCAACTCCACAATGAAATCCATAGACAGGTGGGTCCAGGGCCTCTCTCCATTGGGTATGGGTTGTAGGAGGCCCACTGGAAGGTGTCGTGAAGTCTTACTCTGAGCACACATGGAACAGGCAGCTACGAAGGCAGTTACATCAGCCCGTAGACTAGGCCACCAGAATTGTTGGGAAATGGCCCAAACGAGTTGATTCTTACCAGGGTGGCCAACTGCCTTGGGAGAATGGTAAGTCTGGAGCACGGCAGTACAGAGACACTCTGGGACAAAGCAGCGGTCACAAGGTTTCTCAGGAGGAGCATCGGCCTGAGCAGCAAGAATTTTGTCACCCAAAGGAGAAGTAAGACTGGTGCAAACCATAGCCAGAATACGATCAGGAGGAATCACTGGAACAGGAACCGACTCCAACTTGGAAGTAGAGGAAAATTGTCGTGACAAGGCGTCAGCCCTTACATTCTTAGTACTGGGTAAGAATGAGACAATGTAATTGAAACTTGACAAAAAAAATAGCCCATCGCGCCCTTCCGAGAGAGAGGCGTTTAGCCTCAGACAAGAATGTGAGATTCTTATAGTCAGTAAGAATGAGAACTGGCACAGTGGTACCTTTGAGGAGATGTCTCCATTCTTTCAAGGCTAAAATGATTGCCAACAGTTCTGTCACTAATCCCGTAATTGCACTCAGCAGGTGACAATTTCTTGGAAAAGTAGCCACAAGGATGCATAGCACTCTCAGAGGTAGGACGTTGAGACAGAAGGGCGCCAACACTAGTCTCAGAAGCATCAACCTCAAGGATAAAAGGTAACGTAGGATCAGGATGTGCCAACACAGGAGCAGAAACAAAGGCAGCCTTGAGACTTTCAAAGTCCTTAATGGACTCCGGAGACCAACTCTGTGGGTTACCGTTCTTTCTGGTCATATCGGTCAGGGGCTTGACCAGAGACAAAAAGTTACAAATAAACTTCCGATAATAGTTGGCAAAACCCAGGAAACGCTGCAGAGGGCATAACCCCACGGGTCGAGGCCACTGTAGGACTGCGGAAAGTTTCTCTGGGTCCATCGAAAAACCAGCAGTGGAAATTACAATAGCCCAGGAATTTAACCTGTTCCCAATGGAACTCACACTTCTCCAGTTTACAATAGAGATTGTTCTCTCTTAATTTCTAAAGCACATGACAGACATCTGTGTGGTGGCTCTCCAGGTACTTGGAAAATATGAGGATATCATCGAGATAAACCATCACACATAACTGCAACAAATCTCGGAGAACATCGTTAATAAATTCCTGGAAGGCAGCCGGGCGTTACAAAGGCCAAAAGGCATTACAAGATACTTATAATGGCCTGTTCTGGTAATAAACGCAGTTTTCCACTCGTCGCCCTCCTTAATCCTCACAAGATTGTAAGCCCCTCTCAGATCAAGCTTAGTGAAAACCGTTGCTCCCTTGAGGCGGTCAAATAACTCTGTAATCAATGGGATCGGGTAGGCATTCTGAATCGTGAAACGATTGAGACCCCTATAATCAATACAAGGTCTCAGTTCACCACTCCTCTTCTTCACAAAGAAGAAACCAGCACCAGCAGGAGACAAGGATTTGTGGACGAAACCCCGAGAAAGTATGTCTGCAACATACTCCTCCATGGCTTTATCCTCCAAGACTGACAAAGGGTAAACCTGGCCACGAGGGGGAGTGGCACCAGGTTGAAGGTCAATTGTGCAATCATATGGCCGGTGTGGAGGCAAACTACCGGCTTGACCTTTGTCAAAGACATCGCTAAAATCACGGTACTCCTCTGGCAGGGAGGAGAGTGAAGAGGTACACAGGACCTTGGCTACCCTCCGGAAGCATGTTTCACTGCATTGTGGAGACCAGGAGAGAACCTCAGCACGGAGCCAATCAAAAGAGGGGTTGTGCCTCTGTAACCAAGGATAACCAATAACCAGCGGAAACTTAGGAGAGGAAATCACTTGGAATTGGATTACCTCATGGTGAAGAACCCCTACGGCCATGGACAATGGAACCGTCTCATGAGTCAGTCACATGGGCAGGCTGTAGAGGTCTCCCGTCAAGAGCCTCAATGGCAAGTGGAGTGTCACGCAGCTGCAGTGGAATCGACTGCTTTGATACAAAGGCAGCATCAATGAACAGGCCTGCAGCCCCAGAGTCGATTAGAGCCTGTATCTTGATAAACGACCTAGCCCAAGAAAGGGTGACCGAAACCAGGGGCTTATCCTTCTGGATAACTGGCGACAACACACCACCTAAGGTCTGTCCATGACAGGACCTCAAGGTTCGGGCGTTCCCTGGACGGGTAGGACAAGACTTCAAAAAGTGACCTGCCTGGCCACAATAAAGGCACAATCTCTCCCTCCTCCTAAAGGCTCTCTCATCCGCAGAGAGACGCGTGAAGCCCAAGTGCATGGGTTCATCTTCACTGACCGACTCGGTACCAGGAGGCATGGGAGGTGAGGGTGGCTTCCACAAGCGCTCCTTAAAAGAAAGTCTTTCTCTGAGTCTGGAGACAATGAGGATGGCAAACGAGATCAAGCTCTCCAGCTCAGTGGGTATATCTCGGGCTGCTATCACATCCTTGATGGAATCTGAGAGACCATGAGAAAAAGCAGCCACGAGGGCCTAATGCCGCCAGAGTACGGAACTCAATGGCGTAGTCGGCAACAGTTCTCGTACTCTGATGGACATGGGGCACTTGGCAGCAGAAGCGGAGCGTGCAGGAACGTCAAATACCCTTTTAAAGGAGGCCACAAACTCAGGGTAACTCAAGACAACAGGTTTTTGTGTCTCCCATAGAGGGTTAGCCCAGGCCAAGGCTCTCTTAGAAAGCAAAGATATCACAAATCCTACTTTGCTTCTGTCTGTGGGAAACACCTGGGGCAGCATCTCAAAGTATATCTCAGCTTGGTTGAGAAACCCTCTACATTAAACTGGATCGCCCCCAAATCACTGGGGAAGTGGGGAGGAACCAGACATACCTCTTATAGAGGTAATACTCAAGGCGGGTGCCTGCACAGAGACTGGCGCAGCAGCAGGGACGGCCTGCAACTCAGGTTGTACCGGAGCAGCCACAGTGGGGGATTCCAGGTGAGCAGTGTGACTCAGTAGCGTTTGTAATGCCATGTAAAACTGATCCATGCAGTGATCTTGCTCATCCGATCTGGAAAAAATAATACCAACAAGTGGATTGACTGAATCTTCTGAATTCATGGCCATCGCCTACTGTCAGAAACCATGAACCAGACCGAGACAGAAGTACAGTAAAAGAACACTTGTTTATTAATAAAAAGGTAAATAGAGTAAGCATAGTCAAAGCATAGCCAGAGTCCAGTAACCGGATCGGGTAGTCAGCCAAGCTAGAGTTCAGTAACCAGATCGGGTAATCAGCCAAGCCAGGGTTCAGTAACCAGATCGAGTAATCAGCCAAGCCAGAAGTCAGGGATCTAAGTAGAGGAACAGCAAGCAGGATAAGGAGCCAGAAGGGATGTCAGCAAAGCCAGTCTTTAAACAGGAATGCAGGAGATGGTTTCTTGTGATGTGACAAAGGCGAAGGCAGGAATGAAGTGAGCTGGAGATCTTTAAGTAGCCAGGACTGATGAGCAGATCCACAACAGCTGGTTAACTGTGGAGAGAGATGAGAGCTGGCAATTAGCTGACAGCTGAGCGGCCTGCTCAGAGAAGGAAGGGCTAAGCCAGCCCTGACAAACACACAGACCAAAATGCAGTATATACCGTATTTATCGGCGTATAACACACACTTTTTCACCCTGAAAATAGGGTGAAAATCGCGTGTTATACGCCGATATATAAAAATAAAAGCATTGGTACATACTGTAAATGGATCGCATAGCGAGTGGACATGATCGGAGACAGCCTGGGAGCCCCGGGCCCCTGATATTTAGCATTGCAGAACTCCGGCAGCCACCCCCCACATCCAGCACACACACACAGGAAGAAAGTCTCTCTCATTGCCGTCTAACTCTCGCGCCGTCAGAGCATAACCATGGTAACCCTCTGCACGGCTCGCGAGAGTTGAGCTGACTGGAATTTGACACGAGCAAGCAGGTACAAATGGATTCAAATGGCAGAGCGGGGAAAGAGTCTGGGGGGGAGGGATTGAGTAAAGATACGCAGCACACTGTCTGACGGGGGAGGAAAGAGGCAAACACACTGTCTGACACCCCTTGTCCCAGCCCTTCCAGGAAATAAAAAACTCCACCTAAATAATGAAAAAGGGAATTGTTAGTTCCCAATAATGGATAGGAAAATCTGTCATTGATGAAATGAGAAAGATTTTTGACATTCTATCTCAGTGTTGGTTCACACTTGTGCGCTCTGCGATATTGCTTGTGATTTGCACCGTACTGCAATATAAATCACATGCAATGTCGGTGCAATGCGATTTCAGCCAAACAGATTGTATGGCTGATATCGCATCGCATTCGGGCCAAACTCGCACAGGACCCTTTTTGTGGTCCGCACCAGAATTGGATCACACCCAATGCGATCTGATTCATGTGTGAACTGTCAGTTCGCAGTGCGATATGCGAGCTGAAATGGGGGTGTCATTAACAATGTATTGACACTCCCCGGAGATCGCATATGGCAGTGTGAACTGCTGTGCGAGCCGGGTGCGATGCGGGAACCCACAATGGATTTACAGGGTTCCCACATCGCACAAGTGTGAACCAGCACTCACCCTTTATATAAAAGTAGTTGTATAAATATTAATAAAAAAAAGTTCTGAGCTACCCTTATTTTGCTTCAAAGTTCTTTTATTTAAAAATTGTTTTTTTCCTGAAATTTCCCTCTTAAAATTAAGGTGGGTGTTATACGCCAGTGCGTGTCATACGCCGATAAATACAGTATTCTTTACATTCAAGAACACAGTGAAAAATCTAGCATATACTCTATGGCTCCCCCTAGGTTGTAATTCAGAGTTCAACTTATGAGTGTAGCAGCAATGCTTGGTAAAAGAGGAAGATGATGAAAGTTCTTTCAATTCCAGATATCTTCAGCTAGCCTGATGTTTAAACTGCAGTATTTGTAATCCACAAGAACAAAGGAAAAGAAATGACTGTAGAGCAAAAGATATGCTGATGGCTGTTAGACTGAAGAAATATCACCACCTGTAGGTTCCTCCTTACATGTGAGTGAAGTACAGTACTGACCTTACACCGCAGGGGAAAGAGACAAGGCCCCGAAGTCAGCTGTATGATGCCTGTGAAAAAGTAGATTCACCTCCATGGAACTACAGGTTTCACCAGCAGTCTGTAGAAAGAACTCATTTAGCAATACTGTACACTCTACTGGAATGGGCAGGTGCCCTCTCACCACAATGGACTCCAATGGCTGTGAGGCTCCATCCGGAATCTCCTCCTGGTGTGTCAGGAAAGGGTCCATCCGCTGGTAAGATATATCGTTTGGCATGCAGTACTGGGGTCCACCAGCAGGTGTCTCCTGGCAGTGTTGAACTGTCAGGAGAATATTTCCCTGCTGGTGTCATTTCATCTTTTGGCCGCAGTACTGATGTCCACCAGCGGATGGATCCTGGCAGTATGGAGCAGACAACACTCCCTGCGCTCAGGTGTGACTTGAGTCAATCATAGTCAGTCCTATAAATACCCGGCAAGCCCTCATATGCTTGCCTTGGTATCTTTCTCCCTGCGCCCTGACCTTGCTGCCTGTATCCTGATCGTGAACCTGTTTTTGTCCTGCTCTGCTCTGATCCGATCCCTATCCCAAGCCCATCCTGTTCTTGTCCCTCCTGATTCCCTTGGATCCCTGTCCTGCAGCCTAACCATCCATCCTATCCCTGTCCTGCAGCCTAACCATCCATCCTCTCCCTGTCCTGCTGGTTTTCCATCCTTGCTGACCCATCTGCTGACCTCCCTGTGTATGACCTTGGCCTGGCTTTGTTTACGATTCCGGTATCTCCTTTTACTTGTATATATTGTTGTTTGTAGTGGGTTTGTTGTGTTGGTTTTGCACTGTTTTTATTCCTTTTACTTGTCACTTGTTTAATAAACACCATTATTTCACTTACATGCGTTTCTGGTTTCCTCTGTGCAGTCCACATGGTCTGGTCTACTAAATCCTCTGACAGTATACCAAGGCCATCCCTGACCAGACGTGGCTGCATTAAGGAAACCATCCTGGTTTGTCGGGTCTGCTAATATGGATTTCGATGAAATCATTTATTATTCTCTGCTAGCAGAAGAGGATGGTGAATATTGTCGCCAGATTTAAAAAGGGTGGACTAGTGACCAGCTGATGGAAACTATCCGATCAGCTCATTCCCTAGTGGATCAGGGGTATATGTCTTTTGAAGATGTTCAGCCCCTGATCCAGTTATGTGCAAAACCAACCCTGTCATGCATTCCCGAGGGAAGTGATGATTTTTCGCCCCCCTTCAATTATGGCCAAGTTGAATCCCTGGTTTGGTTGTTAGAGGATGATTCAGCCTATTTTATGGAACATTATTCCTCCTGTTCACAGCAAGTGTTGTCCAATTGCATCCAGTCGGTGCAATCCTTGATTAGTCAGGCTGTGTGTGAATCAGCGTTTGTTCAACCTGTGCTGCAGGCATGGTCAGATCTCCTGTCTTTAGCTAAGCCACAATATTCCAGCTCTGCCATTAATCATCTGCCTTCCCAAAAACCTATCTCCCCGTCACCTATGGCAACATCAGCTACAGCCCAGTTTAATCAGCCCCCTACCAAATACTACCACCCAATCTACAAGTGTCGCACCTATCCTGCCTTCAATCCACCTGTCTCTTCTCCTCTACCTGTAACAGTCCCACAAAACCCTTCTCTAGCTACAGTTCCTTGGTCTTCCTTCGATCCAGCTACCTTTTTTTCTTACAGCCCTGCACCTACATACAAAACTGCATGGGCTAAACCAAAAAAGAAACAAAAATTCTTCCCGACCCACACCATCTTGCCAGTAACCCAACCTGCTCCTGCTACCCAGCCGGATGTCTTGATGCCTGCCACCCAGCCTGACGTTCCAGTGCCTGCCACCCAGCCTGGCGTTCCAGTGCCTGCCACCCAGCCTGGCGTTCCAGTGCCTGCCACCCAGCCTGGCGTTCCAGTGCCTGCCACCCAGCCTGGCGTTCCAGTGCCTGCCACCCAGCCTGGCGTTCCAGTGCCTGCCACCCAGCCTGACGGTCCAGTGTCTGCTGACCGGTCTAATGACCTTATGTCCATGTTCCAGCCTAAAGTTTTGCTACCAGTGTTCCAGTCTGATGTGCCCGCTTCCCAGTTTGATGACCTTCTTTTTGTTGTCCAGCCTGATGCGCCAGTGTCTTCTACTCAGCCTGTTGTGCCAATGCCTGTGCCTGCTGTCCAGTTTGAGGTCCCAGTGCCTACTGCTTAGCCTGACATCTCAGTGCCCATGTTCCAGTCTGACGCTTCAGTGACTACTGTCCAGTCCGATGTACCTATTGTTCAGCCTGGTATGCCAGCACCTGCTGTTCTGCCCGGTGTGCCAGAGCCTGTGTCTGCCGCCCAGTCTAAAGTTCCAGTACTCGCTGCCTGGTCTGATTTCTCGTGCCGGCT
Source organism: Aquarana catesbeiana (assembly GCF_042186555.1). Lineage (NCBI taxonomy): Eukaryota > Metazoa > Chordata > Amphibia > Anura > Ranidae > Aquarana > Aquarana catesbeiana. The sequence continues at coordinate 342,751,620 of NC_133329.1, read as the reverse complement.
TTCCAGTCCGCTTCCCAGCCTGATGTGCCAGTGTCTGCTACTCAGCCAGTTGTGCCAATGCCTGTGTCCGCTGCCCAGTTTGAGGTCCCAGTGCCTGCTGCTCAGCCCGAAATCCCAGTGTCCATGTTCCAGTCTGACGCTCCAGCGACTACTGACCAGTCCGATGTACCTGTTCAGCCTGTTGTGCCAGTACCTGCTGTTCTGCCTGATGTGCCAGCGCCTGTTTTTGCGGTCCGGCCTGAAGTTCCAGCACCTGCTGCCCGGTCTGATGTCTCGGTACCCACTTTCCAGCCTGATGTGCCCCCTGTTCAGCCTGATGAGCCTGCTTTCCGGTCTGATGTGTCCATCCTCCAGCCTGATATCCTGGTACCTGTCTTCCAGCCTGATGTCGTGATGTTGGTGTCTCAGCCTGAGGTTTCGGTGCCAGTGTCTCAGCCTGAAGTTTCGGTGCCAGTGTTTCAGCCTGGAGTTTCGGTGCCCGTGTCTCAGCCTGCTGAATCGGTGCCCGTTACCCGGTCTGCTGAACTGGTGCCCGTTACCCAGTCTGCTAAACCAAAGTCCGTCACTTTGCCTGTCAAGCCAGTATCCGTTATCCGGCTTGCCGAACCAGTGCCCGGTGTCCAGCTCGCTGAGTCGGGGCCTGTTAGCCAGCCCACTGGGCCGGGGTCCGTTACCCAGCTTGCTGAGCCGGTGCCTGTAATCCGGCCTGCCCTTACGGTGCTCGCTGTTCGGCCTAGGGTTCCAGAGCCGGCTGTCCATCTCGATGACCCGGAGCCTGCTGCCCAGCTCGATGACCCGGAGCCTGCTGCCCAGCTCGATGACCCGGAGCCTGCTGCCCAGCTCGATGACCCGGAACCTGCTGCCCAGCTCGATGACCCGGAGCCTGCTGCCCAGCTCGATGACCTGAGGCCTGCTGCCCAGCTCGATGACCCGAGGCCTGCTGCCCAGCTCGATGACCCGAGGCCTGCTGCCCAGCTCGATGACCCGGAGCCTGCTGCCCAGCTCGGCTTGTTCCTGTCTGCTGCCCAGCTCGGCTTGTTCCTGTCTGCTGCCCAGCTCGGCTTGTTCCTGTCTGCTGCCCAGCTCAATGACTCTGACATGCCAGCCGTCTGCCCGGATGTGCCTGACGACCAGCCTGAAATGCCTTCTTCCACCATTCTGCCTGACGCCATAGACCATGGACAATTAAGACTAGTTGGAGCGTCCGGAGGCCGCTCCTTTAGGGAGGGGTACAGTCAGGAAAGGGTCCATCCGCTGGTAAGATATATCGTTTGGCGTGCAGTACTGGGGTCCACCAGCAGGTGTCTCCTGGCAGTGTTGAACTGTCAGGAGAATATTTCCCTGCTGGTGTCATTTCATCTTTTGGCCGCAGTACTGATGTCCACCAGCGGATGGATCCTGGCAGTATGGAGCAGACAACACTCCCTGCGCTCAGGTGTGACTTGAGTCAATCATAGTCAGTCCTATAAATACCCGGCAAGCCCTCATATGCTTGCCTTGGTATCTTTCTCTCTGCGCCCTGACCTTGCTGCCTGTATCCTGATCGTGAACCTGTTTTTGTCCTGCTCTGTTCTGATCCGATCCCTATCCAAAGCCCATCCTGTTCTTGTCCCTCCTGATTCCCTTGGATCCCTGTCCTGCAGCCTAACCATCCATCCTATCCCTGTCCTGCAGCCTAACCAACCATCCTCTCCCTGTCCTGCTGGTTTCTGGCTTTGTTTACGATTCCGGTATCTCCTTTTACTTGTATATATTGTTGTTTGTAGTGGGTTTGTTGTGTTGGTTTTGCACTGTTTTTATTCCTTTTACTTGTCACTTGTTTAATAAACACCATTATTTCACTTACATGCGTTTCTGGTTTCCTCTGTGCAGTCCACATGGTCTGGTCTACTAAATCCTCTGACAGTATACCAAGGCCATCCCTGACCAGACGTGGCTGCATTAAGGAAACCATCCTGGTTTGTCGGGTCTGCTAATATGGATTTCGATGAAATCATTTATTATTCTCTGCTAGCAGAAGAGGATGGTGAATATTGTCGCCAGATTTAAAAAGGGTGGACTAGTGACCAGCTGATGGAAACTATCCGATCAGCTCATTCCCTAGTGGATCAGGGGTATATGTCTTTTGAAGATGTTCAGCCCCTGATCCAGTTATGTGCAAAACCAACCCTGTCATGCATTCCCGAGGGAAGTGATGATTTTTCGCCCCCCTTCAATTATGGCCAAGTTGAATCCCTGGTTTGGTTGTTAGAGGATGATTCAGCCTATTTTATGGAACATTATTCCTCCTGTTCACAGCAAGTGTTGTCCAATTGCATCCAGTCGGTGCAATCCTTGATTAGTCAGGCTGTGTGTGAATCAGCGTTTGTTCAACCTGTGCTGCAGGCATGGTCAGATCTCCTGTCTTTAGCTAAGCCACAATATTCCAGCTCTGCCATTAATCATCTGCCTTCCCAAAAACCTATCTCCCCGTCACCTATGGCAACATCAGCTACAGCCCAGTTTAATCAGCCCCCTACCAAATACTACCACCCAATCTACAAGTGTCGCACCTATCCTGCCTTCAATCCACCTGTCTCTTCTCCTCTACCTGTAACAGTCCCACAAAACCCTTCTCTAGCTACAGTTCCTTGGTCTTCCTTCGATCCAGCTACCTTTTTTTCTTACAGCCCTGCACCTACATACAAAACTGCATGGGCTAAACCAAAAAAGAAACAAAAATTCTTCCCGACCCACACCATCTTGCCAGTAACCCAACCTGCTCCTGCTACCCAGCCGGATGTCTTGATGCCTGCCACCCAGCCTGACGTTCCAGTGCCTGCCACCCAGCCTGGCGTTCCAGTGCCTGCCACCCAGCCTGGCGTTCCAGTGCCTGCCACCCAGCCTGGCGTTCCAGTGCCTGCCACCCAGCCTGGCGTTCCAGTGCCTGCCACCCAGCCTGGCGTTCCAGTGCCTGCCACCCAGCCTGACGGTCCAGTGTCTGCTGACCGGTCTAATGACCTTATGTCCATGTTCCAGCCTAAAGTTTTGCTACCAGTGTTCCAGTCTGATGTGCCCGCTTCCCAGTTTGATGACCTTCTTTTTGTTGTCCAGCCTGATGCGCCAGTGTCTTCTACTCAGCCTGTTGTGCCAATGCCTGTGCCTGCTGTCCAGTTTGAGGTCCCAGTGCCTACTGCTTAGCCTGACATCTCAGTGCCCATGTTCCAGTCTGACGCTTCAGTGACTACTGTCCAGTCCGATGTACCTATTGTTCAGCCTGGTATGCCAGCACCTGCTGTTCTGCCCGGTGTGCCAGAGCCTGTGTCTGCCGCCCAGTCTAAAGTTCCAGTACTCGCTGCCTGGTCTGATTTCTCGTGCCGGCTTTCCAGTCCGCTTCCCAGCCTGATGTGCCAGTGTCTGCTACTCAGCCAGTTGTGCCAATGCCTGTGTCCGCTGCCCAGTTTGAGGTCCCAGTGCCTGCTGCTCAGCCCGAAATCCCAGTGTCCATGTTCCAGTCTGACGCTCCAGCGACTACTGACCAGTCCGATGTACCTGTTCAGCCTGTTGTGCCAGTACCTGCTGTTCTGCCTGATGTGCCAGCGCCTGTTTTTGCGGTCCGGCCTGAAGTTCCAGCACCTGCTGCCCGGTCTGATGTCTCGGTACCCACTTTCCAGCCTGATGTGCCCCCTGTTCAGCCTGATGAGCCTGCTTTCCGGTCTGATGTGTCCATCCTCCAGCCTGATATCCTGGTACCTGTCTTCCAGCCTGATGTCGTGATGTTGGTGTCTCAGCCTGAGGTTTCGGTGCCAGTGTCTCAGCCTGAAGTTTCGGTGCCAGTGTTTCAGCCTGGAGTTTCGGTGCCCGTGTCTCAGCCTGCTGAATCGGTGCCCGTTACCCGGTCTGCTGAACTGGTGCCCGTTACCCAGTCTGCTAAACCAAAGTCCGTCACTTTGCCTGTCAAGCCAGTATCCGTTATCCGGCTTGCCGAACCAGTGCCCGGTGTCCAGCTCGCTGAGTCGGGGCCTGTTAGCCAGCCCACTGGGCCGGGGTCCGTTACCCAGCTTGCTGAGCCGGTGCCTGTAATCCGGCCTGCCCTTACGGTGCTCGCTGTTCGGCCTAGGGTTCCAGAGCCGGCTGTCCATCTCGATGACCCGGAGCCTGCTGCCCAGCTCGATGACCCGGAGCCTGCTGCCCAGCTCGATGACCCGGAGCCTGCTGCCCAGCTCGATGACCCGGAACCTGCTGCCCAGCTCGATGACCCGGAGCCTGCTGCCCAGCTCGATGACCTGAGGCCTGCTGCCCAGCTCGATGACCCGAGGCCTGCTGCCCAGCTCGATGACCCGAGGCCTGCTGCCCAGCTCGATGACCCGAGGCCTGCTGCCCAGCTCGATGACCCGGAGCCTGCTGCCCAGCTCGGCTTGTTCCTGTCTGCTGCCCAGCTCGGCTTGTTCCTGTCTGCTGCCCAGCTCGGCTTGTTCCTGTCTGCTGCCCAGCTCAATGACTCTGACATGCCAGCCGTCTGCCCGGATGTGCCTGACGACCAGCCTGAAATGCCTTCTTCCACCATTCTGCCTGACGCCATAGACCATGGACAATTAAGACTAGTTGGAGCGTCCGGAGGCCGCTCCTTTAGGGAGGGGTACAGTCAGGAAAGGGTCCATCCGCTGGTAAGATATATCGTTTGGCGTGCAGTACTGGGGTCCACCAGCAGGTGTCTCCTGGCAGTGTTGAACTGTCAGGAGAATATTTCCCTGCTGGTGTCATTTCATCTTTTGGCCGCAGTACTGATGTCCACCAGCGGATGGATCCTGGCAGTATGGAGCAGACAACACTCCCTGCGCTCAGGTGTGACTTGAGTCAATCATAGTCAGTCCTATAAATACCCGGCAAGCCCTCATATGCTTGCCTTGGTATCTTTCTCTCTGCGCCCTGACCTTGCTGCCTGTATCCTGATCGTGAACCTGTTTTTGTCCTGCTCTGTTCTGATCCGATCCCTATCCAAAGCCCATCCTGTTCTTGTCCCTCCTGATTCCCTTGGATCCCTGTCCTGCAGCCTAACCATCCATCCTATCCCTGTCCTGCAGCCTAACCAACCATCCTCTCCCTGTCCTGCTGGTTTCTGGCTTTGTTTACGATTCCGGTATCTCCTTTTACTTGTATATATTGTTGTTTGTAGTGGGTTTGTTGTGTTGGTTTTGCACTGTTTATATTCCTTTTACTTGTCACTTGTTTAATAAACACCATTATTTCACTTACATGCGTTTCTGGTTTCCTCTGTGCAGTCCACACGGTCTGGTCTACTAAATCCTGACATGGTGTCTGTGTCTGGTGAAGATGGCGCCGCCGCACTGTGCAGCAACTCCCAATGGGCTGAAGTGTAGGGCTTCCAGTTGCTCTGAAGCGCAGGCCGGTCCGCTTGCTAGGATGGCAAGACTGTACTCCGATATACCTCAGAGGCGGGCGATCCAGCTCTCCACTCTATAGGCCGCAGTCTCTTACTCCTGGTCACACACAGACCTCCTGCTGGCAAGTGTTGAATGGCGTCCAGAGAGACTGAAAACAGGCCGCGCCTCTCCTTTTATCACTCCTCCCAGCAGGCAGTGCTGCGTGCTTTGCATTGTCTGTCATGTAGTTCAGGGCTGATCCAGCTAACAGAGTCACTTCCTCCTCCAAACTACATCTCCAACAATACTTTGCTGCATTCCTTCTCAAAGAATAGGAAAACATCCTAACAGAGCCCAGCAGCCATTAGAGGGAACCAAACTCATTTGAAACAACAACAAACTATTCAACTATAACCACTTGCCTACTGGGCACTTAAACCCCCCTCCTGCCCAGACCAATTTTCAGCTTTCGGCGCTCTCACACTTTGAATGACAATTACTCAGTCATGTAATACTGTACCCAAATGAAAATTTTGTCCTTTTTTTCATACAAATAGAGCTTTCTTTTGGTGGTATTTGATCACCTCTGGTTTTTTATTTTTGCGCTATAAATGAAAAAAGACCGAAAATTTTGAAAAAAAACGCATTTTTCTTAGTTTCTATGATAAAATTTTGCAAATTATTAATTTTTCTTCATAAATTTTGGCCACAATTTATACTGCTACATCCCTTTGGTAAAAATAACCCAAATTAGTGGATATTATTTGGTCTTTGTGAAAGTTAGAGAGTCTACAAGCTGTGGTGCAAATCATAAAAAATTGATCACACCTGATGCACTGGTGGCCTAACTCATTTCTTGCGACCCGAACAAGCCAGGAAAGTACAAATACCCCCCAAATGACCCCTTTTTTGAAAGTAGACATTCCAAGGTATTTAGTAAGATGCATGGTGAGGTTTTTGATGTTGTCATTTTTTCCCACAATTCTTTGAAAAATGAAGATTTCCCCCCCCCCCCACAAAATTGTCATTGTAATAGGTTATTTCTCTCACATGGCATGTGTATACCACAAATAACAACCCAAAATACATTCTGCTACTCCTCCTGAGTATGGGGATACCACATGTGTTGGACTTTTTCACAGCCTGGCCACATACAGAGGCCCAACATGCAGGGAGCACCGTCAGGCGTTCTATGGACATAAATTACACATCTAACTTGTTGACTACCTATTACACTTTTGAAGGCCCTGGAGCACCAGGACAATGACACGTGACACTGACGTGGCACTGATGACAGATGGCACTGATACGTGACACTGATGACACTGACGTGGCACTGATGACAGATGGCACTGATACATGGCACTGATGACACTGACATGGCACTGATGACAGATGGCACTAATTTGTGGCACTGATGACAGATGGCACTAATATGTGGCACTGATGACATTTGGCACTAATACATGGCACTGACAGATGGCACTAATACGTGGCACTGATGACACGAGACACTGATGACAGATGGCACTAATATGTGGCACTAATGACACGTGGCACTGATGACAGATGGCACTGATGACAGATGGCACTAATACGTGGCACTGATGACACGTGGCACTAATGACAGATGGCACTAATACGTGGCACTGATGACAGATGGCACTAATACGTGGCACTGATGACAGATGGCACTAATACGTGGCACTGATGACGTGTGACACTGATGACAGATGCCACTGATACGTGGCACTGATGACACGTGACACTGACAGGTGGCACTGATGACAGATGGCACTAATATGTGGCACTGATGACAGATGGCATTATTATGTGGCACTGGGGACAGATGGCACTGGGGAGGGATGGCACTGGGGAGGGATGGCACTGGGGACGGATGGCAGTGGGGAGGGATGGCAGTGGGGAGGGATGGCACTGGGGACAGATGACAGTGGGGAGGGATGGCAGTGGGGAGGGATGGCACTGGGGACAGATGACAGTGGGGAGGGATGGCAGGGGGGACAGATGACACTGACTTGACTTTTTTTTCCATTTTTTTTTTTTCTGGCTCACCGCTACAGAGGTTTGCTCTCCCTCCTCACACGCTGTCTCTGTGTGAGGAGGGAGAGCCGGCGATGAGAGATGATCTCATATGTTTACATGTTTACATATGAGATCATCTCTCATTGGCACCGCCGATCGCACTGCAAATGGCCGCTGTGATTGGCCATTTACGGCGATCTGTGACTGGCTGTGTCCAAGGGACACGGCCAGCACAGAACTTCCCCGATGCGCGCCCGTGGGAGCGCGCATCGTGGAAGTAAACAGCAGGACGTCCAGGGACGGCCACCCGGCAGGTAGCGTCCGCGCTGTAGCCGTCTTTTGGCTATACCACGGGCGCAAAGTGGATAATAACTATAGTAGCAAACCCTTGGCTACACCTACAAAAAGAGGAATTTCAAAAATTTTTCGGATACAATGACCAGAATGATGGCAACCTTTGCCCAAATCTGAGTGAACACATTTTTTTCTAAGTATATTAGAATATTTAAAAAACAATGTTGACAATACTGTCTCTCCTATTATGATATTGGCTAATCATAAGGCGACCACCTGGGGCAAACTAATTCAAATTTGATCACAAATCAAATAAGAAACCCAAGCCCTTACTAGAACGTACAAACATTGGCCTGATGACAGACTACAGCAAAAAATCCACTAGACTTTCTTTACACTTGGCATTAAAGCGTTACTAAACCCACAACACTAAAATCAGTCTGTATATGAAGTAAAGCATGCTTGTTATACTCACTGTGGAACCTAAGGGATTAATCCTCTGCATTGTGTAAAAAGGCTGTTTGATCCTTCTCTGATCCTCCCCTTTTTTTACTGTCTCCAATCCAACTCCTGAGCCTTGGGGGCACTCTGCACATGCTCAGTTTGGTGTGTATGGCTTCTTTTTTTCTTGGGAGGGTGCATGTGATAAGCACAGGGCCAATTATCACTGTTCAGACAGAGGGTCAGGGGTCATGCAGCCCCATAGGACAATCAGAGAAGAATGAAAACTACTCCTACAAGCTTTAACCAGTGCTCAGTCGGACACTGATAGAAGTCATAAGATTGTTATATACTGCTGATGAGGAATGGTATTTGATTTATATTTACTAAAATAATTGCATTTCCATGTTCTGTGTACTGTCGGAGACCAGATATAGTGAATGCAGGGTCCTGGGTTTTGTAACACTTGAACTACTAAAGCAAAAAAAAGCTTAATCTGGAATGTATGCTTTCAGCTAAATTATCTCCCAAAAACAGACCTTTCACAGCACCAATAATCAGGTGTCTTTAGCATGGGACTACAAAGCACATTTCCTAGTAATGAAGAGAATTATTCTGCTGCTAAGGGAAGGTTCTGAAGTGATGGCATAGCGAGTCAGCTATGCAGATCAATTTGTAAAAGTCCTTTAAGATCATATCAATAACCTGGCTGTTTCCATGGAATTAAATGCCCAGACTTAGTTGAAGTGGAGAATGTCTTTGTTCTAGAAAACAGCTCTTATCCTCTGTACTAGCTTCCCAACCCAAAGGTGGAGATTTACTAAAACCGGTGCACTCAGAATCTGGTGCAGCTGCGCATGGTTACCAATAAGCTTCTAACTTCAGCCTGTTCAACTAAGCTTTAACAATAAAATCTGGAAGGTGATTGGTTAACCGCTTGCAGACCAGCCGCCGTCATTATATGGCAGCAGGTCGACTCGTTCCCGTGAATCGCCATACCTGTACGTCCGCTCCATCAAGAGCCATAGCAGGTGCGCGCGAGATGCACAGTGGGGGACACGATTAGCGTGGCCGGCGTTGGGTGTTAGGGCAGCCCAGTTTTTTGAAAGGGCAGCCCACAAAATGCCCCATCCTGAGCACTGGTGTCTCTTTGTACGCCAGCTTGGAATTAGTCTTAACTACCAATTCTTTTAGAATTTTTGAATATGCCAGAGCCATAGCAACAGGTTATTAAAGCGGAACTCCACCCAAAAGGGGAAGATACACTTGTTTGCACCCTCCATTGGGGGAGGGAATACCTAGTTTTGACAGGTACGCACTCCCACTTCCACTTAAGATCACCATCGGCAATCCAAGATATTTCCGGCCCCTCCTCCTTCTCCCCCGCTGCCTTCTGGGACACAGAAGATGGTAGGACCATTCAGAAAGAGCAGCGCGACTGATGCATACTTACAACCCCGGCGCCTGCACCTGAAGCCGATTGACAATGGTGTAGGATCTGGGGCTGCTGTCCCTCAGAGAAGCTCTCCTTACAGATCTGTGTCCCCAAGCAACAATGCCCTCCTTACTTCAGTGTCACCAGCAGCTGGCAGCCCTCCTTACAGAACGATCTGTGCCCCCAAGCAAGAGAACCCTCCTTACTTCAGTGTCCCTGGCAGCAGCAGCTGAGACCTCCTTACAGAGCAATCTGTGTCCCCCCAGCAGTGGGACAGCTACAGTTCCCGGCTTTCTCGTGTGTTCAGTGGAGAGGGAAGCAGCCGATTGGCTGCCCCTCCCCTCTCCACTGAACACAAGGGGAATGTTTTTTCCTAAAAAAAATCCCGATTTTCCCGGAACAAAGGCAAAATCCTGGGAAATTAATCAGGACGAGCTCCGATCGGGAGGAAAAAATAAAAAATAAAAAATTGAGACTGTTGGCAAGTATGCAGTCATCCTGACACCATACCAACCATGGTGCCGTGATAATAGAAGTGCATTATTTCTATTACATTGCAATATAAAATGAAATAGTTCAACTCACCATAATGCAGAATCAGTGGGATCCCTGAGTCTTACTTGCCACCAGATGCCACCAGGTGCCCCCAGCAGAATCCCTTCTTACATCAGGTGTCCCCAACAGAGTGCCTTGGCTCTGCTGCTCGTCGGATTGATATAGCTTTCATAGTGGAGAATGTGGTAATGTTAAATAGGAAAAGAAAGAAAGAAAGAAAGAAAGAAAGAAAGAAAGAAAGAAAGAAAGGACAGAACAGAGAAAGAAAGAAGAAGGAAGAAGAAAGAAGAAGGAAAAGAAGAAGAAGAAAGAGGGAGGACAGAAAGAAAGAACAGAGAAAGAGAAAAAAAGAAAGAAGAAGGAAGAAGAAGGAAAAGAAGAAGAAAGAGGGAGGGCAGAAATAAAGGACAGAGAAAGAGAAAGAAAGAAAGAAAGAAAGAAAGAAAGAAAGAAAGAAAGAAAGAAAGAAAGAAAGAAAGAAGAAGGAAAAGAAGAAGGAAGAAGAAGGAAAAGAAGAAAGAGGGAGGACAGAAAGAAATAAAGGACAGAGAAAGAAAGAAAGGGAAGGAAAGACAGAGGGAGGACAGAAAGAAAGAAAGAAAGAAAGAAAGAAAGAAAGAAAGAAAGAAAGAAAGAAAGAAAGAAAGAACAGAAAGAGAGAAATAAAGGACAGAAAGAAAGAACAGAAAGAAAGAAATAAAAGACAGAAAGAAAGAACAGAAAGAAAGAAATAAAGGCAAGGAGGACAAAATGAGGCAAGGGGGGACGCTCTGTTGTAGGGGGAGGATACAAGGCAGCTGTTGTAATGCAGCGATATTAACGCTTTATTGCCAAAAAATTTCCGATGCTCGGGACAAGTGGAAAAATTTGGGACAAATAGCGGGAGACGTTAGGATCGGGATGAGGCTTCAAAATTCCGGAATGTCCCGGGAAATTCGGGACTATTGGCAACTATGAGTGTGTGGAGAGGAGAGACGATCAGCGGCATCTCCTCACAGGGGATAGCTAGATATGTAATCAGGGAACTGATCATCATTGCCCTGATTACAATTAAGTGCCCACCAGAGCCAGCAATGATTGCCCACCACTGCCAGCAATCGGTGCCAACCAGTGCCCACAATTGCCTGCAATCTGTGCCCACAAGTGCCAGGAATCAGTGCGCACAAGTGCCAGCAATCAGTGGCCATTAGTGATGCCAGTCAGTGCTGGCTATCAGTGATGCCCATCACTGCTGCCCATCAATGCCGCCTATCTGTGCCAACCAGTGCTGCCTATCTGTGCCCACCAGTGCCGCCGATCTGTGCCCAGTGCCCATCAGTGCTGCCTATCAGTGCTCATCAGTGCCACCTATCAGTGCCCATAAGTGCGGCATATTCGTGCCTCCTCATCAGTGCCACCTAAACAATGCCCATAAGTGCCGCCTCATCAGTGCCCATAAGTGCCACCTCATCAGTGCCCATCAGTGCAGCCTTTCAGTGCCCATCAGTGCAGCTTCATCAGTGTCCATCAGTGAAGGAGAAAAATTACTTATTTACAAAATTTACTGACAGAAACTAAGAAAAACTTTTTTTTCTTCACAATTTTTGGTCTTTATTTTTTTATTTTTATTTTTTTTTTTTAGGAAAAAAATAAAAAACCCAGGAGTGATTAAATACCACCAAAAGAAAGCTATATTTGTGTGAAGAAAATTATAACAATTTCACATGGTTACAGTGTTGCATGACCGCGCAATTGTCATTGAAAGTGTGACAGCACTGAAACCTTAAAGCGGGGGTCCACCTATACCGCCAAAAAAAAAAAATATTAAAAGCCAGCAGCTACAAATACTGCAGCTGCTGACTTTTAATAAATGGCCACTTACCTGTCCCAGGGTCCAGCGATGTCGGCAGGCGACGCCGAGAACCCGCTCGGTTCTCGGCAGCTGCCTCCGCCATCCTAGGTGAGGGAATCAGGAAGTGAAGTGTTGCGGCTTCACTTCCCGGTTCCCTATTGCGCATGCGTAACTGGTCCCTGCTCTGTGTGTTTCCCAGGAGACAGCGCGGAGGGACAGGAAGAGGCATAGACTCCCATGGGAGTCTATGCCGGAAGTGGGTGCAAATACCTGTCTTAGACAGGTATCTGCACCCCCCTCCCCCCTGAAAGGTGCCAAATGTGACATCGGAGGGGGGGGGGGTCCGAAAAGCGGAAGTTCCATTTTTGTGTGGAACTCCGCTTTAAAAATGGCCTGGGCAGGAAGTGCCCAGAAAGTGTAAGTGCCATGTATTGAGGGGGTTAATTATGCCCCTTTAAGTCCCTCCCACTGTAAATGCAATTTGGCCACACCCACTGTTCACCACGCTATGTGTGCCACATTACTACTCCCCTTGGAAAATCCAATGGTGTCCCAGGTCTTTTACAATCCCATAGTGTATGCTAAAAACAAAATAATAATTTGCCGTGCTCCACAAGTGTTCGGGTTTGGCCATAGCTCCCAACTGTCCCTGATTTCGAGGGACTGTCCATGATTTGGAGCAATGTCCCTCTGTCCCTCTTTCCTCCTCATTTGTCCCTCTTTTTGATCTGAACCATATAGATGTATATAAAATGCACTTTTTATCTATCAAAAAGTATTTTCCAGTGCTAAACCTTTCATCTGATTTCTAAATTGCTGCATTCGTAAATTCCAAAAGCCAATATAAAGGAATAGTAGTGGTAAAAAAGCACTTGTGTGTTAAACCAATATATATATATCTTTTGTGTACAATTCTCCTTTAAGGGGGCGTGGCAGGGGTGTGTCCTAGGCCTGCATACTTTTGCAGATAGGTGTCCCTCAATCCCATCTCAAAAAATTGGTAGGTGTGGGTTTGGCTTCAAGAAAAGGTGGCTCACCCTATCGCAGACACCATGCTCCTTAGTAGGCATTTACATCACTTACAGTTAAACAAACAACAGAACACTGGCTAAGAAATCAGAGACAAAAGCCTCTCCACTAGGAAGCTTTAGACAAATATTCAATGATCTGGGTTTCCATGAGCTTTCAGGCGTTATTGCGCATGCGCAGAACCTTTCACCCTGAAGGTCAGAGAAACATGCGTGCGCTTCAGCCCGAATCTCGCGAGAAAACCACGGGAGGATTATTTCCAGGCAGCACAAGTCGCTCGTCGAAGGTTCTCTTTTACGTATTTCCGCTGTGACTGGTCACATGACTTTTTGCTAGGATAGGCCATATTTCCTGTAGAGTGTACGGCTGTATTTCGCAGCGATGTTATCGGCCATCGTTTGGTGAGCTGGGAGGCGGGACCGAGCTAAATGGTGGCGGAGTTGTGTTTCTGCATTTCACTAACGCGGTTACCGCCAGGCTCGGACAGTGAGCGCTAGAAAGGGCGGAAGTAAGGCCTGGAGGCTGCTGGGGAGGAGGTGAGTGCGGTGTGCGGGCTGGGAGTCCTCCCTGGGGTGGGGAGGGGGGATATGAGGGTCTCTCAGGGCTTGTACACACACCCCCTCCTCAGTGTGTTATGTACATGTGTATGGAGGAGCTCTGTGTATACCACAAGGTCTGTTACTTTACTGCAGAGACCCCTATAGAGAAGTATAGGGGGGTCCCCGGGATCTGTACTAGGTGTCCCAAGTGTAAGGGGCCCCCCATAGAGATCACATCCAGCACTGCTCTCCTTCAAGAGAACCTCTCACTGACTTACACTTCTATGGTCACAGCATTCACTTTATAACATCAGCACTGTGATAACAATACAGTTATATTTGACAATCCAATATAAGTTTACTTGAATAACCTCCTTTCATGTTGTGAGTTCTGCCTGTTTCTTTCAACAACGTCCTGAATTCCCAGCATGCTTTGCAGCTTCTCTACTTTTAACTTTCAATTTCTAAGGACTACATGTCCCATGGTAGCTTGCTGCCTGAATTCTATGCATTTACCACTTGCCGACCGCGTTCTAGCTCAAAGACGGCCACGGCGCAGTCATCCAGTTCTAGGAGAGCGTTGGACACAGCTGATCACAGATCGGGGTAACGGGCCAATCACAACAGATCATGTGTAAACAAACTTGCCATTATCAGCATTCTTTTCCTCCGAGGCTGTGTCTGTGGGAGGAAAAAAGAGCCGTTAACCGGCAAGCCTGTCAGGACGTCGTTGTCACTGATAATTAGTACAGAGACCCCAAAATTTCGTCCGCCGAAACATATCGGCTGAAAATTGTGTTTTCAGCATTTTGCTTATAAAGAAAAAGGTGCCAAAAACACATGTGATTTTGCCACAATTTTATTGTACTTATGGTGTGATTTTCATAGGTCATGTGACTAGAAAACCACATCACAAACATAACACAGGTGCGTTATTGATGTGTTTTCAATGCTTTCCAGGGGGGAGCTGTGGTTTGTTTTTGTTTTTGTTTGTTTTTTGTTTTTTTTAACTGACCAAAAATGCTGCAAGCAAGATTTTTTAACACCATAACTGAAGCACAAGGAACCAGTGTGAAGACCTATACATAGAATTTAAAGGGATACATTTTTCTAGAGATTTTCTTGTGCTAAAGGTGCCGATAATGACCAACAATAAATTCAAAATCAGTTCATGATTTTATAGTCAGGGGGGAAAAAAAAAAATAAATAATATATATATATATATATATATATATATATATATATATATATATATATATATATATATATATATATATATAATTTTCGGGCCAATTGCATACTGCAATTTCGGTACCAAAATTTCCATTCAGTGCACATCGGTGAAGAAAAAAAAAATCACTTATGTTAGCAAAATTTTATAAGAAACTTTTTTGTCTTTTTTTTTTTTTTACCTTTGTTTAGCAAAAAATAAAAACTCCGTGATTAAATGCCACCAAAAGAAAGCTCTGTCTCAAACAAAAATGATAAAATTCAAAGTGTGAGAGCGCTGAAAGCTGAAAATTGGCCTGGGGGGGGGGGATTTGGTTGTAAATTTACCTAGTAGGCAAGTAGTTGTAAACCCAAAAATGTAAAATTAAGCTGAATGTTGTATCTAACTCAGCAAAGCAGCAAAACTCTACTGTCTAAAGTCTAGCATCGAGCATCCTGTCCTCTGCAATCCTCCCCACTTTGTGTCACCACGCCTCTCCTCTCACCTCTCCTATGAGTGACAGACTTAATGAGGAAACTCCTGCACAAGCATGAGTGAAGGGGGCGTGTCTCCCACAGCCTGACTGAGCATTGAAGGTGACGGGAGCGCTTTGCGCGCTGCTAAGCTTCGGTAGGGAGAATTCCGCAAGCGTGTACAGCTGGTAATGACATCACAACTCCGCCTCCTGAGCTGTGTGTGCTGTGTACACGCCCACGGATCAGCCGGTATTCAGCGGGCTGAAGCGGGCAAAGACATGAAAATACTGAAGAACAGATAATGTGCTTGTCGTGTATTCTACAAACTTTAAGGAAATTTGAGTTTATTTGTTAGAAATGGGGTTTACAACCACTTTAAGGTAAGAAAAGGAAACACCTTTTAGGTGCAGACCCTGACCCAGCTCCCTCCCTAAATATTTACCTGAGCCTGATCTTGATCTAGCATTCCCTTTTCACTGGACTTAGTGGGAGCCATTGGCTCTTGCTGATGTCAAGCCGAGTCACACTGTATGTTCCAGTAAGTGCACACAGTGCTGCTTGGGATCACGCCCGCACAAGTACGCTTGCTAGGGGGTACTCAAAAGGCAGGAGGATCCAGGAGCATGGGTAGCGGACCAGAGAAGAGGAGAATTGGGTCTTCTCTGTGCAAAACCATTACACAAAGCATGTAAGTATAATATATTAAAAAAAAAAAAAAAGGAATCAAATGAAATAAATGAAAGGAATCAAATGAAATAGGCCTCTCTCAGAAAGGCTGTCATGGGGTGGTAAAAACCACCAGCCTGAACTATAACGTGACTGTACACATGCTATGGTTGAGATGCTTTGCAGCCTTGGCATTTTTAATTTGGAGTGCTGCGTTTGACAGGCAGCGCTGCTCGTCATACTCGCCCATTGAGTTCAGTAGGCACTTGCTGCAACCATGTGCAATGTACACAATTGTAGAGCAGGATGATAAAGTTTAATCAGATTATGAGGAGGCGATATAATACAGTGATATAAAACCTGCTAACTGTAAGTCAAATGCCCTCTGTAAAGCACTGTGACTGGAAGGGGAGAGCCTGAGATTGGTACAGCGGGGATTTCTGCACATCCTGACCTGGAGTGAAGAACAGGTGAATGGCTCCCAGGGTATGCAAGGCACAGGTGCTAACAGAGGAAGAACTTGGCTGGGTAGAAGAGTGTCAGGAGAGCATCAAGATGTCTTCTAGGCAATGCTTTCATGCCAGAACTGAGCCTTCCCGCTGTTCCATATCAGCTCCTCTGGCTCTTTTCTGCCAGCTCTTGCTGCTCTCCACATGAATATCTGTCAGTAAGCCTCTGAGTCAGTGAGGAAGCTGAGAGGCTCAAAGAGGCATGTTGACAGTGGAGGCATCGCAGAAAGCGGACAGAGACAGCCAAAGGCCAGATGTGGTCCTGAGGCGCAGTTTGCCCAGGTCTGGTCTAAGGTGTCGAACTCTAGGCAGCATGTTTTAATTGACGCTTTTTGTATGTTTTGAAGAAGATGACAAAGCGTTCTGTGAATGGGACCTGTTCAGTGGGACAGCCGCTTGGCACATGACCTGGAATATCGTGGCGATCACTGTAGTAGTGCTGACTACATTGATTGTTTCCACTGCTGTCGCTCAGGTATGAGGTATGCCTACTTAACATTGGTCCAAGCTGGAATGTAACTTTGTAATCTAGATTACACTTGGTGTTCAGCCACTGTAAAATAACAGTGCAGGTCAACAATGGCAACCACCACTATTCCTCAGTGCAGGTTTTCTGTAAGAATGGCAGTGTCAATCCTCAGTGTTCATTCATGTTACTATAGAGAGTCCTGTTTCTTGGTTGGCATGTCAGTGACTTTGAATACTTGTTGTTTCTGGAAAAGGAATATCTGTAGTTCTGCTCTGTGCTAGTTATATTTTGCATTAATGGTTTGTAATACAATGCCTATTTTACAGCACAGTAACTTTCTTTTTTTTTTTTTTCTTTTCTCTTTCTCACAGTAAAAAACATGGGGATCAAAGTTCAACGTCCGCGATGTTTTTTTGACCTATCAATCAACAATGTTACAAGTAAAACTGAATTAGAAAATAAGGTTTTGATGTTTGATCAATTCTCAGGTTTTTGTCGGGGGGAAGGTTCACCTTTAAAAAAATAAAAAAAATAAAAATCAAGCACCCCCCCCCCCCCCCATATAAATTTTTTTTTTTTGAGTCATAAATAGGTGGATGCATTAGTCTGATGCTGTATCTGTCCCCCGCTGGCTCTAAGGGTGAGAACCGGGCGATAAAACACTGCTGATCACTTAGCTTTCAGTGCTCTGTGAGCAGAGAGCCGATGGCTGTTAGTCACTGGCTCTCTGCTCTGCTCTGCTCCTCCAGTGCTCACTAGAGATCTGTGGAGGGAATGGCTGGCCCAGGCTCTCAGTGACTCGCTGAGAGGTTGAGCCAGGTGCCGGTCCAGGCTCCTGGGTGGTTCTTGACCATATGGTTGAGATCTTTCCCCAGCATGTACCATCTCTGTGACGTCCTTTGACAGTGGGCTTCAGCCCACTGTTGGCTAACGGTCACGGGAGTGCAGAACGAACTGTGATCCACAGAAGTACAGCCAAACAAGCTTTGGCTGTACTTTCTTTAATTCCTGGACTGGCGAAAGGAAGTGAAGCAATAAGTCCCTATGAGAACATGCATCCCAATCAAAAAATGACTAATGCCGCATACACACGAGCGGAATTTCCATCAGAAAAAACTTGGATGGTTTTTCTGACGGAATTCCGCTCAAGCTTGCCTTGCATACACACGGTCACACAAAAGTTCTCTGAACTTTCGACCGTCAAGAACGTGGTGACGTACAACACAACGACGAGTCAAGAAAATGAAGTTCAATGCTTCCAAGCATGCGTCAAATTGTTTCCGAGCATGCGTGATTTTTGCACGTCCGAATTGCATACAGACGAACCCATTTTTGGATCGGAACTTTCCCCAACCGAAAAATAGAGGGCATGCTCCCAATCTTTTGCTGGCTGGAATTCCGCCAGCAAAAGACAGATGGAGCATACACACGGTCGCATTTTCCGATTAAAAAACTCTCATTGGAGTTTTGCTGGTGGCATTTCCGATCATGTGTACGCATCATAAGAATCCAACCCATCCCCATCTTAACGGAAAAACAAAGTTTAGGTTTGAGTTTTTGTTTAAAGCTGAACTTGGGGGTATTGCACATAAAATTCTCTTGCAGTGGGCCACCCACACACCAGGGTGTTTTAAAAGCTTGTTAAGTCTAAAGGATGGAGCCCCCTCAGAGCCTCTTCTGTAAAGTGCTCCAACCAGTGGTCACACCAGTATCCCTGCATTGTATGTGAGAACGACAAGGGCCTACCCAGGGCATTGGGGAGAAGAAGTGAACACTAGAAGTCTGTCAAAGAGAGGAATAAGTTAAATATTACCCAGCCCCCCCCCCCCCCCCCCCCTTCCATACTGCAAGGATGTGTTTTGTGTCATTACCAGAGTTCACTTTCAAATTACTTACTATTCTCTTAGTAGCGCTGTTTTCTGCGCTGTAATACTTTGTCAATTACTCAGTGTTGACTCATGCAGCACTGGGCCCTAACAACTTTTACAGCAAGTTCTCTACTTACAAATGAGTTCCGTTCCGGTAGCTCATTCGTGCGTTCAACTTGTTTGTAAGTTCAACAAAGATCAGTGCTTGCAGACAAAGTCTGCGAGCACTGGTCAGTGTGTTCTAGCGGGGGGAGTCCCCCTGTCAGAACACAATAGCACAGCTGAGAAGATCGCTGTAAACACAAGCAATGTTAGTACAGCGATCTGTTTTATTTATTTTTTATTTTTATTGTTTTCATTCAGCCTGCTGGGTTGAATGAGGGAAAAAAAAAACTTTACAAACACATGTTCGCAACTTGAAGGTTGGTATGTAGAGAGCTTACTGTATTATTTTCTTTTCTTGGACCAGTGGAACTTTTTTTGTGGTCTAATGTGGGGAAAAAAAAAGCCTTTTCCCTTAGGGCTCTTTCACACGAACGATCCGTTCAGGTCCGCCTGTCAGTTTTATTTTAGGCGGACCTGAACGGACTTTCCATAGACCTCTATGGAGCGTCGGATGTCAGCGATGACATGTCCGCTGACTTCCGACCCGCTCCGATCCGAAAAAGTGTAACGGGGGAAAAACCTACTTTTCCATCCATTTTCGGATCGGGTGACGACGGACTCTACGTTCCGTCATCATCCGATTCCCCCGTAGGGGAGAGCGGCGCTCTGACAGGTCCGTCCCTGCACAGTGTGCTGAGATAGACCTGTCATCTGCCTGCTCAGCGGGGATCGACGG
Source organism: Aquarana catesbeiana (assembly GCF_042186555.1). Lineage (NCBI taxonomy): Eukaryota > Metazoa > Chordata > Amphibia > Anura > Ranidae > Aquarana > Aquarana catesbeiana. Next base: position 342,732,051 of record NC_133329.1, on the reverse strand, counting down.
AGCATTCCCCCGCTGAGCAGAGCGGGCTCCATCTGACATCAAGGTCAGATTTTCACCTTTTTTTTTTTTTTTTTTTAATTTTATTTTTATTCATTTTTTAATATGGTGATAGGGAGGTGGTTTAATTGCTTAGGGTGTTTTATGATTGGGTATCAATACTCCCCCTCCCTCCCTATCTCACAAACCTCACTCCCCTGAGAATATTTCATAATAAACAAAATATGGCTGCAAGAGTGGGTATATTTATGGACTTGTGAGAGAGAAAATTGCCTGACTGGTATTTAAAGTGGATGTAAACCTGAAATTTTTTATTTATTTATTTTTTTTATGTCATAATGTAGAGTTTTAATGCGGTGGCAGAAAGAATGGCTTGTGTTCACTTTGTTCCTGATGTTCTAATTTTAGCCTAGTTAAATAATGAAGATGTTTATTTGTTCATGGTTCACTTGCAGTTGGAAGAGTTGTCTTTGAGCTGTTTACAGATATTTGTCCGAAAACATGTGAAAATTTCCGATGCCTCTGCACAGGTTAGTTAATACAAATCTCAATGTAACCTAAATTTTCCATTGTTTACTATGTTCCTGTTTGAAAGTCACTTTAAGCTGGAGTTCTGCTTTAAATGCATACAAGCGCTGAATGATTTGACTACTTTAAAGTGCGTTCTATACATCAAGGTAATAAACTGTCCAGTTGCTGTTCCTCCTCCCCTTCCCAAAGTACTTATCTGAGTCTTACATTGATCCAATGCTGTGCTCATCTGCAGGTCTTCTCTCTTAGCCTCCGCTGTCAGTCAGAGCTCTGCTCTGTCCTATTTGTTCTGTGTGTTTATATATGCCCGCAGCCCGCTTGGGAGTGTTCCCTCATAGCAAGTAGCTTGCTATGGTGGCACACAGAGAAGAGGCAAAGTGCACAGAGCCAGCAGGGAACCCCAGAAAAGGAAGTCCAGGGCCACTCTGTGCAATACCCTTGCCCAGGGCAGGCAAGTATAACCTTTTTTTGAAAAACAATAAAAGAAACCCTCTCGCTGCACTAAAGCAAAATGAAAATTGTAAAACAGGGCAGCAGCACAGTAAAGATACAAATACTGCTTTTATAACCTTTATTTTAGTTAAAAAAAATAAAACCTTACAACTTCTTTAAAGCCGAGTTCCGCCCAAATGTGGAACTTCTGCTTTAAGCACTCCTCGCCCCCTTACATGCCACATTTGGCATGTCATTTTTTTGGAGGGGGAGTGGGTGACTAGTTTTGAGTGGGACTTCCTGTCCCACTTCCGACTAGGGGCCGCCTAGGTGGCGACTCCTCTCCCCTAGGCTGCCCCTCCCTCTCGGCAATCTTCTGGGACACGTCACAGGTCCCAGAAGTTGCCTGTCCACTCGGAGAGAGCGGAGCACAACTCGCACAGTGCGCACCCGGCCGTGAAGCCGCAAGTTATCACGACCGGGTGCCCACAGTTTCATTGGAGGCGGGGGAGAGGAGCGATGCTCCGTGTGGCTGCATTGCTGAACCGTGGAACAGGTGAGTGTCTGTTAAGTCAGGAGCTACACTTTTTGTAGCTGCTGACTTTTAACCACCTAAGGACCAAGCCTCTTTCTGAGATTTGGTGTTCACAAGTTGAAAACCGTTTTTTCTCTCTAACGCCCTAGAGAATAAATTGGCGGTCGTTGCAATACTTTGTCACACCGTATTTGCGCAGCGGTCTTACAAGCGCACTTTTTGTTTTTTTGTTTTTTTTAAAAATACACTTTTTTTTAATTAAGAAATAAGACAATAAAGTTAGCCCAATTTTTTTTTTTTATATTGTGAAAGATAATGTTATGCCGAGTAAATTGATACCCAACATGTCACTCTTCAAAATTGCGCCCGCTCGTGGAATGGCGACAAACTTTTACCCTTCAAAATATCCATAGGCGACATTTAAAAAAATTCTCCAGGTTGCATGTTTTGAGTTAGAGGAGGTCTAGGGCTAGAATTATTGCTCTCGCTCTAAGGATCGATACCTCACATGTGTGGTTTGAACACCGTTTCCATATGCGGGCACTACTCATGTATGCGTTTGCTTCTGCACGCGAGCTCGGCGGGACGGGGTGCGTTTAAAACTTTTTTTTTTTTTTCTTATTTATTTTACCTTTTTATTTTTACACTGTTCTTTTAAAAAAAAAAAAAGTCACTTTTATTCCTATTACAAGGAATGTAAACATCCCTTGTAATAGAAAAAAGCATGTCAGGACCTCTTAAATTTGAGATCTGCTGTCAAAAAGACCTCAGATCTCATATTTACACACACACACACACACACAAAAAAAAAAGTCATTTGAAAAAAAAAAGCAAAAAGGTCCTTTAAGAGCTATGGGCGGAAGTGACAATTTGACGTTGCTTCAGCCCTGCAATGATATAGAGACGGGTGGGGGCCATCTTCCCCTTACTCGTCACCATACCAAGCCAGGGAGCAGACTAGATCGCCTCCGGCGCTACCTAGGCCACCGGAGCATGGTGGGAGATGGGGGCCTCTCCTGCCGCCGCCGATAAAGGTGATTTTGTGGCAAATCCGCTGCAGAGACCACTTTTATCTGAAAGCGGACCGCCCGCTGAAGAAGAGGATACTGGGGTTATGGCAGCTAGCTGCTGCTATAACGATAGTCCTCTTCAAAGTAGCGACGTAAAAAGACGGAGGATGATCCGTAAGCGGTTAATAAACTAAAAAGGCCTGGAACACCGCTTTAAGAGGCACTGTTGCCTTGCTCACTAATGGTAACTTGATCTGTTTCAAGGCTTACTGGTACTCTCCTTGCGTGCTCTCCCACACCACTCCTTTCTACATACAGTTTACACAACACTTGCAGCGGGCATAGGTAAACTGTGGCAGGCTCCATACTACTTTACTACAGGTTTTCATTTAAGAAAACATATAAGATGTGATTGTTGTAGTAGAAGAGTGTAGAAACTCTTTCCGGCTTGAAGATGCATATATGAAGCACAGCCTACATAAATAGTCCTTTTGGTTTTTCGTCCAGGCCTTGCTGTAGTGTACTGTTCTGTTTTATAGTCTGACAATCCCTGAGATGCAGGATTGATAATACAGGGCTCGATAAATTTAATTTTGAATCTAGGAGCCAGTTTTTTTTTTTTTTACAACTTTTCAGCGCTGGCGCACTCTGACAATTGCGCGGTCATGCAACAATGTACCCATGCGAAATTTCTATCAATTTTTTTAATCACACAGCTTTTTTTGGTGGTATTTTATTTATTTATTTTTTTGCTAAATACTTGAAAAAAGACCAAAGTTTTCTTCGCTTCTGCTATAGAATTTTGCAAATAAGCAATTTTTTCTTCTTCACTGATGGGCACTGATGAGGCTGCATTGATGGGCACTGATGAGAAGGCACTAATAGGTGGCTGCACCGCTTCCGAGTTGTCTGCTCGGAGCCAGTTCAGCTCCGCCGGCTCATGCTCCGAGGTAAGGATGAGACCGCTCGGCTTGGACCCACACAGAGTGATCCTGTAGTAGGGGCCGGGGCGGGAAGCTCGAGTCTACATCGCCGGTGTGACAGGGGACACTTCCTGCCAGGGGCGCCACTCTGCTTCTCCCCCGACCTGCTCCTCCTACTTCCATACAGCCATGCATCACTCCTAACTTGCTCTTCACCCCAACCCCCCCACCCCCACCCCCGTGCTATGGCCACTGAAGTTGACAAAAGCCCAGGCACCAGGACACAATTTCTACTCACCACAGCAACCTGGTGCTTGGGGTTTGTCGAGTCCTGTGATAAGCCTATACGCCTCTTCTGTATCTAGTGTTCAGAAAACGTGATTTCAACAAAATGTCAGTGCTAATATGTTTTCAGTTATCAGTTTCAAGCCTGCTTTGTATGTTTGAGAGTAGTGATACTAGGAGCCTGCAGAAAGGAATCTGCACACCACAGACTTCAGAAAATGAAGTCCAGGTGACCTTTTAAGTTACTCTCAGAATTCTGGTCTGTGTGAATTGCACAAAACTGGTAGGTTGCAGTGTTACCTAAATAGGATTAGTAGTTTACTGATTTACTAGGGATGAAGTTAGCGGTTGTTTCTGGGCCAATGAGCTATAGGCAGGAGATTTTCCCTTTGTGTATGTCAAGCTGTGGGGCACAAAATCTCTGCTCCCTACTCATTGGCCCAGCAACGAAGTCTAACTTCCAGGTTCAAAGTAAACCCAAGCTCATCACTACGGATTATGGTAACTGTTGCTTAGCATTGCTCTTAAAAAGAAGTGGTCCTTAAATACAGAAGCTACTGTTGCTGCTGACATACTGATGTTTGGCCGCCATGCTAATCCTTTGACTTCAGTCCTAAAGCACATGTGCAGATCCGAAGGTGTGACCTACACTCTAACATTCTAACCTGGATGCTTGGTTCAGGTCAGTGACTTTTGGGGGGCGGGAGAATGAAAATCCATAGTAGTCAGGCAGCTAACCACTGGCATGCCCTGTATTTCTTGCAGTACAGATTTCTTGTACTGTATGGCAGTTATTAGTGATATCATAAATGTCTAGAGATAATTTTGTGTCAAATGTATTAATCGACAGCTGGAGGGAAAGATTTGTGCGTTGACATTTCCATTTCAATAGTCATTACATGGTTCATAATTCTGGCGTGTTAAATGTACTTGACATCTTTTTTTTTCTGTTTTCTTTTTTTTTTTTTAGGTGAAAAGGGTATTGGGAAAAGCACACAGAAGCCATTGCATTACAAAAACTGCTTGTTCCATCGAGTGGTAAAGGATTTCATGGTTCAGGGAGGAGATTTTAGTGAAGGTAATGACACGTGTTCCTTGATTTAATCCACTAGGCAAATATCTAACATACAAAAACCTTGTCACACTAAGGTGGTTGCTACTAGCAATACATTTTTCCAAGTTAAGGGTTTTTTTTTTTTTTGCCAATGTTTGAACTGTACGTTATACAAAATGGGTTCTATACACGTTAAAGCGGTATTAAATTCCTAAACTCTTTCTTTTAAAAAATGGGCCCCAGGTGGTTTATTGCATAATTTGCTAGTATACACTGCATATTCACACGTTAGGACAGACTTGCCTGTGAAATGAAGCCCTTCAGCACTGAGCTGTCACCGCTCCTGGTGCTTCCATCTTCACCGCTGGGTTAGCGATGTTCATAACAAACTTTTACAAAGAAATCTGTAAGGTGAATTTACACAGGACCCACTCCTCATTGACACCCCATCCCACCCCCACCCCCCCTCCGCTAACCTGCAGCGCAGCGATCACCCGTTCTGAGCCCCGGTATAACTGCCTGACTGCTTCGGCGCTTAGAAATCCCCCACAGCTTTCTCTCTTCTTCTTGAGGAAGGGGTCCTGTGTAAGTTCACCTAACAGATTTTTATGTAAAGGTGAACTTGCCCTTCTAAATGCCGCTCTAAAGTTGGTAATAGAGCCATAGGCAATAAGGCTCTTCAGAACATACTATGACATTAATACATTACGTTTGGGGGGTTGTTATTGTCACTATCCTGGCGTTGCTTTCATAGTGTAGTAATTGCTTACACATGTGTTCTTGTTAGTGTTCCACTTGTTTGCTCTTTTTGAAGAGTTAATTTCTTATTTTTATTAGGCAATGGAAGAGGAGGAGAATCAATATATGGAGGATTTTTTGAAGGTAATAAGTTTCAGATTGATGTTTAAATTATGACAGCAACCCCCACCCCATTTCTCTTCTTTGCTTCACTCATCTGTCTCTTTATTCCTTTCCCCCATACATAAGCTCTGGCAGTTCCTGCCTTTTGCCATAGGTATACTGTATTTGCTGTCATTGTGACCATTTCTTATTGTACATCACGGGACACAGAGCCATATTAGTTACTATGTGGGTTATAGGCCACCTTCGGGTGATGGACACTGGCACGCCCTAAGACAAAAAGTGCCCTCCCTATATAACCCCTCCCACTACTGGGAGTACCTCCGTTTTGTCGCCAGTGTCTAAGGTGTTGGTCATGAGTAAAGATGTGCTGTGCTGAGCTCCACTGGAGCAATCCTTGCTGGGGCTAGCCATGCTGACCGGATCCATTCAAAGTGTCTCTTCTGGCCAAATTGAATGGTGCCCGGGCCTCGTCTCCGAAGAAACGAGGTTTTTGCCTCTGAATGCTTCTCTTTTTAGAGAGCTGGACCCTGGGATCCAGTACTTGGTAGTAAGGCCATAAAGTTTTACTGGCGGGGTGCTGTTGCAGGTCCAGGATTGTGGGTTTCCTCAAGGATCCCCAGCTCCTGAAGGTTTAACGGAACCCACCGTGAAGGGTGAAGATTGGGTCTGTTGGTTTACCACAGAAAACCCTGCGGTGGGAAAGGTAAGTGGAGTTTTCTAATAAATTTTTAGAATTTTCTTATGAATGTCTCTTTTAAAATCAGTAAAATGTTGTCATGCCTGTGTCACCACTGGGGGCTGTATTCAGCACTCACCGCCTCATGCTGGAAACAGCGCTATGTCAGAGAGCTGAAATGCTTCCTCCTCCTTCAGTCGGACAGCAGGACCTCCGGTAAGCTTGAGGGGGGGGGTTTCTCCCCGCTTATCACCCCCCTGTGCCGACAGTCTCCCCCTCGTGGGGAAGGAGTGCTCAGTCTTTTAAAAAAAAAAAAAAAGACAGTAACTAGCGCGATCAGAACGCCGTTCAGCGGCTTGCAAACCCCCCCATGCGCAATGCTGTCTCTTGGTAGGTCCGAGAGGACCTGTAGCCCGCCGCTCACGCAGGAAATCCCTTACATTTTCAAAAAAGTGGGAGGAGCCGTAGGCATGGCGGGGCTTAGCGGCGTCTGCGTTCTTCGACGCCCAAACACGAGGCAAGTTTTTAGAAGCACACTGTGTGTTACTGCAGGCTGTGGAGGGACACAAGAGCAAAGAGGTGGCATTAACAGGTTTGGTGACACAGGCATTTCCTTTGACACATTTTTTACTGCTGCATCAGGCTGGGCATTAATAGCAGCAATTGGGCTGGACTATAGACTTAGCAGTGTTATGCATTCCTTCTGGTAGTGCCTCTGCTTTGTGTATCAGGCTATGAGCGGAAGGGGGACAAGGAACACCCCAAAGGGTTCTAGAGGATAGATTGTTTCATGACAACCTAAATCCATGTCTAAAAAGATGGCATCCTCCTGAGAGTGATGCGGCCGGTCCAGCAGCTCTGGACACTTCAGCCCTTATCTATCTGGAGGTTTTTTCTTCTACCATTTAAGGTTTGGAACAGAAGATTGATGCTTTATTCGCTTCCCACAGTGGGCCCAAGCGTAGCAGATCCCCGTCCATTGCTCAAGACTCTCATGCTAAGGAACAAGGGGCGAGAGATCATGAAGTTCTCTCAAAGGGGGGAAGAAAGGGAAAAACGAATGCGGTGAATAAATATTAGGAGACACAGGTGATGGATGTAGCCATGAGATTAGAGGGAGGGAAAAGAAGATAGAGTGATATGATATAGAAGTAAATACACAAGAACGACATAGAATAGTGCAGGAATAGGCATGTATATTCTATGTGTAATGTTTTATTGAACAAAATGCACGAATGATATGTATAATGAGAATAATTTTCTAAAATAAAAAAAAAAATTCTCTCAAAGGATCAGGAAGAGGCTGATGACTCCACTTCCGAAGATCCTAATATGGAAGGATCAGCAAGTTGCTCCGCTCAACCTTTTTACTGCCTGTAACGCAGTCTATTGATGAGCCCACCTCTGGTTTGGGATCACTAAAGCCTCCCCAATCTGATACCTTTCCTATCCATTCATGGCTAAAAAAGTTGATGGATTCTGAGTGGGAGCACCCAGATAAACAGTTTTTTGCTCCAAAAACGTTTTCTATACTTTATCCTATGGAGGAGGAATTCTATAAGAAATGGGGGATTCTAGCAATTGATGCTGCTATATCCTCAGTAAACAAAAACCTGACTTGTCCTGTAGACAATGCGCAAATGTTGAAGGATCCAACAGATAAAAGGTTGGAATTTCTTTTTAAGAACAACATTGCTCTTGCAGGTTCAGGTGGCTCTTGCGGCAATTGGAGTATCTCAGTCCATAAAGGACCAGTTCGTAGAGGTACTCAAAATTATTCCTGATCAGCAGGCCCAGCAGATGGCTGGCATATCGGAGGCACTGTGTTTCACAGTGGATGCTATGAAAGATTCTATTATTCAAGCCTCACGGCTTATGCTAGGGCTGGTACATATGCACAGAGTCCTATGGTTGAAAAATTGTTTAGCCAAAGCGCCATTTAAATAGCTCTTGGCCAGTTTCCCATTTCATGGTGAACGGTTGTTTGGAGACTATCTGGATAAGTATATCCAAAGAATTTCTAATGGGGAAAAAGTTTTTTTACCAGTAAAGCAGAAGTTTAAACGTTTTTCCTTTTAAACATGCATCTTCTCCAGTGCAAGGAGCATCTGCCTCCAGGCAGTCTCGACGGCCTCCACCGTCGGGTTCAAGAGGAAGACCTCAAGGGCAGTCCCAGGGCCAAAAGATGACATGGGGCAGGAAACCCGCAAAGCAAAATACTAAAGCCTCCTTATGAAGGGGCGCCCCTGCTTGCTCGGGTGGGGGGAAGGCTTCTACACTTTTCAAAGATCTGGCAGGAGCATTGTCAGGACAGATGGGTGGCTTCCTCAATTTCTCTAGGTTACAAACTAGAATTCCCGTCTCCCCGTTTTTTAAGATCAAACGTTCCCAGAGATAAGGAAGTCTCTCTTTCTGGCTCTGGATCATCTTTTGTCTCAGAAAGTGATATTAGAGGTTCCCACAGAAGAGCAGGGATCAGGGTTTTATTCAAACCTCTTCACGGTACCAAAACCAAACGGGGAGGTAAAACCCATTTTAGATCTCAAGGATCTAAACCGGCACTCGAATATCCGTTCCTTTTGCATGGAGACAATCTGATCGGTTGTCTGCATTCTACAAGGAGGAGAATTTTTGGCATCGATCGACATCAAAGATGCCTATCTCCATGTGCCAATTTTTGGAAGGGGGACTACTTGAGTCGCCAACAATTGTTTCCGGAAGAATGGTCCCTTCACCCTGACATCTTTCTGTCGATATGTCAAAGATGGGGTGTTCCGGACATGGATCTGTTCGTGTCCAGATTCAACAACAAGGTCGACAACTTTGTGTTAAGGACAAGGGATCCGCTGGCATGCGGAACAGACGCCTTGGTCTTTTCGTTGGATCAGTTTTCACTATGCGTTTCCTCCGGTTCTGCTGTTTCCGCGCCTTCTTCGCAGGATCAAGCAGGAAGGGAAGGAGGTGATTTTGGTGGCCCAGAAGATCTTGGTTTGCCGAGATCATAAATATGGCGGTAGGGGACCCTTGGACCCTGCCGCTGTGGCCAGACCTTCTCGCACAAGGTCCGGTATTCCATCCTACCTTACAAACGCTAAATTTAATGGTTTAGCTATTGAAACCCACTTTCTAAAGGACCGTGGGTTGTCTCCTTCAGTAGTGTCTACTTTGGTTAATGCTAGGAATCCGGCCTCCAGAGTCATATATTATAGAGTTAGGAAGGCATAGGTCTCCTAGTGTGAATCCAGGGGTTGGCACCCCAGAAAGTATGTCATGGGTAGGATCCTTGAATTCCTGCAGATGGGATTGGAAATGAAGCTGGCCATGAGTACTATCAAGGGCCAGGTCTCAAGCCTTATCAGTATTGTTTCAACGGCCTCTTGTTTCTCACTCTCTGGTTCGTAACTTTATTCAGGGGGTAACGCGGATTAATCCTCCTGTCAGGACACCCCTGAACCCTTGGGATTTGAATTTAGTCTTGTCGGCTTCACAGAAACGGCCTTTTGAACCTATAAGGGATATTCCCTTCATTCTTTTTAACCATTTCCCGACCGGCTCCTGTAGATATACGTCGGCAGAATGGCACGGCTGCGCAAAGTAACGTACCTGTACGCGATCTCCGTGAGTCAGGTCGTGGGTCCCGCAGACTCGATCGCTGCGGGCATACCCGCGATCGCCTCACGGAGAGGACGAAAGGGGAGATGCTGCTGTAAACGGCATCTCCCCGTTCTGCCTAGTGACAGTGTCACTGGATCTCTGCTCCCTGTCATCGGAGCAGAGATCAGTGACGTCACATACACAGCCCATCCCCCTACAGTTAGAATCACTCCCCTAGGACATATTTAACCCCTCCCCGCCCCATAGTGGTTAACCCCTTCACTGCCAGTGTCATTTACACAGGATTCAGTGCATTTTTATAGCGCTGATTGCTGTATAAATGACAATGGTCCCAAAAATGTCCGACATGTCCGCCATAACGTCGCAGTCACAATAAAAATCGCTGATCGCCGCCATTACTAGTAAAAAAAAAAAAAAAAAAAAATGAATAATAAAAATGCCATAAAACTATCCCCTATTTTGTATAGCTTTTGCACAAACCAATCAAACGCTTATTGCGAATATTTTTTTTTTTTTTTGGTAAAAAAAAAAAAATGTAGAAGAAACTAAACTGAGGAAAAAAAAATGTTTTTTTATATGTTTTTTGGGGGATATTTATTATAGCAAAAAGTACAAAATAATGCGTTTTTTTTCAAAATTGCCGCTCTTATTTTGTTTATAGCGCAAAAAATAAAAATCGCAGAGGTGATCAGATACCACCAAAAGAAAGCTCTATTTGTGGGAAAAAAAGGACATGGAGCCACGTCACACGACCACGCAATTGTCAGTTAAAGCGACACAGTGCCGAATCACAAAAAGTGCTCTGATCAGGAAGGGGGTAAATTCTTCCGGGGCTGAAGTGGTTAACGAGGAAGATAATTTTTTTTGGTTGCCATATCCTCTGCCAGAAGAGTATCGGAATTGGGGGCTCTTTATTGTAATGAGCCATATTTGATTATTCATAAGGATAAGGTGGTATTGCGGCCTCATCCTAAATTCCTACCGAAGGTATTGACAGGTTTTCATTTAAACCAGGATATCCTGCCTTCTTTTTTTTCCAGAACCTCGCTCTGTGGAAGAGAGGTCACTACATTCTCTTGATGTAGTGAGAGCGGTCAAGGTCTATTTAAAGGTGACCGCTCAGATTCGCAAAACAAATGTTTTGTTTGTATTGCCAGAAGGTCCTAAAAGAGGACAGGCAGCAATCAAAATCTACTATTTACAAATGGATTTGTCAAGTGATTGTTCAAGCTTATGGTCTAAAGAGGAAAATTCCTCCTTTTCATGTTAAAGCGCACTCCACCAGGGCTGTTAGTGCTTCCTGGGCAGTGCATTACAAGGCCTCCATGGCTCAGATCTGCAAGGCTGCAACTTGGTCTTCAGTCTATACATTTACCAGATTCTATCAAATCGATGTAAAAGGTCATGAGGATATTGCCTTTGGGCACAGTGTACTGCAGGCTGCAGTATGAGGGCACTTTTTGTCTTGGGGCGTGCCAGTGTCCATCACCTGAAGGTGGCCCATAACCCACGTAGTAACTACTATGGCTCCGTGTCCCGTGATGTACTAATCCTATTTTTACCCTTTTTATTGAATGAGGTTTATCTCCAGCTTCTTGGCCTCCCTGTTGAATTTAGCTTTATTGTTTTATTGTCACTCTGATGTACCAATAAACGACACTTCAAGGATTAGAGTTTTGCCAGCTCTCCTTATTACTGTCCCTGTTGAATTAGTCTTTGCTCATGCGTATCTCTCCATGGATGGAATGCCTCTGACTGTGATAATGATTTTTTTTTTTATCATTACCCAGTCCTATATGTGTCATCGACCTCCCATTACTTTTCTGTATAGCTGTATGGTAAATTTGTGCATTTTGTGATCCGATGGTGCCATCGTTGATTTCGAAATTCAACCAGTCAAGCCTTCAATTTCAACTCCTGCTGCTACAGAAAAGATTGGCTGTAAATCTCCTTTTTGGAAATTTTCTTTTCTTTCGCTCATGCGCATTTCTTTTTCAATTATTTCTTGCATGATTCTCCCATCATTGATTAGAAATTAATTTGTTTTTCCAAAAATTTCCAACATGCCAGATCACTCAAATTTGACGGCTGCACAAAAATTTGCTGTTGCTGCAGCCCGCTAATGGTACACAATTCTTAGTTAAGATTTTTGTAAGAAAATTCTTTTGCATGCACACATGAGACAAAGCCAACTATGCCTTGACCTTTTTTACAGCAACACGGTTGGTTGCAGTGAAGGAAATAATGGAATATTTTCTCTCAAAATTCTAATAGTAAACCTCTCCAAGAGACTCCGTTTCAAATCATTGGAACATTTATTTTCATTTGGTTAGTCAAGAAAATATTTACTATAATTTGTAACTTTTATTTTTCTTTAGTGTGATTTAAAAGGGCATTAACCACTTCAGCCCCGGAAGGATTTACCCCCTTCCTGACCAGAGCACTTTTTACAATTTGGCACTGCGTCGCTTTAACTGCTAATTGTGCGGTCATGCAATGCTGTACCCAAACGAAATTTGCGTCCTTTTCTTCCACAAATAGAGCTTTCTTTTGATGGTATTTGATCACCTCTGCGTTTTTTATTTTTTGCGCTATAAACGGAAAAAGACCGAAAATTAAAAAAATATATATTTTCTACTTTTTGTTATAAAAAAAAATCCAATAAACTTAATTTTAGTCATACATTTAGGCCAAAATTTATTTAGCCACATGTCTTTGGTAAAAAAAATGTCAATAAGGGTATATTTATTGGTTTGCGCAAAGGTTATAGCATCTACAAACTAGGGTACATTTTCTGGGATTTACACAGCTTTTAGTTTGATCTCCTATGTCATTTCTGGAGGTGCTAAAATGGCAGGGCAGTACAATTCCCCCCCCCCCCCCCCCAAGGAAATTGCTGAGAGGCATGTTGAGCCCATTGAATATTATTTTTTTTTGTTTTGAATAATGACAAAAAAAAAGAAATTACAAAAAGTAGTCACTAAATGATATATTGCTCACACAGGCCATGGGCATATGTTGAATTGCACCCCAAAATACATTTAGCTGCTTCTCCTGAGTACGGGGATACCACATGTGTGGGACTTTTTTGGGAGCCTAGCTGCATACGGGGCTCCGAAGACCAATCACCGCCTTCAGGATTTCTAAGGGCGTAAATTTTTGATTTCACTGCTCACTACCTATCAGTTTCGAAGGCCATAAAATGCCAAGATAGCACAACCCCCCCCCCCCCCCCCCCCCCAAATGACCCCATTTTGGAAAGTAGACACCCCAAGCTATTTGCTGAGAGGCATGGTCAGTATTTTGCAGCTCTCATTTGTTTTTGCAAAAACATATTATTTTTTTTTTCTTTTTTCAATTTTCAAAACTTTGTGACAAAAAGTGAGGTCTGCAAAATACTCACTATACCTCTCAGCAAATAGTAGCTTGGGGTGTCTACTTTCCAAAATAGGGTCATTTGGGGGTGGTTTGTGCCACCTGGGCATTCCATGGCCTCCGAAACTATGATAGGCAGTGAAGAGTGAAATCAAAAATTTAAGCCCTTAGAAAGCCTGAAGGCGGTGCTTGGTTTTCGGGGTCCCGTACGCGGCTAGGCTCCCAAAAAGTCTCACACATGTGGTATCCCCGTACTCAGGAGAAGCAACAGAATGTATTTTGGGGTGTAATTTCACATATTCCCATGGCATATTTGAGCAATATATCATTTAGTGACAACTTTGTGCAAAAAAAAAAAAAAAAAATTGTCTTTTTCCCGCAACTTGTGTCACAATATAAAATATTCCATGGACGCAACATGCTTCTCAGCAAATAGGGTGGGAAGCTTATGTCACACATCACCCACTCTTCTAACCACTTGAAGACAAAGCCCTTTCTGACCCTTTTTGGTTTACATGAAAAAAATTTTTTTTTTTTGCAAGAAAATTACTTTGAACCCCCAAACATTTGTATATTCTTTTAAAGCAAATGCCCTACAGATTAAAATGGTGGGTGTTTATTTATTTTTTTTTTTTTTTCACACAGTAATTGCGCAGCGATTTTTCAAACGCATTTTTTGGGGAAAAAACACACTTTTTTTAAATTTTATTGCACTAAAACACTATATTGCCCAAATGTTTGATGAAATAAAAAAGATGATCTTAGCCGAGTACATGGATACCAAACGCAACATGCTTTAAAATTGCGCACAAACGTGCAGTGGCGACAAACTAAATGCATTTTTAAAAGCCTTTACAGGTTACCACTTTAGATTTACCGAGGAGGTCTACTGCTAAAATTACTGCCCTCGATCTGACCTTCGCGGTGATACCTCACATGCATGGTGCAATTGCTGTTTACATTTGATGCCAGACCGACGCTTGCGTTCGCCTTTGCACGAGAGCGGGGGGGGGGGGGGACAGGGGTGCTTTGCTTTTTTTTTTTTTTTCTTATTTTTTAAACTGTTCCTTTTTTTTTTTTTATTTTTTTTATTTTTTTATTTTTTTTATTTTTTTATTTTTTTTTATTTTTTTTTTTCTTAATCATTTTTATTGTTATCTCAGGGAATGTAAATATCCCCTATGATAGCAATAGGTAGTGACAGGTACTTTTTTTTGAAAAAATTGGGGTCTATTAGACCCTAGATCTCTCCTCTGCCCTCAAAGCATCTGACCACACCAAGATCGGTGTGATAAAATGCTTTCCCAATTTCCCAATGGCGCTGTTTACATCCGGCGAAATCTCAGTCATGAAATGCTAGTCGCTTCCGGTTTCTTAGGCCATAGAGATGTTTGGAGCCATTCTGGTCTCTGATCAGCTCTATGGTCAGCTGGCTGAATCACTGACTGGTTTTCCTGTTGGGACAGGAGAGCCAGAGAAAAACATGGAAGACGGTGGGGGAGGGCATTCCCTCCCACTGCTTGTAAAAGCAGTCTAGAGGCTAATTAGCCGCTAGGATTACTTTTACATGAAAGCCGACTGCTGGCTGAAAAGAATGATACCAAGATGATACCTAAACCCGCAGGCATCATTCTGGTATAACCACTCAAAGTCCAGCAACATACCAGTACGTTGCTGGTCCTTGTTGGGCATATATTGTAATCTTTTTTTTATGCAGCCTGTGGGCTAAACGAAAAAAAGAGATTGATCGGTGGGTATGCCCACCATTAGAATACCTCCCTTCATCCACCCACTTCTAATGATGGGCATACATGCACTGTTTATATATGCCGAAGCATGGGGGCATCCGCCCCAAAAGGTAGGAGCAAATCGCTCCTCTGCCCCTGCTGCCCCCATGCTTTGGCATATATGCTCTTCTTCTTCTTTTTTTTTTTTTTTTTTAACTGTGGTGCTG
Organism: Aquarana catesbeiana; assembly: GCF_042186555.1. NCBI lineage: Eukaryota > Metazoa > Chordata > Amphibia > Anura > Ranidae > Aquarana > Aquarana catesbeiana. The sequence continues at coordinate 342,716,800 of NC_133329.1, read as the reverse complement.
AAAGCGCCTCCTACAGTGCTGGAGTCATGGCTTTATGTATCGTGGGAGCAAATGCTGTGTTGCTGTCAAGATAAATAAATCCGCGCTGCAACTGAATGGCATACCTGCTAAACAAATGATGGATAACAATAAAACAAAGCAACATTACAGTATAACAGTAACACTTACCATACCTGCAAAGCAAATACAAAAAAAACATAGTAAAAAATAAAACATTTAACGCAACCTGTGCCTAAAATATATATATGCTGAAGCATGGGGGCATCCTCCCGCAAAAGGTAGGAGCAAATCGTTCGTCCGCCCCTGCTGCCCCCATGCTTCGGCATATATGCTGAAGTATGCAGCTGTGGTGGTGAAATCACCTCCGACAGCGCTGGAGTCATGACTTTATGTATCGTGGGAGCAAAAGCTGTTGCTGTCAAGATAAATAAATCCGCTCTGCAGCTGAATGGCGTACCTGAAAACAAAAAAATGGTTAACCATAAAACATAGTAAACAGTAAAGTATAAAAAAATTGCATACCTATAAAGCAAACATGATAAAACATAATAAAAATAAAACATTGCAGAATAGAATACAGTAAAAAAGAGCAGAACAATAGAGAGAACAATAAAACGACAACTATTTTTGTTTTTTTGTGTTTTTTTTTTTTTTTTTTTTTTCACTTTTTTTTTTTTTTTTTGTAACTGTAACCGTTTCCAGGTTCGGGTCTCTCAAAATGTGATGGCATCTTGGGAGACCCTGTGAAAGTGTGTCCTAGTCTGTGCAGTGCTGTACCCTACGCTAATACTCAACTAGTGTATGGTAGCGTTCAAAACATTCACCAATGCAAAGACCAGGATTGTCAGGACAGGAAGGACATTAGTGGGTGTCACGCCTATATCCGCGCTTGCTGCAGACACAACATCTTTTTTGGGGGGCTCGTTGGGTAGGGGTACTCGGGAGGACATAAAGAAAATGTCTCTCATGCAGCCGGCTTACTGCATTTGGTTGGGGAAGGTGAGGTGGAGCACGGCTCTGACAATCTCTCTTCCTGGAATTTAAGGAAGGATCCAATCCGTCCTGAAGCTCTGTATAGCACATAAGCGTTCAGCAAAGCCAATTGAAATAAATAAACAGACACTTTTTTTGTATCAGCGTCTGGCCTTACGGGCAACTAGGTACGGCAGCAACAACTGGTCATTGAGGTCCACCCCTCCCATATTTTGGTTATATTCGTGGACACAGAGGGGTTTCTCCACAACACCCGTCACCGTAGTAATTTGGACCGTCGTGTCTGCATGAAGGGAGGTAAGAAGGAAAACTATTCTTATTATCCCTCCACTTCATAGCGAGCAAATTATTACACTGCAAGCAGGCTCTCTCTACAAGCCGCTGGGGAAATCCCCGGCGATTAGGTCGCACGGTGCCACATGCTCCAATCTGATGATCAAAAAGGTGACTAAAAAGTGTCACGCTCGTGTAATAATTGTCCACATATAAGTGGTACCCCTTTCCGAATAAGGGTGACACCAAGTCCCACACAATCTTGCCAACGCTTCCTATGTAGTCAGGGCAATTTGTCTGCTCTACCTGGCTATCTTTTCCCTCGTAAACCATAAAACTACAAGTATAGCCTATGGCCCTGTCACAGAGCTTATACATCTTGACCCCGTATCTAGCACGCTTGCTGAGAAGGTACTGTTTGAATGACAAGCGGCCAGAAAACTTAATCAGGGACTCATCAACACAGACAACTTGATGGGAAGTAAACAAGTCTGCAAAACGTTGGTTGAAGTGGTTTACGAGGGGCCGAGTTTTGTAGAGCCGATCGTATCCAGGGTCTCCACGAGGACGACAGAGTTCATTGTCATTGAAGTGCATGAACCACAAAATCTGCTCGTATCGTTCCCTGGCCATGGAGGCAGAGAACAAGGGCATATGGTGAATTGGGTCAGTGGACCAATATGACCGCAACTCGCTCTTATTGGTTTTGCCCATGTTGAGGGAAAGGCCCAGAAAGAGCTTAAATTCGGAGACCGTAATTGGTCTCCAATCTCTGGCAAGGGAGGACTGCGGAATAGTGGCGATGTGTTGACCAGCGTACAAATTGCTTTGGTCCACAATAGATCTATAGAGATCTTCGGTGAAAAACAGCGAATAAAAATCAAGTGACGTAAAATCGAGTATTTCCACCTGAATGCCGGGTTGGCCAGTAAATGGGGGAAGTACGGGTGCTGCAGAAGTGGTGGGTTCCAAACTAGGATTGGCGAATGCAGCAGGAAGGGCACTATGGGCACGACGGGCCTGTGTTCGTCTTCTTCTTGGTGGCAGCGGGACACTACTTGTGCTTGCCACCTCGCCAGCTTGAACTGCACTTATGGGACTCACCACGTGCTACTGCAGTGCTGGATGTACGACCAGGGTGTACTAGGCCGCTGGTGCTTGCCAGTTCACCAAAAGGAATAGCAGCGCTAGTACTGCTCTGCTCCATACGAGGGACCTGCGGTTCTTGCACATCAACGACAGAAGAAGAAGTACGGAGTCTGGTACTCCAGACCTTGGCAGGGACCACAACTCCATCGTCAGAGCTATCTGTCATGGAGCCGCTGCTGTCTACAGGATCGTATTCTGAGCCTGAATCTGACAGATGAGTGACTTCCTCTTCACTATCTGTCATGCTCCGAAACGTGTAGGCCTCTTCACTAGTGTACCTTTTGATTTGCCATTTTGGGCTCTAAATTTAGTGGTACACTAGTGAGACTCGCAGGTAAAAAAGCTCCTGACTGTTAGCGACTGTATCAAAACGCTACCAAAAAAACTGTAGGATCAGGCCTGACTCTGCGAACTCTGCAGTTATGTGTGTTTTGTAAGTGACAGTGATCGATCGATACTGCACTTGGGTGGGCTGGGCCGAGGGGCAAAACGTGGGTGCTAGCAGGTATCTGGGCTGATCCCGCTAACACTGCGTTTTTGGGAACCCTAAACAGCTGGGGACGCTAGTATAGATCTGATCGGATCAGATATTGATCCGTTCAGATACTATACCACTAAGGGAGGTGTATGCTGCGTGCGTGGGTGTTAGCGGTACTGGCGCTAACCTGACGCTGCCTGGGGCGACGCAGACCTTATCTGACCCTAAAACTTAACTTATATCACCGCCGGGAGATCAGGCGGTTAAATCTTTATTAGGTAATAAACGGCGGGTGCCCTGAAACTATAAAAAACAAACTAACCAGCGTCACCCGTAACAGTTATATGGTGATCACTGGTGAAAGGGTTAACTAGGGGGCAATCAGGGGTTAAAACCTTTATTAGGTAGTATATGGGGGTCCCTGTCGCTATAAAACACTGACGGCGAACCTATATACTTACCTCCCTAACTAGCGTCACCTGTGACACTAATACAGCGATCAGAAAAACGATCGCTTAGTGACACTGGCGACGGGGGGTGATCAAGGGGTTAAAACTTTATTAGGGGGGTATCCTAGACCTAAGGGCCCTTTCACACTGGGGCGGTTTGCAGGCGCTATTGTGCTAATAGCACCTGCAAACCGACCCGAAAGTGCCTCTGCTTTTGATTCCAGTGTGAAAGCCCCGAGGGCTTTCACACTGGAGTGGTGCGCTAGCAGGACGGGAAAAAAAGTCCTGCTAGCAGCATCTTCAGAGCGGTGAAGGAGAGGAGTGTATACCGCTCCTGCCCATCAGCAGAGGCGCTTTGCGGTGGTTTTTAACCCTTTCTCGGGGGGTAAAACCGCCCCGCTAGTGGCCGAATACCGACGGTAAAGCGGCGCTTTACCGGCAACGCCCCAGTGTGAAAGGGCCCTAAAGGGGGCTACCACTAACTGCCCTACCACTGTCACAAACTGACACCAATGCAAAAAAAAAAAAAAAAAAACTGCTATTGGTGTCACTGTGACAGGGGGTACAGGGGGGTGATCGGGGGGTGAAAAGTGTGCCTAGTGTGTTCTACTGTTAGTGTAGTGTTGTGCAACTCACATTGATGTCTTCTCTCCTCGGCGCCGGAATGAAAAGACCGGCTCGAGGAGAGATGACATCACTTCCTCTGCCGCTGTTTACATTACAACAGCAGAGGAAGATTGTCATTCGTTGGAAGCGATCGTGAGGGGGTGGCCACGAATGAGTGGCCTCCCCCTCAGCCTGGATCGCTCCCATAATGAAGCCGACCGCCTCGGGCACGGGGGGAGGGGCGCGCAATGCGCCCCCCGCCTGCGGTAGGCAGATCATGTACCAGATACGTGATTTTGCCTGCCTGTGCCATTCTGCCGCAGTATATCTGCGTTAGGCAGCCAGCAAGTGGTTAAAGGTGTTGTAAACCCTCATGTTTTCCCTTATCGTCTTTCAGGACAGCACATGAGAGAGAGAGGCTCCACCCACTAGGAAACAGGAAACACAAACTCCACCACATTTTAAAAGGAGGCTCCTCTCCACAGCTCGTCAGTTTTTGTGTTTCCTCCGGCAAGGGAACACCTAGTAGGGGCCAGGGTCTCTTATGGTGCTATCCTGAGAGGCCAGGCTGCCTACCCCACCATACCTATTTTTTCCTCCAAGAGAGTCCGATCCTCCCACACCGCGCCACAGGGTTGCTGGTAAGTGGGCTCCTTTTTTCTCTTTCTTTGCTCATAATGAGCTGAACCGTTCCTGGAGCCGCTCCTTAGGCGGCGGCAGCCGTTCGCGGGCCTTTTTTTTTAAACCGCATGTCGGCGTTACTGGCCGCCGCCATATTGGAAGAGTACAGACTCGACCGGTCGGAAGTGAGGTATCCGACGAGGGGAAGGCACTAGGAACGGGCGCATCATTTCCGATCGGAAGTGGCGCAGAGGAAGAAGGGAGGAGCGGTCCTGGTGCCTATATTCCGGTTCCGGTCGGGCGCAACGGCGTTTTTTGACTCCGGAACCGACGTTCGTAAGAGCCACCGATCGGTGCAGCACCACTATGGATTCTGTGGCAGCTGCATGTGGGACAGGCACAGGCACCAGCAAGGCCCAGGTAAGAGGCTATAGTGAATATCCTGATTACTTTGGTGCCCCTCTCACAAATGTTTTTTCCCCCTTGGTGGCTGGGGCCTGTCTGGGCACATGGGGTTAACTGTTGTTCCTCCTGTGCACCTGTGGTGAGTCCGTTAGGAGGAAGCTTTGGCTTAATGAATGCTGGTGTTTTTTCTCTTTTGTCATTTTTTTCTGGCAGGCTAAGAGCTCTGAACCAGCCATTAAAAAGAGATGCCCCTCATGTAAAGCAAAGTTACTGGAGGGTTGGAAGAAGACTTTATGCCAAATTTGCATTGACTCCTTAGTCAAGGAAGAGGCTTCTTCTGCGTGCAGCGACATAATCGCATCAGTTAAGAAAGAGCTAGATGCTACTATACAGGCTTTTCGCTCTTCTCTTGTAACACCAGCATTAAGTCAGGCAACTACCTCAGACCCCTCTCAGGACTCACACTTAACCCCAACGGTAGAGGCTGAGGCTGGCCCGACTACCCAAAAGGGGCATTCCCCCTCATACTCTGGGGAAGAGGAGGAGGAGGAAGAGGAAGAGGCAGATGCACCTTCTAGATACAAACTGTCCTTGGAACAAGTAGACAGTCTGTTGAAAGCAATTTATGCAACATTGGGAATGGAGGAAGAAAAAAGAGAATTATCGCTGCACGATAGAATGTATGAAGGGCTTGGTGAAGCAACAGGTCGCACTTTCCCTGTACATTCGGTAATCTCGGAGACCATTAAGAAAGAATGGGCTGACCCAGAGAGAAAACCCTTTTTCCCAAGAGCTCACAAGAGGCGTTTCCCATTTAATGATAATCCTGAGTCACTTTGGAATAAAGTCCCGAAGTTGGATGCAGCTTTTTCCCAAGTATCTAGATCAACGGATCTGGCATTCGAGGACATGGGTACTTTGAAGGATCCTATGGATAAGAGGGCGGACCAACAGCTTAAGAAAGCCTGGCAGTCCATTGTAGGGAATCTCAAGCCTGCTATGGCTATGACCTGTGTCTCCAGAAATATGGAGTTCTGGCTGAATCAGCTAAAAGCACATATTATAGCTGATTCACCCAAACAGGAGATTCTAGATTCCTTCCCAACCCTTATAGCAGCTGTAGCATATATCTCTGATGCCTCTGCAGATTCTATAAGAATGTCAGCTAGGTCAGGGGCCCTGACCATTGCAGCCAGGAGAGCGTTATGGTTGAAGACATGGCCTGGGGACGCAGCTTCCAAAAATAAGTTATGCGGAGATGCCATTTTTGGGAGATCAGCTTTTTGGTCCCGATCTAGAATCTATTTTGGATAGAACAGCTGATAAGAAGAAATCCTTTCCTGTTAAAAAGAAAAAGCAGCCAGTTAGGCGGTTTTTTCGACCTCAAAAAAATCAGGAAAAGAGTAACAGGCCCCAAGAAAAAAGAAGGAATTGGGCGGCGCAGAGAGGAAAAGGCAAAGGGAATGTCCTTTTCAATCCTCCTACGCAGGCCAATAAAACACAATGACTTGGTGGTGCCTGTGGGAGGAAGGCTTCAAAAATTCCTTCCTCTCTGGGCAAACATAACAAAAAACCCTTTTGTTTTGGATTTAATAGCCCAGGGTTACAGGATAGAGCTGTTGAACCTTCCTCCAGAGAGGTACTGCATAACAAATCTGCCAAAGGACACAACAAAAGCCCTAGCCATGAAGAACCTGTTAGGGGATCTGATAAAACAGGGTGTTGTGGTTCCGGTGCCTCCGGAGGAAGATTGCCAAGGGTTCTACTCCCATATCTTTCTGATAAAGAAACCATCAGGAAGCTTTCGGCTCATCCTCAATTTAAAACCGTTAAACAGGTCAGTCCAATACAAGCGATTCCGCATGGACTCCATCTTTTCGGTAAGAAATCTCTTAGTCAGAGGATGCTTTATGGCATCAATCGACTTAAGGGATGCGTACCTGCATGTACCTATAGCTGTTCAGTCCCAGAGATATCTGAGGCTGGCAGTGAATATGGGGAGGGAGGTTCTGCACCTTCAATTCAGGGCCCTCCCGTTTGGTCTATCTTCCGCCCCTCGGATATTTACCAAAATTATGGCGGAAGCCCTAGCTCCCCTCCGGCTACAAGGGATTGCGGTTATCCCTTACCTGGACGACCTCCTTTTCTTTGCCCCTTCCAGGGAAAGATTACAGGAGGATCTGATCAAGGCTCGCAGTCATCTGGAGACCTTAGGTTGGATTATAAACATCCAAAAATCAAATTTCAATCCAGCACAAAGAGTCCAATTTCTGGGGTATCTGATAGACTCAGTGGATCAAAAGATCTTTCTTCCAGAAGAGAAGAAAGTGAAGGTTTTGCAGGCAGTATCCAGCCTTCAGACGAACCTGGAGGTATCAGTCAGAAGGATTATGTCAGTACTGGGAACCTTGACCTCAACCATGCCGGCCATTCAATGGGCCAGACTCCATTTCAGACCCCTTCAGAGTTTTCTCTTAAAGATCTGGGATCACAGTCCAGAAGCTTTAGACTCAAAGGTAAAGCTTCCCACCAGGGTAAAAAAGACCCTTTGGTGGTGGAGAAATCAGGCAGTGCTGTCAAGGGGTTTACTCTGGTCCTTCCCAACAGAGAGAAGGATGACCACAGACGCCAGCAGTTGGGGATGGGGAGCACACTTGGGTCAAGACATAGCTCAGGGAGTTTGGTCCCCAGTGGAAGCAGGAAGGTCATCAAATTGGAGGGAGTTAAAGGCAGTCGCCTTAGCCTTGGTTGCCTTCTCTCCAAGCCTTCAGGGGTCCCATGTGCAGATATTGTCAGACAACGCCACCACAGTGGCATACCTGAACAAACAAGGGGGCACAAGGAGCGGGACTCTTCTATTGCTATCTTCAGAGATCCTAGGATGGGCAGAGAGTCATCTACTTTCCCTGTCAGCAGTACATCTCAAGGGCACGCTGAATGGAGTAGCAGACTTCTTGAGCAGACAAAGGATTCAGGAGGCAGAGTGGAGTTTGAATCCAGAAATATTCACTCTAATAACCCAGAAGTGGGGATGCCCGCAGGTGGATCTATTCGCATCAAGAGAAAATGCTCAGCTCCCTCAGTTCTTCTCCCTGCACCGAGACAACGGATCGATAGGGATAGATGCCCTGGCACATCCTTGGAATTTCCAGCTGGGTTATGCCTTCCCCCCTTTTCAGCTGATTCCTTTAGTATTGAGGAAGATACAGAAGGAGAAGGTGTCGGTAATCTTGATCACCCCGTACTGGCCAAAAAGGGCCTGGTTTTCCTCCATTCTACTAATGTCAGTCAAACCATTCTGGCAGCTTCCCCTCAGACAGGACTTATTACTTCAAGGTCCAGTGTATCATCCGGATATAGCAAGACTAAGTCTCACAGCTTGGTATCTGAGGAACAGCTGTTAAAAAACAAGGGTTTGTCAGAGCCTCTAGTATCTACTTTACTGGCTAGTAGGAAGAAGGTGACTAGAGATATCTACGCGAAGGTTTGGAAAGTCTACAACTCCTGGTGTCGCTCGGCAAACCAAAATTCAGAAGACATTGTGTCGGTTCTGGAATTTCTGCAGACGGGGGTGGACAAAGGGCTGGCAATTAGCACTCTTAAAGTGCAAGTGGCTGCCCTAGGAGTATACCTGGATCAACCTATTTCCTCAGTTCCGTTGGTCAAGAGGTTCTTTAGGTCACTTACTAGATCCAGACCAGTTCCCAATAGACACTTTCCAAAATGGGACTTGACAGTGGTCTTACAAGTTCTCACAAAAGATCCTTTTGAACCATTACAGTCAATCTCGTTAAAGAATTTAACTCTAAAGACGATATTCTTAGTGGCAGTTACGACTGCGAGAAGAATTGGAGAACTTCATGCTCTTTCAGTTAAAGAGCCCTTTATGTCAATTTACCCAGACAGGATTGTGCTCAGAACAGATCCTGCGTTTTTACCAAAAGTGGCATCAGCCCATAATAGGTCGCAGGAAATCATCCTGCCAACTTTTTGTTCAGATCCTTCAGGAAGTAAGGAAGAATTATTTCATAAGTTAGATGTAAGAAGAACTTTATTACATTACTTAGAGAAAACAAGGGACTTCAGGTCTTCGGACTCTTTATTTGTTTTGTTTTCTGGCAACAGAAAAGGAAGGCAAGCTTCAAAGGGATCAATTGCCAGATGGTTAAGAATGGCCATTTCAGAAGCTTATGTCCAGTCGGGGTTGTCTCCTCCTCAGGGAGTACGAGCACATTCTACCAGAGCTCTAGCCACTACATGGGCAGAAAAAGCTGGTGCCACCCCATACCAAATTTGTAAGGCGGCTACGTGGTCAAGTTATCTTACGTTTGTCCGTCACTACAGATTGGATCTTCTGTCAGCTGATGATCAGGCATTTGGCAGAAAGGTCCTGCAGGCTGTTGTCCCTCCCTAGTTGGTAAGTCTCGATTATCCTCTCATGTGCTGTCCTGAAAGACGATAAGGGAAAATTCAAGTTAGACTTACCGGTAACTTGTTTTCCAAGAGTCTTTCAGGACAGCAAACTACCCGCCCTTCATGGTTATATATACATATTTATACGTATATGGAAGTGTGTGTGTGTATATATATATGCTGTGAATTAACCGTATTATGCTTATGTGTTCCAGCTTGGGCCGGAGGTACTCTACTACAACTGACGAGCTGTGGAGAGGAGCCTCCTTTTAAAATGTGGTGGAGTTTGTGTTTCCTGTTTCCTAGTGGGTGGAGCCTCTCTCTCTCATGTGCTGTCCTGAAAGACTCTTGGAAAACAAGTTACCGGTAAGTCTAACTTGAATTTTTTCACCTTAATGCATCCAATGACAATTGCTCGGTCGTGCGATGTGGCTTCCAAACAAAATTGACGTCTTTTTTACCCCACAAATAGAGCTTTTTTTTTTTGTGGTGGTATTTAATCACCTCTGCGGTTTTTATTTTTTGCGCTATAAACAACAAAAAAAGCGACAATTTTGAAAAAAACACATTTTTTACTTTTTGCTATAATAAATATTCCCAAAAAATATATAAAACATTTTTTTTCCTCAGTTTAGGCCAATACGTATTCTTCTACATATTTTTGGTAAAAAAAAAGAAATCGCAATAAGCGTTTGGTTTGCGCAAAAGTTATAGCGTCTACAAAATAGGGGATAGTTTTATGGCATTTTTTATTAATAATTTTTTTTTTTTCAGCGATTTTTATCATGACTGCGACATTATGGTGGACAGATCTGACACTTTTGGTGCTATTTTGGGATCATTCACATTTATACAGCGATCAGTGCGATTAAAAATGCATTGATTACTGTGTAAATGTGACTGGCAGTGAAGGGGTTAAGTGTGTCCTAGGGAGTGATTCTAACTGTGGGGGGAGGGGCCATGTGTGACACGACACTTATCACCGCTCCCGATTACAGGGAGCTGTGTCAGTGTCACTAGGCAGAACGGGAAATGCTTGTTTACATCAGCATTTTATCTGTTCTTCCTCTCCGTGAGACGATCGCAGGTATTCCCACGGACATCGAGTCCGCAGGACCCGCGATCACACTCACGGAGCACGCCCGCAAACTGCTTTTAAAGGGCAACGTACAGGTATGTTAATATGCCTGTACGTGCCCTTCTGCCGACGTATATCGGCGTGAGCTGGTCGGCAAGCGGTTAAAGGTGCACACCTGATGTGGTTAATGTGAGTGCATTTGATTTATTTCATTTTTTTAGTTTAACAACGTGTTTTACTGCGCTAGTTGCGCTTTCCTTTGTTCCCGTATGTTTTGAAGCTGGTCCATCCCCTTGTACACAATCCCAGGGAGAGCTGCGGATCAACTAATGTGGGGAGAAGACATAAATCTGTCATTGTTCTGTGAGGCTGATTATATAGATACTTCTGTGCAATAAGTGGAAAAACAGCTCTCCTCTTCTTGTTTCTGTGTGAACTTTTTACTGAGAGCTCTATTAGACCCCAGATCTATCCTGCCTTCAAAAGCATCTGATCGAACCGAGATTGGTTTGATCAGATGCTTTTACAAGCCGCTAACTGATTGTACACAACAAACCTGAAACCAGAAGTGACAAAACCCTTGTCTCTTTCAGTTTCATAGACCATTGAGATGATTGGGGAACCCCAACTGCTGGTTTCAGTTCAGGGCTCCCCGGTAAAAGTGATCAGTTGACTGTATAATCACTCGGATCGCTTTTACATTTTAGAGCATCGCCAGCTCTTAAAGGGGAAAAAAAAAAAATTTAAAAGGCACCAAGATGATGACTGCAGCCATGGCCCTGGTAGAACCACCATATCCTGAGGACATATGGGTACGTCCATTTGCAGGAGGTGGATAAAGGACATCTACAGGGTAAACATTTTGAGTTGTACTGTGGTTGGCCTAATTTATGTAGGTTTATCATCTGTTCAGTTTCTGACAACGTATGTTAAAATGGATTCTCTAACCTTTCAGATGAGAACTTCTCTGTTCAACACACCAAGGAATTCCTCCTGTCCATGGCCAACCGGGGCAAGGACACCAATGGCTCACAGTTTTTTATGTACGTATTGGTGAACCTGAGTTAATATAATTGAAATTGGCCAAAATTACAAGCTGTTCTCTAATATGCATGTTACCTTTTTATTTTCAATAAGCTTTACACCAAAGAGATTAAATGTTTTTTAGTCTACCTATTGAGCAAGATGAGATTAATAGCTCCGTAATACTAAAGCAAAAAAATGCAATTTAAACATGTACCAAAACATTTTTTTTTCCTTTTGTTGAAGGTTGCCAAGTAAATAGTTAAATGTTGTAAAAAAAAAAATTGTATGTTCTGCTTTCAGTTTTCCAAAAGAAGTTTGCTGATGATAAAAAGCTAAACAGGGCAATAACTTCACACTAGGATATAGCAACTTTACAAGAAGACCTTAATAAAATAGAGGGGTGTGCAGCTACGTGGCAGAAAAAATATAAAGTGATTGTAAAGTCTGTTTTTAATTTAATTTTTTTTTTCTCTAAAAATAACAAGCATGTTATACTTGCCTGCTACTGTGTAGTAGTTTTGCACAGAGCAGCCCGGATCCTACTCTTCTTTGGTCCCTCTTCGGCTCTCCTGGCCCCACCCTCCTGTCAAGTGCGCCCCAACAGCACGCAGCTTGCTATGGGGGCACCTGAGTCGAGTCGCAGCGCCCTGTGTCCATTCAGACATGGAGCCCTGGTTTGACCCTGCCTACTCTCTCTCCTGATTGGCTAACTGACTTTGACAGTGTTTTGCTTCACGTTTATCTATTGCGGTTCTTTCGGTAAAACCAAGGAAGCTTAGACTTCTGTAGTGTATCAATGCTTTACTAAACAGGAAAGCTGCTCATACAACTGTAGAATACACAATACAACACAACTCATAGCTTACAAAAATTTGCCTACAAATATAAAAACAGTTACTCAACTTAGGGTTTAAGATGTAATGTCCTTCATGGTTCCTTGCTCAGTCCAACTCAAAAGCGTTTCCAAAACTCTCCAGCTCCTGGTAGTCATGTTTTTCCTCTTTGTCCTTCCAAACCCATCTCTTTTCCGAACACGTATTTCTTTTAAAAACTCCCCAAGCCCCTCCCACCAACTTCCTGCCTACCAACTTCCTCTGCTCAGCTCCAAAACATATACAACTGGTTTATATATCAGTGAAGGGGGAAAAGCTTCTGCAAACATGCTCCAAAATAATATATCTAACTCCATATTATTGCAATAAAGTCACTATACAAATGGCCATAGCAACACAGACAGCAGTGGGAGTCAATAGCACCGCTGCTGTGTCTCAGCCAGTCAGGAGGAGAGTCCCGGGTGACCGAGGAACTCATGGACATTGCTGGAGAGACATGGGGCTCAGGTAAGTATTAGGGGGTGCTGGGGCAGCTGCTGCACAAAGAAGCTTTTTTTTATCTTAATGCATAGAGTGCATTAAGATGAAAAACCTTCTGACTTTACAACCACTTTAATTTTGAAAAAGTAAAATAATGCACTTGGGAGCTAAGTATATGCAAACAAGTTACTTGCTAGGGGGAGAACCTCTGGGGGAATTAAGGAGGGAAAAGGATATGGGGGTCTCTAAGGATCAGACTGAGCGAGAGCATGCAATGCCAAGCTGCAGCAACAAGGTTAGCAGACAGTGATCAAGCATTGAAAAGGGTATTTTCTTAATGTTGCATCGGTGCATTTGCACAGGTATCAGTACTTGTGCAAATGCACCGATACCTTTTGACTCGGTTCTTTCAGCTGTCAGCAGGATTTCTCCGCTAACAGCTGAAATGTAAAGAAAAGAATGCCAGCAATTATTGGTTAAGGTGCGGGGCCGCCACATCATTTAACAACCAATGACATTTTATCTGTCCGTGGGATTCCCCTCTTGCCAGCTTGCCTTCCGGTAATGCCCCCAAGTGTCTCCCGAGTAAACCAGGAAGCGCTGGGAGCCACCAGCACCCCCAGACCTCTGGCCACGGACACCAGCAGCCACCACCCAAAAGTAGAAAGGATGAATACCACATTCATCATTTATGCTGATGTGTTTTTTTTTTTTTTTTTTTTAACCTTCTGAGTGTTCTTACCTTTTTATACATTAAATTGCGGTCATACTGCATTTAGGTTGCACTGCTCTCTCTATCTTTTGTGTTCCCAGACTCCCTTTTACTCCCCACCCTGCCCTCACCCTAGCCTTCCCTAACTCTCTCCGGTGTCTGTATTTAACTTTACCAATTATGTAAGTGAGGATTTTGCGTTTTTGTTGAAAGTGACGCACTCCTCTGTTTTATCTTCATTTTATATACCGCCAGGTTGGTCAGTTTCAGAAGGTCACCCGTTGTAATAAATAGATCTTGCATATCACATAGGTTTACAGAGAGATTCATAGCACCCTGTGGGTAAAGTTAACTTCACCATCTAAATTGCTTAATGAATATCTAAACCCAAAAATAAAAATGTTATATATTGCAGCTTATCAGTCCTTAGAGGAGGTGACTGTATTTTTTTTATTTTTTTTCCACCTGGTAATCCTGTACAAAACACACTTCCTGTCCCTTTGTGGCTATGTTTACTCCCCCATTTTATCTGTGGTGGGAGCCATGGTAGCCACCCAGGCTAGACTAAAAATAAGATCTTTCTGCTTTCGATCAAGTGTTAAGGAAGTGACAAGGAAACTAAATTTCTTCGTCACTTCCTTAACAGGACTAGTAAGATGCCATATATTTCATGCTTTGTTTTTGGGATTAGATACGCTTCAATCCTTTAAATCAGTGAACCTCAAACATACACTAAAGATTTCATTTAATTGTCTTAGTTATAGGTATGCCATTTGTATGAATATTGGTAGCAATTGACCCTGTTGGGGAAAAAGGTTGGTAGTGACCGTTGACCCAGAGAGAACTTTCCAGCATATAAATATTTGTAAATATAGTTGTTAGAAGTTGCATTCTTCCATTGCTTTTTCTATAAGATTTTTTTTTTTTTTCGCATTCACAGAACAACAAAGCCAACACCTCACTTGGATGGGTAAATATTATTTTTTTTAGTTGTAACAAATGTGTTTTCATTTTACTGATTGTTACCCCCTCATCCACAATTTTACAGGCTCCATGTTGTTTTTGGTCAAGTCGTGTCTGGTCAAGAATTTGTAAGGGAGATTGAAAATCAAAAAACTGATGCTTCTAGCAGACCGAGTGCAGAAGTCAGAATACAGAATTGTGGAGAGCTTGTTCAGGTTCAGAAATCTAAATGTGAGTGTTGTGACATTCCGACATAAATCATGTTATGGTGGCTTTTACCTGTCACATCTGAGACCCCCATCCAGTACTGGAGGAGTATGTCTAACTGCAGAAAGCCTTGCTAGCTTCAATGCAGAGTGGATACTTCCTGTATCTTTCACAGTGTGACATGCTCTCTCTAAAGCATACACTGCTTCTAGAAGTTGGGCAAGCTTCAGCATTGGTTGGGGACTTTTGGCTTTGTAGGTAATGGCTATAACAGATGGTTTATTGTAACTGATGTATTGTGTGCTGCCCAAATCTAATGTTTGGTGTTTATCATTGGTTTTAGCTAAGAAAGAGAAGAAGAGGCACAAATCTTCCTCTTCCAGTGACACAGACGATTCAAGTGGGTCTGATTCCTCTGATTCATCATCAGACTCAGAAGAGGAGGGAAAATCTAAAAAAAAGAAAAAAAAGCACAAGAAGACTTCCAAGAAGCAGAAGAAGGAGAAGAAGAAGCGAAAAAAGAACAAGAAAAGGTACATTTCTTAAGGGAAAACATCTGCTAAGAACTATTTTGTATGTAGTAATTTCACATTACTTAACCTTATTGTAGTATTTCAGAAATGTCTTGTCCTTAAAAATGACTTATGTTTATGATGTGTTCCTGCTGCTGAGGAAATCTGGTACTGACCAGCATACTAGCTTCTCTTCTATTAAAAGCATAGTTTAAAGGTGTTAAACCTTAGAATGACATATCTGCTCAATTAAAGTGGTTGTAAAGGCAGAAGTTTTTTTATAATTATGCTTTATGATAAAAAGCCTTCTGTATGCAGCAGCCCCCCTAATACTTACCTAAGCCCCATCTTGATCCAGCAATGTTGCACGAGAGACTCTGCTGTCTGGGGCTCTCCCTCCTCATTGGCTAAGACAGCAACAAAGCGCCACTGGCTTCCACTTCAGTCAATCAAAGTCAGTGAGCCAATGAGGGGAAAGAGGGGTCTGAATGGGGACACGGAGCTGCAGCTAAACTCGGGTGCCCCCATAGCAAGTCAACAGGAGGGAGGGGGGGACAGAAGCACCGAAGAGGGACCCGAGAAGAGGAGGATCTGGGCTGCTCAGTGCAAAACCAACTACACAGAGCAGGTAAGTATAACATGTAAGTCTTTTTTTCTGTTTAAAAATAACAATCGCTTTAAGCTCATAAATTGGTATCATTTGTTCTCTTACCTTTTAGCAAACTGCTCGAGGCTCTCTTCTGTGGTTGTCATTTGACCAGTGCCTAACATTTGTCACATTCTAAAGACTTAAGGTTTTTTCCTTATTATTTTTTTTTTTTATACCGATCTCGATCCAGCAATGTGCACGAGAGCAGTGTCTCTTTCCCTTCTCACTGGGTAGATTGGCTCCCACTGCTGTGAATCAAATTCTCTTACAAGGGAGTGTTTGTGTCTATAGATGCAGACAGGGCAACTCAGGAGCGAGCACTCATGAGTGCCCCTGTAGACAGCGGCTTTCTATGGTCACTAAAGAGAAGCCAGGAGCATTGGCAGAGGGACCTGAGAGGAGGCTCGGGGGTGCTCTGTGCAATACCACTGTGCAGAGGAGGCAAGTATAAACAGGTTTAATATTTTAATTAAAAAAATCAAACCTTTACGATCACTTTAAGTTGAGGGTTTTTTATGCTACCCATTTACCATGTTTTAATTTAGTTGTGCAAGAGATTGGGCAGTATTTGAGTACAGGTCCATGTTGGTTGTGTTTGTCATTTCATCAGCATCAGGTTTGAAATAATATCCTATTTTATAAATCAAGCAAAGTTGTTCTTTAGCTTGGTATTGGTGTTAGCCAAATGAAAATTTCAGAAACTTAACTTTTATTTATTTATTTTTTATTATTTTTAATACAGGGCTTCATAAGAATAGGAGAACAGAGTAGTCTTTAGCAAGCAATATGCAGTATTTTGATAACCAGTTGCCGTACATTACTGCACTTTTGTGTATGATTGTTGCTCTTCACGATTTTCTTTTAAATAAATGTAGATGGTTCTTAGGCATGCTTGGTTTTTCCTTTCTTATGGTTTTTTTTTTTTGTCTCAAAACTTCAAATGCCCCTTAGTTCTGAGAGTGAACATGAAGATGAGGTTCAAGTCACATCCACTGTACGTCCAGAAGAGATTCCCACTGTGCCAGAGAACAAGTTCTTAATGAGGAGGAGTCCACAGAGAGTTGATGAGCAAGAAGCAAGAGGCATTGACAGAGAACGAGAAAGGGAAAAGCAAGTGGTTTTAGTTATTTGTTCCTTGTCCAAGAATAATGGCTCTGCATATGAAGAGCTTTAGACTGATGGTGTTTACTGTCTAAACTGTAGCTCCATGGTTGCTTGCCTGCATTCGTTTTTGATTTTGTATTTTTTTGTGTTTTAGCAATTCCCTTTACCAGAGAAGACTTTTAGTAACGAGGTCTGGAAGAAAAATTAAAGGAAGAGGCCCCAGAGTAAGCTTTTATTTATTTTAACACATATCATTGTTTTCCAAACCAGTCAATCTGAGGATGAGCGGGCAGTGCCACCAAATATGTGTGTGTGTAGCTTCGTTCCCGCAGCTCCTCCAACACAACGGGGAGCTATCGGGGAACATTGGATGCATTTTAAATGGGGTGTAATGCCATCTGGAAAGAAGTTTATAATTGACTTCTGCCATCTTGGAAGCGGGTGAGGAGACATGTGTGAGTGTTAGGATTTTATCTTTCAGAGTGTTTGTTAGGGGGGAGTCTAAGTCTGATTCCCATTTTTGCCAAGAAATGCGGATACCCAGGGTTAGAGAGGTCGGTAAGAGCCTTATAAAACAGAGAGATTCCGTGCAAAGGGGGGTCTTTTGGGTAAAATACTTCTTCTATGCCATTTAAATCTTGTAAACCTCGTAACGGGTGAGGGAGGGAATGTAAAAAGCGTTGTAATAGATGATATCTCCACTTGTCCAAAAATGTAAGTTGTGTGGTTCTGAGAATCTCAGAAAGAGGTTTAATTGTGTTGGCGTGTATAACGTGATGTAGCAGAAGAGGTTCTTCTGGGGACCAGGATTTAAATCCCGGATCCAGTAAACCTGGTAGGAAATAATGGTGATTGAGGAGAGGCATCAGGGGGCAGTCATAAGTCCAGGAAAATTTCCTGCATATGGCATCCCATATATCTAGTGAAGACGTGGTGAGTGTGGAGACAGTGTGGGAAGTGTGCCTATGGGTTCTGGGTATCCAGGGGATAACAGAGAGATCGGCTCCACTCAGAGAGTATTCTAGTTGCACCCATAATTTTGAATTAATCGCGTATTTCCAGTCTGCGATTCTGGATAATATGACAGCATGATAATAGGTCTTAAAGTTTGGGAGTGCCAGTCCCCCAGAGCATTTGGAGCGGAAGAGGACGTCTCTGGATATTCTGGGGCGACTGTTCCCCCAAACAAATCGGGAAATCATTGCTTGTAGTATAGTGAAGAACCCCACCGGGACGCCTAGTGGAATCATTTGAAAAATAAATAATACGCGGGGAAGAATATTCATTTTAATTATGTTGATTTTCCCTAACCAAGAGTGGGATAGATTGGACCACTTTCTCAGATCTGCTCTGATGCTGTTTAATAATGGAATGTAATTATATTTAAAAAGAGAGCGTAGTCTAGGTGTGAGGTATATGCCCAGATACTTCATATGGGTCTGTTCCCATCTGAATGGGAAGAGGGGCTTCAAAGAGGTCGCTTCTGCCCTAGGGAGGTTAATATTGAGGATTTCCGATTTGGAGAGGTTTATTTTAAAATTTGATATCATCTGGAAGGTAGAAAATGCTGACATTAAGTTGGGCAGGGAGATACGTGGTTGTTGGATAAAGAAGAGTATATCGTCGGCATAAGCAGCGTATTTGTGAGTTCTACTTCCTACCTGGATACCATGTATATTAATATTGTGTCTAATTGTGGCTAGGAACCGTTCTAAAGTGATAGCAAAGAGGAGGGGGGAGAGAGGACATCCCTGCCTAGTGCCGTTGTGTAGGGTGAAGGGATCACTCAGTGAGCCGTTTATGCGAATTTGCGCAGATGGGGCGGAGTACAGTGAAGAAATGCGATGGAACATCTTCGGGCCCAAACCAAAATGTCGTAAGGTCAACTTAAGATAGTCCCAGTCCACCCTATCAAATGCTTTTTCAGCATCAGTAGAAAGGAGTAGGGTGGGCTGGGCACACCTTTGAACATATTGGATTAGGGAAATTGTCCGTAAAGAATTATCTTTAGCCTCTCTATGCGGTATGAAACCGGTCTGGTCTGCCGAGATCCAACTAGGTATGAAAGGGAGAATGCGGTTGGCCATCACTTTGGCAAATAATTTAATGTCCGTATTTATCAAAGAAATTGGTCTAAAGCTGCTGCAAAGGGTGGGATCCTTACCGGGTTTAGGTATAACAGTGATATGTGCTGAAAGGGATTCTGGTCGTAAGCCTGAGGTTTGGGAAATAGAATTAGCATATGCTGTGAGACGAGGGAGTAGGATATCTTGAAATGTCTTATAATAAAAGATAGTGAAACCATCGGGGCCGGGGGCTTTACCCGATGGGGAGGATTTTAAGGCGGATTGGAATTCTTCAATTGAAAAGTCCTCTTCCAATTCCTTAAGGGCTGTCCTAGATAATTTAGGGAGGTTCGCCGCCCTCAAATAAGAGGATTCGGGAGCGCCTCTCAGATGGGGGTAGAGGGGCTAAACCGTTCGTAACATTATAAAGATCCGCATAGAATTCTCTAAAGGCTTTAGCTATGTGTGGGGTTGTATGCACTAATTCACCCGATGGAAGTTTAATTTTAGGGATAAATGATTGTGTTTGTTTCGCTTTAAGGGACCTAGCTAGTAATCTGCTTGGCTTATTACCCCATTCATAAATTTTTTGTGATATGCGGTGAAATCTCTTTTTAGTGTCTAAGTCTAGGAGGGTTTGTAGTTCTTCGCGTTTAAGCATGAGGGCTTTAAGATGTGCGCTATGGAGTGATAGTTTATGTTGTTTATCAAGGTCAGCTATTTGATGACCATGCTCCCTCTTCCTCCTAGCACCGAGCTCAATTAAACGTCCCCTTATAGTTGCCTTATGCGCTTCCCAAACAACAGATGGGGAGGTCATAGAGGATGTATTCTCTTTAAAATAATGCTTCAGATGAGAGGCTAACATGGAGACTTCAGTTTGGTTAGAAAGGAGAGCTTCGTTAAGTTTCCAGTTATTTGTGGTACGAGATAAGGTGGGCATGGTCATACACACCGTCACAGGTGCGTGATCGGATAGGGTTGCTGTACCTATATGGGCAGATTTGAGGAGAGGAAGATGGAAGTGATCAAGGAATATATTATCTATTCTTGAGTAAGATAATGTGTTGCAGAGAAATGTGAATAGTCTTTATCCTTAGGGTGGAGCAGACGCCATACATCTATTAGTTGATGATCTGAGAGCCTTTTTTTAACAAAAGCTAAACGTTTAAATGAAATGTTAGAGAGGCCCTGGGACGTATCCATTATAGGATCAAGGGGCATATTTATGTCACCAGCGAGGACAATGATGCCTTTAGCAAATTGTGAAAGTTTAGTGAGGGTTTGCGAGAGAAAGGCTGGTTGATTCTGGTTTGGGGAGTATATGTTTGCAAATGTGCAAAGGGTGTTACCTATAAAGCCCTTGAGGAAGAGAAAACGACCATGGTTGTCTGTAAGCATTTCCGTTAGACGAAAAGATACCCTGCTACTGAAACCAATGGCAACACCCTTTGCTTTGTTAGTGTCAGAAAGACCGTAGTACCACTGCGGAAAGTGGGGTGAGGTCAATCTGACCGATGTGGTGTGGGTTAAATATGTTTCCTGAAGGAAGGCAATTGAGCAATTATTGCGCTTTAGCTCACGCATCACTTGGTGTCGTTTAGCAGCGACATTAAGGCCTCGAACATTATATGATGTAATTGTCAGAGTTGCCATTGGTGCAGCAGAGAGGTATATCTTGCTCTAAGATTCCATGCATGCCAACATGAATGGGGGGAAGGAGAGA
This sequence comes from Aquarana catesbeiana, assembly GCF_042186555.1. NCBI lineage: Eukaryota > Metazoa > Chordata > Amphibia > Anura > Ranidae > Aquarana > Aquarana catesbeiana. The sequence continues at coordinate 342,696,057 of NC_133329.1, read as the reverse complement.
GAGGGGTAAAGAAAAAAGGTTTGAGGTAGTAGGAAAAAGGGGAAATAACATACAGAAGAAGCATACAAATAGATCAAAACAAATGTGGGAGTTACGAGAAAAACACGCAGAAATCTGCAGTGGTCCCCGAGGGGAGAGAAAGAACAAGCGGCCATCTGGAACTCCGCGAAGAGTCCAGGTAAAAGATCCTATAGGCCACTCGGTCTCACCAACCCCAAAAGGAAGGGGGGGCGGAGGGCGCCCCGAGGTGAAAGAGCGAAGGAGCAATAATATGCCCCGCCAACATTCGGCCTGTTGAGAAAGTACATTATAAGTACATAAAGTAACATAACATGAGTTCCAGTAAAGAATTTTAGAGAAGGAAAGAAAAAAAAAAAATGCAAAACAATAATATTCCTTCTCTTTCTTCTCACTTTTCTCCCATCCCTCCTCCTCTCCTTGTAATTTAACCATTTATAACCAAAAACATTAAAAGTGCAAACTATAATTGGAACAAAAAATACCCAAAAGAGGAAAACTGTCGGGTCTAGGTCCCTTAAGCCAAAAAGGGCTAAAAACGAGTTCAAAGGGTCTGACCAGAGTCAAACAATTATTGAAGAATGGGCATCAGTATACACAGAGAGGAGAGAGCAACAAAAGGGTGGAAGGAGAGGCCAAAACAAATAGAAAGAGGCATATCTCAGCCATGCTTCTGTGCGGATCCGGGGATTGAGGTGTGCTTTTTCTTAGACGGAGTTTTCCGCCATGGAGGGTCAAAGGGGTTTGAAAACTTCGGAACATGGTCTTGCCAGCTCGAGAGCTCAACTGGAGGAAGATTAAGATCTTGAAGAAAGGTAGGGAGTTCCTCCGGGAAGCGTAGGGTGTGGGATCGGCCATTTTTGGTGGCTATCAAGCAAGCTGGGAACCCCCATCTGTAGTTGATTCCATCCGTGCGTAAATGCTCAAGGAGTGGTTTCAGGGCTCTGCGGCGGTCAAGAGTTTCTTTGGACAAATCAGGGAAGATGTTAATGACTGCGCCATTAAAGTCAATGTTAGGGGTGTTGCGAAGTTTTGTCATGATGGCGTTTTTATCCTCAAAATAGTGCAGACGGCAAATGACATCTCTGGGTTGGTCTGAGTTAGCATTACGAGGGCGCAGTGCACGATGGACACGATCAAATCGCAGTGGGTCAGTGACAGGATTACCCAGAATTGTGTTGAGAATTCCACGGATCGATGCCTCTAGATCATTGTCTCTAGTTGCTTCCGGTAGGCCTCTGATACGTAGGTTGTTCCTACGGTTGCGGTTTTCAAGATCTTCAAGTTTATATAGAGAGGCACGATGAGCAAAGGCTAGCTGGGTAACAGTCTCTTGTAACTCCTTTATGGCAATTGCTTGGGAGACCTGACGCTGCTCCGACTCCTCCACTCTGGCTAAGAGGTGGGACATGTCAGATCTTACGGCGGTAATTTCTTTCTTAATTGATTTTTTTCCAAACTGTAAAACATTCCCGCCAGCTCTTTTATAAGACCACTCATCAGCGATGTCATTTCTGAGCCAATGGGGGATTCTGGGTCCTCTATGAGGTCTGAGCAGTAGGATGAAGCAGGAGAACTTTCCCTTATAGAGGCAGCGTGTGAGGAAGGGGAAATACTCTGACGGGAGGTTCTGGCTTGACTGTTACGTGCTCCAGCTAAATATTGCTGAATAGAGCCAGAGACAGCGGAGTGAGGTTTCACCCCTTTTCCGGATCTCTTGCCTATTGTAAAGCGAGTTTTAGGTGTCTTGGCGGGCATTGCTGGAACTGTAGGGCCGGCAGTTGGACGGGGCTCTTCACGGACACATCAGTTTACATTCACAAAAAGAGGCTGCAAATCCACTGCTGGATAAAATAGGCAAGTGCAAATAGGATCCCTTTAATCACTGTGAGGTTATAAGTCTATCAATTGAATAAACTCTGAAGGGGAAGGGGATGTGATGCTGGAGGAGTGAAGTAGGGAACTGAGATCTGGAGTCTGGTGCAGCAGGAGTAGCAAGATGGCCGCTTACCTCCAGGCACAGGCCGAAGCCGCGGTCTTTCCTAACAGGGACAGCAGGCTGGGCAGCACCCACTCCCTGCAGGGTACACAGACCTCTGCACAGGCTTTTAAAGCACAAAGTTCTGAGTTTACAGTGGATGAAATGCACTGCAGAGTGTGGATGTGCAGGGGAGGCTAAGTACTCACTGTGAGCCCGAGATGAGGGAGGCCAGGCCAGGCCGGCAGGCCTCAGGATGGTGGCGGGCCGCGGCGCTCCGGCCTATAAACACAGGGATCCCGGGCGGTGTTCTCCGGATGACCGGCCAATGTCGTGACCCCAGCCACCCAGCAGACAGCTGGCCTCCTGGAAGCGTCCTGATATCTCCTGTATTGGGGCGATAGGCAGGAGGCTCGGATCGGACAGCAGGGCCCAAGATGGCGTCCGGCGCCCGTACTGCGGCGCGGCCTGTAGGCCTGGAAAGGAGCGGGCGCTCCGGCTTAAAAAAGACCCCTCCAGGGGGAAGGCAGGAGGGACCAGGAGGCAGATGCAGCGAGATGGGGAATCGCCAGAGTGTAATAGGGCTGGGATGGCAGTGGATTGAGATTGCCTGTTCGGAGCCCAGCTTCCACACGTCCTCCTCCAGTGTGCGTCCGGACACGCCCCCCCTCCAAGGCACTGTATATATCCAAGGCACTGTATATATGAAAAGCATGTTACTGTTAGTCGCTCCATATATGAAAGCAAGTTACCTAGAGCAGCTAATAAGTTAAAGCAGAATAACACAGGTAGTTGCTTGCTTGGCACCTAGTGCCATTCAGAGAATGATATATATATATATATAGATATATATAGATATATATATAGATATATATAGATATATAGATTCTATCTATCTATATTCTATTATTATAATATTATATTATATAATCTCTGTGAAAAAGTAGTTGCCCCATTTCGGTTGCATAGTTGTCACACTTAAATGACTCGGATCATCAAACAAATTTTATTAAAACACAAAGATCACCTGAGTAAATACAAAATGCAGGGTTTTTTTTTTAATGATGGTTTTATTTATTAAGGCAAAAAAGGTGTCCAAACCTGCCTGGCTTTATGTGAAAAAGCAATTGCCCCCTAAACCTAATAACTGAATGTGCCACCCTTGGCGGCAACAACTGCAATCAAGCATTTGCGATAACTGACAATGAGTCTTTCACATTGCTGTGGAGCAATTTTGGCCCACTTTTCTTTGCCAAATTGTTTTAATTCAGCCACATTTCCAGCATGAACGGCCTGTGTAAGGTCATGAGGCAGCATCCCAATTGAATTTAAGTCCGGGCTTTGACTAGGCCACTCCAAAACCTAAATTTTTGTTTGAACCATTTGGAAGTGGACTTGCTGTTGTGTTTTGGATCGTTGTCCTGCTGCATAACCCTAATGCACTTGAGCTTGAGGTCACAAACTGATGGCCAGACATTCTCATTTAGGATTTTCTATTAGAGCTCAGAATTCATGGTTCCATCAATTATGGTAAGTCGTCAAGGTCCTGAAGCTGCAAAGCAGCCCCAGACCATCACCCTACCACCTCCATTTCGGACTGTTGGTATGATGATCTTATGAAATGCTGTATTCGTTTTATGCCAGAGATAACGGGACGCACACCTTCCAAAAAGTAAAATTTTTGTCTCAGTCCACAGAATATTTGCCTAAAAGTCTTGGGGATAATCAAGATGTTTTTTGGTAAATGTCAGATGAGCCTTTGTGTTCTTTTTGATTAGCAGTGGCTTTGGCCTTGGAACTCTCCCATGGATGCCATTTTTGCCCAGTCTTTTTCTTATTGTTGAATCATGAACACTGATCTTACCCTGAGGCAAGTGAGGCCTGAAGTTCTTTAGATTTTCTGGGTTCTTTTATGACCACCTGGATGAGTCGTCATCGTGTCGTGTAATTTTTGTAGGCCAGCCACTCCTGGGAAGATTCACCACTGTTCCAAGTTATCTTCATTTGTGGATAATGGCTCTCCTCGTGGTTCACTGACTTTGAAACCCTTCCTAGACTGATACATGTACATTACTTTCTAATCTGTTCTTGAATTTTTTTAGATTGTGGCATGATGTGTGGCTTTTTGTGATCTGTTAGCGTGCATCACTTTGTCAGACAGCTTCTGTTTATGTGATTTCTTGATTCAACAGGTCTGGCAGTAATCAGGCCTGGGTGTGGCAAGTGAAATTTAACTCGGCTTACTAAAAAAGTGGTTAATCACAGTTCATTCATGATTTGGCATGGGAGGGGGCAATTACTTTTTCACACAGGGCCGGGCAGGTTTAAACTTCTTTTTTTCCTTCATGAAATAAGGGAAATACTAATTTAAAAACAGTATCTTGGATTTACTCAGGTTATCTTTGTGTAATATTAAAATTTGCTTGATGTGAACCATTTAAGTGTGAGAAATATGCAAAAAAATCAGGAAGGGGCAAATACTTTTTCACAGCAGTGTGTGTGTGTGTGTAATATATAGATTCAAATCATATGCTCAATACACTTACTATAGATTATCAATTGGAATAATGCATAGCGACATGAATGAAATCAATAAATTGTGTATCACATTAGTATAAAAATGAAGCCACAATAACAAATCTCAATGTGAACATAGAAAATCTAAACTTGAAGGCAATATATTGCAAACAAGTGACAGTGTCCATAAGTTAAATCTTCTAATATGCTTGTGCAATATGTGAAGTCCTAAACATACACCAGTGCCAAAACGATTGTGACCTCCAACTTTCCCAGTGGGCATCTACTCAGCTTTGTTACAAAAGTCATGCAGAGATCTCTGAATGGTGCCTTTTGTGAGCAAGCAACTCCCTGTAATCGCTGCAATGCAGCAGGCAGCCACCCAGCATGTGGCCAGGAAACTAGTGAGGGTCACTGTAGTAGCAGTGACTACCACATTGATTCTCCACTTCCACAAGGATCAGCCATGTGTGGAATATGCATATTTAGATTGGTCCCTTAAGTCTTGAAAATCAAAATGACTTTACTTTAACTGTTTTTTTATTTTTATTTTTTTTTTATAGCGCTACCGTACACCATCAAGATCTAGATCTAGAGATCGATTTAGAAGAAGTGAGACTCCCCCACACTGGAGGCAAGAGATGCAGAGAACACAGAGGATGAGATATTCTAGTGGAGAACGCTGGATCAAAGGAGATAAGTATGTGTCATTTTTGTTTTTGCTTTCAAGTGTCCTTTTAGGGTTCTGAAAACACGCCTCCAATTTAGTCCCTTCTCCACAGTAAGTTAAAAAAAAAATCCAGGCTACATATCACAGATATAGGTATTTTTCAGACAGTTGCGTGACAAGCAGGGTGGTGGGCAATCTTTACTGCTGCAAAGAGCGGCGCTAACATTGTAATACGAGTGCTGTTCTATGCAGTATTTCACTGTGAGCCCAGTCTGTGTTATGAAGTACCCCTAGGGAGTTCCATTGACAACTTGGGCTCATAAGTGGTGAATTACGCTGGGGTAGGGGGCAGAATTTTAATAGTCGGCCCACCCAAGTATGATTTTCCAGTATTGGTGAAATCTAGTGGGCTGGATCACCTTTGGATACTTGCATCTCTTAGGAAGGTGGGTTGCCAAAGCTGGTGTGCAGTCCTGGGAACTGCATTGTGAATATCTGACCACTTAGAAGATAATCTTTCATAGATACACTATTTGCAAACTAAAATGCAAATAATATGAAATCAACTACTAATATATTCGCTTTGGATAGACTGACTCTTGGATTTATTGGAGTTAAATAGCAAATTCTTCTGGCTAGAGCAGTTAGTTCTATGTCTATGCAGTAGTTTCTACTGGAGATGGAAAGCTTTTTTTGTTTTGTTATTCTGTTTTAGGTTCAGCATACTATTCTTGTTAGTGATTGTAAAGCTTTCATTTTATTTTTAATAAAATAACAAACCTGTCATGTGTGCTGTTCTGCGCTATGGTTTTGCACAAAGCAGCCCCAATCCTCCTGTTCTGGGATCCCTGCCATCACTCCTAGCTACTTCTTTTCAGCGAGTTCCCCCCCAAAAAGCTGCTTTCTGAGACACTTGTGCAGGCGCGCTTCCGAGGTGACCTTTTTACTTTTATTGACACAGAGCATGAGTCTGCCTCAACCCCACACCCCAGCCCCTGCTCTCAGGTCACAGAATTTGATTGACACAGCTGGAGCTAATGGCTGCTATCAATCTTCTTGGTGAGGAAGGAGAGAGCAGAGAAAGCCGTTGCTGTCTTGCACAGCTTTGGATTCAGATCAGGCTTGGGTAAGTATAAGGGGGTGAGGAGGCTTAGGCTTTAGAAACACTTTAAATGGATATGACCATAAAACAAGTAAAATGTTCGTACAACAAGTCTGTTATTTTTTAATTGGTCCAAATTGATGTGTAATCTAAAAACACATCATCTTTTTAAGACTTTAGAAAGAAGACATGCCTAATCTCTGTAGAGTTCAGCAACGTTTTAGTCTTCATGAATTATTAATTACAGGTTTCCCCTAGAAAGGTTTCGTGGACCATAATTTTCCTTTTTTTTTTTTTTTTTTTTAAGATTATTATCTTGGCTGAGCTAAAATTTACCATTGCTTAGGGCAAAGGCACACAGGCAGTTTTAACTTGCTACTGAATGATTGAGCCTCTTGTTAGCAATCTCAGCATCAGCAGCATATTTATTTGAATTTGTTGTAAATCGATTGTTTTTGCGCAGTTAAAATTTATTTAAAACAATGTCTAGAACTGACATTGTTGCTTAGCCTTTAGGAATTGCAGAGCATGGCTGAGTTTGGCTGATTTGTAGTATCAAGTTTAACTTTTTGGGTGGAGATGCCAGAGAAATTTACACATTAGTTTTTGATAAATCTCAGAGGCAGGCAAGGGCATATCTGTAGTCTACTCAGATGATCTTCAGCAAGGGTAAAAGTCTGTAAATGTGAAGACTTCTCTGAAAAATGTTATATTAGACTGTATTATCCTTTCACTGCTAATTGCACTACAAATTGTTAATTTTTGCAGGAGTGAAATGAATGAAAAAGACAATCAAAAAAGTCCAGTAAGGGGAAGGGAGAGGAAACAGTCTGACCAAAGAGCTCCATCTGAGAGTCCAAGCAAAAAAAACGATCATGGGAAGAAAAGCAGAGATCGCAAATCATGCAGCAGGGAAAGGGAGTCTAAGAAACATGGCAAAAATGAGGAAAAGGAGGATAAATCCTGGAGCACAAAAAGGACAAAGTCCGATAGCCGGAGTGAAAGTAAGGAGAATGCTAAAAGCAACAGAGAGGCGAAGCACAGCAAGCGTGATAAGACCAGATCAAGAAGTAAGGAAAAAGGACATGAACGGGAAAAAGGAAAACAATCGGACAACAAAACAAAAGACAAAGAGAGAAGCAGAAGCAAGGAGAGAGCAAAACAAAGCAAGTCAAAAAATGAACCTGTAAAAAGTAAAAGCAAGGACAGAGCGAGAAGCAAAGAGAGAGCAAGAAGTAAAAGTAAGGAAAAAAGAAAAAGTAAAGAACGGGATAGAAGTAAAAGCAAGGAAAGAAGGAAAAGTAAGGAACGAGGTAGCAGTAAAAGCAAGGTAAGAAGGAAAAGTAAGGAACGAGGTAGAAGTAAAAGCAAGGAAAGAAGGAAAAGTAAAGATCGGGGTAGAAGTAAAAGCAAGGAGCGAGGCAAAAGTAAAGAACGGAGTAGAAGTAAAAGCAAAGAGAGAGTGAAAAGTAAAGAACGGGGTAGAAGTAAAAGCAAGGAGAGAGTGAAAAGTAAAGAACGGGGTAGAAGTAAAAGCAAGGAGAGAGTGAAAAGTAAAGAACGGGGTAGAAGTAAAAGCAAGGAGCGAGTGAAAAGTAAAGAACGGGGTAGAAGTAAAGGCAAGGAACAAGACAAGACCAAAGATAGGCATGAAAAAGCAAGGAGTAAGGAACGCGAATCTGCGAAAGCAAAACGTAGGTCCAACAGCACAGCTAAAGAGAGAAGCAAAAGCAAAGAAAACACTAAAAGAGCTCCATCAAGAAGCCGGGACAGTGACCGAACCAGAAGTCGAGATTGCGCTAAAAGCAAAGACAAAGAATCCAAGGCAAGGGGTCGGTCCAGAAGCAGAGATCGAAAAAGAACCCCAGAAAGGTGCAGAAGCAAGCGAAGTAGGAGCCGGGATGACTCCAAATCTTCTGATCGCGAGGCCAGTCACAGCAAAAACGAAGACTCTGCAAAAAAAGAAGGAAAAAAAGGCTCTCCGAAAAAGTCCCCAGAGCGTGAAAGCCACAAAAGGAAGTTATCCCGCAGCAGCAGTCCAGACAGTAAACGAACCAGAAAATCTAGCCGAAATCATACGAGTCCAGACTCCAACACAGTGCATAGCACTTGCAGAGAGGACCAATCGTCCAATGAGAAAAGTGGAGAACGGGAAAAAAATAGAAGTTATTCGCATGATAAAGAAAACGGCAAAAGGTCCCGCAGTCGTGAAAGACGTACTTCCCGCTCAAAGGAACAAAGAATAAATAGTCAGTCCAGTCCCAACAGTGTTGACACTAAAAATGAGTAATACATTTAGACATATTTTTGGAGTTTTTATTTTTGTTTTTTTATAGACTTTCACTTGTCCGCTTTTTTTTTTTTTTTCTTGTACTGTATAATCCCCAGCCTGGATCATTTGTATTGCTCATGTTTTAATAAATGTTCCATGAAAGAATTTTAGGTGTACAACATTGTCAACATTTTGTGTTTTTAAATGGTTGGGAGTTTTTCTTTTTTTTTCTCTAGTTTTTTCTTGGCTGGAAAGTTTTGGTTTTCCCTTAGCTCTTCAGAAAACGCATGGCGTTTATGCTTTGATAAAATACTGTGCTTTGGTTCCTGATGTTATGGCACGTTTCTAATGGCATCTACACCATACCTGTAAAAGACTATACGCAACATCTTAGAAACTTTTGAAGTATGTTTACAAGTATTTTTTTAAAGGCTTGGTTAATATATGTATAGTATGAAACGTATACTAAATGTTTTCTGCTATATACATTTAAAGTGTGGTTTGTTCGCTGCCCTTAATGGGGTTTTCCTGTTAATATAAAACTGAACGCTCTTGATACAGCCCCCACTCCACTTTTTTTTTTTTTTTTTCTGGATCGTTGATGTATTTTATATTTCAGCGGGGAGATGCACCAGGTGAAATCTGGTATAGCACCCCAGTCAAAACATGAGCATTTTTTTTCTCCAGCACATGATCTCTGTATGCCTCTTGATTATATAGGTAAAGGTTTGCTGTATGGTGGAGGCTGAATTAAGCAAAAACTTTTCATACAGTGCAAAGTCCCTTTTTAAGAGGAGACCTTTGCTTTACAACCCTGCATTGATCCTACCCGCAAACACTCAGCTTGAAAGCAATAGTTGGCCTTATCCTTGCAAGAAGCTGTTATACTGTATTGATCGGTATGAAGGTTCACCTAGAGCAGTTTTACTGCTGATCTCTGACTTTCAGTCTATACAAAAAGGAGATGGAGGAGAAACAGAGGGGTCTAAAGCAGAACTCTAATTTTCTTTTAGATGTGGAAACCCTTTTAATCATGCATATAATCGAACCACTTTAACTTTTGAATTAAATTTGGATATTGAAACTTTTTTTGGTTACTCAAAGAACTATGGCTGTGATTCTTCTTCTATCCTGTTCATCTGAGTAAAATGTATGTATTAGTAGCTAAATCTTTTTCAAAGTTGTGGATAATACATCTTTTTAGCTTGTACAGATTTTGAAATGGCCATGACGCTTGTCTTCGTCTGTTATTCTTGCTTTAGATATTTTAAATATATTTCAAAAAAGAGTGTAACCACCCCCCCCCCCCGCATCCATTTTTGTAAATCGCTAAAATCTCATGGCAATGTAGCTTTAAATGTTCTATCCAAACTGTCCTATCCAATATTTTTAAAGCAGATCTAAACCCTTTTTTTTTTTTTAACTTCAAGAATATTTTCAGCAGGTACAGAAAATGACTGCAAGTAATGCAATGCCCTTTATAACTTCATGTGAATTCACAAACATTCTCATCTTCCTCTCAAGACATCCATTCTACATTACCAATTTTTCCAGCCCTCTAAATACATAAAATCTATCTGGATACTAATTATTTGAGGTAATAACGCCAAGGGTATTTGATCCATGGAAATTCAGTTTGCCTACTAGGGAGTAAAGAAGGAATTGTATTTCTGTCCTGGAGTGAATTGGATCATGCTTCAGGGCCAATACACACTGGCCCTCAGTCAAATCGCAGAGCTCTGCATTGCTGTTTGCTAGGGGGCAGTGTGGTGCACCGTTCAGCACAATGCACCTCCTCCCCCCCCCCCCCCCTTTTTTTTTAACCAACTTCATGTGAAGTGTGAAAAATGTACACTTCAGTGGTGTACTGCGCCGCCTGACACTGCAGTGCTATTTGGCTGGTGCGCATCATATCTGCATTAAATCTCTGCAGCGCTATGCTACGTTGCAGTGCGCATGGGACACCGTAAACTATTGTTTACTGATTGTCCCTGCGGTGACATGTTTTTCACTGAGCTAAAACCTTCTGTCACCGCACATAGGATTGATTTGAATAAAGGCAAGCAGACTTTGCAAAGTACAGTTGCCCTCCTGCAGGTGCAGTTGCTTTGTGCTGGGTTCACACTGCCGTGCGGAGCGGCTCACAGCAGGGGTCTGGTGTGTTTCCTGTTCACCATTTCAGGGCTGAATTTTTGGCTGAATTCAGACCTGAAACGGACCAGAAGACGCACAGGACCCCTGTGCAATTCGCTCCGCAGCCATCCTGGAGCTGTGTGAACCGGCTCCATCGAGAGCCGGTCACAGTTTCCTGACATGTGAATGGAATTGGATGCTAATAGTATGAACTAGAGCTGCACAATTAATTGTTAAAAGATCGCGGTCTCGATTGTGACTATCTGTATTGCAGTGTTTCCCATATCTTTCATGTAACAAGTATAGAGAGTTCTCTGCTCCCTCTAGCAGTCTGCCAAGTTTTTAACAACATTGCAACTCTTCTGTCTTAGATCAAAGGGATAAAACTTCTGTGTGAATATGCAGGAAGTTTAACCATTTAAAGTCTAAACCTTTTTCTGACACTTGTTTCTTACAGTTAAAATCAGATTTTTTTGCTAGAAAATTACTTGGAACCCCCAAACATATTTGTGTGTGTGTGTGTGTACATATATACATACACATACATATATATAAAATTTAGCAGAGGACCTAGGGAATTAAATGGCGATTGTTGCAATATTTTATGTCACACTGTATTTGCACAGTGGTCTTTCAAATGCAATTTTTTGGGAAAAATACACTTCAATGAATGAATAAAAAAAACAAAAAAAAAAAAAAAACGAAATAGTAAAGTTACAATTATTTTGTTTAATGTGAAAGATAATGTTACGCTGTGAGAATCGTGATCTATCTTCTAAGCAAAAAAATTGCGATTCTCATTTTAGCCAGAATCGTGCAGCTCTAATGCACATCGATGCCCCATACATTGGTGGATGTGATGAAGGGGGGGGGCTTTCTTGGCCCCCAATGTACCTTCCAGCAGACATATTTGGGGTGTAATATGTTGCAATGCAGTGAAGTGTGTTGCCAAGTAATAGTACATGGACCGTTCTGCCCCACGCGGCGTCGGACCTCACTGTATTGTTGTACTGCAATCCTATGTTGGGGTGCCGTGTACATAAATGTTGGGAGACCATATACAGGAACACGTATGAGGTGTGGGGGAGGGGGAGAAGAAATGTAACCGCCCGTACTACTGAGGAGATCGGAGACTTCGGTGGCCATGTTGCTGTGGAGATTGAATATGTCCGCTGATTTTTGGCATTCGGTGAAATCTCGGATCTCCTCAATAACAGGGCCTGTGATCTCTATTATCCTGGTACAATGCAGAGAACGGAGGGGGGGAGTTTTGTGACAGTGATTACAGATTTCCTTATAATAAAGAGTCTGATCACCTTTATTTAGTTGCTGCAAACACTTCTCAACCCACGCAGCGCATTCGGGTCCTCGCTTCTCTCCTAAGGTGACCATACACTATACAAACTGGTTGTACCATTTTCTGCAGATAGTTGATACAATGTGTTGTATGGGCCTGCCTAATCTCATACAGTTGAATGGGCGGTTTACATGTGTCCTCCTATTACATAGTTCTGGTAAATCTAAAGAAGATTGTACAATCACATTGTATAGTGTATGGCCAGCTCTGCACAGAAACATCAGTCACCATGGATACGTATGTGCGCTGTGTGGGCATTAAGGCCCGTCCTCATTGCCGCCACACATGTGCATTACGTGGTCAGCAAGAGGTTAGTTAACATTGCTGTGCTGTTTTGTAAATCCTGACTTTTTCAGATCCTCAGATGACTGTCCTCCCCTCTCTGTCCTGCTAATGACAGCCAGCATTGAATGTACAGCCCTGGAAACTCACAACTGTATACTCAGCTTTGCTCCTTACCCACGCATGCACAGTCCATTCTCACGGAAAGCTAAGCTGCAAGAGAAAGCGGACTGTGCATGCCTGGGTAGAGCATGAAGCTGAGTGTGCATTTGTGAATTCTTGGGGCGCATGACCAAAGATGGGTACATTCTGCCATCTGCAGGATAGAGAGGGGAGGACAGTCCCCTTCCAGCCTAGGGACCACTGTCACCTCCCAGGTCCAGTTCCAATGTCACTGTACCCCAGTCTGGCTGCACACTGCCACTGCAGAACACTGAGTTCTCTACATGCTGCCAGACATAGGAAGTAGGATTCTCAACCAAGTACCTATCCGAGGCATAGTCTTTTCAAACTTGACAGGTAGGTACATGACTGAGGTGACCTACTTCACTTCTTTGTGAATAAACCTTTATACAATGCTTGTTATGAACACTGAAATGCATGACCTGGACCACAGACGAATTCTCTGCGTGGGGCCATGGACCCCCATGTCACAGATGACAGTGTGTGATTGTACAATGGAATATGTCAGAGCTATATACTTGTGTAATGGTGATGTGCCATTGTACAATGCTACGGCATATGTCAGAGCCACATCCATGAGTAACAGGAATGTGCGATTGTACAACACTACGACATATGTCAGAGCCATATACATGTATAATAGGATTGAGCTCATATAACGGTATGGCATATGTCAGAGCCATATACATGTATAGCAGAGATGTGCCACTGTACAACATTATGGCATATATCAGATCCATATACATGGGTAGCATGAACATGCCATTGTACAACGCTATGGCACACATCAGAGTCATATACTTGTACAATAAGAATGTGCCATTGCACAATGCTATGGCATATGTCAGAGCCATATACATGTATGGCAGGAATGTGCCATTGCACAATGCTACTGCATATGTCAGAGCCATATACATGTATGGCAGAAATGTCCATTGTACAATGCTATGGCATACGTCAGAGCCATATACATGTTTAGCAGCAATGTGCTATTGTAAGTTATTGCATACATCAGAGCCATATACATGTGTAGCAGAAACATGCCACTGGCATATGTCAGAGCCAAATATATATAAAGTAATGGGTATGCCCAATCGGCTCTGTTTTTTGTATCTTAAAAATTAAAACTGAAATAAAAATAAAAAAAAAAATTATCCACCATTTTTTGCAGCAGAATATGTCAGTTATATAAGGCCCCTTTCACACTGGGGCGTCTGCGGTAAAGCGCCGCTATTTTTAGCGGCACTTTACCGTTGTATTTGCGGGGGTGTTCGGTCGCTAGCCGGGTGCTTTTAACCCCCGCTAGTGGCCGAAAAAGGGTTTGCTGCAGCAGCGCTTTGCTGGCGGTATAGCTGTGGTGCCCATTCATTTCAATGGGCAGGAGTGGTGGAGGAGCAGTATACACAGCGCTCCCAAGAGTGTTCTGCTAGCGCACTGCTCCAGTGTGGAAGCCCTCGGGGCTTTCACATTGGACAGACAGCAGCGGCGCTTTGCAGGTGCTATTTTTAGCGTTATAGCGCCTGTAAAGAGCCTCAGTGTGAAAGGGGTCTGTGAGTCCTACCTGGTAAACAGCTGCTCACAGATGCCACTGACACTTCTAACTAGACTCTTGTAGAGTACAGACGTGTTTCAGTTGCTCCATTTCAGAGTTGGTGAATTATTCATTCTGTTATGTAGAACATTATATTATATACATTAGAGGAAGGGCATCGCAATCTAGGAGGAAAAGAGCTGTTTGTTTATACTTAGATTTTAAAAAATTCATACAAATGAAATGGTGAGACAGATCTGTAAGAGGAAGGAGCCTTTTGCTCCAATCTCCCAGAGGCAACTTAGGGAATCTAAGGAGGAGGAGGAGGAGGAAGAAGTCAGCAGAGTTGAGAACGTTTGCTGTTCAACATCTAATAATTCAGATATGAGCACATGAAAGAGGCGCAGAGAGGAAATATCTGTTAGCACTAGAGAGGAAGGACAGGACTCTGTGGAGGGGAATGGTGCAACCCCAAGGAAGCAGAGAAAATATGACAGCGCTGCAGAGACAGGACAGAGCGCTCCACAGCAGAGAGGAAAGAAGAGGAAATATACTGAAGATCCTGAATGTGAGAGTCCTGTGGTGAAGACAGTACAGAGCTCTTCAGAGGAGGATGGTGGGACACCGAGCAGATATTGCACTGCTAGAGAGACAGTACAGCCCTCTACAGAACAGAGCGGTAAGAAGAGGAAATCTACTGAAGAGCCTGAATGTGAGAGTCCTGTGGTGAAGACAGTACAGAGCTCTTCAGAGGAGGATGGTGGGACACCGAGCAGATATTGCACTGCTAGAGAGACAGTACAGCCCTCTACAGAACAGAGCGGTAAGAAGAGGAAATCTACTGAAGAGCCTGAATGTGAGAGTCCTGTGACCAAGAAAGGAAGAACAAACAAAGCAGGTAAGTGTTATAATAACAGATCATCATATAGTACATGGGGGGGGGGCATTTCTCCAACTTCCTCCAACTTCAACATTAGATACAACTGAATTCAAAAGGCAGGGGTTTTCTTTGTTACCTTTGCCCACCTGTAACACAGTTTATTACCTGGTGATCCGTTCAGTAAGTCTGTGGTTCAGCTTCTTTTAACAGACCAAGCTGTCCAGCAAAGATGCCAGTTGAAAGGGTCATAGAGAGCTAGCAGGAAGGGGTAAAGGGAACCTGTAAAAACAATACAGGGGCTCCAATTGCTGACCGGTTTTTAATGGCTCATGCCCCAGGCCTGACATCATAATCCTGGCTTTCTATCAGGTCAGAAATTGCGTTTTTATTCATTTCTAATCCTGGCATGAAGAGTGGTGAGATGGAAGTTAGATCCCAAGTATATCAGGGAGGGGCACTGTTTGAATGGGATCTGGTTTCCCTTGTGGCAGCAGAATTAGTTATTGATTTGACATTTAGGCCCCTTTCACACTGGGGCGGTTTGCAGGCGCTATTGAGATAAAAATAGTGCCTGCAAACCGACCCGAAACAGCCGCTGCTGTCTGCTGTCTCTCCAGTGTGAAAGCCCCGAGGGCCTTCGCACTTGAGCGGTGCGCTAGCACGACTGGAAAAAAAAGTCCTGCTAGCAGCATCAATGGGCCAGCGCAGCTATACCACCGGCAAAGCGCCTCCGCAGAGGTGCTTTGCGGTGGTTTTTAACCATTTCTCGGCCGCTAGCGGGAGGTAAAACCGGCCCGCTAGCGGCCAAATACCAACGGTAAAGGGACGCTAACAATAGCGGCGCTTTACTGCCAATGCCGCCCCCACCCCAGTGTTAAAGGGGCCTTAACTGATTAAATGCAAAACAGAATGATCAGTTATAGCTGGAGTAAGATATTTGTGTTTGCTGTACTCCATTTTATCAGTTGTTTCTGTTTGAGCCTTCAATTGCCAACAGAAATAAGTCCAGTAACATGATTGGTGATGGGATAATAAATGTAATTTCTTTCTTTCTCTAGGAGTTAGCGGGACGACATTGACTCACAGCACAAAAAGTAAAGAACATGAAACTGCCTCCCTGGGTGTGAAGAACTTCAACTTCCATAAGGTACTTGGAGAAGGAGGATATGGGAAGGTAAGTGATCAAAGGTAACTACTAAGGAAACCATAAACACGGCATTAAGGAAACCATAAACACGGGGGGGGACAAAATATGACCCTCCTCACAGAAGACTGTACACATGTGCAGCATAAACATGTAAACTCAGCTAAGTCTGCGGGAAAGGAGGAGAATGAAGTACTGAGCAAGCAGTTGAATCCCACTCATTAGGGGCACAGGGGCGCCCTGAGCCCACCCACTTGTGTGACATTAGCAAATTAATATTTGTTAATGTTTTCCTGCTCACCCGGGAGGAGAAGCAACAGCCCCAGCTCTTCTCTCTGCAACCTCCTCCCCCGCACCTCCCCGCCTAAGGTAAGGCTATGGATCACCACTATCCCAATCGTTTAATTGAGCGCCGGGAGGGGCCGCCACTGTGAGCAAGAGTGTCTATACACCCTTGCCACATATGGCAGTCAGTCATATTTTGGAAAATGGAAAACCAATAGGGCTTAAGGAAAGATAATTAGGCATAGAACACGAGGATTCCCAGTCTAATAAAAGAATTGAAAGAATATGGTGAGCTTACGAATTTTAGAATTAATCCCATAAAAACAGTAATATTAAATCTAGGTGTAGATAAAAAAGAGGAAAAAGCACTACATCAGGAATTCCCTTTTATTTGGGGGAGAGAAGAATTAGAATATTTAGGAATTAAAATAACACCTACCCTAGAGAAGTTATATCACGCTAATTATTTTCCATTACTTAATGAAGTTAAAACAGAGATAAAAAATATACCAAGGAGACCAATTTCATGGATAGGGAGGATAAATATATTAAAAATAAAATATACCAAAAATAATATATAAATTTCAAATGCTCCCGATAGAAACACCACTAAGTTTTTTTTTAAAGTAATAAAAACAATAATCTTGAAATTCATATGGCAAAATAAAAAAGCCAGGATAAATAATAATCTTTTAACTAGGAAAAAAAAAAAGAGGGATGGCACTTCCGGATGTAAAAAGGTATTACAAGGCGACTCTATTGGCAAGACTAATAGAATGGGCAAACACAAACACTAAAAAGAGATGGGTGAGAATGGAACACACATTAAACACGACACAACTTCAAAAAATTATTTGGATTCCACCGAAACTGAGAATACATAGCAGAGATACACATGAGTTAACTAAAAACGTATTAGTATGGGACACATTATATCGAAAAGAAAAATGGAAAAATAACTCTCTTCTAATTTCACTAACGGGGACACGTTTTTTTACCCCAGGAAATGGGACACGGTTGGGAAACCAAATAGGAACTGCACAATTAAACGACATTATTACGCATGGTAAAATTAGGACAAAGCAGGATTTAATAATGACTCACGGGTGGCACCAGGTTAACGATTGGGAATATTTGCAAATAAAACATTTAGTAAGCACAATCCCTCAACCAATTAGAGACGAGAAAGCGTTAACCCCAATCGAAAATCTCAAATGTATGAAATATTAACAGAATTAGAAGGACACGGGACTCTACCCTCTTGGGAACAAGACTTGGGCATAAAATTAGGTGAAACTCAAATGATAGGAGCAGTACATAATTATGCATCTGATATAACTACGATAGAGGCAAATTATAAGTGTATGGTGCGTTGGCATCTGATAAAAGATTATTGGCGGGAAATTTTAGAATATATTGAGGTGATAACCGGGGAGAAGATCCCACAAAACCCATTTAATTGTTTGTTTCATGGGACAAATAAAACAAGAAAACAATATAAGAAAACTCTGGTCCCGTTCCTGCTCAATGCAGCAAAAGGACTCATTCCAAAAAAATGGCTGTATATAAGGAAACCAAGTATAAAAGAGTGGCTACAAAGAGTAGACCATATTTGCAATATGGAGTACCTATGCAGCGGAGAAATGGGACGGGTCGAAAGTTATAGAGCAACCTGAGAGAAATGGAGTGTTTTTAAAAGGTCAGAGAAATATGCGCAGGGCATGACTGAAACGGACTGAAGTAGAAAAGGAAATGAGGATAACAGATCGGGATGGGGAGGGGACTAGAAATAACAAGGTCTATCAAAGATTTTAAGATGTAACCGAATGCTGTGTATTTTGTATGAAAATTTTTTCTAATAAAAATTAAATTTATAAAAAAAAAAAGAACATGATTGTATAATAATGATATTACAGCTAATGTGCAAGAAAATGATGATGTATTAACTGTCTCTCTCCTACAGGTGGTGATGGCGACACACCATGACAGCGGAATACTGGTGGCCGTGAAAATGGTCCACAAGAGGGATCCAATTAATGATAACCCAGACAGGGTGCTAAATGAGCGCATAGCCATGGAGAAAGCTAGGGGCAGTCTTTTCTGCACCCGTGCTTATGCCACATTCCAGACGGAGGTAAGTCTATTTTGGAAAGGTTAAAAAGACAGAATTCTCAAACGAATAGCATATATAAGATGTAACATACAGGAGCACAAATATTGCTTGAATCCAGGATGAGATGAGATCAGATGTAGGAGAAGACACCAAAAACATGTTAGCAAAGAATGTACAATGCTTATAAGTTTAGTATACATGTCCTTTCTCCATGGAACGCTACAGTATTTACAGCAACTGCCTAAAAGGGAGATGCTATAGCAAATTATACAATGGTGTCACTTACAGCTGTGCATGGGGCATACATACACAGACAGATAGACAGACAGACAGACATGTAGTGTGTTTTGGTAGAAAATTGTAACATGTTACTTTCATTTGGACCTTTTAACTGAAATTCATTCACTGACCTGTCTGTATTCTTTCCCCAGAATTATTTATGCTTTGTAAGGCCCCTTTCACACGGGACGGATCCGTGTTGATCCGCCCCGTGTTTATCCGCTGCTCAGCGGGGATCGCTCCGCTTTCCCCAGCTGAGCAGGCAGATGACAGGGCGGGACCCGCACACTGTGCAGGGACCGCCCTGTCAGATCTCCGCTCTCCCCTATGGGGGATCGGAGGAACACGGACCGTCTGTCCGTGTTCCTCCGATCCGCTCTGCAGACGGATAGAAAAATAGGATTTTCTTCCGTCCGCAGAATCGGACGAGAGCGGAGGCGGACGACATCGGGTGTTAGCGGATGTACATCCGCTGACACCCGCTATCCCATAGGGATGCATGTATGTCCGTATTTCATCCGAAAACGGATGGATGAAATACGGACATACTGTCCGCATGTGTGAAAGGGGCCTTATGGACTATATAAGAGGAGAAGATATTTCTGACATATTGGAGGCCATGGTCTTAACCTACAGCAGAGACCATATGGACCTCCCCACAGTCAGACTCCTGTGGACTGTGGTCTGCATTCCAGAGGCATCGTTAATAGGTAATCTAACATTTCAATCATTTTACAATTCACCCCACCCCCCCTGATGAATGGTTCAGTTGCTGTTGATCCATTAATTTCCTATTCATGAGTTACTGCAATGCCTCTCATTCCTCTGTTGGACAAAGAAAGGAAGGGACAAGCAATGTGGTCATCACGGTGTTCAGATTAACTCTGCACACTGTGTACTGAGCTGTACAAGCATGGCTTGGTACACAGTGGTTAGAGGGCACAACAGCTGCCCAAAGGCATTGTTTATAAACTGCCCAGTAGTGGTCTGTACGGTGGAAGGTAAGTGGTTAATGACAGCACAGCTCATTTAGTGCAATCAGTTCATGAAAGATACGACTGTTTCCTGAATCGTATATAGCTGTGCATGGACTGTGCTATGTTGTGGAAAATTTTATGAAGATGTATTTTAATGTATTGTCATAAGAGTCTCCCAGTGTCCGTTCTCTCGCAGGCCGCTCTAAAGAGCTGACTGGGGCAGACTGACGCTGGTTGAGATCCGTTTGGTAGTGAAAAGCTCTTTGTGGGATGTAGAGAAATGTTTGTGGAGTGGGGACATGTTCGGCAGCTAAGGGCCCCTGTGTGATGCACAGAACGATCGTCTGGTGGGGGTGTGTTTGCTCTGCAAAGACATTATCGGTTTAACGAGTATGCGCTCATGTTGCCCCTGTGTGCCTGATCAACATATTTGTGGCCCAGTGAGTGTACGCCTGCCAATTAATCTCTCGTCCACAAAGACAGTAGAATAATCCAGGTATACATTGTTCTCTGGAACAATGTATAATAGGGATTTCTATCAACGGAAATACGGGAGTCTTTTGGGTTGTTATGGTTGGAGACAGAGTCAATGTTTGAAAGCTATGTGGCTTCTAAAAACATGCATGCACCCTGTCTCTGCTCAGACACACCCATAAGACTCCTGTAGTCATTGTTCATTGGTGGTTGTATTTCCTGTGTTGTTAAATCCTTATATGGTCATTTCCTCTGTGTTGTTCATTTCCTGTGAGGTCACAAACTTTGTAGGAGGCGTTTGGCTGTTGGAGGCACAACCCTCAAGTTGGGACTTCCTGTTGATATGTAAATAAAAGCACGGCTGAAGGCCAGGCAGAGATGCTGAGATGAGAACGTAAGAATGTGTTGATCTCTGTTTACTGGGGAATGGGGAACCAGAGGGGAGACATATGATCAAAAGGTACGGTATATCATTAAGACGGAGATGGGTGCTTATTAGCACAGGAGATATGGCTGTGTGCATAGCTTACAGCCACTTTTCTATGACAGCTAGAAAAGGGAGCTTTGTGATTGTTGATCAGTAATATTGGGGTATAAAGGGGATAATTGTCTGAACTGCGGGCCTGACAGTTTTTTCTTTTCTCCACAGGGACATCAAGATTAATAATATTCTTATAGACAGCACCGGTCATGTACACATTACTGACTACGGCTCTGCAGCAATAAATGTATTTGGATACAACATGGTGACAGAAAACCTTGGACATATGTTTAATGGGGCTCCAGAAAAAGTACAGTAAAAGAACATTTATCTGCTTTTCTAATGTGCTCATACACACAGCAATTATCTATCATATTAGTCCTGAAGAAACCTGTATAAATCTGGCAATAAAGGACCAGATTGGGCCTATCCAGAATGAAAGAGAACCTGTATACGCAGACAAATTATAGACCAAATTATGCCTAAATTAAAGAGAACCTATGTATGAAGTGCAACTATCAACCAGATTAGGCCTAGATGATAGAAAAGCTATACACACAGTACAATTTTTGACCAGAATAAAAAGAACCTGTCAGCTTGGCCTTTACCAGTCTCAGATGACACTAAAGAAAGCCACCGACTCCCAGCAGCAGTGCTAGTTCCACAACTGGCATGTCTGTAAGTGTGGCCTGCCCTGGAGGTATGGCCTGTCCTGGAACTAGCACCTTTGGAGGTTGAATAATCACACCCTTCAGCACTGAAAGAAAGTTGGGACAAGTTTAATGTATGGGGATAGGTTCTCTTTAACGTGCCAATAACTGGGTGAGGAAAGTAAATAACGGCTTTAACTGAACTATAGAAATCTCACATTTGATTGTGTTCTGGGTTTGGAAGTTTAGACCCCTTTCACACTGGGGCGATTTGCAGGTGCTACAGCGCTAAAAATAGCACCTGCAAAGCACCCTGAAAGAGCCGCTGCTGTGTCTCCAATGTGAAAGCCCCAAAGGTTTTCACAGTGGAGCGTTGCACTGGCAGGACGGTAAAAAAAAGTCCTGCTAGCATTATCTTTGGAGTGGTGAAGTAGCAGTGTATACCCCGCTCGTGCCCATTGAAATCAATGGGGCAGCGAGGCTATGCCGCTGCTGCAGCAGTGCTTTGCAGTGGTTTTAACCCTTTCTCGGCCGCTAGCGGGGGGAGTAAAAGCACCCCGCTAGCGGCCGAATAGCGCCGCAAAATTGGCGGTAAGGAGCCGCTAAAAATAGCGGCTTTTTACCGCCGACGCACCTACCGTCCCAGTGTGAAAGGGGACTTAGCTCAGGAGTCATCCAGCCCTGGGGGTCCTGTCCAGTTACCATCCAGCACTAGGGGTCCTGTCCAGTTACCATCCAGCACTAGGGGTCCTGTCCAGTTACCATCCAGCCCTGGGTGACCCATCTCTTATCTCAGGATTATTTGAATTTCATATATTATGTATCCCTGATATCATTATTCTTAATATAAATCTGTCAGGATAAAAATCACTCTTGCCAGTTTGGCAAGGGTCAGAGAATTTTACTTGTAGCTCTGTGTGTACAGACAGTGAATCTGGACAGTGTGTAATGGCTAGTTTATGTAGGCTCCATCTGGATTCTAAATGATCTAAATTATACATTTAAATGAAAACTTCTGGGTGGAGCCTTGTTCTAAATGATGCTTCTGCTTTCCAGTCTGATTTGTCACTCTAATCCTCTCTCTCTGATTTTCCCACAGATGTTTTTCAATCTTCCGTATGATGGAGCCGTGGATTACTTTGCATTGGGGATTTTTCTATTTGAATTTGCCCTTCGACGACCTGCCTTTCATGGCTATTTCATTAATTTATATCATAAAGTATGATGCACCACGCATTATACCCAGCGCTGACCCCGTCCTCGTGGACTTTCTGGAAAAGGTACGTAGTGACAGTTCAAGTGGGACAGGGAAAGTAGACATATAAGCTCAGCCAAGGAGCCAGTGTGCTTTATAAATGCAGTTTGAACTTCACTTGCTTTGAGACTCTGAAAAAAAGTGAAGCCCCAATTTATTCTAATGATTGTAAAAAAAAAAAGCGTCATGTGACAACACTCTCATCCTATGATCACACATTATTTGCAGCACTATGCAGAGAACACACCGCAGACTCCACATTTTCTTAATAGGATGTACATTACCAGCGCCGTGTGGAGTATTTCCTGCGATGTGCGGAGAGTGAAGGCCACAGGACTGTATAAATAGACTTCTTAGCAATGTTATTCCATAGCTGTCATCTCATGTTTTTCTATTCTTCTCCCACAGCTCCTGTGTAAAGATCCATGCAGGCGCAATGATTTCATTGCCGACATACAAGATCACCCATTTTTCAACGGCATAAACTGGAAGGAACTGGAAGTGGGGGAGGCACGCCCTCCTTATTTCGTACGACGGAAGGTAAGTAAAAAATCTGAGAAGTGTGTTTATGAGCAGTCCACCAACCTGTCGCTGTACACAGCTGTGACCAATCATGACAATGACGTTTGTGAGACAGAGTATTGTTGTGCTTCAAGCTGAATTCCAAGCAAAACCCTAACTAATCTTAAAAATGTCCCCTCCCCCAACATCTATGCTGACTAACCTATGTAAAAAAGATGTGTATATTTGCCTATCAGGCTGCTCCTATCTGGTCAGGTGATCTGACATGCTTGTGACAGCCAGCAAGCAGCTGCAAGGGAGAGGAAAGAGTGCCGGCAATTCCTGGAATGTCTGGAAGTGGTGACATCACTCATAGACTCATATGGCCCAACCCTTGGTGGCGCTCCCTGCTCTCCCCTGCAGCTGCTGCTGGCTGATACAGGGAAGCCTGATCACGTCAACAGCCTGAAAATAGGTAGGTATTTCTATCACAGTTAAGTCGGTATAAGTGTTAGGAGGGGGAGAGTAAGCATTTTTAAGATTAAAGGAGAAACCATCAAGATCAGATTTATTAAGAATTTTTAGGTTCTGAATATTCTAACTTATGTAGCACTAACTCACGGTGGAGCTGCTGGTTTAAGCGGGTCTGTTACTTTCACTCTGTTTCCCTCTGTTTCACCGGCACCGGGTCTAGGGTTCCATTGAGTTTACTCCTGGACAACACACGCACCAACACTGGAGTACGTTTTCAATGCTTTATTAAACAAACGACTTAGGAAGTAGCAGGAAAGAGGTAGAAAGGAAACTTGCAGAAGAAACTCAAATATTCTCTGGTAGGGTTCTCTTGACAAAATGTCCTGGTAGAATTCAAATACTATTTGAAATGCGCTCCCCTCGTGGGACACACTCCTTGCTCGTCTGGATAGGCCTCTCTCACCGGTCTAGCAGCCAGTACGCAGCACGAATCAAAAGTCTCTGCCACAGACTCCTTTGGGAACAAAATCTGTACAATCCTCTGCCACAGGATGTATAGGTTTTTTCTATAGTGAAAGTCAGTCACAGTGCTTGAACCTTTAAGCCGAGCCGGCAACACTATGCTGTATAATTACTTTTGGATACGTCCTCCAACCGAGTCACCAGGCCCCTCTATAGACCAGCACGCCGTGTGATCTCTCCAAGACGGGTCCTCCCCTGGGATCTCCTCGGCTGTCCAGCTTCGTCACACAGGACCGACAGCTCAGGACCATTCCTCGGCCGCGGTGGTGGGCTCCAGACAAGCCTCTGGACCCACCCCTGTGCCGCTGTATCGTGGGCCTCCCGAACGGAGGACCATGAGGTAGCTCCTCAACGCATACCTGTCGGCCAGGAGGGCCAGCAGGTGGCTGTAAAAACGAACCCCAAAATATGGTGTCTGTCCCATAAATACCCTCTCCCAGAATGCAACTCTGAGGACCACCTCCACCGAGCATGCCTCCGGGACAGAGGAGCACCCATTCACTTCAACACGTTGCCTTTCCAACCCTGACAAGTGGCAACAGCGACACCCACCAGTCAGCACGGAAACGCACACAACGTCAGCCAAGCTGGAACAGAGGCGAACTTTAACCTTCCTAACGCACAATTTACTAAATTTACCTAACATGCGGTAGATTGCAAATCTACCAGCGCTACACTTAATTTATTTTAATTGTGCAGCATTTTTTTCTGCCATCTTAGCTTTACCTTGAATCTGACTGATCAGTTTGAGAGTCTCAGGGAAGGACTTACCTTTCACGGCCACAGGGTTCTTTTATTTGATGTTGTTATGCACTCAGGAACTGGGAGACACTGGGGTTGATTTACTAAAAGGCAAATACAGGGGGTCCCTGGGTTACAAACAAGTTAGGGACTGTAGGTTTGTTCTTAAGTTGAATCTGTTTGTAAGTCGGAACAGGTCCATTTTTTAAGTGTAGCTCCAGCCAAAAAAACAATTTTTAAGCTTTTTGGATAGCATAGGGAAGGGTTAACACCCCTGTAACATTTGTTTTGCTGTGTGTGCCCCTGTTCAGAAGATTTCACCTCACTTTCTGTCCCAATGACAATTGGATTTTGAAAATTTTGGGTTGTTGTGGAAACAAGCCTTGGTGATAAAGCATCAGTGGAGGTACCTTTTCCCCATAATAGCTCTTACGGGAGTGAATTTCCCGTCCTAGGGGTAGATTTCCTCTCACTTCCTGTTGTTTCCCTCCGTTTGTAAGTAGGAGCTGTTTGTAAGTCGGATGTTTGTAACTAGGGGACCCCCTGTATATTGTGTACTGCAAGTGCAGTTCCTCGAGATCTTAGGGGAAGCTCCGAAATGAGGGAAAGCTCTGATGATTTCTATCATCCAATCATGTGCAAGAAAAAACACTTTTTTTAACATTTTTCTTGCATGCAATTGAGTATTCTTTTCAAAGTTTACCTCATTTATTAAGCTTTGGAGCAACTGCACTTGCAGTACACAGAATACTTGCCTTTACTAAATCAATCCCAATGTGTGAAGCTGTGAATGTGAGGATGGCAACTGGCAGATCTCTGTCTGACTCAATCTGAAAACGCAGGAGAAGTGAGTAAAGTGAGATTAGGGGACAAATATAAACTATTCAGAAGTGAGTTTGCACAATTCTAATAGTGAAAATCCTTATCTTTCCTTATGTACAATGGTGACTGGTATCTGACATCTCACAGAGGTCATAAAGAGATTTCTTCTAATTAATAGTGGATCTCATGGCTTTCTTTCTCCTTTTCAGGGCTTCAGAAACTTCACAAAAGAGACGATAAAACCGGAAGACCTGATAAACAACATGGATGGTGAAGAAGAACCTATTGAACCTCCAATTTCAGCTGAGGAACAGAAGCTATTTGAGGGCTTTTCCTTTGTCAGTGATGAATGGAAAGCCATGCAGAAGCTGAAATGAAGCCGAAAAGGTTGGGCTGTGCTAGGAGACAAGATTAGGGAGGGTTTGTACTAGGAAGGTCCATATAGTGAACTTGGTGTTGAGTTATTCACTTTACGGTCAACATGGAGGACAAGGGGGCACTCTTTAAGTCTAGAGGAATAGAGGAAAAGAGATTTCATCTCCAAATATGGAAAGGTCTCTTCACAGTAAGAGCTGTGAAAATGTGGATTAGACTCCCTCCAGAGGTGGTTCTGGCCAACTCAGTAGATTGCTTTAAGAAAGGCCTGGATACTTTCCTAAATGTACATAATATAACTGGGTACTAACATTTA